>NC_030810.1:70571299-71171299 GCF_001704415.2 Capra hircus
TGACAGAAAAATCCAGCCCACAAGGTACACATGAGTAAGAGTCCAAGCATAATTTGATTTGTGTGTCAGATGTGGTCAGGCTCCTGTTTCTTGGCTCTTCTTCCCATTGTTGCCTTTATACTCAAGTTTTATTCAGTACCATCCTTTTTACCCGGTAGCCCTAGATTTCATATCTTCATACTCCCATATCCTGGGGAAGAATGATGATCTTTGTTGTGCATTTGAGGGGAGGAGATAAGGAAGGGAAAGGGGGAAGGAAGAAAGTGAAAGAAAGGAGAGGGAGGAGATGGAAGGAGAGCAGAGTGCAAGCCTGTATCAGCTTCTCTTTTCCAGAAATCCCAGCAAAAGTCTCCTTATGCTGACCCTGGTTAGATTATATGCTATCCTGAACAGTTCACTGAAGTGAGAATGTTAGATTGATTTATAGCTAATTAATTGCCCAAAAGAAATATAAGGTAGTGGATCACAGGAGGAAGGGAGATTTTGAGTGATAAAGTACGTATGCCCACCATTTGTAGTAGTTTATTCAAGGAGCTGACTGGTTGTGGCCATGAGATAGACTAGTAAGGTGAATAGGTTACTTACAATGATACACATACTACTATTTTGACATGTATTAAAATTGTAGCATCATGCTAATTTCTTGATCCATTTGTGTCCTGTGTTTTCTTAAACAAAGTAATTTCCATATGGAAATAGAAGCAAGGAAGCTACAAGTATATTAATAATAATTGTGATGATATTTTATCTGCCCCAAAGTTTTGGCTTGGGAACTTTACTGTGCAAGAATCTGGAAGCATTAAAGGACCTCTGAAAAGTTAAAATAGCCATAAAAAGAGTGTATTCATGTGTGAACAATGAAAAATTTCCCTCATTTAATTATTAATTTGATCTCAACTCGAGCACATTGTTTTCTGGTTTTTAACTATGCCAGTAAAAGTGAAGCAAAGAAATGCTGCAGGCAATAGTACAGTGATGTGACGGCACTGTGAAGCGACAAATAGCAAAGATTAAAATACTGCAAAAAACAAGATAAGATGTTTCCAGCTTAAAGGTGCCTGTCAGTAAGGACGTGATGAAAAATACTGTGGAAGATACAATTTAAACAAGTCAGATACAGCAGCATATTTAAACTTAAAAGGGTGTTCAGTCTGTCAGTGTGAAAAGCAAGTTGTAGAACTGAAGGTATAGCAAGATGTCCTTGCTTTCTTGAGGTTGAGTATATAGCTATGTGTAAAATTTGTGTGTATTCTGAAGAGATCCAAATAGGATATACCCCAAATTGTTTTACCCTGGTTACCCCTGGGGAACGAGAGTAGGGGTTGGGAAGGGACTAAACTTATACATATTACTTGTAATTTTAAATTATTAAAGTTTTTCTAGTGATTATGTAATCTTAAGCAAAAAGGTGATATATTTCAAAGAATATCACCACAAATTTTAAAAGAAAAATTGGTAATTTATAAGGTAAACCATCAGCAGTATGCTGTATTTAGTTGTCCAGAATAACTGGGGTCTCAAGGGTTTCAGGGTGGCCAAGATTTTAGCAGAGTAAAAGACTGTAATCAAATAGCAGACTTGTCTGCCCTTCTATTTTGTGACTGATAATAACGGTTATAATTTTCACTTACTTGCAAAGAGAGATTTTGACACCACTTCTTTGGAGCAGGAGTGGTTAGAACCCACAATTACATGGTATGAAAATACACTTTTGTAGTGAGAAAATAAATGCTCTAGTTAGTGATTTGCATCTTTTTTCTGTCCCAGCAGACTAAAGAAATTTATTACATGTTCATCCTAACAGTGGCTTTCACTTGCAGTGATTCTCAACAAGAACAGGATTATTGGAAGGTGTTGAGGAATTCCAATAAAGAAGAGTTGGGAGGAGGCTTGTGTAACTTGAAACCGCAACTCCCTTTCCTTTGTCCACATTGATATTTGCTGCTTTGGATGAATACTTAGTAAATGATTGAATTATCAGCTGCTTTTTATAGTATCTGTTTTGTCCAAAGGGAAGAAGTGTGCCTTGTTTATTTCCTTTTCTTTAATGAGAAAAATTCTTTTGGTTGACTCCCTCCTGTTTTGCTACTGCAAAACAACTTCTTTTCATAGTGAGAACTCTTTTTTCTCCTAAATAATAATTGTATTCATAATGCTAAATATTTTAAATATACTGCAGGGTTAAATTTTGCAATATACTTTTGTAAATATACTTTTTACTTGCATAAATTTTCACATAATTTTGGCGCTCCCTAGTTTATTCTCTTCTGTCTTCTATTGTCTGTTTTGATGGCTTTGGTTTAACTTTATTGAAGTTTTGGTATTCACTTTTGGTAGTGATTTGAGGACGAGAATAAATAGAAAATAAAGCATCTAATTATGTTTGGAGACAGTTATAAGCAGTCCAACAATGTCCATTTTGATGGATAATAAGTGGTGACTTTGAATTACTTGGTAGAACTTTTCTTTGTAGACATAAAAAGTGGAAGTTACTCTAATAAATTTATGCTACTGTATATGTATGACAGATTGAATTTTCTTACGTGAAAAAAAGCTCTCTGCATAATGGTATGTATTATCGTTGTCTAGTAAAAATAATTACAGCAGTAAGTTCTATCATAGAGATTGCTATATGAAATTATATTTCTCTATTTCACTTCAGATCATTCCGTTTTTGCTCAAATATGACAGTGTGGTACTGAAAGAAAAATAGGTTGGATGACTAAAAATTACTCTTACCTTAACCAGAACAGAAATCTCTCCAGATTTCTTGGATATTATTTCTATTTCTGTACCTTGACAACCATGGCGACATAACTGGTACCTCTAGAGCTGAGTGAATATAAGTTGAATGCATAAATGATTGAATGATCTGTGCTTCAGTTTAGTTTAGAAATTAGGATCTCAGTATGCTGACCTTTGAACCATGTACTGCTTTCTATCCATACTAGAGTTTATGTCATATATTATACATCAGTGTGAAGAGATTGCTCTACTAAGAGCTGTCCCCAATATTTAGGATAGGCTTAGATATAGAATAATGTAAATAAAACCAGTTTCTATTTTCTATTTAGTTTTTTATTTTCTCATGCTTCTTTATCAGAATTTTCTCTGTGTTCCTGTTTAGTATCAGAAGAACCTAGGGAGCTCATCTTTTGTGCTGACCTATGGAAAGGCGAGACTACTGTTTGTTTTCGGTCGGCCATTGTTTAACTTTTGACGCTTTTGACTTACCTGAGTTTTGTGTTTTTTTTTTTTTTAATTAGAGGATAATTGCTTTACAATGTTGTGTTAGTTTCTGCTGTACAACAGAAAGGCTTATCACCTTAACAAGAATTACAGTCTATTCCTGATTTTTGTTTTAAAATGTTTTGTTAAATGATGAAGCCAAACCTAACATAAAGCATAAAGCTCCTAAGAAAGAAAATAGAGACTTCCTTGGTGGTCCAGTGGTTAAGACTCAGCACTCCCGATGCAGAGGATACGGGTTTGATCCCTGGTCAGGGAACCTAATTGCATATGCTACAGCTAAAAGGCCCCACATGTGACAACGAAGGGCCCACATGCACCACAACTAAGATCAGGTGCAACCAAATAATATTTTAAAAAAAGAAAATAAGTTCAAACCAGTTGTGTTAAACATTTTGATAGTGAGCTTTCCAATGAAAAGGGTTTAAAGATCTTTGAACAACTATAAAGAATAAGAAGGTTGTTAATGATGTTGGCTGTATAGATCACTTAATCTCTTAGCTTTTTCATAATACCTTTAATATTTTTATTTCTAAGTTATTTGTAGCCATTTGAATTGTGTGGCAGTGTCTAAAATGAGATATAATGTTTATTTTATCCTAACGTTTAAAATATGGACAAATCAGATTAATTAAGCTATTTATTTGAATCTAGGACTATGTTGTATAGTTCTTCAAGAATCTAATATTTAGAGGGAAAACAAGTTATCAACTTGCAGAAGAAAGTTTCTCTGAAAAGTGTAAACTTAAATATGGGGCAATCTGTTCCTTCCTCAGTCTAAGTTGAGCAAATAAAATAATTTTTCTCTTTTCTGTCTTCAACATACCAGAAAATACTCTTCTGTAAGATTTGCAGTTGCCTAGAAATCACATTGTTATGACTGTTGCATCCTAAATAGTAATGAATTGTTGAATATGTTCTTTGAGTATAGAGTAGGAAGCTGATACTATAGATATAGAATACAGAGCCCCATTCACATCTTAGGAACTGTGTATCCTTGACATGGTAAAGATAAAGCAAAAGTAGGAACTGGCATTTTTAAGAAATAAGATACTTTGTTCACTTTCATATCCATTGAAACTTGTTTGAATTTCTTCTCCTAGGGCCTTCAGGCATAAATTCTTAAGTCCTCTTATTTTTTCTTAATTTATTTTACCATCTGCCACCAGTAGAGGTATATTGAGAATGACGCATGTCCTTTAAAAAAACAAATGCAGTATTCAGAATTTGTCTAATATCACTTGTACCTAATGTGAAATTTACTGTCTTAATCATTTCTAAGTGTATATTTCAGCAGTGTTAAGTATATTCATCCTTCTGTGACCAATCCATAGAACTTAATCATTTTGAGAAAGTGAAACTCTGTGTATTAAACAACTCTCCATTTTCCCCTTCTTCTAGGCCCTGGCAATTCTGCTTTCTGTGAAATTGACTACTCTAGGTACTGTATAAGTAAAATTAGACAGTATTTGTTCTTTGGGGGATGGGTTTATTTCACTTTTATCGTTCAGTCGCTAAGTCGTGTACATCTCTTTGCGACCTCATGGACTGCAGCACGCTAGGCTTCCCTTCCTTCCCTCATGGACTGCAGCACGCCAGGGAAAGATGGATAGAGATCCATCACTATCTCTTGGAGTTTGCTCAAACTCATGTCCATTGAGTCAGTGATGACATACAATCATCTCATCCTCTGTCACCCCCATCTCCTCCTGCCCTCAGTCTTTCCCAGCATCAGGGTCTTTTCTAGTGAGTTGGCTCTTCGTGTCAGGTGGCCAAAGTATTTGAGCTTCAGCATCAGTCCTTCTAATGAGTATTCAGGGTTGCTTTACTTTAGGATTGACTGGTTTAATCTCCTTGCTGTCCAGGGAACTCTCAAGAGTCTTCTCTAGCACCACAGTTCAAAAGCATCAGTGCTTTGGCACTCAGCCTTCTTTGTGGTCCAAGTCTCACATCTGTACATGACTACTGGAAAAACCATAGCTTTGACTATATGCACCTTTGTCGGCAAAGTGATGTCTCTGCTTTTTAATACGCCATCTAGGTTTGTCATAGATTTTCTTCCAAGGAGCAAGTGTTGTTTAATTTCATGGCTGCAGTCACCATCTGCAGTGATTCTGTAGCCCATGTAAATAAAGTCTGTCACTGTTTCCATTTTTCGCCATCTGTTTGCCATGAAGTGATGAGAATGAATACCATGGTCTAAGTTTTTTGAATGTTGAGTTTTAAGCCAGCTTTTTCACTCTTCTCTTTCACTTTCATCAGGAGTCCCTTTAGTTCCTCTTTGCTTTCTGCCATTGGGATGGTGTCATGGGCATATCTGAGGTTATTGGTATTTCTCCCAGCAATCTTGATTCCAGCTTGAGCTTTATCCAGCCCCACATTTTGCATGATGTACTCTGCATATAAGTTAAAATAAGCATGGTGACAATATACAGTCTTGATGTACTCCTTTCCCAATTTGGAACTAGTCCCTTGTTCCATATCTGGTTCTAACTGTTGCTTCTTGACCTGCGTCAGGTTTTGCAGGAGGCAGATACAGTGGTCTGATATTCCTATATTCAAGAATTCTCCACAGTTTGTTTTGATCCACATAGTCAAGACTTTAGCTTAGTCTGTGAAGCAGAAGTAGATTCTTTTTTGGAATTCCCTTGCTTTTTCTATGATCCAACAGATGTTGGCAATTTGATTTCTGGTTCCTCTGCCTTTTCTTAATCCAAGTTGTACATCTGGAAGTTCTCAGTTCACATACTGTTGAAGCCTGCCTTGAAGGATTTTGAGCATTACCTTCCTAGAATGTGAAATGAGTGCAGTTGTGTGGTAGTTTGAACATTGTTTGGCATTGCCCTTCTTTGGGATTGGAATGAAAACTGACCTTTTCCAGTCCTGTGGCCACTGCTGAGTTTTCCAAATTTGCTGGCATATTGAGTGCAGCACTTTCACAGCATCATCTTTTAGGATTTGAAATCGCTCAGCAGGAATTCCATCACCTCCATTAGCTTTGTTCGTAGTGATGCTTCCTAAGACCCACTTGACTTCACACTCCAAGGTGTCTGGTTCTAGGTGAATGATCACACCATTGTCGTTATCCGGGTCATTAAGACCTTTTGGTAGTTTTGTGAATTCTTGCCTCCTCCTCTTAATCTCTTCTGTTCTGTTAGGTCCTTACCATTTCTGTCCTTTATTGTGCCCATCTTTGCATAAAATGTTCCCTTGGTATCTCAGTTTTCTTGAAGAGGTCTCTGGTCTTTCCCACTCTGTTGTTTTCCTCTGTTTCTTTGCATGGTACACTTTCTTATCTCTCTTTGCTATTCTTTGGAACTCTGCATTCAGATGGGTATATCTTTCCTTTTCTCTTTACCCTTCGCTTTTCTTTTCTCAGCTATTTGTAAGGCCTCCTCAGACAGCCATTTTGCTTTTTTGCATTTCTTTTTCTTGGGGATGGTTTTGATTACCCCCTTCTGTACAGTGTTACAAACTTCCCTCATAGTGCTTCAGGCACTCTGTCTCAGATCTAATCCTTTGAATCTATTTGTCACTTCCACTGTAAAATCATAAAGGATTTGATTTAGGTCATACCTGAGTGGCCTAGTGGTTTTCCCTACTTTCTTCAATTTAAGTATGAATTTTGCGATAAGGAGCTGATCCGAGCCACAGTCAGCTCCAGGTCTTGTTTTTGCTGACTGTATAGCTTATCCATCTTCAGCTGCAAAGAATATAATCAGTCTGATTTTGGTATTGACTTTCTGGTGATGTCCATGTGTAGAGTCATCTCTTGTGTTGTTGGAAGAGAATGTTTGCTGTGACCAGTATGTTCTCTTGGCAAAATTTTGTAGCTTTTGCACCGCTTCATTTTATTCCAGGGCCATACTTTCCTGTTACTCGAGATATCTCTTGACTTCCTACTTTTGCATTCCAGACCCCTGTGATGAAAAGGACATCTTTGTTTGGTGTTAGTTCTAGAAGGTCTTTTAGGTCTTCATAGAACTGTTCAACTTCAGCTTCTTCCGCATCAGTGGTTGGAACATAGACTTGGATTACTGGATAGTGAATGGTTTGCCTTGGAAATGAACTGAGATCATTCTGTCCTTTTTGAGACTGCATCCAAGTACTGCATATCAGACTCTTTTGTTGAGTATGAGGGCTACTCCATTTCTTCTAAGGGATTCTTGCCCACAGTAGTAGATAAAGTGGCCATCTGAATTAAATTCACCCATTCCAGTCAGTTTTAGTTCACTGATTCCTAAAATGTCAGTGTTCACTCTTGCCATCTCCTGTTTGACCACTTCCAATTTACCTTGATTAATGGACCTAACATTCCAGGTTCCTGTGGAATATTGAATTAGAACTCAGAACTTCTCAGATGTTGAAACATTAAAAATGTAATGTTTATGTGCCTTAATTTTTTTTTTACGTTTTACTTCATTTAGAACTGTGAAATGCAGTTTAAATAAAAGTGAATTAATGTTTTTAGAAATTATTTGGAAAGCTTATAATTTTCACTGAAGTTCAACTCTAAACATGACAAAACTAGAATGGATAAATATTAAAATCAGGAATTTAAATATAAGTTAAGTAGTATGATATATTTAATACCATATAGTTAGAATATATAGGGAATACTGTAGTTTTTAGAGAAGCCCATTAAATTTAGAAGCCTTCTCAGACTACTGAAGAATATTAGTTCTTCTGTATCCGTGATGCATGATCCTAAGGTACTGAGAAAACGTGAATGAAAGACACATGCATCAAAGCAAAGTAGTAACTTATCTATGACATCTATTATAATTTCTATAATATGTATCTGTATAAAACTTTAATTCCTGATTTATAACACAATACTCAAAACGTGTTACATATAAGAACTACTTTTCATAATTGGTTGCTTGGAGAGTCTCTGAATTTAGAAGAGTGGGAAATTTTTTTCATAAACAGTAGCCTAGGGAAACTGACACTAAGGGCAGATTTTTAGAAAATTTTTATTTTATATTGGAGTATAGTTGATTAACAATGTTGTATTAGTTTCAAGTGTACAGCACAGTGATTCAGTTACACATATAAATGTACCCATTCTTTTCCTTTTCCATTTAGTTTATTACAGAGTATTGAGCTGAGTTCCCTGTACTATAAAGTAGGTACTTATTGGCTATCTATTTTAAATATAGCATTGTGTACCTGTCAATCTCAATTTCCCAATCTGTCCCACCCCCTCCCTTTTCTCTCCTGGTAACTATAAGTTTTTCTCTTAAGTCTGTGACTCTGTGTCTGTTTTGTAAATAAGTCTTTTGTAATAAGTGATATCATATGATATATGTCTTTGACCTACTTTTAGTATGATAATCTTCAGGTCTACCCATGTTGCTACAACTGGCATTATTTCATTGTTTTTAATGGCTGAGTAATATTCTGGGGGGGGTGTGTGTATGTATGTATAAACTTTATCCATTCATCTGTCAGTAGATATTTAGGTTGCTTCCATTCCTTAGCTATTGTAAACAGTGCTGCAGAGAACATTGAGGTGCATGTATTCGTTCAAACCATGTTCTTCTCTGGATATATGCTCAGGAGTGGGATTGTCATATCATATGGTAGCTCAGTTTTGAGTTTCTTAAGGAACCATACTATAGTTGGTCCATAGTAACTGCACCAATTTACATTCTCACTAACAGTGTCGGAGAGTTCTAAGGGCAGATTTCTTGAGAGAGATTGTCTATTTTTAGTTTAGGAGCAATGTGCATGTTTTACCCTTACATACTTAACGTAAGCCAGAGATTTATTTTACCTAATAAGGGTATTATGTTAAAAATTCAAAGCAGGGATTTGTGGGACTTAGTAACCAATCACACCTTGGAATGAATTCTTGTTGACTTTAGACTGTTTTCTTAGAAAGCCCAACTGAGATCAGATGCTTTGAGGAACATCTTTTTTTTTTGAGAGGATAAAATCTCTTGGTATGCTTTTATCATAATTTTTTTTTAATTAGGAAAATTGCAGTACATTTAAATATGAATCATTTCTCAGTCCCCCTCCCTAGAAATACTAATAATTTCTTGTGTCCTCATCTCCTAGCAGAAGTTTTGATTTAGTGGACTATGCTGTAGTTTCTCTAATGGCAGGGTTCACTTGGATAGAGTCTTTAGTGTCTTATATATGGTTTCTAAGGGCTTTACTGGTCCTTGGGAAGAGTTGCCTGTAGCTGTGTAACTTTTACAGAAGAGATACAAGAGCAGTTTTTAAAAATTGCTGAGTTTTAAGCTGGCATGCTCAAAAGGTAAACGTATTATTACTTTCTTCTTCCCCTTCCCTCTTGTATAGGTGCTCTTCCTCCCAGAAGCTGGAGATGAAATTAGTGTTGTTTAGGCTATGTTTAAAGTGTGAGTGTCTTAAGACTTTAGTGTTAATGTCTGTGGCAGTAGCCATAGTCTTTCAAGTATCAGAAGCCCAAATTATATTGGTTTAAGCAAAGAAAAAAATGTATTGCTTATGTGACTGAAAAGCTTAGGTATCTGGGTTCTCAGAAAAGTAAGAATTTCTTTTTCTCCTGATTTTGCTATCCTATCTGTTGATGTAATTCCCAAGTAGCCTCTTTAGGGTTGTGTCCTCTCAATTTAACTTTAGAATAAAGAGAACATATTGATAAATAATCAGGACCTACTTACTGTGTAGCATAGGGAACTCAGCGCAATATTCTGTGATAATCCAAATGGTAAAAGAATTTGAATAAGAATAGATACATTTAAAGTTATAACTGGGCTTCCCTGGTGGCTCAGATGGAAAAGACTCTGCCTGTAGTGTCAGAGACCTGGGTTCGATCCCTGGGTCAGGAAGATCCCCTGAAGAAAGAAATGGTAACTGATTAACTTTGCTATGCACCTGAAACTAAAACAACATTGTTAATCAACTGCACTGCAATATAAAGTAAAAATTGAAAAAGAGAACATCTCTTACCAAGAATTTCTAGAGAAATTTTAGGATGGACTTTGGCATGGATTTATGGATCTGAGAGTGTTCCTGTGGGACTTCCCTCATGGTCCAGTGGTTAAGACTGTGCTTCCACTGCAGCAGGCCCAGGTTCAATCCCTGGTGGGGGGAACTAAGATCCCACATGCTGTAGGATGTGGCCAAAAAAAGGAAAAGGTGTTCCTCAACTGTTACATGTGGCCAGCACGCCACAACTACATGGGCATGACAATAGAGGAGCTGTAGTTTAGGATATACTCAGTTGTACTAGAATAATAACTCCCAGATCTCATGGGCTAAGCAGAAAAAGCTTATTTCTTGCTTATGCAAAGTCAGCCACAAGGCTAGGTGATAATGCTCTAGTAGTCCATGTGGCAACTCAAGAGTTCATATTATTTTCATCTTTATCTTAACATGAAACTTCCACGGTTGCTTCAGCAGAGAATGAGGAAGCCCGAGGTTTATGTATGAGCTGTAAAGCTTTAGCTTGGTATTTACACAAAAGTTACAGCCCATTATACAGAATTAGCCACAACTGGAAGTAGGCTGGAAAATGTATGAAATAACAAGATTTTTTTTGGTGAGCAGAAATATGTCTGCTACAAACTGTTACACAATAAAATAGCATAGTAAGTGATGTAGGTATGCAAAGACAGCGTGTTGATTATAACCTGTAACTCTAAATAATGCTTAAAATGCTGATTTGTTCAGAATTTGTCACTACTTGCTCTTTGGGATGTTCTTTGCCCAAGTTTGACTTGTTTTTGTTTAATTTATGGATTCGTGGTTTAAAATCACTACTTTAAAAGTAATTTCTGGAATTCAATCAGTTTAGAGGTTGGAGACTGTAGTTATAACCATAATCCATAAATTAATCAATTACCTCATAATTGCTAATTTCCATGAATATTATAGTTTAGTATATCTCAAATTATTTGTGATGACGGACTACATTCTTTTAAAGTGTCTACTGATGCTTTTATAAAATACAAAAAGTTTTGAATACTTGAAAAATGATGTAAAAAGAGACATGAAATACCCTACATTTTTTGTGGTTAGATTCAACATTTATAAAATTACTCTCAACTTCTGTACTTAGCTTGTTGTGGATCGATAATGAAGAGTAAGTGGACTTTTACTTAGTCCATGGATCATGTTTTGAGGAGCATGCTATAAAGGACTGTGGTTAATGCTTTGCAAATAACTGTCTGCTTTAATTCTCATATATGGGGTAGAGGTTACTGTTACCATCATTTATAGAAAACGGGGCATAGAGAGGGGTCTTATGTGACAGATGTCACATAAAATCCCATGTAGTCCAGTTTGACTCCAGAGTCTGTGTGCTGGTCTGCCTCTGATTTTGCAGAGATGAAATGATAGATCATCATGTTACTGTGTTAATTACTTTACATCATTAAATTATTGGTTTTGTGAAATTGGAGACTTTTAGAATGTAAGTCAATTTCAACAACAGCATTTTTAACAGATTTTTAAAAATCTTCCTATAGAAATCTGGTTAAGAAGTACTGTCCCAAACGTTCCTCCAAAGATGAAGAGCCAAGGTAAATTATATACCTATTTATTATTGCTTATAAAGATTTAAAAGAGTATATTTTTGTTATTTAGTAAAATAAATACTATACCATTAACTTTTTATAAAAATTTTAACAAGATTTGTATTATAATAAAAAATTATGTTTATGAAAGAGGAAAGTACTATTTTTTCTTATGAGAACGCATACTTCAATGGGCTTGATGATAGCTTTTTAGAATAGTTGATGTGTGAGTTCTAAGTAATAGGTGGATTGGGACTCCACTTGAATGATGTAGTCTCCAGAAGAAAAGGGTGTTTTTTTCCATACTTTATTTTGTAGTTGTCAGCTTGTTAGATTCTTGATTTTTCTTTTACAAATAGTGAAACAATTTAGCTGGTTGGGTTAAAGGGGTAATGAAAAGGAATAGGTTTTCAGAGTAATTTTGGAACTCTGAATAAATGGTTGGGGATTGTCTACGAGCTTTCTGGCATTCTTACACAGGGGAATACGTGGATAGTTGTAAAATGGAGAAACAAAAAGAAACTGGATGATTGTAAAATGCAGAAACAAAAACTGGATGTTTATAAAATGCAGAAACAAAAGAGACTAAACTTAAAATAACTTTGTGTATGATTGTCAGTTATTTAGAGGATTCTTTGGTTTAGTGTTAATGGAGTCCTGTCTGAGCTGTGTGCCTGCAGCTTACGTAAGAACGTTCTGGCAGTATATTCAAGTAGATCTATACATTTTAATACAGTTATTTTCTTTGTCTCTCTCCTTCCCTCCACACAAATTTTTTTTACCCTTATTTCTGCCCCTTCTTACCCTCTGTGGTGCCAACCAAAGTGGCACTTCACTTCCATTCAGGATGTGGGCAGGCATACAGGCAGCTGTGTCCAGAGCTGATAGCAAAATTGTTCTGTAGATCACCCATCGAGATGCATTTGAGTGGTATGATTGGCAGGTTCTGTCCTGGAGAGCAAGCACATCATCTCTGCAACAGGCTCAGCTGCCAAGCCTAGGAATCCAACCAAGTTCATTCCCAAGCTCAGGCCAGTCAGTTGGCAACGTAAGAGATTCCAGTATGCCAAAAGAGCCTGCAGGTAGTATTCTTATTATTTTTTGACCCCCAAATCCTTTTATTTTTAAATTATGACTACCTGGAAATATATAAACATGTACAACTTGAGCTTAATGCAGAGCTTAATTTAGAGCTAGTAGTTGAGATTTAGGATGAATATGTTAAAATTGGTTAAGTGTCAGGTTTGATCTGTATCTCACAAAAACATTTGTAATGAGAATAAAAATAAATTTTGCCATTTTTAATGTTTTTGTCAGGTTTACTTCGTGTATAGCCTTTTTTAACATCCTTAACGAGTTAAATGACTATGCAGGACAGCGAGAAGTAGTAGCAGAAGAAATGGCCCACAGAGTTTATGGTGAATTAATGAGATATGCTCATGATCTGAAAACTGAAAGAAAAATGGTAATTTTTAAATCATTCTTATACAGTTATAATAGCATATACAGTATTTTCACAGAAATGAAGTAATTACTTTGCCTTTTAAAATTATGTATGTTCATTCAGCATGAACTGGTTTTCTATTTCACTACATTTCTTCTAGCTTAAATTATCTCAAGACATTCTTGCTAATTTGTGATCATTTTGGGTTTAAGACTGAGGTTTGGTAAACTCTAGCCAGCAGGCCAACTCTAGCTTACTGCCTGTTTTTGTTTCCTAGATACCATGAGCTCAGAATGGTTTTTACATTTTTAGATAGTTACTTATATATTGCAGGTGGCCACTTTTGCATTATATTAGCAGAGTCGAATATTTGCAAGAGACCACGTGGTTTCCAACACCTAAAATATTTATCTGACCCATTATAAAAAACTTTTTCTACCCCTGTTCTCTATAATCATGTATTTTTCTAGAGATTATATGTCTTAAAGATTATATTTGAAGTATTTAAATAATATTCTAGGAAATGCATTTTAGAGAGATTTTCTCTTCCTGAGTCTTGATAAAGTTATAATAATTAGTACCTTGAAAAAAAATTAAGTGAAAACTCTTTTGGGAGAGGCCTTTAGACTTTAAGTGGTGTTTAAATGTAATTTTAAAATTTGTTTGTTTTTTTTGGTTGTTATCACTTTAGCATCTTCAAGAGGGACGAAAAGCTCAGCAATACCTCGACATGTGTTGGAAACAGATGGATAATGTGAGTTATAATGTTTTCATGTTTGACATAAATTTTCGTAGGCTGATTTAACCCTGAATTCTCTTATGTGTGTGCATGCTTAGTTGCTCGTTGGTGTCCAACTCTTTGCAACCCATGGACTGGAGCCCGTCAGGCTCCTCTGCCCTTGAAATTTTTCATGCAGGAATACTCGAGTGGGTTGCCATTTCTTACTTGAGGAAATCTTCCTGCCCCAAGAAACAAACCATGTCTCCTGTCATTGGCAGGCAGATTCTTTACTACTGTGCCACCTGGGAAGCCAAGTTCTCTTGTTTCTTATCTATTTGAGTTTAATATTTCTCATTGTAGTAGTATTCTTAATTTGACACTGATGTAAATAGAGAGTGTGAGATCATTGTATCCATTTTCCTTTTTTTTTTTTCCTGTGTGGTTCTGTACTTTGTTCCAACTCTGTAATCTTCGGGTATCTGTCGATATTTAGGAAGATTCTTTTTGTCTTTGCAGTTATTGTAAAGTATTAGTAGAGAATAGAAATAATAAGGAAATAGTGATATATCTTAGAAGACCATTTGACTGAGACAAAGAGAGCCTGGGTTCTAGTTCTGCCTTTCCCTTAGCATCTGATTTTTTTCATGACTTCATCTTTAGTAAATGAAAAATGAAGACAGCGGACTAGATTATATAAAATGTTTCTTCCAGTTCACTGTATCTCTAATAATGTAAATGTAAGATTCTAATCAGTGCTGATTGAGAATTCTTAGGTATATTAATAGTCTGTTTTCATTTTTGTTTTGATTTTATTTCTGATTGGTTTCAGCAAGACTTAAGGGAGTGTTTACATTTATTAAATTTAAAATTGCCTTAACTAGCATCCTTAGTATTGCCACCTAATGAGTGTGTATGTGTGTGTGTCTTTCATTTGCACAAAATAACAAACTCCTACACTAGGAGTTATTGGTTCCTTTAAAGACTGGAGTTGACACAAATCATTCCTGTTGATATGTGCTGACTTACCTTTAGAATAATTGTTACTAAGCAAAAGTTGTAAGAGTCATAAGAAAGCATCAAAAAATGTAGGAGAGATTTAAGACATTAACAGTATTGTGAAATAAAGGTGAGTTCATCTCAACTCAGGTATATTGAAAATACCCACAATATGTATTGAGTTTGGTACAAAAAGCAGATATGATAATGATCTTGTTTTTGTGGAGCCTGCAGTCTATTGAGAGACACACAAATACAATTTTTGTGTAATATGGAGAAATATATGCAGGATTCCTTTTCTAGTTCCATGTCTTCATGTCTAATCAAGGAAATAAAATTGTAAAATGTCTAACACATTTGAAATAATTGACAGGAGATTTAAAGAACTAGCAGGGATAGGTTGAATTAGTGATGGAGTATTGAAGGAAAAAAATTGACAGCTGTTAACCTAGGAAAAACAAAAGAAGGCCCCAGGGACATTTAAGATGAGGGCAGAAGACAGTAGCCTGTGAAGTAGATTCTGAAGGAATGATCAGAGATTGAGAAGAGTGAAGCATCAGAGATTCCAGGTCTCTCAGATGACTGCTTCCAAGTAACAAAGCGTATGACTTTATAGGATCAGGGCTCAAAAACAGATTAGTTCCAGAGTTGGTCAGTAGCTCAGTGATGTCACCAAGGATGATCTTTCTGTCGTTGTTGCTGTCTTGACCGTGATTTTTTCCCTCAGGCTTGTCCCTTTTAGTCAGCAGTTGACTTAAGCAGCCAAACACCACAATCCTCATTCAATTCATGCAGAAGCTTGAAGAGAAGCATTTCTCTTTTGTTTTGTTTTACCTGGGAAGAAAAGCTTTCCAGAAAATCCCCAGCAGAATTCTTCATGTATGCCTTTGACAGGATTAGATTCCTTGACCATGCCTTGGCTCTGGGGTGGCTGGTAAAGCAAGTTATCATCCATTTTCAGCCTCCATACAGGGAGGTATGCTCTTCTAAGAAAGAATAAGGGAGTAGAAGTAGCTATTGATTAGTCTACAGCACAAAGGATAAAGAAGGGAGAATCTTTTCTGTATCATATCATATAATGGTATAATATCTTTCAGGGAAGGTGTATTTTTAATATTATTGTACTCATGATTCTTTTGCTGTTGCTAGGGAATTATTAGGTAGTTTTTTTCACAAACAGTAAGACACTTACTATAAAAGTACTTTTGTATATATGCATTGCCTCAGATTATACCAAAATTAGTAGCTATAGCCATTCAATTTGAAAACACAGCTCTGAACTGAGTTTCAGAGAATTCAGTGTGAAATGTAATCTTCACAGGAAAGTGACATTCTACATTTTATGCATATTCAGATATATTTATGCTTTGAATAAATTTTAAGTATCATTTGATGTCTCATACTAATCAAAATAGTAAGTACATTTTAAAGTTTTTATAAGAAATTTCTTACATCAAATTTTTAAATTTGATGTAATTTACAGGTATTCCTGGTACTAGGTATAAGGTCAGCTGAGCTAACTCAGACATTGTTTGGGTCCAGAGGCATGCATGCTCATTCGCTTTAGTAATGCCCATCTCTTTGCGATGCTATGCACTGCTGTGGCCTGATAGACTCCTCTGTCCATGGGGATTCTTTAGGCAAGAATATTGGAGTGGGTTGCCATTCCCTCCTCCAAGGATCTTCCTGACCTAGGGATTGAACCTGTGTCTCTTGGCATGTGGGTTCTTTACCACTAGGGCCACCTGGGAAGCCCTTGGTTACAAATACCTAGATATAACAGCTAAAATATTTTTTATTGTATTTTAAGCTCAGCAGAAAGCTCTTACCTGAAGGAAAGGGAAATCTCTTTACTGCTGGACGCTAAGGACAATCTAAAAGCCAGAGCAATAGGTGTAAGAGGTGATACAATGGCGTTTGAAAAGTGATTCCAGAGGTGTCGGGGCATGGTTTACAGGACCTTGCTAAGGGCTTGGGATTTAGTACTCACACAAGTACAGAGTTTAGGTTTTAGCTCTGTGTGAAGAGTTGGAACTGAAATCCCTGTATAAAGTTTGAATCTTTGAAGGGTTAAACCTTTAGTGAAAAGTGGCAGGAACTCTGGACAGGCCAAGGGAGACAACAGAGAACCTTGTCTCTATCTGAAGGTCAAGGAGTGGGAGGTATCCTGTGAGAAGGTTAAACCTTTTGACCTTGTTGTTAATGAGGTTTGCACTATCTGAATAGTTTTGTAATGCCCAAGACAAAAAATTGACCTTGTAACTGGTTAGGTAAACAGAAAATGTTGACATCCTGTGCTTTCTTCTTAGTAATTCTCAGAATACAGGTATCAAGGTATATATTTTCCAGACAAGAAGTTGGAAGAGTTTCCTCTGTGGAATTTAATTAGCTTCAGAGGAAAAGACTTAAAGATACAGGCACCATGGTTTCTCCAAGGAAACTGCCAGTTAGCTTTTAAAATAAGAAGAGCAGATTGGCAGAAATCTTCAGACATAAACAGCAAAGTATACAGGGGGAAAAAAAGCAACTTTGAAGAAACAGTGACTATGAAAGGAAATAGAAATTAAAAATGAAAAGCAAACAAGCAAAACACCCAGAACTTTTATTAGCATTTTCATAGGAAATAGAGAAATGATTACATTCATGAAATAGGAACAAGATACTATTAAGAAAGGAACATACAAAGAACAAAAAAGAACTTTATGGAAAGCTCACTGGAAAGAATGAAATTGAAGAAGTCTTAAAGTAGAGCAAAATGACAGAGATTGAAAATATAGAAAAAATATAAGAGAGTTAGAGTACTGGAGAATCCCATGGACGGAGGAGCCTGGTGGGCTACAGTCCCTGGGGTTGCAAAGAGTTGGACGAGACTGAGCGACTTCACTTTCACTTTCAAAGGACTCATTCTATAGATTGATTTTCAAGATAAGAATCATCTTTAAAAATAGAAAACTTAGAAAATGGATAGGGAAAATTAATTCAGGAAGAAAATTTTCCCAGAATAGAAAGACATGAGTTTCTAGATGGAAAGGATTTTCCAGTTGCTCAGCACAGTTACAAAACATAGCTTAATGAAATTTCAGAACAGTTAGAGGGAGACGATCCTACCAAACTCCAGAGAGGAAAAAACAAAATATAAAATAAATGTGTTTTATGCAAACGATCAGGGAACAGAAAGCCAGAAGACAATGAAGTAGTACTTTCACATGTCTGAAAGACGACAGTTTCCTACTCAAGAGTTTCATACCCAGTTAAACTTTATTAAAAGAGATGGAAAGGCTTGGGGTCTTGGAGACTCAAAAAATTATCTCCCACAAACCTTCTTTTAGGAAGCTACTGCTGAATGTGTTCTAGCAAAACAGAGAAATGAACCAAGAAAGGGGAAGGTGTAGGGCTAGAGATGAATTCAAATTAAGGGAGAGTTGAAAGGAATCCCCAGGAAATGGTGAAGGGAAATCCCAAGGTAACAGTAGGCCTAGTTTGGTAATCAGTCCAAATTTCAGCAGGTTAAAAACCTCTTGAGTTCTTGATTTCATTAAGAAAATAAAATTAATAGAATTGTGAATGTAGTTGAATTAACTGAGGAGTGGTTTAAAGAACTGGGGACACCAGGGTTAAATTAGAGAAGAGTACATTGGAAACTAAAGCAATTTTTTAAGAAAGAGACATTAATTTCAGGATAAAAAATATACACAGGAAAGTAAATATATCACATGTTCAGTTCTGAATAGCTTTTGCAAAGTCATGGTAATTTGAATTAAATTTTTAAAAATTTAGGAGCCATTTTGTGCAGATGGTATTTCTTGGGACACATGGAAGAAACCACCCAAAACCAGTTTGGAGGGATGTTCCCATATTCTAAGCTACATTGGGATCCCATCAAAAAAACAAGCAAACATAAAACAATCAACAAAACACGTAAAAACCAAACAAAAACACCGAACAACCCAAAAGTCCTGCTTAAAATGAGCTTAAATACATGTGATTATTTTTATTATAAAGAGATTGAGATGCATAATAAATATTAACTCAGTTATGCCTATAATTTTTTTCTTTACAGTCTTATGATATTTGATGTTTGAAGTGCATGGTTTGATTGCGATAGTAAAATTTCTTTTCTAATTTAGAAAAATTTTACTTTTAGTATGCAATTTTACACATTTCACAGTAGCAACACCTTAAAGTTACTCTTTTTAAAATTGAGGTAGAGTTGGTTTTTAATATTGTGTTGGTTTCAAGTGTACAGCAAAGTGATTCAGTTTTTTATATATCTACATGAATTTTTTCAGATTATTTTCCATTATAGGTTATTACAAGATACTGAATATAGTTCCTTGTAAATCTGTTTTATGTATAGTAGTTTGTATCTGTTAACCCTGTACTCCTAGTTTAACCCTCTTCCCCCCTTTCCCTTTTGGTAATGATTAAGTATGTTTTCTATGTCTGTTTCTGTTCTGCATATATGGTCATTTGTATTGTTTTTTTAGATTGATTTTAGATTGTTTTTTTAGATGTTTGTCTGACTTACTTTGCTTAGTATGATATTCTCTAGGTCCATCCATGTTGCTGCATATGATAATATTTCATTCCTTGTGGCCGAGTAACATCTATTGTGTGTGTGTGTGTATGTATATATATATATAGCACATTTTCTTAAACCAGTTGTCTTGATGGGCATTTGAGTTGTTTCCATGGCTTAGCTATTAATATTATAAATGGTGCTGCTGTGAATATTGCAATCCATGTTTTTTTTCATCTTTTCTGGATCTATGCCCAGGAGTGTACTGCTCGATCATACGGTAGTTCTGTTTTTAGTTTCTTGAGAAAACTGCATGCTGGTTTCCACAGTGGCTACACCAATTCACATTCCTACTGTGTAGAACAGTTCCTTTTTCTCCAGACCCTCTTCAGCATTCATTATTTGTAGACTTTTTGATGATAGTCATTCTGAACAGTGTGAGGTGATACTTCTTTGTGGCTTTGATTTGCATTTCTCTAATAATTACCTATGTTAGCACCTTTTCATATGTCTGTTCACCATCTGTATGTCTTCTTTGGAGAAATTCTAGATCTTCCCACTTTTTGATTTTTTTGTTGTTGTTATTGTTTTTAAATACTGAGTTGTGTTTGTATATTTTGAATGTTAACCCCTCGTCAGTCACATCGTTTGCAAACATTTTTTCCTGTTCCATAGGTCTTTTCATTTTGTTGATGCTTTTCTTTGCAAAGGCTTTTAAAAGTTTGATTAGGTCCCATTTGTTTAATTTTTGCTTTTACTTCTTTTGCCTCGGGAGACTGATCTAAGAAAATATTGCTGTGATTTATATCCGAGAATGTTTTGCTTTTAGGAGTTTAATGGTGCTCTGTTTTATGTTTCTGTCTTTAGCGTTTTGAATTTATTCTTACATATGTGAGGGGGTGTCCTAATTTCATTGATTTACACATAGCTGTCTAGCTTTCCCAACACCACTTGCTAAAGAGATTGTCTTTTCTCCATTTACTGTTCTTGGCTTCTTTGTCAAAGAGGTGTGTTGCAGGTATGTGGGCTCATTTCTGGGTTCTCTGTTCTGCTCCACTGACCTGATGTCTTTTCTGTGCCAGTATCATGCTGTTTTGATAACTGTAGCTTCATAATACTGTCTTACATCTAGAAGGATTATGCCTCCAGCTTTTTTACTTTTTCCTCAGGATTGCTTTGGCAGTTCTGGTCTTTTGTGGTTCCATGTATTGTTTATTAGTATTAGTATTGTTTATTAACTTTGAAATGAGATAACTCTAATTTTATTTTTCAGTATTTTAACTTTTTTTAACAGAGTAAAAAGAAATTTGAAAGAGAATGTAGAGAGGCAGAGAAGGCACAACAGAGTTATGAAAGATTGGATAATGACACTAATGCAACCAAGGCAGATGTTGAAAAGGTAAGAAATAATTCAAGCTGACTTTAATATCAAAATATTTTTACTTGCATATGGATCATACTTATAATATTCATGTTGGTATTAGAGTTTCTGCAAGAGATACTCTACATCTAATCTAAAATACACAAATATTTGTGTACTTTAAATTACAATACTGGTCTGAGAAAGTAAACAAAATTAATAATGTCGACTACATTCAGAGTGCATAGGAAAGATAATTGCTCATAGGAATGAGGTTCTATCCTATTCCAAAATAAGATAGAAAGTCTAAGGTATGTTGATAGGGTATGCAGATAGAGGCTGCATAGTGTGCTTCCCAACTTTACAGAAAGGAAAACATGATAAAACTGTCAGAAATGTGAGAAATGTGATTTATCGCTATTTGTTTATTAGCTCATTCATTCATTCACTCATTTTGGAAGGCTGAATTCTCTCTTGTCATTCACTGAGTCTGGGCCAGAAGTTCTATAACATAACTGTTGGTAGGGTCAGTCCTATAACTGTGGTGGCTTAGCTTTTCCTTCTCCCTTACTGTATGCTCTTTATCTTGGGATATTTGACACAGTGATAGTGTTGAAATGTTGGAGTTTTGAAATATAGACAAACCTTACTCCGTTCTTTTGTATATACAGAGGTCCACCATTAGTATATTTTCTCCTTAGAATTTTATAATATTCTATAGCATCAGAGGAAGAAAAAGTAAGGAGAAAGGAATACTTTATTTTCTATATTCCATTTGCTTTACCAATTTTTTAAAAACCCTAAAATCATAAACATTTTAGGTTACAGTTACCTTAAAGATCTTCTGCTATAACTTATGCTGTTATCTTGTCTACCCTATTTTTAATAACCTACACCTCTTATGATAGTAAGTTCCCTGTCATTGGAAATATAGAATCTTAAAATAGCCTGTTCATTAAAAAAAAAAAAAAATTACCATTTCCTTATATTAACCCCACTCATCTCCCTGTTCACTTTCAGTTTGTAAAAAAACTAAAATAACAAATCTATTTTTCTCATAAATAGGTATTTAGATATTGTTAGCAGATTCTCTACCCATAGATGAACTGTTTGTTTCTTCAACTATTCTACATATGAAATATCTTCAAGTTACCATTCACTGTGACTACTTCCATTTAGATATCATTTAATTAACCAATATTCCACTTAAAGTATGTTATATCAAATGGGGTATAGTTCATTTGATCAGTTCTGAGTGTGATTACCTTGCTTGTTTTGAAAACTAAATTTATATTAATTATACCCTAAATGTATATTGTTTTTTTGGCAGTTATACCTTAAATGTATACTGTGTATTTGGGGTTTTTTTTGTAGAGTATACATTATACCCTAAATGTATGTTGGTTGTTTGGATTGACTTTCAGTGAGTTCATGGTTAACTGAAATCCCCATGTCTTTTCATATACGAGGAGTTACAAGTTTATGTGTCTCAGACAGAACTTGTACTGTTGGCATTTTAAATGCATATGCCAAATCTATGTCAATTACTAGATTTGATCCTGCTGTTAAGGTTTTTGGATCCCTGATTTTGATCACCCACTATATTAATTTCCTTCTAGGCATCAGGTAATACACATAATGTGTCAGCATTACTTGATAAAAATGTTGACCACAACACTTGCAAACAAACTGTTTTATATGTGGGAGTCGGGAGTCTTCCTTGCTGGTTGACACTGACTACTTAAGAACTCTTCTGATATATCAATTTAATACATAGTTTGTGTACTAAACAAATTAGGTTTAACTGGACTCTCATTTTTAGCTTATTCATTTCTGTCTATAAAGATATCTTTAGAGACTGTTCATACATCTTGAAGTCTAGATATAACATGTCTACTAGTTAGTTTGACCTAACTAGTTCAGAACTTTAATGTTTATATTTTCCTTTTTTTTTTCTTGTTTGCAGCCCCTTTAATTGTTAGAGAATTGGGAAAACTTTGAGGATTTACTTTAGAATCTAGAGAGTAGAGGAATTCTGTTTTCAGTGTCTAGGAAGGGAAGGGAACATAGATTTAAGTAAGTACTGATAAAATTAAAAAACAAAAACAAAAAAAAGGTGAAGAGGGAGCAGGCCAATTAGTGTATCTTCCTAAAGAAAAGGAAGGCAGTTGCACAACACTGAATATACACAACACTATCAAACTATACACTTAAAAATAATTAAGATGGGTAAATTTTATGTGTATTGTGTATTTTGCCACAATTAAAATTTTTTTAATTTAGTGAAATATAAAATAGAAAAAGAAAGCAAGGCATTAGATGTGAAAACCAGAATATGTCAGGGAAGGTGTCAGTTTTCTTAGTTTCTAGTCTTACACTTTTTCATAACCTGTTGGAGTCTTTCATCTAGGCTTTAGATATCATAGCCAGTGACTTGAAATAGGACACGCCTCCCCTGAAAGAAAGAACCATTGTGGGTAGGGAATGCTTGGAATCCTTCATTTCATCATAGTTTGTAAGAGGAGGGAGAAAAGGGAAAGGAGTGAATGCATGTGTTCTTAGAGTCTCAGGTTAGAACTTGAAGTGTGTTTTTCTTTAGAAATACTTTAGGCAGTGGTGTTTAGTTTCCATAGTACTTATTATTTTAATCTTCAAGAACACCATGAATTAAATGGATATTTGTGGACTTATTTGAGATCTTGACTACCATGTATATCTGTGTGTCAGTTTGTTTCTGAGTTCAGAAGAACTAACTTGTAGGTCTACTGTTAGACGGTTAGGGATTACAGTTATAAAAACTAGGATTAGAATAATGAAGTGTATTCGCAAAGTGCTTTTATTATTTTCAGAGAAGTCTCATGTAACAATTTATAGCTTGGAATACTGAGAAACTGTATTTGGAGTTTGGAATATTGAGTATTAACTGAGTTTGGAATACTGAGTGTTGGAATATTGAGAAAAGAGTTCAATTCTTATTTTTTTTCTATTAATTTATAAGCAATTGAGAAAATTGTTGAGATTACCTCCAGTAAACCTGGAATTAATGATTTGTGTTGTTTGTATGCAGATGTTCTCAGTAATATAGATGGCATTAATGTGACTCATTGGAAAAGCATTTCTGTAAGAGCTTGAGATGAAGAGAACTATATTCTAATTAAGCATTCCTTTAAGTATCAATATCTGTTGTTTTGTATAGAGGTAGAAAGTATTGTTAAGCATTACATTATCCCCAAATTACATTTTTACTGTTAACCTGGATTCATTATGGTTCTGAATTGAATGTAATTGGATTATGTTTGAAGAGAAGTTTTACTGATAACTTTGTAACTGTCTAAATTACTCCTGATGTTTTTTTTTCCTTTTCTGATTAAATGCTCACTGTTTAAATGCTTACTGACAAACCGCAATGTTTTCATTTATTTAATTAGAAAAACCCATTCATTAAGAAGAAATTTTATTCGAATGGTTTATTACAAGGGAGAGGATTTATTATTGTAGTAAGAGAAAGGGAATATTGCAACAGGGCAACTGGCCATAGGGAGGGGACATATGTACACCTATGGCTGATTCATGTTGATATTTGACAGAAAACAGCAAAATTCTGGAAAGCAGTTCTCCTTCAATTAAAAAATAAAGATCTGTAAGCATCTTCTTTACTTTTAAATGATATCAGAAAAAAAAATGATATCAGTAGTTAGAAAAAGCCTAGTTTTAGTATAACTTCTAAAAAGTGAACTAACTGTGATTTTGTTGCACCTCTTCTCATTGGTAATTATTTGGACCAATTTGCCTCTAGGCTAAACAGCAGTTGAATCTACGTACACATATGGCTGATGAAAATAAGAACGAATATGCTGCACAATTACAAAACTTTAATGGAGAACAGCACAAACATTTCTACGTAGTGATTCCTCAGATTTACAAGGTAAAATTTAGAGATATGAAATTAACCTTATTTTAGATCTGAGAAACCTAGTCTTGAAATGTAAAACTTTAAAATGCCAGGCATCAGTCAGAATGTTTCTAGATTCACTAGTCATAAAAATTGGTAATAAGAAATTTATGATTGATTATAGATGTGAAAATAATTTTTTTTACTTTGAAACCACAAATTTTTCACAGATTTCATAGTAGTGTATTAAATAATTCACTAAAACAGTGACATTTTCTAGATAAATTTTCATGCTACATTAAGTATTGTGAGATGGGAGACTTCATTGGAATTTTGTATTATAGTCTGCTTATCTAGTATTTGGATGTAGCCTTTGACACTGTTAACAGGATCATTGGCATTAGTCCAGATGGCAGAAATAAATCTTAAGAAATGCATTTGCTACCCAGGTTTTTGCCTACTTGTCTTCCTAGCTGTTAGATCGTAAATGTAATTCAGGGTTATAAACCCCATCCATCATCATTTAGCAGTTGCCAGACAGTCCTCAGGTAAAGACCCTGGAATTTACATGAAGGTGAAATTATGTTATTGCCTATTCTAGAAAGAAGAGAAATTAGAAAAAAGGGATTTAGTGAAACAGTGTTGAAAGAAGTGGTACCTGGGAGAGCTGAGCTTATGTGAAAAGTGTACACTTTTCAGTCCAGCATGTACACCCATGGCTGATTCATGGCAATGTATGGCAGAAACCACCACAATATTGTAAAGTAATTAGCCTCTAATTAAAATAAATAAATAAAAATTTTAAAAAAGTGTCAGTCCAAATACACCCCCCGCATGCCCCCACCCCCCAGCCAAGCTATTAATAGAACTACAAAGGAAGCATAGTGAGAGGTAGTGGACCAGAGAAGTATCAGATATTGGTGGTTTAATCCAGAGCATCTAGTCAGCCAGTCCTCACTCTCTAGTGCTTTTCTAAACTTAATACCTAAGCCTTCATATTCCGGGGAGACCTTAATTTGTAGATTCACTGCTTTGTTGTGTTTGGGGGCTTGCTCTGTTTGTCTGGACCTTGCTATAGATCAGTCTTGCCACTTTGTGATACTGGGTTCAGTCCTTCTGTGAAAATGCTGGTCTCAAAATAAATTCCCAGGCTTTGGGAAGTAATTAAAGAGGAAAAAATTGTATGAAGGCTATAGGAGTTAGGGGACTTAAGCAGTGTAATTGCTTCCTAAAAAGAAGAAAGGTCATTGTTGTTGACAAATAAGAAGTGTCAAAAATTGCCTTTAAGTTATTTGGCTTCATGTGCCCTGGCATAATTCTTGATAGCAGATGCCAGTGAATTTTTTGAATTGTAGGGATCTCATACATGTACCACTTTGACCTTTTAGCTTCTTGTTTTTCCTCTTGTGTCCCCAACCTTTTGACAGTCACTTTGAGCTGTAGACTGTAGTAGGTTTGGGTGCCTGTTAGTATGTGGTTGACTGTGGATTCTTAGTCCAGCCAGATCTTAGCAAGTGTTCTGAACTAACTTAAGGGTTTAGAAGTCTCACACTTGTGTATGTTATATGCCAGCTGCTTGAAAAAGAAAAAAATCAAAATTTCTGTTTTCAAATGAAACTTTACTGAAGAAAAAGCAGAGGTTGTATGAAGTAGGGAGCTGGTAAGCTGTAGAGAGTCCCTTATAAGGCTTGAAAATCGGTGTCACCTGGTTTTTAGCATATACTAAGCCTTGAATTTTTATTCCTTTGCTATTTCACAGGCCTCAAGTTTTAAGTGCTTTCACTCTGTAGCATTTGTTAAAAGGTACTTCCAACAGTGTAACTGTTAGGGGATATCTTTGTGGGATTTTTGTTGCTGTTTTTGTTTTGGAAGGGAGTTTCTTCAGAATGAAAAGAAAAGTCAATTTTCTTTTTTTAAAAATTCCTAATTATTAGCAACTGCAAGAAATGGATGAACGAAGGACTATTAAACTGAGTGAGTGTTACAGAGGATTTGCAGACTCAGAACGGAAAGTTATTCCTATCATTTCAAAGTGTTTGGAAGGAATGATTCTTGCAGCAAAATCAGTTGACGAAAGAAGAGTAAGTGTTTTATAGTTTGAATAATGTATTTGATTTAAATTAATGAAATGGATTGGGAGGGGGGAAGTAATTGATGGATTATTGATTTTAAGTTATATTCTGTAGAAGTAAGTCTGGCTATACATTAGACTCTTTCAGGCTGTAAGGATCACTTGAAACACTAAAGTTCTAATCACTTAAAAGAGTTCTAATGCTTCTCTTTCTTTTCCCCACTAATTTTTCAGTTCTATTCCAAGAGTATAACTAACCTGTAAACTGTATGTTGCAAACTGTATTATACTATTATTATTTAAACTATTATTCTAGTGAAAATTTAAAGAAGGAAATGGTCAGATCTAGAGTTAAAAGAGTCGCTTGTTGCCAGAAGAGTTGGCATTTGAGTTGCATTCTGAACCATGAGTAGTGTATGAATGATGGCCCATGAGAAAAGGAAGGAGAGCACTGTGAGTAGAAGTAACTGCCCTCGAGAAGCCCTTCTCATGGAGGGTGCAGTCATCAGGGTGTACACACTGAGCCTCAGCCAGCATCCTTGTTTTAGAATCATCATGTCAACCTGTGACCCTCAATCCATTTCATTACCCATTTCTTTTTATCACTCTTTTAAAAAAAAAAAAAATTGTGGAGTATGGTTGATTTACATTGTTGTGCCAGTCTCTGCTGTACAGCAGAATGACTCAGGTATGTACATGTATACACTCCTTTTTATATTCTTGTCCATTTTACTCTATCACAGGGTATATAGTTCCCTGTGCTCTACGTCTGCAG
Source organism: Capra hircus (assembly GCF_001704415.2). NCBI lineage: Eukaryota > Metazoa > Chordata > Mammalia > Artiodactyla > Bovidae > Capra > Capra hircus. The sequence continues at coordinate 70,598,840 of NC_030810.1, forward strand.
TAGGACCGTGTTTATCCATTCTAGATATAATAGTTTGCATCTACTACAAACTCCCAGACCATCCCTCTCTTTTCCCTTTCTTCTGTTCATTACCTATTTCTTTAATCTGGTTTAGGTTAAAAGAAATTGACTTTCTTTGTATTGTCTTTCTGGCAAAAAGTCTTTAAGATATTTTAATTCTTCTTATCTGTTTCTAAAGATAATTTGAAGTTATTATTCCATCAAAAGAAAAAAGAAGCCCTGTTCTTCTTGAAGAAATAAATTTAATTATCTTATTATATCTTGAGTAAGGTCTAGAAAAGGTCTCGTACCCGGTTATTTTTCAGTAAATATTGATTTAATGACTCAGAAACTGAGGATGTGAGAAAAGAGAAAGAGAAGGGAACCAATGTTTGGGGAGTGCAAAATAGGTACTACATATTTTAGTCTTCACAGCAGGTTGGTTTTGTATGAGTGAGGATCTTTCCTGTAACAGAATTCTGACTTTAAAAAAGAAAAGATTTGGGGGTTCTTTAATTGCTAATTCAGAGTTACATCTTGGTGTGATGGATCCAAGATTAGAAATATAGTTAGGTCCCTCCTCCTCTCAACCTGTTCTTACCCTTTAGCAAATGATTGGTGTGGGTGGCATTAGTGACAAAAAAAAAAGTAAGGTATAACTTAAGGATGACTTTTGACTTCAGTGATAGGCAAAGTGCACTATCAGCAGAAATAAGGAATAAAATAGGAGAGGTTGGTTGGAGTGTGGGAGGAGTTTGTAAAGAATTCTGTTTGAAACTAATGAGTTTAAAGTGTCAGTAAAACATTCACGTAGAGGTATATATATGTCCAAAACTAGCATGTAATACTTACATGAGCTTTACAGTTTTGGGTAAATGGTGCTAAGCTTTACAATTTCAGAGTTACTTTTTGCCCTCTACTGTTTGTGAGATCTTCATTGCTCTGTTAATATTTTCAAGTATGTCTTTAATACATTTTATTTATCCTTTCCCCTGTTGGGTAAATGGAAGGCTTTCTGCTTGTCTCCTACCCTCTTTTACAGTTAGATACCCTTTCCTCTGTTCTATAAAACAGAAAAACTTTTTCCTTTAAAACTTGGAATTTCTACTTGAGAGTAACCTCTTCCTATATTCTTTTTTGTCAGTTAGATGTTAAGTATCAGCTAACTACTCAAGATGAAATTCAGTGGGTTAAAGCTATGGAGTGAAAACATCCATGACTATTACAAATTAATAAAGTGGTCATTTGTTTGTGAATTATTTTTTTATAGGAATTAAAATATTTAGGGGTTATTTCATATTTACAGGAAGTAATTATTCATTTTGAACCTTTAATAAGTATTGTAGAATTATTTCTTTAAAGTTTTATTTGTTGTTTTCTGACACAGATTGAAGATTTTGAAAGCTAATATGGTACTGTTCTTATGTGTAGGACTCTCAGATGGTAGTGGACTCCTTTAAGTCCGGATTTGAACCTCCCGGAGACTTTCCATTTGAAGATTATAGTCAGCATATTTATAGAACCATTTCTGATGGGACTATCAGTGCATCCAAACAGGAAAGTGGAAAGGTGGATGCCAAAACCACAGTAGGAAAGGCCAAGGGCAAGTTGTGGCTCTTTGGAAAGAAGCCAAAGGTAAAAGTCATTAAAATTTTCTGTGCTGATGATTTTGTTCTAGTTTGTCATTTAAAATAATGTAGGTATTGGATGGATAATGGTTTACTACTAATAGAGAATAAATATTTTTATTTGAATGATTCAATTAACTTTTCACTTAGTAGAAACATAGAATTTTGTACCTTAATAATAAAAATTATTTCTGAATTTAACATTTAATAATGAGTAAAAATATTAAATAAGTTAGTATCTCTTAAATGATATACTTTTGAAATTTCATTTGTATGTAGTTTCAGTTCAAATTTTTTAGGAGTCATAATGTGACTGTGAGATCACTGAAATTGCAGTTCTCAATTGGAATGATTGATCACAGCAAAAATAAATGTCAAATTAGGTCTTACAGATCATACTAACAGTTATTTTTATCATCCATGTGAATATTTTTTATCATCCATGTGAATATTTAATGGGAAGGGGCTCAATGCGTGTAATTATTTGAAGTTTTTAAAAATCTCTAGTTTATTAAGAGAGTCTCTCTCTTAACTTCTTGTCTAAACCCATCTTTTGATGTGCTGTTTATTTTAGATAAATTTAGCTCAGCCAGTGAGCAAATGGAATAAATGAGTATTTAATCTTCTTATCAATTTAATGGCTATAAAGTGTCATATCAGTAGGAGAATAGATAATCTGATGTTCTGTATTTGTTAAAGTATACTTGATTATTTTAATTCATTTTTCTGCTCTTGACATATGAATTTAGATAACATTTAACTCATTATAATATACCTATAAATATTTTTAAAAGCACAGTTATAATTAACTCAAGCTTTATTTATGCTTTTCATAACATTGTTCCATCGAGAAGTTGAGAGGTGAGACTTTTTTAAGTCAGATCAGAGTAGCTAGGAAAACTTAGATACACAAGGAATACTGAAAATTTTTTTTAAAAAAGAGGTGTTTTTTAAAAAACCAGGGATGAAATAGAAACAGAGAGGAAAGCCACAAATGTAATAAATCTTTTTTGCTTGTTTATGATAATAGTTACAGTTTTAATACTTTATTTTAATAGACATTGCCTGTTTAGATAACTGTTAACTATAGCTTCTGCCGTTATCTCTGACAAGTATAGGTTAAGTGTGACTAACTAGGTGGTTTTAATAATCTAGATATCAGAAGATATTTTTTTATCTAGGTCATATTGCTCTCTCTAACCTTATAATTTGTATACTCTATATTTTCGGTCTGTTAGCTTGTAAAACCGTGATCAAATGAAATGGTACATTTTTAAAAGTACATTTGACTTTAAAATGACAGTTTTGGCAAAACTGTGTTAAGTTTCTTATAATATTTTTACAGAAAACTATCTGAGATATATTTTGTAAAAAGTATGTTGCCAAAAATAGAATTTTCATTTAGGAAAAAAAGCTATGCACATTTGGCTTATTGATTCCTTTCTTTATTTCCATATTAGCCACAATCCCCACCCTTAACCCCTACTAGTTTATTCACATCCAGTACTCCTAATGGGTCCCAGTTTCTCACATTCTCCATTGAGCCCGTGCATTATTGTATGAATGAAATAAAAACAGGGAAGCCCAGAATTCCTTCTTTCAGAAGTCTCAAAAGAGGGGTAAGTTTAATAATGGGTTAAAATGCATGATGGCCTATTGTGTGTGTAGTGTGGCTTTTAATACTCTCCACCCTCATTATAAGGCTCTCTCCTGTAAATATATAGTTTAAAACACCACAGAATTAAGTATAGCTGCCCTCAAGTTAAAAACAACTCCTCTTTATAACATTTGAAATGCTCAACCATAAAAGAATGGTATTATAAAGAGGGTGCTGGGTACAATCATATTAGCTATTTTTCTTTTTTTTTTGTTTATGTGAAGTCATATGTCCACCATTGTCTTGTAATGTATTTACATTTTTAAGACTTTCAGTAATTTGTCACTGAAATTATTCATGTAATAATCTGTCACTAATGATGACTTCTGTGAATTTTATAAAGTATTATTTTGTTGGCAAAAAAAAATAAAGTTCTATTTTAATTTTAATTGCCCTACTATCAGAAACATAAAACACAATTGCCAATAGTTAAAAAAATCAAAGACAGGCATGTTAAATAATCAAGATTGTAGATCAAATTAAAATAATATATTGCAAAGTATATTGTATAAGTTACAAAGCCTATAAAAATACTAGATTTTATTGAGTAATGGATGGATACATGGAATTTGTTTTCTTAAACTAAAAAAAAAAAAAAAAAGTATTTTTCACCAAATTTTTCATTTTTTTCCCCATAAGCTAGCCTTTTTTATTTGCTTATAACTAAAGATTCCCTTGGAGAAGGAAATGGCAACCCACTCCAATATTCTTGCCTAGAAAATCCCATGGATGGAGGAGCCTGGTGGAATACAGTCCATGGAGTTGCAAAGAGTCAGACATGACTGAAAGACTTAACACAAAGATACTCCGCAAATGAAAAATTTTAGGATAGTGAAAAACAAATACTAAACTGTTTCTTAGCCACAACTGTTAAATACTACTGATAAATTAGTGTTAATTCATTATGTTAGACTGATTTCTGTTGTTTAAGATCTGATTTGAAGGGCATGGTTGTAATATTCATAGCTCGTAATTTAGATACATTTAGGAGATTTGGGGCTTCCCTTGTAGCTCAGTTGGTAAAGAATCTGCCTGCAGTGCAGGAGACCCGGGTTCGATCCCTGGGTTGGGAAGATCCCCTGGAGAAGGAAATGGCAACCCACTCCAGTATCCTTGCCTGGAAAATCTCATGGACAGAGGGGCCTGGAGGGCTGCAGTCCATGGGGTCACAAAGAGTCGGGCATGACTGAGCAACTAACATAGGAGATTTGTATGAGCATTTGTTTAGACATATAAAAATCTTGGGTGTAATAACCCACAGATGAGAACTCAAGAGTTTGTTAGTGTCATAAGAAGTCTAGTTGTTAACAGCATTGCACTCACTCTTGGACTGACTCTTTCTTTCAGTCCCTCTTCTCCTTTCCCTCTCCCTGCTGCTACTCCCTTCCTCCCCTTTCTTTTTCTTTCTCTGCCTAGCTTGTATGCTTCTCACTCTTCGGTAGCCCTTTCTATCTTTAAATTGCTTTAGTTGGGTTTCTCTTTTGGTCACATGTAGAACAAGATACATATCTCATAGGGCAATATTATATTATTATTTACTTTTCTATTAAAACAGTATGACAAGCTAATTGGTGTTAACAAGGCAACAGAAATGTCCCGGTGTATTACATTCTTTTTGGGACTTCCTTTTTTTCCTGTAATGACCTGAACTTCTTTGCATTACCTTTACTAACTGTGTGTGAATGTTATTATAGGTTAATTCATGACATTCTGAAAAGTCCCTGTAAATGAGTCTGTGTTACGCTTATAGGCACTACAGGTGCCTGTAATCAGTTTTAAAAGCTCTTTTCACTTGTTTAAAAGACTTTAAGAAGTCATACTTGGGATTTTTGTTGCCTGAATTATGAGAGTAGAATTAATTCCCATCTTTCTTCTTTGTGATGACTTAGACTTCACTAAATATTATGCTCTTGCAGAAATCAATGGTAATCAAAAATTGCAATTACTACGTGTAATTTCTATGAGCCATATTTTTGGAATCTCTCAGGTATCCTGCATATTGAGTCTACCAGGGCTAGTTACAGTACCCTGCACAGCATAGTCTTAGGGATATGAAGGACATACAATTCTGTGAAAAAAAGTTTAGTTATTTAGAACTGTGAGCCCTGGAGAAAGAAGCTTAAATAAGTGACATCTTTATTGTTACTGAATAAATTCACGGGTAAAGTTTTATAACTGTCGAACTTAAAAGTGTCTGTATGGTCATTATTTATTATATTTCCACATATTGCTTCAGCTTTAAATACTAGGACATTTGTTGGGGTAGGGAGGCTAATTCCAGTAGGCCAAAATGGTTGCACTTATTATTAGTTATCATGCCAAAGAAAAAAGCAGTATGCAAGATAGACAATATGATAGACAAACCAGCTGCAGACTGGGATAGAGCAAGAAGTAAAGTTCATTACCCTGGCATTGAGAAGTTTCTTTCTGCTTTGATTGATATTTGGTAGTTTAATTGACACTATTTCAAAATTATGTTCTCTTTCCACTTAAGAATTTTCTCAATATAGAAAAGGAAGATATGCTTTAACAAACCATTTGTGTGTTTTTACGTGAATTTACATGTGAGTCCATAAAACTGAAAAAGTTTTATGGTTTATTAAAGCTGATGAGTTGTACCATTCAAATCAGAAACTCTTGTTTTGAGCTATATTTGTTTCATCATTTTTCGTAAATATCTGCTTTTGGATTTTATAAAAATTTATAATTTCTTTCATTCTTAAGAAAACCTGCAGTTTCCATTATCTTTAAGGACATGAGAAATGTTATATTGGACCAGTGCTTTTTAGTTTGATGATGGTACTGGTAGACTTTTTCTGAGGGATGAGGGTCTATAATTTCCTTCTGTAACATCAAGATCTAACCTTAAATAGATATTTAGTGCACACTCAAAAGCTATTTAATACGGAAATGAATAATTTTTATTCTAACTACTTCATTGGTACTTACTGGGTGCTCCTTTTTTTTTAGTATATATATATATTTATCTAGCAGTAGTGAGTCCATCTAGCAAGTCCATGTTTACTGTCTAAATTATTCATGATCTTATAGGCTTATAGAGTCATTTTTGTAAGCATTTATTATCTAGAATACTGTTCTCAGGATTTTCCTACCTTAAAGTTAAATACACATAATAATTTGAATTGCCTAACTGATTGCCTTTTTAGCTCCCTTATGTATTTATTAAGATATAGGAGGTATGTGAACTTTTCAGTATAGTATTTCTCTTTTGAACATGAATTGCTTTAAAAAAGACAAAATATATTTCTAATATTTACGAAGAACTTGAGTTTTTATATCCCCAAATCTAATGAACTGTGATTTTATTGTCTAATTAATAGTAAAACTAAGTTAGCTAAAAACTGAAACATTTAATATTTTAGTTTTAACTGTATTACTCTTTTCTCTAAATTGTATTAATAAAGAAACTGGAAAAATAAGCTGCTTGAGATTATCATAAAAGAAATTCAAATAATTTACCTATTTTGTTTCTTATTGATATGATTTTGTTTTAATAATATTTATAGAAGACCATAAATATCATTTAAAAATTTAAAACTCTAATCTTCTTAACAGGAATTTTGTCATAGCAAAATAAGTTGTGGTTTTTGTTCCCTGAAACTACTGACAGTCTAAAGAATGTTAAGCTTAATTTGGAAAGATAATGGATAGCATATGTCATCTTTTCTTATCATTGTAACCATTAATATATATGGCCAGTTCATCAGCGATAAGGGGTAGATATTTTTCTCAGCTATTTATTAAAATCTGTATTTTTATGTGAAATTCTACCTGATGTCCTCCATATTCTCTAAAACACCTTGGCTTAGTAAACAGGGAAAAACAGAAATTTTAGAAACCACTAAACAAATGCAATGAATGTGAAGATAAACTTTGTAAGTTCTCCTGGGTATTATGAGTCACAGTGTGTGTGAGTATGTGGGTGTGCACACACACGTATGCATGTGTACATGTGTGTTTAGTTGGGATGCTTGACAGATGCAATGCCGGTTGCAGAACCCTGGGAACCCACAGAACATGGATGATACATACATAAGCATTATATATATATTTACACATTCATAATATGAGAGGACTCTGCTCTGTCAGATTTTCAGAAAGAATAAATTTTAACCAGTTCTCTAAAAATCTAAGGTATATTTTTAGTGTTGCTTTTTGAGTGTATGGATTTCAGAATGAAAACTGAAAAAGAGAAGCTATATCTTCAAAGCAAAACTCAACCCATGTATTGTATCTGTTAGCAAATATGTATGGGAAACATGAATCTAGGTGGCTCATTATTATTTTGATAATAGTGTGTTTTTTTAATGTGTCTGTACATTAAAAATAGCATCTTAAAATTAAAGTAGATACGTTACCCTTACCTGCCCTGACATATTCAAGTTCAAAACAATATTTTGAATTATAAAAATTCAGATAATGATGTTTAATGCATTGGGAAGAGTATTCCATTCTTTAATACTACATATAATATTTCTTTAAAATGGCTAATATTAGATCTTTATGTTCAACTTTTTGAGCATTAGGATTTTGAGAATGAAGAGCTGTATATGTGAAATCCACTTATGTAAAAGTTCTCTTTTAAAGAAGAAAATATATGATTGCTGATAAAATCATTACTATTTACTTTTGAGTTTTAGTTGCACTTAGAAAATATCTGCCCATTATCATCAGTGTATATATATATTTTTTTTTTGCAAGTAATTTACTTTCCCCAAAATGTGGTTACAGTTGTTTTTCTGGCATAATTGTTTGGATTGTGAAGTGTACATGATTTACTTTAATATCGTAAAAAAAAAAAGTATAAGTTATTGCATCTTCTGTATTACGGTTTCATGTGAATAATATACCATTTCTTTCTGTTTTCCATTGAACTATTCAGTGGTCGGTGAAGATGGTAAGCCTTATGTGCTGATCTGTATACTGTGCCAGTATTAAATAATCACAAAACATTGTTTTGTTTAATTTAAAGCAAAGTGGTAAGGTACATCCCCATGTTACCTTGTGTGTCTTTTCTTTCTATAATCCATAGTCCAACACATGCCAGTACCTCTGATGTCATAAAATTTAATAATAATGTGGTTAACTGTAACTCATTAAGCTCTTAAATGTTATTGGGTGGAGTCTTTTCATGTTACAGAGAATAAAATTAAACATCATTTTAAAAGTTACGTGGTAGAACAACAGTTAAGTTTTTACAAAAGGAAAATTAAAAATGATTTTTCTTAACTCTGTAAAAAGAAAGATCATGTAAGTTTAATATGTAGTTTATCACAGAAATCATTAGATTTTCCAAAAAGTAAGAAAGAAAGATTTCCTGCTAGTTTCATTAGTCAGTGCTTTCTTTTGTCTACTACTTGAATGGGGATAGAAGTACAGATAACCTAAATATCGTGTGTGTGTGTGTGCGTGCGTGTATGCGTGCATGTGTAGTATTCCTTTATACATATGTTTCAAACAAATTAATGAAATTGCATTGTGAAGACCTAACATAAAAATTATTGGGTGTTTACATAGTTTCTCATTTTTGGAAAACAAACCAGTCTTTTTCAGACTCTTGCAGTTTGAATTACCATGTAGTAGAAGAGGTTTTTTAATGTCTCAGAGTCTTCTTTACAGCCATAGGAAATAGAGTGAGTTTAGTTCTCATATTCTATAAAGAAATATGTTATAATGTCAAAATGGGATATTAGAGATTCAAGTCCCTACCTATTGTTAATAAATTTGAGAACAGTTTCATTACAGATAGTGAAAAGAAATCTGGAAGATTTACTTCTAAAGTAATTGTGAATTTATTACAATACTGCCAGCAAAACCATATTGAAATACAATTTTTCATTTCATTATATTTTTATCTTTGGCACACTATAATAGTTTTCAAACTATTGTACCTCAAATTAGATTAAATTTGACAACTTACATTTGTAGTTGACCCCTAAATTTAAAGGTACTTTGTAGGAAAATTTGCCATTTGTTTATTTACATCAGGTTTTTTTGTGATTGACAGATTTTTATTTCTGGGGACTGGTAGATTAAAAAGCAGAAGTCACTTGGGAAAGATGTCCCTTTTTTTCAAGGCAGGCTTATTGAATATCTGTAATGTTCAGGTCATTTGCAGAAAATTTTGTTATGAATTAAATGTTATATTTGATCATGTACTACCTGAAAAGCGAGTTTTATTTTTTAAAAGTAAGAGAAACACAGATGATGAAATAAAGCATATGTTATAGGCATAAATGGCTCAAAGAGCAAAGATGCATTTGTTGTGGGAGCTTATTCCAGCAATACTTAAAAAATTGAACTTATATGTTCTTAATATTCCCATTTTTAAAATAAAAATGAAGAATAATAGTTGTCATCAATTTTTGAGTATGTAAAATCTTACATAAAGATGGGCTCATATTAAATAAAATCAGTACTTGCTAACATTGGATATAGTTGTGTCATCTCTAAGAAGATAACTATGGTAACAATGACATGATTAACATTTAAGAGGAGAAAGACATCATTTGAATCAGAAGTTACATCTAAGTATTAGAATGTTTTCTTAAATGATATAGTTTTCTTGAATATAAAAACATTAAAAATTTTCAGACATTGAGGATCCTTCCTAAATAAGGATTTTGTCTTTGGATTTTATCTCTATTTCAAGAACTGAGGTATGGTTGTACAGAAGGATAATTGAAAATAAGTCCCTTATTGGAATATAATTTTGACTTACATTTCACACAGTGGATAGTTCTACCTTTTATTTTTTAATGATCAAGTATGTTTTGGTCCTAATGAATGGTTTAATAAATGTAATCACTCAAAGACTGTAATATTAAAATATTTTTCATTAGTTTACCTTTATGAGGTAAGTTGCTTAATTGACTCAATTATATAAACTTTTAATATTTTCAGTCTGAACATTTGCAGTATCCTTACTGTCATGGCAATAGATTTGATTTGGGAAAGTGGTATAATATGTTATATATAAAATATTTTGTATAGGTGAGAAATGTTATGTGTTTCCATTTCGTTGTTGTTGCTGTAAGAAGGTTCATCTGTATTTATTTTAACTCTGCCAAGACCTGAATATAATGTTATACTGGTAATAACCAGTTATCTGTATCTGGTGATATTTTTACCTGTTCTATTTCATGATTTTATAAAGTGACTGGAATCTGAACTCTTTCTTCAGTATGATTATTTTAATTAACATACATGTACATACATTTGTAGATATCTTTTTCTTAAAAGGAGTCACTGGGCTAATTTGAAATTAAAATTGATATATATTCTTCCTTTATAATAGGTATATTTTAGAAATAAAATTTCATGAAAATATTTTTTATAATGATTTAGATTCTCTTTTCAGGGCCCAGCACTAGAAGATTTCAGTCATCTGCCACCAGAACAGAGACGTAAAAAACTACAGCAGCGCATTGATGAACTTAACAGAGAACTACAGAAAGAATCAGATCAAAAGTATTTTCCCATGAAGTCCTCTCTGTTATTCCTTTCAGAGTCTAATATGAATGATATGTTTAAATGTGGGGTATAAAAGGCTTAAAAATTATACATCCTAACTGAAATACCTTTTTAGGGAAAAACACACTCCTAAATTTTGGAAAATTGTGTGATTGATCTGTGATGTTTTTAAACTAAAATATTAGAGAGTTTCTTAGGTTCAGATTACTTACTGGATGCTAATAGTGTATGTGTATGTCTTCCATAAAATTTCAAGATAGTTTTGATTTATTATCAAGGATATATACTTTGATAATTTTTGTTTTGCTTTGGTATGTAAATGGAGCTCAATAGAAATCTGAGGCTGAAATTACTTTGTTTGCAGCTGAAATTACTTTGTTTGCAGCAGAAATGTTGGAAAACAGTGTTTAATTACTTACAACTGCAGATTCATTCACTCATAGCTTTAATTTTTTTTCAACTTCATAAAGAGTTTCTTTTAGTTCAGTTTTATTTTAGTGAATATAGAAATTTGTATATGATGAATAAAGGGTTATTACAGTGATTGGTAACTTATATCTGCCGTTATACTGAAGATAAAATTGAAGCTTAAACTCTAACATGAGTGATTAAAGACTTCATATTTGAGAATCATCTGAAGATAGGTGATATTAAAGTAGTCAATTATGTCTCAGTGAAACTGGAAAAATCAAAGCAATGAGATCATCTTTAAAAAGAAGGACTGTAGGATGAGACGAGAAGAAATCTTTGATTTTATGAAATACACTGAAGGATGAACAGAGAAAAAGAAGGAGCCAGTGAGGGAAATAATAAGATAAAGGTGAAAGGAAAGAAAAAGAAAATATTACCTCCAGGAAATCAAGGAAGAAAAGAGTATTAGGGGATGTTAGTAATGTCAGATGTTAAGAGTCCAGGAGAGCTAACTGAGGCATAATCTACAGGGGTAAGATTGGAGAAGTGAAGAGTGATGTGAACTTAGAGAGAGGCGGTATGGATGAGTTGGGAGAATGACAATGCTGTGAAGTAAGATAAGGAACACTGGTGGAATAATATGTCTGGATGGGCGAATGTAGTGACTTCGATTTGGGACATGATGAGTTTAAGAATATTGGGGAATACTCTTCCAGCCCTTGATTAAATCTATATAATCTCATTTAGGAAGCAAGAAATGAGACATGAAACCTTTTTTAAAAAAATTCTAAATGTTTTAAAAGACTGTCTCTATAAATTACTAATATTCAGTATATATGTGATCAACTTTGTGCAGATTATCTTTAGTCAGGTAATGTTTCATTAAAGTTAAAGAACTAGGACTCTTAAGATTAGGCTGCATGTGAGTCCCCAGAATCAAATGAAACTCTTTTACCTGGAAACATGTGAAGTGAATGTTTAATTTTGTGGCTTCCTTCTCATTTTCAGAGAAGCGCTCAACAAAATGAAAGATGTATATGAGAAGAATCCACAAATGGGGGACCCAGGGAGTTTGCAGCCTAAATTAGCAGAGACCATGAATAATATTGATCGCCTGCGAATGGAAATCCACAAGAATGAGGTAGATTTGTTGTTTAGCAGTTTTGAAAGATAAGTTCATTTTTATTAACTTCTCTATGATAAATTGGTTCTTGCTAGAATTATCCTCAAATATTTTCTTGTAGGGTTAATAATCTAAAAGTTTTTTCCTATTTAAAACTTTATGTAAAACTAAATATTTATACTATTTTTAATCAGCTGTAACATTGATCACTGACCAGATTGAAATAGAGATTTCCCTTCTCTAAGAATTAGATAATAAAAAGGCTCAAATCACATTTTCAATGTAGAATATCTTATGAGCTTTAAAATATATTTATTGAGCTCAGTTTTACTTGTTTTTCCCCCTAAGGCTTGGCTCTCTGAAGTTGAAGGCAAAACAGGTGGAAGAGGAGACAGAAGACATAGCAGTGACATAAATCATCTTGTAACACAGGGACGAGAAAGGTTATTTTTGCATTTTATTTGTATTTTTTGTCCCCCTACCCCCAGACTTTTCTCTTTTGTCCTAAATTTTGGACAATTCCCTTTTTTCCTAATTTGATAAGTTTGGCTTTTAATAACTTAGTCTTTGAACCTAAATAATTTTCTGTTCTTTACATTAGCTACAGGTGAATTATGAGATGTTATTTTGCTACTCATTTCTAGTTTGTAATGCATCTAAACACAGAGGTAGAAACTTGGAAAATTCTGGGAGTTGTAGTCTGGAGGCATGGCCTCTTCAGACCTAGGAAGATTGCCTGAAAGTTTAGATGGAGTTGGGTAGCTTATACCAAAGAAAAATTTAACTGTCAAATTACTCAAAGTTTTGTAAAGAAAAAATGCATATTGCTAGATTGGATCACAGCTTCCAAAAGACATTTTATCAAGTTTCCATGTTTTCAGATCATTTGTGACATTTTCTCCCTTTGAGTAATATTTCCACCCCTCCTTGTAATAAAATTGAACAAATTTGGACTCAGAGAAGAATTTGAGAGATCTAGTATCAATAATTGGTTTATATCTAATTACATTGTAATTTGAGCAAATTGAGTTTTTAAAAAATTTTTTATTGGCTTATAGTTGATTTATGGTATTTGTTTCAGATGTACAACAAAATGATTCAGTTATATGTATATTCATTTTCAAATTCTTTTCTCATATAGGTTATCATAGAATATTGAGTAGAGTTCCCTATGCTATATGGCAGATCCTTGTTGGTTATCTATCTTATACATAGTAGTGTTGTGTGTGTGTTAATCCTAAGATCCTGATTTATCCTTCCCCTTCACATTTAGCAAATTGATTTTCAGTGCTGAGTCTCAGTTTCCTAAAATACAAAATAAAGATGAAAATACCTGTCATTCAGGGTTATTAGTAATGAATGAAATAATGTACACAAAGCACCTAACAGTAAGATACCAGGTAGCAGGATGTTAATTCCTCTTCCTCTTCCTCTCCATTATCACTTTTTGAAAGAGTACATTTCCTTAAGAGATAGTGACAACACGAGTTTTTGTTATTAAATGATAGGATACTGAAAGGGGAACTCCTCGGGTTGGTAGGTGCCCAGTATGCTACCGGAGATCAGTGGAGAAATAACTCCAGAAAGAATGAAGGGATGGAGCCAAAGCAAAAACAATACCCAGTTGTGGATGTGGCTGGTGATAGAAGCCAGGTCCAATGCTGTAAAGAGCAATATTGCATAGGAACCTGGAATGTCAGGGCCATGAATCAAGGCAAATTGGAAGTGATCAAACAGGAGATGGCAAGAGTGAATGTTGACATTCTAGGAATCAGCGAACTAAAATGGACTAGATGGGTGAATTTAACTCAGATGACCATTATATCTACTACTGTGGGCAGGAATCCCTTAGAAGAAGTGGAGTAGCCATCATGGTCAACAAAAGAGTTCGAAATGCAGTATTTGGTTGCAACCTCAAAAACGACAGAATGATCTCTGTTCATTTCCAAGGCAAACCATTCAGTATCACAGTAACCCAAGCCTATGCCCCAGTGAGTAACGCTGAAGAAGCTGAAGTTGAACGGTTCTATGAAGACCTACAAGACCTTTTAGAACTAACACCCAAAAAAGATGTCCTTTTCATTATAGGGGACTGGAATGCAAAAGTAGGAAGTCAAGAAACACCTGGAGTAACAGGCAAATTTGGCCTAGGAGTACGGAATGAAGCAGAGTAAAGGCTAATAGAGTTTTCCCAAGAGAATGCACTGGTCCTAGCAAATACCCTCTTCCAACAACACAAGAGAAGACTACACATGGACATCACCAGATGGTTGACACCGAAATCAGATTGATTATATTCGTTGCAGCGAAAGATGGAGAAGCTCTATACAGTCAGCAAAAACAAGACTGGGAGCCTACTGTGGCTCAGATCATCAACTCCTTATTGCCAAATTCAGGCTGAAATTGAAGAAAGTGGGGAAAACCACTAGGCCATTCAGGTATGACTTAAAGCAAATCCCTTATGATTATACAGTAGAAGTGAGAAATAGATTTAAGGGACTAGATCGGATAGATAGAGTGCCTGATGAACTATGGAATGAGGTTCGTGACACTGTACAGGAGACAGGGATCAAGACCATCCCCATGGAAAAGAAATGCAAAAAAGCAAAATGGCTGTCTGAGGAGGCCTTACAAATAGCTCTGAAAAGAACAGAAGAGAAAAGGAAAGATACAAGCATCTGAATGCAGAGTTCCAAAGAATAGCAAGGAGAGATAAGAAAGCCTTCCTCAGTGATCAATGAAAAGAAATAGAGGAAAAGAACAGAATGGGAAAGACTAGAGATCTCTTCAAGAAAATTAGAGATACCAAGGGAACATTTCATGCAAAGATGGGCTCGATAAAGGACAGAAATGGTATGGACCTAACAGAAGCAGAAGATATTAAGAAGAGGTGGCAAGAATACACAGAAGAACTGTACCAAAAAGATCTTCACGACCAAGATAATCACAATGGTGTGATCACTCACCTAGAGCCAGACATCCTGGAATGTGAAGTCAAGTGGGCCTTAGAAAGCATCACTATGAACAAAGCTAGTGGAGGGGATGGAATTCCAGTGGAGCTATTTCAAATCCTGAAAGATTTAACTTACATGCAGAGTACATCATGAGAAAGGCTCGGCTGGAAGAAGCACAAGCTAGAATCAAGACTGCCGGGAGAAATATCAATAACGTCAGATATGCAGATGACACCACCCTTATGGCAGAAAGTGAAGAAGAACTAAAGAGCCTCTTGATGAAAGTGAAAGTGGAGAGTGAAAAAGTTGGCTTAAAGCCCAACATTCAGAAAACTAAGATCATGGCATCTGCTCCCATCGCTTCATGGCAAATAGATGGGCAAACAGTGGAAACAGTGTCGGACTTTATTCTTTGGGGCTCCAGAATCACTGCAGATGGTGACTGCAGCCATGAAATTAAAAAATGCTTACTCCTTGGAAGGAAAGTTATAACCAACCTAGATAGCATATTGAAAAGCAGAGATATTACTTTGGCAACAACGGTCCGTCTAGTCAAGGCTATGGTTTTTTTCCTGTGGTCATGTATGGATGTGAGAGTTGGACTGTGCAGAAAGCTGAGTGCTGAAGAATTGATGCTTTTGAACTGTGGTGTTGGAGAAGACTCTTGAGAGTCCCTTGGACTGCAAGGAGATCCAACTAGTTGATCCTAAAGGAGACCACTCCTGGCTGTTCATTGGAAGGACTGATGCTGAAGCTGAAACTCCAGTACTTTGGCCACCTCATGTGAAGAGTTGACTCATTTGAAAAGACCCCGATGATAGGAAAGATTGAAGGCAAGAGGAGAAGGGGATGACAGAGGATGAGATGGTTGGATGGCATCACCAACTCGATGGATGTAAGTTTGAATGAACTCCGGGAGTTGGTGATGGACAGGGAGGCCTCGCGTGCTGTGATTCATGGGGTCGCAAAGAGTCGGACACGACTGAGCGACTGAACTGAGATTAAAATAATCTAATCTCTCTGGTTTGTGTTATTAAGAATTTAGCTTCCAGACATACTGAAAATACTGCAAAATCTAATCAGGCAAATTTTACCATTATTAAAATCTCATTCAGTCATCTGATAATTTGGCAAAATTAACATTTTTCTCTTTTGAAGTAAATATTTACCAACAAATTGTCTTTGGCTTACCTGCTCTTTTGGATTTTCTTAGTTACTAACTTTCCTGTTAATGTGATTGATTGGAAATCAATTTTCCTAGGAGTCTTTTGATTTTCAGTGACAGAATGAATCCTCTACCCATACTGACTTAAACAGAAAAGGGATTGTATTGACTGACTTTAGGGAGAGCTTGATCTAGGAACTCGGATGATATCTTCAGTTTTCCATTTCCACCTCACAGTTCTGCCCTCAACTGTATTAACTTCATTTTAAGGCTCTGTATCAGTTCAGTTCAGTCACTCAGTCGTGTCTGACTTGTTGCAATCCATGAACCGCACCACGCCAGGCCTCCCTGTCCGTCACCAACTCCCAGAGTTTACCCAAACCCATGTCCATTGAGTTACTGATGCCGTCCAACCATCTCATCCTCTGATGTCCCCTTCTCCTGCCTTCAATCTTTCCCAGCATCAGGGTCTTTTCAAATGAGTCAACTCTTCGCATCAAGTGGCCAAAGTATTAGAGTTTCAGCTTCAACATCAGTCCTTCCAATGAACACCCAGGACTGATCTCCTTTAGGATGGACTGGTTGGATCTCCTTGCAGTCCAAGGAACTCTCAAGAGTCTTCTCCAACACCACAGTTCAGAAGCATCAGTTCTTGGTGCTCAGCTTTCTTTATAGTCCAACTTTCTCATCCGTACATGACTACTGGAAAAGCCATAGCCAAGACTAAATGAACCTTTGTTGACAAAGTAATATCTCTGCTTTTTAATATGCTGTCTAGGTTGGTCATAACTTTCCTTCCAGGAGTAAGCGTCTTTTAATTTCATGGCTGCAATCACCATCTGCAGTGATTTTGGAGCCCAAAAAAATAAAGTCAGCCACTGTTTCCCATGTATTTGCCATGACGTGATGGGACCAGATGCCATGATCTTAGTTTTCTGAATGTTGGGCTTTAACCAACTTTTTCACTCTCCTCTTTCACTTTCATCAAGAGTCTCTTTAGTTCCTCTTCACTTTCTGCCATAAGGGTGGTATCATCTACATATCTGATGTTATTGACATTTCTACCAGCAGTCTTGATTCCAGCTTGTGCTTCTTCCAGCCCAGGGTTTCTCATGATTCACTCTACATATAAGTTAAATAAGCAGGGTGACAATATATAGCCTTGACATACTCCTTTTCCTATTTGGAATCAGTCTGTTGTTGCATGTCCAGTTCTTGTTGCTTCCTGACCTGCATACAGGTTTCTCAAGAGGCAGGTCAGGTGGTCTGGTATGCCCATCTCTTTCAGAATTTTCCATAGTTTATTGTGATCACACAGTCAAAGGCTTTGGCATAGTCAATAAAGCTGAAATAGTTATTTTTCTGGAACTCTCTTGCTTTTTTTATGATCCAGCAAATGCTGGCAATTTGATCTCTGGTTCCTCTGCCTTTTCTAAATCCAGCTTGAACATCTGAACGTTCACGGTTCACATATTGCTGAAGCCTGGCTTGGAGAATTTTGAGCATTACTTCACTAGCGTGTGAAATGAGCGCAGTTGTGCAGTAGTTGGAGCATTCTTTGGCATTGCCTTTCTTTGGGATTGGAATGAAAACTGACCTTTTCCAGTTTTGTGACCACTGCTGAGTTTTCCAAATTTGCTGACATATTGAGTGCAGCACGTTCACAGCATTATCTTTTATGATTTGAAATAGCTCAACTGGAATTCCATCACCTCCACTAGCTTTGTCCATAGTGATGCTTTCTAAAGCCCCCTTGACTTTACATTCCAGGATGTCTGGTTGTAGGTGAGTGATCACACCATTGTGATTATCTGGCTCGTGAAGATCATTTTTGTACAGTCTCTATATGGTGATCTTCTAAATCTGTACGCTCCTATTTCTCCAGGTTCGGGTCCAGTGAAAAAGGAAGGGAGTTTCTCTTTCAGTAATCCCAACCAAGAGTCTGTTACACTTTACTGAGTTACATGCCTACCTGTGGGCTATTCACTCTGGTCATGCAAGTTCTCTGCTAAGATAGATCTTCTTGAGCCAGGGCAGAGCAACTCTACCTGAAGCCTGTGAACTGAACATAGGTCTGGGTGGGTCCTCTAAGAAATTTTAGTTTTCTTGCAAAAACGGTGGATGAATCCCTCCATCCCTCTTGAATCTGGGGTGATAAAAACCAACTATTCGTGACATTTTTGCATTTTATCTCTGGACCCAGTGATAATGAGACATATTTACTAAGTACATGTTATGTGCCTAGAACATTATTATCTTTACTTTTTTTAATTTCAGAAAATCCAACAAAGAAACATTTTGAATTAGAAGCCATGCACACACACAGACACACACATTTCAAAATTTAAGAAAATAAAGGCTTAATTGGGAACTGTATCATTGATTTTTGATTCTCTGAATTGATCTTGTGGAGATCAGTTTGTAGATGATATAAAAAGTTCCCATCTTTGTGATACTTGATGAGACATAATTTTGTTTTATAGTCCTGAGGGAAGTTACACCGATGATGCAAACCAGGAAGTTCGTGGACCGCCCCAACAGCATGGCCACCACAGTGAGTTTGATGATGAGTTTGAAGATGATGATCCCTTGCCTGCTATTGGACACTGCAAAGCTATCTACCCTTTTGATGGTATGATTTTCTTAATGCATTGTATTTGATTAAATTGTTTCCTTAAAGTCTACATGTGTACTGAGTCCCTGTCCGTATAGCTAAATACAATCACTAGAAAATTATCCAGGCTTGTTAGTGTGAATATTAACTACATTATAAATACAGAGATGTTCCTTCTATACATGGCATTGAAAGAAAATTGCCTATGTTACCAGTATGCTAATAAAGATTATTGTTTAATTATCAACTTTGGGTGATAACAGAACTTCCCAAAGAGACCTTACTAACGTACTCATCAGAACTGAAGCTGCTTGAGCGTATAGCTCAACCCAGAAGGTGGAAGGCTGGTAGATAACACTTCATGCTCTTCCTTGTAAGTTGCTATCACTGAGTGGCTGGTATAAGGCAAATGGCATAGCTGACTGCCGCTACCATATCCTGAGTCTGTCGGCCATATTTTCAAGTGTGGGGAGGAGAAAATGTACCTTCTGTATGTGCCTTCCTTCTCCTGTGATAGTTGGAAAACAAACTGTGAGGGAAGAAAGGTGTGGTCCTGTCACACA
Source organism: Capra hircus (assembly GCF_001704415.2). Taxonomy (NCBI): domain Eukaryota; kingdom Metazoa; phylum Chordata; class Mammalia; order Artiodactyla; family Bovidae; genus Capra; species Capra hircus. The sequence continues at coordinate 70,618,449 of NC_030810.1, forward strand.
TTTTTAATTACCCTTTTCTTTCTTGGACTTAGAAAAATTGTTTCCTTCATTTCACCAAGAAGCAGAGTAACACCTTCACAAAGAAGTTGATATAAAATGCTATACGATTTAAGGTCCTTCCCTACCCATCTATGGTTTTGGTTTTTAAATTGAGTAATTTTCAGTTATTCCTCACTCTGAGAAAATTGTGTTAAGTAAGATCTTGTTGTAATGTAGAGAGGAAGGGAAGAATTTAGCAAATGTTAAATAAAGATTCATTTGTGAAAATTGTTACTGTTAAGCAGCTTGGGAATGGCTAAGGGATTGGGAAGAAAGAGAGGCCTGAGGCTGATGAGTTTTGAAGGAGATTTATGCTTTATAACTATGATCATTCTGCTTCTACAATTATATTCTTCCCTTATTTCTTCCAACCCTTTCACTGTCTTGTTACTCTTTTCTTGATCTAAACTTCATGAATTTTCTAGATAGCACTGCCCCTCAAATTTGAGGAAAGAGTTAGAGTAGTGAAATAAAACCCTGTCAAATCATACAATATTGTTGTAGCTCAGATATTTCATCTTTCATGGTGCTGCTGTTAATGCCAGCCTCACAGGGTTATTGTGCAGTTCAAACGAGATAAGTATATGAAAGTGTTGGGCAAACTACAAAGCATCATGGAGGCGCTGGTAATGAGAGTCAGTGTGCTCATAGTTCTATTATATTGAAATCTAGCAGGGTTTCACATTGTTTTGTATTTGTAACTTTTATTCAAAATTGTTGTTACGCTTAAATTATGGTTGTGCTATGAAAACTCTCATTTAGGACATAATGAAGGCACTCTGGCAATGAAAGAAGGCGAAGTTCTGTACATTATTGAGGAGGACAAGGGTGATGGATGGACAAGAGCTCGGAGACAGAATGGTGAAGAAGGCTACGTTCCCACATCATACATAGATGTAACTCTAGAGAAAAACAGTAAAGGTGCAGTAACTTACATCTAAACTAATTGGCAACTTTGTAACACATATGACATAGGAATGATAACAAAATGCAAACACAGTCAATGGGTGGGAAAACATAAGAAAGCTTAAAGGGCATCCAAGATTTATTGTTCACTATGTGAGCTGAGCGTAGGCTCGATCTTAGAGATGTGAACATTACCACAAGAAGCTGTTCTTGTGACGCTTTACCATTTGAGTGATGTTGGTGTGAAGCTTAATTGATGCCTTTTGCTCTATGTTCTGCTTAAGTCTGTGTTAAGGATTTGTGCTTTTCTGCCATATAAATCATAGAATTTGATCTACTGGGCAGGAATCCATAGATAGAAAGCTCCCTACCCCGTTACACTTTGCTTCAGGAAACACAGTGATGGTAGTGAACTCAAGTGAAACTGCACTGAAATGCTTGCTGATGCCCAGAAGAGTGGTTTGGTATAGGAGTTTGAAATTGTAGCTCCAGTTTCTAGGAAAAAGTAATAATAATCCGCTAATGGATAAAATACGAATGTAATCATTTTTGGTTTTGTCCCTGTTCTTAATTTCGGTTTCCTAAAGGAAGAAGACAGGCATGTAGCACATAATCTATTTTGTAGTAGGCTAATTGAGAGATGCAGAATAGATGGGCTTGGTCTTACTCTTAAGTGAACAAAACGGCTTTCTTTTGAGACCCAAGGATATTTTCAGGTTTTCTAGTAATTTTCAGTAATGTACAAGCTTTCTTCTGAATTAATGCTTGTATTTTTCATCTTGAAATGTCTTTTGAGAAATGTCACTTTAGTGATACTGCATTTAGCAGTTATACATAGGAAGTGAAGTGAAGTGAAGTCGCTCAGTCATGTCCGACTCTTTGCAACCCTGTGGACTGTAGCCTACCAGGCTCCATCCGTGGGATTTTCCAGGCAAGCATACTGGAGTAGGTTGCCATTTCCTTCTCCAGGAGATCTTCCTGACCCAGGGACTGAACCCGGGTCTCCCACATTGCAGGCAGATGCTTTACCCTCTGAGCCACCAGGGAAGCCCATACATAGGAAAGTGTATTCTAAATAAACTAAGATAGATGAAATCTTGCATGGTGGGGAAGTACTGGCAAATTTTGCCTGAAATAAAAAATGACTTTTTTTCACTAACTGGGTTGGAGGAATATATCTGTACTGTCATCGAGGGCATTTCCTCATTTTAACTGAATTGTCAGTTATTAGGATAGTTTTTTTTCCAACTAATTTTAATAAGCATTTGTGGGAAGCACTGTACAGTCAAGATAGGCAGTGCTAGTTGTCTAGGGAAGTAAAGTGAAGAAGCAGTTGAGAGTGGTCTTTAATTTTGCTCACGTTCCAGCATTTTTTGGTGTTTTTAATAGCTGACTATAAAATGATTTTAGAGACATTTGGGATGGACGCTTTAAACTGGACATCCCTTTTGGTCTTACCAAAGGTCTTCAGTAATTGTTCTTTTCTTTTTCCTCCTGGACTGCAGGTTCCTGAAGAGGGTTTCTGAGGAAATGGGCAAGATGTTGAAGGAGGTTACATGCAGCTGCTTTTGGGGGGGGAGGTGTTAGAATTGTCAGGCTCAGAGAGAGTGAGAGAAGCAAGTTGCATGAGTGCATGCAGACATGATTATTCTTTACTAACTTCATTAGCATTTCCATGTGTTGTTTTAAAAAATCATTGTAATACCAACCCTTAAATTTGTCATTTATAGTTATTCATATAAAGGAAAAAAAGCCAACAGTGGCTAACCTTTTTTTCCATCTGTTTTACTGATGTTCAAATTAAAAAGAATGCAGAGCTCTTATTAAATTTGACTGTCCTAACAGGACTATCCGTCCGAGCTCTGTTTTAATTGGCTTTTAGACCCATTGTCTGTCAGAATCCTTGCCATTTGTCAGTGTCTGCCTGCGCCACCTCTGTGCTTGCTTAACATCCTGTTGCATGTCTAGAGTGATCGGGTTTAGATTTTTAGGCATGTCTTGATAATCCCTTGTTCTTGTCAAAGCCTTTGTTTTGTTTTACATTTGTAGTGCAAATCACTGTCAAACATCTCCAGCACTAATGTTTCCATCCTAGTATTTGTGTACGCTGCTATAATGTCCCCACTACAGAACATTCCAGTTTTGGCATTATGAAGAAGTAGTTTGTGAACCTGAAGTATTTATGATCAGAAAAAGAAAACATCTCTGCTCTAGCCTACAGCCCAGTTGAAAGAACTCTTTGAAACATGATCGATCTTCAGCCCCTCAGTCTGGGAAGAATCTATAGTCAGCAATGAAATCCTGGCATAATAAACACAGAAGATACTCATCGCCTCAAGACAAAGGACTGTTGTCAGAAGTCAGCTGCTTCCATTCAAATGCTGCCTTAAACTAGAGTGCCTAAATCTGTTGATTGCCAACTCTACCACTACAGTATCCCACAAAGGGCTTCATGTGTCAGCTCAGTGTGACCTCCTTTAACTTGGCAGTGCTGCTGCAGCTGCCGTACAACCTCCACTGGGGGCTTTTAGAGCTCTGCCACGTTCGATGGTGCATCTTCAAATTTACACATCAAACTAGAGACATGTCCGAGTCCATTTTACTTTACTCAGTGTTTTCAATGAGAAGTTTTATGGACCTTTCCCCTCATTGTCTTCTGATTTGGGGTTACCTACAGTGATAGTCTGTTTCCAAGTGATGATTTTATTTGAACTGGATAAAATATAGTGAAACTTTGTAATGATCTATGTGCACTTTTACTTGTAAAATGGGAGTTTCTGTATGTTTATACTTGTATATATAATTGTCATCAGTGCCCCTATTGCTCATGTTGTCCTGCCTTGCATTTGTGATTCTGTTAATGACTTGTATCTTAACTGATTTCTTGGTGGCATTTAATAGGGAGGTGGGTGGGGGAGGGGGGAATATTTGTAACATGGAAGATTGATTAATTTGATTCTTTACTGTTTTGAGGGAGGAAAGAAAACGTGAAATGGTCTATGTATTGTTGGATTTCAAGCAATATTTTAGAAGCTGTGTGACTGCTTTAATAATTTTCCCCAGTGTTATTTGAATTGTACTACCAGTTATATTAATACTAAAGCTGGGTGACAGTTGTGTGAAAGTGGATGCCATTATAAAATCAAGTATGCCCCTATTACACAGCTGACATACAGTGTATTACCTTTAAGGCTAGTAAACTATGAAGTTTTAGATTTTAAATCTTGTTACAGGGTTATTTATATAATGTGACATTATTCAGTACTGACAGACTACATAAAGTAGTTTTAAAATCCAGTGCTATTTTTATTTTCAAGGTTAGCAATGAAGAGGAAATGTGATCTGGCTGTGTTTGTCTTCTGTGCAAAGCCTGAAGTGCTTGTGTTTTTTTGGCTAATAGCCACAGAGGGCAAAGTTTAAGGCTTTCTTGTGAGGACTAACTGTTCTTTTCAAGCTACTGTTTGTTTTTCTTAAAGCAGGATTTGCTTCCGTAGGAGGCAAATTCCTTCATGTGGAATAGTGCAACCTGTATATGGATTATTACAATAAGGAAGACATTTGTACTTGCACAGTTTAAATCATTCTTAAATTTGAACATGTGAATTGTCCAAAAGAAATCTTTAATTTTTCAGTAATTTTTACTCTTTCTGTGCACATGTTGATTTCTTAATGTAAATGCTTTGTTTAAGATAGTGTTCTCTGTTGAGAATATTTTCATGGAATAAAATAATCTTTTCATGGTCCATTAAGGTGTATAGAATTATCTCTTATTATCGCTATGTGAATTAAAGAGTTGTATTGGTTTTGTTATTGAATGTGCTATGCTCCAGGTAATACAACGTAGATGGCTACATTCCATAAACGGCAGCAAATTTTGCAAAGCAGTTTTGAAAGTTATATTCTAGTTTTAGTTTCTCTCAGTCTTTCCTAAAGAAAAAATTAGTTAACTTTCTTTACAGTGAATAATAATTTGCATTTTTTAATCTTAGTTTTACAGTAGCTGTGTTAGACTTTTCCTTTTACACCAGCTTATCCCCTGCAACCATAAGAACTGTCCCTGTACTACACAGCTTGTTCGAGTCTCAGGCTGGTCAGCATTTCCCATGCTTCTGCTCTCCTAATCAGTCAGAGCGAGTGCCTCTGTCTTCATGGCATCTCAAAACATGGAAGCAGAATGTTGGCCACGGTTGGTGTCACATCCATGATTTTAGGACGTCTTAATTTCAGAAGATGAGCCTTTTTAAAAGGACAAATACAGATCTATGATTAGTAAGTTCTAGAAACTATAAAAAGGAATGAAACTCAGAGTTGATCCTGAACAATGAGGGGCTGTAATTGTTATGAGATGAAAATTTAGAGATCCATGCCAAGCTTGTAAGCAGGGACATACACAAAACAAAACATCAGGATAACAACGCCTATCAGAATACTCAACAATGAAAAGGACTTTTACTGTCTGAACCAAAATCAAGGAAGTCATATCTTACTTGGTAGGGAAAGATAACACCCTTAAAGCAGTATTAAGGAAAGAGTAAAAGGATCTCCAGACTTAATGTAAAGGTTAGATATTCTTTGTGAAGAACATATTAGTGCAAGTGAAAAATATATATATATTAAAAAAAAAAAACACGTTCAAAACTACTTCAATGAGCTCATATACCTGGGATCAAATATTGGGTTGGCTAAAAGGTTTGTTTGTTTTTTCCCATAAGATGGCTCTAGCAGTGCTTAGTTTTAACAATTTTGTTAGATGTATTTAACACCTGTCATATCAGCGTGCATTAGAAAAAAGAAAATTGGTGAATTTTTGTGTAGCCATTTTGATACTGAAGATGGAAGGGAAAAAAGCAACAATTTAGGCATATTATGTTTGTTATTTCAAGAAAGGTAAAAAATACAAAAAAATGCAGTTTATAGAGAAGGTGCTGTAATTGATCAAATGTGTCAGGAGTGGTTTGTGAAGTTTTGTGCTGGAGATTTCTCTCTGGACAAAGTTTCATGGTCTGTTGGAACAGTTGAAGTTGACAGCAATCAAATCAAGAACATTATACCTCACGGGAGATAGCCAACATACTCAAATCAAGTGTTGAAAATCACTTGCACCAGCATGGTTATGTTCATCTCTTTGATGTTTGGGTTCCACATAAATTAAGTGAAAAAAACCTTCCTGATCATGTTTCTGCCTGTGATTCTCTACTTAAACATAATGAAAATGTTTTAAAAATAGTGATGGGCAATGAAAAGTGGATACTGTACAATAATGTGGAATGGAAGAGATAATAGGGCAAGCAAAATGAACCACCACCAACCACACCAAAGGGTGGTCTTCTCCCAAGAAAGTGATGTGTGTATGGTGGAATTGGAAAGGAGTCCTCTATTATGAGCTCCTTCTGGAAAACCAGACAATTCCAACAAGTCCTGTTCCCATTTAGACCAACTGAAAGCAATCACTCAAAATGTCCAGAATTACTCAAGAGAACACCCATAATCTTTGATCAGGAGAACGTAAGACTTCATGTTTCTTTAATGACCAGGCAAAAACTGTTAACAGCTTGGCTGGAAAGTTCTGATTGATTCACCTTATTTACCAGACATCATGACTTCCAATATCCTGTTTATTTCTGTCTTTACAAAATTCTCTTAATGGAAAAAATGAAAAAATTCCTCGGAAGACTGTAAAAGGCACCTGGAACCATTCTTTGCTCAAAAAGATAAAGTTTTGGGAAAATGGAATTATGAGGTTGCCTGAAAAATGGCAGAAGGTAGTGGAACAAAATGGTGAATACGTTGTTCAATAAAGTTCTTGGTGAAAATGAAAAAAATGTGTGTGGTTTTTTTTGTTTTTGTTTTTGTTTTTTTTTTACTTAAAAACCAAAGGAACTTTTCAGCTAATCCAATATATTCCTGGGTATAATCACTGTCTGTAATCAAAGAAACTGTATAGACAATGTAAGAGATGCCAAAAGGTGGGGGATGAGAAAATATAAATTAAAACATCTTTTTATTGATTTAAATGTGTTAATTTCTGCTGTACAGCAAAGTGATTCAGTTATACAGACATATATATATATATGTATGTTCTATATACACAACACACACAAAGTCTTTTAAAAATTCTTTGCCATTATGGTTTGTCACATGACATTGAATATAGTAGGACCTTGTTGTTTGTCCATTCTCCATTTACAAGTTTGCATCTGCTAATCCCAAACTCCCACTCCATCCCTCCCACCTCCCGCAGCAACCGCAAGTCTGTTCTCTATGACTCTTAAGTCTGTTTCTATTATGTAGATAGTTTCATTTGTGTCATATTTTAGATTTAACATAAAAGTGATATCACATGGTATTTGTCTTTCTGACTTAACTTGATAATGATGACAATCTCTAGGTCCATCCATGTTCCTGCAGATGGTATTGTTTCATTCTTTTTTTACGGCTGAGTATTATTCTATTTGTGTATATATGCTATATCTTTATTCCTCTGTTGATGACTATTTTGGTTGCTTCCATGTCTTATTGTGAACAGTGCTGCTATGGACATTGGGGTGGATATATATCTTTTTGAATAATAGTTTTGTGTAGATATGTGCTCAGGAGTGGTATTGCTAGATCAAATGGCAACTCTAATTTTTTGAGGAACTGCCATACCGTTCTCCATAGTGGCTGCACCAGTTTATGTTCCCACCAACAATGTAGGAGGATTCCCTTTTCTCTCTACCCCTGCAGCATTTGTTGTTTGTAGATTAAAAAAATATATATATATGACCATTCTGACAGGTGTGAGGTGGTACTTCATTGTAGTTTTGATTTGCATTTAACAATTAGTTATGTTGAGCATTTTTTCATGTGCCGGTTGCCCATCTGAATGTCTTTGGAGAAGTGTCTAGGTCTTCTGCCCATTAAGAAATACAAATTTTGATGAGTAAATTCTGTGAACTTTGACAACTCTTAAAAGTACTGGATAATTTTTGTCAGCATTTAAGAGAAAATATAATGGGCACCTGACCTGGGTCCTAAGAATAAGTCACATTTCAGTAGCCTCATTTCTTCCTTTAGATATAAGTGGGAAATTCTACAGACATTAATTGTCCTGATTTCAGCACTATCTCAGTAATTAACAAGATTTCATACTCATTTTTATAAGATTGTAATGGCATTATTGTAGAGAATGGGAGCTTGCAATGAGCTGATTTGGTAAACCTAAAATGTCAATCCTGAGGAGATAAGTATCATTGTAAAATAAACATAAATCTGTCAACTCAAGAAATAGAAAATTACCGTTTCCATCTTCGAAGATAACTACTATCCTGAGTTTTGTGTTTGTTTTTTTCTTCATTTTACCACATGGGTTTTTTTTTTTTTTCCTTTTCTAAACCTGATGAGCTTTCCATGTTTTTGAGCTCTGTAAAGATGGTGTCATACTCTGTTAGAGCAAGGCGCATATGTAGCCAGTGCACACTGAAATAGCTGCAGTTAATGCTGTAGAAGTAATTTCCTTACTGGTTGGTAAAAAATAATTCTGAAAAGTAGTAAAACTTGTTAATCTTGTAAGTTTCACTACATGTGGTTTATTTCAGAAACCCCATGACACTCTGTGATGCATTTCTGGCTTGAGCACTGGAGACAAAGTTGAAGGTCTTACTATAGATACATGCTATTTCAGGTGTTGGGGAATCTTCTTGGTTTCATAAGCCCCTTGAGTGGGAGAGGAGCCTGGACAGCTAAGCTGAGGAGACCTCCTCTGTTCATCCTTCAGAGAAATGCCTCGTCCTGCTCAAGGGGAGGAGACATAACGAAGATCTGGTAGCAGCTGGGGAGACTGGAAGGAAGTGTGGGTAGACACTGGTGTTTGGGGGCATAGCCTCTTGTGGTGCAGAAATGGCCCTTTCACCACTCAGTGGACATGCATTTGAGCAAACTCGGGGAGTTGAGGACAGAAGAGCCTGGAAGGCTGCAGTCCATGGGGGGTCACAAAGAGACACCACTTAGTGACTAAATAACAATAGCGGCCTTTTAGATTTTTTTTTTTTTTTTAGTTGTTTTACTTGGCATCTTATGCTGTAGTGGAGGGTAGCCTGCCTTGGTCATTAAAGAGGGATGAGGAAAGGGAATCTACCAACCTCCATTTCATAACCCAGAAGAATATGGTAAGTGACAGCACAACCGCTCCCTTGGTTCATCTCAGACAAACATGAAGTACAAGTTCCCAGTCCTGGCAGCCAGAATCATCAGTCCCCACCCAACTTGCTCCCTCTCCCTCATCTTTTGTGCTGTCTTTCTTCTAACTGGGTGCTCCTGCCACTGGCTCTTGGCATACAGCCTGCATCCAAATGGTACTGTTCTAACCAGTGAGGTGAGATGGGGATCAGCTGTGTGTCTTTCTCTGGGTGCCAAATAGCACATTAGTAAATTAATAACTAGCAACTGGAAGGGGAAGTCATTGGAAGAGTTTCCAGCCCTGTGTTAAATCTTGGAGGCATTATTTAGTTGGTGGTAGTCAAGTCAACAAAGTTATACCAACCCAATTTAATTATTTTATGACAATTATTAGTGATTGAATGATTTGTACCACTTTCATTGCTTGATAAACTTAGGGGATTAGTTGATTTGCACGTTGATTTGTACATTCATTAGTTCATATGTGATTTATATATTAACATCTCACTTGTTCAGTACTTTGAATATTGCATAGTATCTTCTATTTATTTACTTATTTGGCTTTGCTGGTTCTTCATTGCTATGTGGGCATTTTTCTAGTGGCAGAGAGGGGTCTGCTCTTCATTGAAGTGCATGGGCTTTTCATTGTGGTGGTTTCTCTTGTTGTGGAGCAGAGGCTCTAGGGCACATGGGCTTTAGTAATTGTGGCACCTGGGCTCAGTAGTTGCAGTTACTGGGCTCTAGAGTGCAGGCTCAGTAGTTGTGGCCCATGGACTTAGTTGCTCCATGATATGTGGGATCTTTCCAGACCAGGGATCGAACCCATGTCTCCTGCATTGGCAGGTGAATTCTTTAGCACTGAGTCACCAGGGAAGCCCCTGCATGGTATGTTCTGAGAGTTGCTTTTTCCACTTAATAGATTTATCCATATTTATGCATAGTTTATTTTACTGTGTATAGTATTCCATTATATAAATATACAGCATTTATCTGTTCTCCTGTTGATGGATATTTGGTCTATTTACTGAATTTTGCTGGAATAAACAGTGCTCTTATGTACATCCATGTGCATGTTTACTAATATAAGTCTCTAAGATCTATGGTTAGTAATGGAATTGCTAAGTTATGGGTTATATTTATCTTTAATTTAAAAAGGTAATGCCTCATTTTCCCCTTGAAGTGACTGTAACATTTTTACAGACCTACAAGTTAATGTATAAGGGTTATTTATTCTCCATATCCTCACCAACAATTTTTAAGAGTTTTTTTTTAACAGTCCAATGGATGTAAAATAGCATTTTATTATAGTCTTGCTTTTTCTTGATTATTGATAATGTTGACCATCATATCATATTTACCATTGTGTTTCCTCTTCTGTGAAAAGCCTCTATATCTTTTGCCCGTTTTTTCCTTAAGTTGGTATCTGTATTTATTCATGGGTGTTCTGACCAGGGTTGCAATCATCTCAAGGTTTTGACTCGTACTGGACTGGAGAGCCACTTCCAAGATCATTCACATGATCCTTGCCATGTGGACCTCTTCATAGGGATGTTCATCACTGTGTGTGGCATCTTGCTTTCTTTAGTGAGTGATCCAAAGGAGAAAAATTCAAGATGGAATCGGCAATCTTTTATAGCCTAATCTCAGACGTGAATACCATTTCTTGGTGATGCAAACCAGTCCTGGTATATGTGGGAGGGGACAACACAAGGGTGTGAACACCAGGTGGCAGGGAAGATCTGGGGCCATCCTGGAGGTTACCTGCCATACTTTGTTATTTTTACATGCTGCTGATATCTTTCAGTTTTTTCAGTCTATCTAGGATTATCTTTTGATGAGTAGAAGTTCATTTTAATGTAGATCAGTGAATCTTTCATATTTAATGCTTTCCTATCTAGTTTCAAGAAATTCTTCATTAATTCAAAGTAAAAAGGATATCCTCCAGTGTTTTCTTCTAAAAGTGTTATGGTTTTGCTTTTCACATGTGGGATCTTAATTCATCTAGATTTTATTTCAGCATATGAGGTAAGGAACCATCTCCTCTACCTTTCATTTGCTTCACCATTTGTTCAAGAATTATTTATTTAAAGAATCATCCTTTCCCCCACTGAGTGGCAATGTTATGCTCCTGTCATATATCAAATTTTTAATGATAGTTTTTTGATTACTCTAATTTAACTCATTATTGACCGGGGGAGTTTTGCAGAAATGAATGCCTATGGCTGGTGATTTTTATTTTGGCCCAGCCAATAATTAATTATTTCACTAACACTTTGCAGGTTATTACATGCAGTAGTTACACCTGTAAAGTCTAATTTTCATGAAATGTTTGCAGTCCAGTCTTCTGCAGAAGCAAAGGAACATTCTCCAGCACCGTGAGTTTCATTTTCACTTTTTGTATCCAGATCAGTCACTGAAGTTTTTTTGTCTTTGTTGGTCTAATAACTCAACATTGTCTGAATCAGAACTATATTCTGAAGAACTATCATTTGTGACACTAGTATATATGTTGCTCAGCCAGTCTGAGAAAGTATCTGTATCTGCATACGATTCACTGAAGTTTTTCTTCACTCAAAATTTCACTGTGTCCTTTTTGAAAATTTGTACATTTATAATATACATAGGGTTGGAACAAAAACCTGAGTGCAAAATGTAAATGGTAATGATAGTCACAAGTTGTCTAATGAACCTGGATCATTTTAAGCTCTAACAGCTTCACATGGTGATGTTAATTGTGCATGCATGCTAAGTCGCTCAGTCACGTCCCAACTCTTTGTGACTCTCTGGGCTGTAGCTTGCCAGGCTTCTCTGTCCATGGGATTCTCCAGGCAAGAGTATTGGAGTGAGTTGCCATTTCCTCTTCCAGGGGATCTTCCTGACCCAGGGATCAAACCCATGTCTCATGTCTCCTGTGTAGGTGGGTGGGTTCTTTACCACTGGTGCCATCTGGGAAGCCCTGATGTTAACAGTATCACTCTCTAAAAACATATTAATATTGTCTCCAGTCAGCAGTGTATTTTAATCATGAACTTTTATATTTGGTAGAACAGATACCCTCCTCCATCTGTCTTATTTTCCTAACCATTGATGGTCTTGACTTCCTAGCCATTACAGGTTTAGAAAAGCTTAATCAAGCTAGCTTGAAAGGTCCTATTGAATTTTGAGTGGGATTGCATTGAATTTACAGATTGTATTAAGAACTAATTATCTCTAATACTGAATATTCTAGTTGATGAGCATGGTTCCTTCATTTACTTCTTTTATAGAATAACATTAAAAAATTTCTTCACCAAGTTCTGATACTTCAGTTCGGTCGCTCAGTCGTGTCTCTTTGTGACCCCATAGACTGCAGCATGCCAGGCCTCCCTGTCCATCACCAGCTCCCGGAGTTTATTCAAATTCATGTCCATTGAGTCGGTGATGCCATCCAGCCGTCGCATCCTTTGTCATCCCCTTCTCCTCCCACCTTTGATCTTTCCCAGCATCAGGGTCTTTTCCAGTGAGTCAGCTTTTCACATCAAGTGGCCAAAGTACTGGAGCTTCAGCTTCAGCATCAGTCCTTCCAGTGAATATTCAGGACTGATTTCCTTTAGGATGGACTAGTTGGATCTCCTTGCAGTCCAAGGGACTCTCAAGAGTCTTCTCCAACACCACAATTCAAAAGCATCAATTCCTTGTCACTCAGCTTTCTTTATGGTCCAGCTCTCACATGACTACTGGAAAAACCATAGCTTTGATTAGATGGACATATGTTGGCAAAGTAATGTCTCTGCTTTTTAATATGCTGTCTAGGTTGTTCATAACTTTTCTTCCAAGGAGCAAGTGTCTTTTAATTTCATGGCTTCAGTCACCATCTGCAGTGATTTTGGAGCCCCCCAAAATAAAGCCTGTCGCTGTTTCCACTGTGTCCCCATCTATTTGCCATGAAGTGATGGGACCAGATGCCATGATCTTAGTTTTCTGAATGTTAAATTTTAAGTCAACTTTTTCACTCTCCTTGTTCACTTTCATCAAGAGGCTGTTTAGTTCTTCACTTTCTGCCATAAGGGTGGTGTCATCTGCATATCTGGGGTTACTGATATTTCTCCAGGCAATCTTGATTCCAGCTTGTGCTTCATCCAGCCCAGCATTTCTCATGATGTACTCTGCATATAAGTTAAATAAGCAGGGTGACAATATACAAATATTCCTAAGCAATGCTTAACATGTTGTGATAAAATATTCAGAAAATATATAAAACATAAATGTACAGCTTAAGTTATTAGAAAGTCAGTAACTTTTAAGTCAGGCAAAAAAGCATTACCAGCACCTCAGTAACCCACCACATTCTTCTCACAGATTATACCCTATTCTTTCTAATTATCCCGACCTTTTTAGAAAATAAATTTTCAATTTCTATGTATTTTTATGCTTTATGTCTCTTGTAAATATATAGAGTGATTTTGTTGTAAATTTAGTCAATTGCTTCTGACTTTTGTTCAGTCTGTTTACATTTATAATGACTATTGATAAGTTCAGACTTCTGCTGTCTTTGTGCCTGCTGTTCATCTTTTTTATGTCTCTTTAAATATATTTTTGGTTTGTTGTTCAGTTGCTAAATCGTGTCTGACTCTTTGCAACCCCGTGAATTACAGCAGTCCAGGCTTCGCTTCACTATCTCCCAGAGTTTGCTCAAACACATCCATTGAGTCAGTAATACCATCCAACCATCTCATCCTCAGTCTTTCCCAGGATCAGGGTCTTTTCCACTGAATCAGCTTTTCACGTCAGGTGGCCAAAGTATTGAAGCTTCACCTTGAGCATCAGTCTTCCAATGAATATTCAGGGTTGATTTTCTTTAGGATTGACTGGTTTGATCTCCTTGCTGTCTAAGGGACTCAAGAGTCTTCTCCAGCACCACAAATTGAAAGCATCAGTTCTTCAGCACTCAGCCGCCTTTTATGATCCATCTCTCACATCCTCACATGACTACTTGAAAAACCATAGCTTTGACTATATGGACCTTTGTTGGCAAAGTGATGTCTCTGCTTTTTAACACACTGTTTAGGTTTGTCATAGCTTTTTTTCAGGGAGCAGACATCTTAATTTCGTGGCTTCGGTCACTGCAGTGATTTTGGAGCCCAAGAAAATAAAATCTGTCACTGTTACCACTTTTCCCCTTTTTGCCATGAAGTGATGGGACTGGATGCTGTGATCTTAGTTTTTTGAATGTTGAGTTTTAAGCCAGCTTTTTCACTCTTCTCTTTCACCTTCATCAAGAGGTTCTTTATTCTCTTCACCTTCTTCCATTAAAGTGATTCATTTGCACATCCCAGTTGTTTATATTTCTCCCAGCAATCTTGTGGGTATTCTCCATTTTTTTTTCCTCTACTAGTTCGAAACTTGGACCATAATTTCTGTTCTTGTAGTATTTACCCTTAATACTTTGCATACTCACTTAAAACTTAAAGCTAATTAGTATCTAAGAGTAAAACTTTATCACAACTCTAGTAACTAATCACCCCACTCCTGGTTTGTGCTACAGTTTTAATTGACTTTTTTTAACCCCACGTAGTAGACACTTTTTTTAGGGTTTGTCTTAATATACCTATAAGCTTAGCAGTTTCTCAGCTCACTCTTCTGGATGAATTCCTTCCTCCCTATCTTTCTTTCCTTACTGAGCTCTTACGAGATGCATTGGGTCATTCTATTACAAATTGTTCAGGTCTTTTAATCAGTATTCTTGCCTGGAAAACCCCATGGACAGAGAATCCTGGTAGGCTGCACTCCATGGGGTCGTGAAGAGTTGGACATGACTGAGCAATTTAACTTTCACTCTTAATCTCTCCTATATCTTATTCTGGCCATGGCCTTCTGATGTTTTTGAATTCATTAAAGCTTCAGTAGGATCTAGTAGTAGTGTGAAGCGTGATCAGTCATGTCCTGCTCTTTGCAACCCCATGACTGTTCTTGTAACCCTGGAAATAATACTGGATGGAGTGGGTTACCATTTCCTACTCAAAGGCGATCTTCCTGACTAAGGGATTGAACCTGCATCTCTTGTGTCTCCTGCTTTGGCAGGCGGATTCTCTACCACTGTGCCACCTGGGAAGCCAGTTGGATCTAATTTTCTATTTATTATTAGCATCCAATGAGTTTTGAGTTTCATTATTATACATTTCTAAAGGGTCTACCTAGTTTCTCTTAAAAATCTGATCCTTTTAAAAATACTCATTTCCTGTTTGAGTTCATGTTTTCTTTATATAAATCCATATATGAATGCATTGCATTCAAAATGGGGTAATTCCAGTATCTGAAGTTGTTGGGATTCTAAATCTTTTCCCCCAGCATTTTATTTTTTATGAGAGTGTGTGTGTGTGTGTGTTTGGAGTTTTATAAATTTTGTCAAGTTTACTCCAGACCTATTTGAGGACAGGCTTATAGTTGCTTCCCTGGGGAGACTCAGGTTTGATTCCTGGGTTGGAAGATCCCCTGGCAGAGTCATGAAAAATAAAATGCTGGGGGAAAAGATTTAGAATCTTCTTTTTCTTCTTGTAAATATTCCCTGGTAACCTCTCTTTTCTGGCAAATTATCTTTTCCAGCCTGCTAACAGGGATCCTTTTAAGGATTCCTACTAAATGGAGGCATTTCATATTCAGCTCCCTTAAGATACTGTCTTCCATTCGTTGAGTTGATTTATTTGCCTTTTTAGGGCTACCCAGGGTTTTTAACTTCCTTTTACAGAGTTTATTTAAATTTGCTGTTCCTTTTGATGAGTGAGGTGGGGAGTAGAAGATTATTTCTTAGGGATTCCCTTTTCATTCTGTCAAACTTGAAGTGAAAGTGAAAATTGGTCAGTTGTGTCAGACTCTTTGTGACCCCATGGTCTGTAGTCCATGGAATTCTCCTGGCCAGAATAATGGAGTGGGTAGCCTTTCCCTTCTCCAGGAGATCTTCCCAGCCCAGGGATTGAACCTGGGTCTCCCACATTGCAGGCGGATTCTTTACCAGCTGAGCCACAAGGGAAGCTTAACAGTGCATTAAAAGGTATGTTTGTGAAAATCTAGTTAGAGGGATTTCTAAGAGCATCTGAACCCCTATACCACCAGAAGTAGAAGTGTGCTTTGGTGTTTTCAGGAAGAAGAAAATGATGGCTTTTAAAAACTGGAAGGGCTTCATGATTCTAGGCCGCATTAATGAGAATACAGAGTCCTGGATTTGAAACTAATATTTCCATTTTATTAAACAGACCACATGAGAGCCTTGTACTTAGTTCTGGTGGGCATATTTAAGATGACCAATAATAGTGATGGTTAAATTATAGTGTAACCTCTGGAACCAATCATTTTTTTCAAAGGCCACCCTGGAGAAATTTTCACAACTTATTGGAGAAAAGTGGGATGTAAAACTATTTTGTGTGACCCCCATATTATTTAGAAGACAGGAAGAAAAAGCAGATCGGTAAGTGACAATTGGTGGCAGAGTGATAGAAGTTTATTAGTGATACTTAAAAGACTTGTATTCAAATTCTACAGTAGAAAAAAATTGAGACAGATAACTGTTAAACTAGAAAGTATCCCCTTTGGGAAGTCAAAAAACCTAGAAAACTCATACTTATCAGCTAGAGGAAAAGTATATGTGAAATAATGTCAGGAAGCACACTAGCATCTGGTGTTCACTTCATACCAGCCACTGTGCTGCACATGGGACTTGAGGGTTAACTTGACCAAAGTCCAGCTGCTAGCAAGCACCAGAGCTTTTGTTGTAACTTAGGTATTCTGGTGTCAGCTCCACCTATATCACTATTTTACCTTGTCCCCTAAGCCAAATACCTTAAATTTTCTGTACCTCTCTCTTGATTTTGGTTTACTATCAGGATGTGGTGGCAAGGGAACAGGGTGCCCCAAGAAGGTGGGAGGTAGAATTACTGTACTACAATGAATTGTTTGTTTAGTATTGAAGAGACTGGATACAGTTGTTTCACAAAAAGATATATTTTCATATGACTATTTACATTTTTCATATTTTAGAGAATACCATACAACTGATATCTTCAGTTTCATGCTTTTAAACTCTTCTATTTACACTTATCTGACATGGAATTAAAACTGAAATGGTCACATACCTCAGTAATAGAAAGCAACCAGCCAATATAGCTGGGCCTTCACTTAAATTTTCCGATCAACATTAGCAACAGTTACCTTAATAAATTATCATTTATTTAAAAATCAGTAGTAATTTTAAACAATTCATAAATAAGTGTGCTCTGTGCAATTTACATGTTTAATATCCTGTGGATACTAAAAGCTGTATATTGGCAGATTTGCACATTATTACTTTATCAAATGATAAGCTTTCTCAGAGGAGAAAGTGGATAAGCTTGAAATTATATCCTAAGCTGCTCTGGAGAGTTATCAAAACTCCATCTGCTTTACAGGAGGAGGTTCCAATTTACGTGAGAGGGCAGTTAAAATCTGATTGAATTTTTCGTATCTCTCTGTCTGATTGACTTGTGCACCTTTGCTGCCCCAGAGCAATCTCATTTGGAATTCAGTCTTGAAGACTTCACTCATTTCTTCATCTGGTTGAAAACCTAATAAAAACAAAACCAAAAAAACTTCAGTTCTGCTTGAAACAGTGTTGAAAATAGACTGAAAACTTTTTTAAAGTAGGATCAAAAGGAGCATCTCTCAGAACTTAATCTTTCTGTATAAGGAAGGGGAGAACACCCCCCACCCCCAAGGATCTGAGCAACTTCAGAGAAAGAATAACTAAGTCACTAAGATATGATAGAATAACATTTGTGTGCACAAGCCACCATGGGTTGTAGTAGTGCAGGAGTGTTCAAGTTTTTTTTTAAAGCTTTATAATTTACTTGTCATGATTCACCCTTTTTTAAGCTGTAGAGTTTATAGAGTTGTTTAAACATCACACCACTTAAGAACCCTAGAAAATCCCTAGTACCTCTTCTCAGTCAATCCCAGAACCTACCCATACCATTAATCTGCTTTCCATTGCTATTTTGCCCTTTCTAGAAATTTGATATTATTCCATATTGTTGCCTGTTAATAATTCCTTTTTATTGCTGAGTAGTATTCAGTTATATGGATATACTGCATTTTGTTTACTGAGTGGTAAGACATTTGAATTGTTTCCAGATTCTGGCTGTTATGAATAATGTGAACATCTGTGATTAAGTCTTAGCATGGACATGTGTTTTCATATTTTTGGAAGTGGAAGTACTGGGTCATATGGTAAATATGTTTACGTTAAAGAAACTGTCAAACTCTTTTCCAAAATGTCTATACTGTCTTATATTCTCATCAGTAACATAATGAAGAGTCCATTTGTGAACTCTGTTGTCATTCTAGATAGTGGTGGTGGCATCTCACCGTGGATTAATCTTATATTTTTGTAATATCTAATGCTTTGAACATTTTTCCATGTAGATATTTGTCATTGTATATCCTCTCTGGTATGGTGTCTATTCAAATCTTTTCTTCTCATTGAGTTGTTAAGAATTCTTTATATTCTAGATAATAAGTCCTTTATCAGATGTATATTTGCCGAATACTTTCTTCTAGTCTGTAGTGTGACTTTTTGCTTTCTTAATGATGTCTTTCAAAGAGCAAAATATAAGATTTTGATTTATCAGTGTTTTATGGTTCATGCTTTCTATGGCTTAAGAAATTTTGCTGGACACAAGGAATTTCTATGTTTTCTCATAGAAGTTTTACAGTTTAGCTCTTGTATTCTGAGTGTATTCTATGAGGTAAAATTGAAGGGTTTTTTTTGCATGACATTCAATAGTCTAGCACCATTTGTTGAAAGATTACTTTATCCAGTGAATTACCTTGCCACCTTTGTCAAGAAATAGTTAATGTTTGGGCCCATTTCTTTTTTTTGCCGGGGGGGGGGGGATTTCTTAACTCTGTTTTCTGTGTAAGAGATCTGTTCTACTTATGGCCAAGGATGCCCTCAGTCAGCTCTGTCAGAGCAGGGAAAGCCTCTAGCTCGAGTCATACAGGCAGATGTTTCTCATCCTTGATTACTGCTGGAGCAGTTGGCTCTGTCATTAGATATAGTCCCAGCATCTAAATCATAGTCTCTTGGTGGTGGAGAGGATAACAGAAGCCTTCTCTTTCATTTTTCCATGTAGTACCAAAATATCTTTGGCAGATAACCAACTAAAGGCCAGATGACAACTTCCATTCATTGAGTTAATCTGCTTTAAGCCCCTATCCTGTTGGTGGGCAAATTTCTGCCCTTACTGGGTTCACAGTTAATTCCAGCAGTAAGAACTTGCTGTGAAAACCTATAGCAGGATCAGCTGAGAAGTATCAAATACCTTTAAGGTGATTTGCTGTAAAACAGCTTAAGACATACTTTTCTCAAAATCCACCCTGATATATTGGCTTAGGGAACATCTAATGTACTATACTTACTGGTTCTGTATAAGCAGGCATTCTAATAATATCTACTGACTTCAATTACATATGCTTTGATTGTTTGAGCCACCAGGGAAGCTCTTATAATTAGCATCTGAGTCCTATACTGCCAACCCTGCTGAACTTTCTGAGGAAAAGAAACAGGTATGTATTGCTTATACCTATAGCAGACATAGTGCAAGTTGTTTAGTCCCAAATTCTGTTTCTGAATTAACAACTTTGTTTTAGGTCGAAATACTGGGCCTCTCCTGCCCCATATAGTTCTTAACCTTCTGGATCAAACTGTAGGTCCTTGAAGAAAGTTAAAAATTATACAGTGGTGAAGAGATAAGGCCCTTATTCTTGTACTCGCTTCCTAAGTGGTCTTTTTGCCTACAAGCTTCAGCCCTCTAGCCTTCCTGCACAAAGATGCCAGACTGAAACAAATCTAACCACGTGATAACATCTTCTCATGTTTAAAACCCTTCACTGGCTCTTCCTCAGCCACAGGCCTACATGGAAGGCCTTCCCACCTCTGTCCCCCTCTTTGTTTAGCCTAGCTGGCCACTCCTGAAGACACACGTTACACTAATCCAAACCCAAGTTTGGATCAGTGTGCTTGTGGTTTGTGCTATTCTCCAAGCTCTCTCAATCTCAGAGCTTTGGCTTACGGTGGACCCTCTGATGCCAAGAGCAGAGGAGCTCATGTCCCAGTGTGTCTGGGAAGAAACAAGAATATAGGTAAGTCCAATAGAACCCCAACTCCTCATCTGGGCCCATCATGTTTTCTAATTATTATTAGTGGTACTAATGGTAAACAAACTGACATTCTTTATACCACTGACACAAAAGAAGAGAAGAAAGATCCTTAAGTCAGGTAGGAATTAAGAGTAAGTAATACAAGAAATGGAATTCCCAGGTCTTAATCTTTCCTACTTGGTCTTTTTCGAATTGAGAGCATTGATGCTCTTTTCATTTCTTCATTCCAATTACTGTGCAGAGTAGAGAGCAGCTTAACCAAAACCAGCTCTTACCGGCCAGGATCCTCTCAGCATTCATCCGGTAGCTGTCTGCAGCTTCTGCCATGAGTCGGGCTGTTGCCAGATGGTTCAGCATAATCTCACAGCTTTCATCGTTTTTTTCCCACATGTCAGTTCCTTCAAAAGTGACAGCCTCACGCTCCATTAAGGTCACAAGAGGCATCAGCAGTGGGACTGATACATTGTTTGGGGGAACACATGTGGACTCTGAAAAACAGGGGCAGGGGTAAAGTTCTCCACATCATGGTTTTTTTCCCCAAGTTAAATGCAGAGAGTTCCAGTTGAAGATGGCAACACAGGAGAGTCCTGGGCTTACCGCCTTCTGGGGACACAGTGAATCTGTGGCTAAGTATGGAACAACTTCCTCTGGAAAAAAATCCGAAAACACTGCATTGTGCAAATAAGAGAAGACCCACATCAAAGCAGGTAAGAGGGGCTGGAAGACTATCACACTATAAACCCTCTCTCCTGGGGCAGTGACCCACAGTCAGGAGGGAACTCAAAACCTGGAGCTTCAACCTGAGGAGCAAAGGGCTTGAACTCCACATGTAGCACCCCAACTTTTAAGACAAACACCTGAGATACAAACCCGCAAAACATTTAACTTTGAATCTCAACACTGTACCTGTCTGTTAAGACCCCAAGGCTATAATTGTCTGAGAAACAGGTCTTAAAGGGCTTACAAGCTTGAACTCACCTGATCCAGGGCTCGGTACAGAGGCAGCCAATTGAGAGGTGCCTAGGTATTATGCAAATTAGGCTCATTTGCCAATATTAAAGTTTTAGCCTGAAAGACAGGCTTCTGCTTTGGCATACAACTAGGGCTTAGGAGGCCGTTAGCAAATGGAAGCTGATAGATGATGCAGTCTTTGTGTGCTGTCTCTGCCTTGCTCCTTGCTCCAGCTCATTGATATATCCTAGAAAAGAGCTTACACCTTTGTCCAGCTACCTCTAGAACACTATACATTGCCTAGCTCTGAGGGTCAAAGGGGCTTATGCCCATGGATCCTATAGGACTGTAACCTTTATAATGCCACAAGAAAAGAAAATTATAGGCCAGTATTTGCAAACTGAATTCAGCAATACATTAAAAGGATCATATGGATTAAGTGGGATATATTCCAGGGAAACAAGGATAGCTCAGTATTCACAAATCAATATGACATACTGTGTTAATAAGATGAAAGAAAAATAATTTGATCTTAATAGATGCAGAAAAATCATTTTACAAAATCTGACATCCATTTATGGTAAAAAAAAAAAAAAACTCCCAACAAAGTGGATATAGAGGGAATGTACAACAACATAATGAGGCCACATATAACAAGCCCATAGCTAACATCATACTTGATGAAAAGCTAAAAACTTTCCATCTAAGAACAGGAATAAAAGGATGCCAATTCACCACTTCTGTTCACACCATACAAAAATAAACTCATGATACAATACCATAAAGCTCTGAGACAAGAATATAGGCAAAACATTCTCTGGCATAAATCACAGCAATGTTACCTTAAATCAGTCTCCCAGGATAGTAAAAATAAAAGCAAAAATAAACAGGGGGATCTCATTAAACATGTTTTTGCAAAGGAAACCATAAACAAAATGAAAAGACAACCAACAGATGGGAAAAAACATTTGCAAACAATGTGACCAACAAGGGCTTAATTTTGAAAATATACAAACAGCTCATACAACTAGCAAAAAAACAAATAGCCCCCTGAAAAAATAGGCAGATGGCCAACAGATACATGATGCTCAATAGATGATGCTCAAAATTGCTAACTATCAGAGAAATGCAAATCAAAACTACAATGAGGTATCACTTCACAGTGGTCAGAATGGCCATCATCAAAAAAGTCATAAATAATAAATGCTGGAGAGAGTGTTGAGAAAAGGGAACCCTCCTATACTGTTGGAGAGAATGTAAATTAGTGCAGCTACTACGGAGAACAGCATGGAGATTCTTAAAAAACTGAAAATAGAGTTGCTATATGATCCAACAATCCCACTCTTGGGCATGTATCTGGAGAAAACCCTTAATTTGAAAAGATGCCTATACCTCAGTGTTCATAGCAGCACTATTTACAATAGCCAAGATATGGAAGCAACCTAAATGTCACTCAACAGATGAGTGGATAAAGAAAGATGTGGTATATGTATGTACACAAAGGACTACTACTCAGCCAGAAAAAATGACAACGCCATTTGCAGCAACACATGGATGGACCTAGAGATTATCAGGCTAAGTGAAGTGAGTCAGACAGGTAGATTCTCATGATATCACTTATGTATGGAATCTAAAAAACCATACAAATGAACTCATTTACACAACAAGGTCCTTTTGTATAGCATAGGGAACTATAATCAATATCTTGCAATAATCTATAATGAAAAATATTAAATATATAACTTATTTTGCTGTACACTAGATTTACACATCATAAATCAACTATAGCTTCAATTTTAAAAGATGCATATGTGTGTATAGACACAATGGAATATTATTCAGCTATTAAAAAGAAATCCTGCCATTTGTGACAACACAAACTTGAGGGTATTATGCTAAGTGAAATATGTCAGACAGAAAAAGATAAATAGCATGTGAACTCACTTACATGTAAAGTCTAAGAAAAACAGAAACACCCCTTGAGCTCATGGATATAGAGGACAGATTGGTGGTTGCCTGAGACAAGGGGAGAAGTGAAATGGTTGAAGGGATCAGAAGGTACAGATTTCCAGTTATAAAGTAACTCCTGGAGATATGCTATATAATGTCGTGACTATAGTGAATACTGTATTGCATATTTGAAAGTAGCTAGCAAAGTGAATCTTGAAAGTTCTCATCAGAAGAAAAAAAATTTTGTACCTATGTATTAGGTACTGGTCTTATTGTAATCATTTTGCAACATAATCAAACATTGAACCATTATGTTGTACACCTGAAGCTAATATGTAAATTGTACCTCAATTTACAAAGTTAAGCTCAAAATGAAGTGACTGGTACCCTATGTCTTGTTTTAGCAACTGAATACCTACAAGCAACTCTGTCATCTGATAAAGGCTTGATGACTCATTGACAATCCTGCAGATAACTTGGAGCCTTTATAACATGCCCTGCTAAAAGCTTTGCTCAAACCAGAACAGATGACGACACTGCCAAGCAGCCCCCAGGACGCCTGTCCTGACCCTGTGCTTACCTCTGCCTTCATGCAGGATTTTGCTGAAAGGCTTCAGCTGTTTCTCATAGAGGATGGCAGTTTGTGTGTACTGGTGCCGCAGGGCAGTCCACGTTTTTTCTAACCGTGTGATCTGGAAGAAAGAAAAGTGTTATAGCTTTGGAAAAGGCTCTTTTAAAAAACTATCTTGAAAAAAAAAACTATCTTCTTGGTGCTGAAATTTTGAAATGGATGATAGATGGACATGATAAAAACTCAAAGCAGTTGAAAGGAGAGTATAGAGAAAAGCTAATCCCTACCCACTCCCTGCTCCATGGTGCTCTCATGACCCATTAGATGCACACATACCTTTTAAAATAAATGCATATCATACTATACACATATTTTCCTGTTCCTTGTTTGGAAGTTATTTCTCATAAGTACATATAGAACAGCATACAACAGTTTTGTTTTATTAAGCCTCTAGTGGTCCATTTATGCATAAACCATAGTTTAGCTAATTTCCTATACATAAGAGCTTTATGACCAACCTAGATAGCATAAGGTCCGTCTAGTGAAGGCTATGGTTTTTCCTGTGGTCATGTATGGATGTGAGAGTTGGACTGTGAAGAAAGCTGAGCGCCAAAGAATTGATGCTTTTGAACTGTGGTGTTGGAAAAGACTTGAGAGTCCCTTGGACTGCAAGGAGATCCAACCAGTCCATTCTGAAGGAGATCAACCCTGGGATTTCTTTGGAAGGAATGATGCTGAAGCTGAAGCTCCAGTACTTGTGGCCACCTCATGCGAAGAGTTGACTCACTGGAAAAGACTCTGATGCTGGGAGGGATTGGGGGCAGGAGGAGAAGGGGACGACCGAGGATGAGATGGCTGGATGGCATCATGGACTTGATGGACGTGAGTCTGAGTGAACTCCAGGAGTTGGTGATGGACAGGGAGGCCTGGTGTGCTGCGATTCATGGGGTCACAAAGAGTCAGACACAACTGAGCGAATGAACTGAACTGAAGAGCTTTAAACATATTTTTCTGTTATAGAATTATCTCAAAGATTTTGCAGATGTGCACAAGTAAGAGAATATCTGGAGGATAAATTTCCAGAAGTAGAACTACTGGGTCAAGAAATAAAATCTTGATAGGCATTGCCAACTGTCCTCCAGAGTTTATACTGATGGAAGGATGTAGAATTGTGATCTTAAGCATTTTAATGTTACTTTTAAGTAGTGAAGTCTGAGACATATGGAAAATTGCCTAGGCCATATGATGCCACTGCTCATTTCTTTTTATTTCTTTGGAATCGTTTAGTCCAGACCAACATATGCCACTGACTCTGACTATCCTAATAGTCCCCCACTCACACCCTAAAACCAGCAAGCCTGTGTCTGATGTCTTCTACATGAAACAAGGAAGGGGGAAAAGGGAACTAATACTTAGGGAATGAGAGCCAATTCTGTCAGGTATTTGAGGAATTTCATTTAATCCTCACAGTGCTCTATGAGGCAGTATTTTGACTTCATTTTACAGATCAGAAGACAAGAGATTAGGTAACTTGGTCAAGTTTCACAGCTAAATGGCAGAGCTGAGATTCATTTCCTTGGCCTCTAAGAACTCCCTGTGTATTCCAAGAGGAAGGTGAGAAAGGTTCACCATCAGCAGGTTTGCTGGGAAGGGGAGGATGTGGCTTACTTCCTCCAGCCACCCATGATGCCATTTCTTCTCATGCCCCCTTCGTCCCTGCCCTGAAGCATCTGCCCTTCTGAAAGGAGCCCTTGTTTCTGGGCTAGGCCCATCTCCTGGATGCTCTCTCTTGATACCAGAAACTAAGAGAAGGCAGCACAAACGGCTGTAGTCCAGGGTCAGGTTTAGATGATACACAGAAATGACATGACTCTCGTCTCTGGTTTTTTCCTGGGTCTGCCACTCTCCACACCAAGCAGAGCCCTGAGCACTCTGGAGGGCTCTGTCCCCTCATTGCTCAAGTGCTGCAGATTAGAGTATGATGCTGCCGTGGGACGGGGGGACCACCTATAAAGGCATGTTCATGCGCTTTGGGATGAGTCCCTAATTGCTGAGGGTGATGTTATGGACAGCAACCATGTTAATGCCACAAATTCCCCTTCACTACTCTCAGGGGAAGCTCTGGGCTGGGAAGCTATACGAACAGCTAGCCTATTAGTCCTCAGAATTATAGGCAGTTTTGGATAAGAGGAAATAAACATGATGTAAATTAGAAACACCCAAATGAAAAATGATAACTCCTGTTAGTAGTAGAAGTCAGTATATCATGAAAATACAGCATGAAAATTTGCTTATTTCAAATACCCAAATAATTTCAGTGCATCTAAAGAGATTTGAAAGTTCTTAGAATATTATAATTGGAATTGACCCTTCTCAAAATTTCCTGGTGAAAGCATGAAGTGTTTCAGCTTCTTGTTTGAAAGGTGACCTTGGTTTCATATAAGGAAATTATGTTCTTAACATGCAGGATTTCAGAGAATCTGGCTGGCCACAAAATAGCCAAGCTAAATGAGCAGTGGCTTTGGTATTACTGGTTGCAGACTGGGTTTGTGGGACTGTGATCTCATACGCAAAGTCGCTGAGCATCTACCTCTATGAGGTCCACTTGGCTTCAAAAACAAATTTTCAGTTTCAAACCTCATCCTAAAAACAGACTGTCAAAGCAGATCAATTCAAAGTGCCTGATTTCAGAAACTCTGCTTTAGGGGATTGTATGACAAATGAGTCAGGAAGCTGAGTCTTTTAACAGGAGAGTCTCTTTTAGATGACCTGAGGAACATACTTTGAGATAAACCACTTTAGGGATCCTCAGAGATCAGTTCCCCAAATGTCTTGGTTTCCCAGTCATAACCCCAAACAGCCTGCCTGCCCAGTGACCCAGAAGGAGGCAGTCTTTCTTACACAACACACTTGAGCCAGACTTAATCACCCTAACCGGTTCTTCAGGAACATTTTTGAGGATGTTCTTGAGGCTGACTTCTTATTTTACATCACAGACAAAGTGTAGGCAGTCAGCGACTATCTGCTGTCTTTAAAAACAGAGGCAGAAACTTGCAACGCTGCTCTTGTTTGCCCCCTAATCAAAGCAGCTTTCACTAAGACACGATTTACCTTTTGAATTGACTAAAGTCACCTGTGGTTTGCCAGGCATGGACTTGAAGACCACTTTGCAGAGCGTTAAGTACACACAGGCCCACAGGGCTGCACAAAGCAAGTGGAAATATACCTGTGGCATTTCCAAGGCCTTCATGATGGCTGAGAAAGAATAGAGGTCCCCCATGGAGTCTTTCAGCTCCACTGCCACCTGGATGATCTTATTGAGGGTGGCTGCTCTGTCCTCCAGACTGCCCGTGCAGCCCAGAATGTCCACTGCGATGCCGATGGCCATCGTGTTGTGTCTGAAAGGAAGGAGATGAGCAGTCAGGCCTAGGGCTAATAGGACCAGGAGGAAATGAAACCAAACTGGCCAAGGAAAGGACTGGCTTTGCACCATTTGCTGCTGTCTTCCTGAGACACACTGGCAGCTCACACAGTTTGGTTGCTGATTGCAAAGACAGATCACCCTCATCAGGGTGACTGCAGAAGGGCCTCAGTGGGCGTCCTGTGGAGAATCAAAAAGGACAGATACCCCAGGACATGGCATGTTCAGCCCTGGAGCAAGGGGCATGAAAGGACCTTCCTGTGCTAAAGCTGCTCAGGAGTGCACGTGGCTCCTTGTCCCTCTCACCATGACAGGTCCATGGAGATGCCAGGTCCCCAACACACTGAGGAATCCTTTGGGAAGCCCCTAAGTCCCCTGGACTGGGGGATGGAAGGGACAGAAAGATGAGATAATATGCTTGATCCAGGAAGACAACATGGATGTGAGAACAAGGGATGAGCTAAGAATAGAGTGGCTTGGGTCAAGGGGCCAGAAAGTGAGTGGGAATTTGGACAAAGACTCAACAGTGAACTGGCAGGATTTCGCTGTTAAGTCAGACCCTCATAGAAAGAAATCTTGTATCTACCAACAGTCCTCCCTTTTCTTATCCTGAACGCCACGGGTCAACTGCGCAGACCCAGAACAGGAAGCAGAGTGGTCTTTTCTGTACAGACAATGGTATGGATATGAATGGGGTCACAGAGAGGTCTCCTTCCTGGTGGCAGCAGTCTGTAAACCTGCCTCTCCCTCCCTCTGTGGCCCAGGAATGAGCATTCCCTACCTTGGGCCAGAGTAAAAGTGAAAGTTGCTCAATCACGTCTGACTCTTTGCGAACCTATACAGTCCATGGAATTCTCCAGGCCAGAATACTGGAGTGGGTAGCTGTACCCTTCTCCAGGGGATCTTCCCAACCCAGGGATTGAACCCAGGTCTTCTGCACTGCAGGCAGATTCTTTACCAGCTGAGCCACCAGCGTGGCCTTGGGTAAACTCCTCTCCAGGCACTGGTACAAGTACTGAAGGTGAAGCGCTAATTCACAGCTGTGGTCGCTACAACATGACTTGCCTCTGAAACTCTGGGGCCACCCTGTCCTAGAAGTTCACAGCTAAGGATGATATTCCACGCTTCCTGTGCTGGTCTCCTCCTCACTCTTCTAGAGCAAAGAGAGGAGTGATTCATCTAGTGGCTAGCATTACCAGTTTCTCCAATGATTTTTTTTTTTTATGCAATAATTTTTTTGTGTTTTTTTTTTTAAATTTTAAAATCTTTAATTCTTACATGTGTTCCCAAACATGAACCCCTCTCCCACCTCCCTCCCCATAATATTCTCCAGTGATTTTTAAATCAGTAACAGGCTCTGCTGTCTCTTGAGTGTTTGCACATGTGGGTGTGCAAGGTGGTTGCTCAAAGTGTGACCTTAGGCTGTTACCTGACTGCTCCACTCCCCTAGTTCCTCATCTCTAAAATGAGAACAAGGGCTGTTGTGAGAAAGACTCTGTGTGTGCACGTGTGTGTGTAAAGATAATTAAAGTGCCTGGCTCAGCAGTACCTAGCAAACTGCAGTTGTTACTACACTGGTATCTATGTGTGCATTTTTCCCTCTGTATGTTGGTCCCTTTTGCCTATCTCTATTTCCTTTATCTTTTTTTGCTAATTTCCTGTCTTTCTTAATCAATGGATCTTTAAAATAGACTTAAAGTGTATTTTTATTATGTTAAACTTATTGAAGAGTTTTGTTACCCATTTGCAAAGTGTTAAGCTTGAGATGAACATTTTAGCTGTTTAATAGTAAACTAACTTCCTATGTTGCCTTCAGTTGATTCTTTAGTCAATGATTTTTCCTATGTTTTAAGGATCTTAATAAAAGACAGGTTCTCTATTTCTTTAAGACCTGGCTTTATATCAACAGTTAATTGGGTAATTATACCCATTCATTCGAACAACATTTGCCTCAAACCTCCTGCACACACTGCCTTGGGAAAAACAGCTCAGCAAGGCAAGTGTGTGCAGAAGCTCCTGAGGTGGGTAGGAGGCACAAAACATTTCAGAAGGACATCTCCACTCACTAGCCTTGGAAAACCCTCTCGATGAAAGTGAAAGTGGAGAGTGAAAAAGTTGGCTTCAAGCTCAACATTCAGAAAACGAAGATCATGACATCCGGTCGCATCACTTCATGGGAAATAGATGGGGAAACAGTGGAAACAGTGTCAGACTTTCCTTTTTGGGCTCCAAAATCACTGCAGGTGGTGACTGCAGCCATGAATTTAAAAGACGCTTACTCCTTGGAAGAAAAGTTATGACCAACCTAGATAGCATTTTCAAAAGCAGAGACATTACTTTGCCGACTAAGGTCCGTCTAGTCAAGGCTACGGTTTTTCCTGTGGTCATGTATGGATGTGAGTTGGACTGTGAAGAAGGCTGAGAGCCGAAGAATTGATGCTTTTGAACTGTGGTGTTGGAGAAGACTCTTGAGAGTCCCTTGGACTGCAAGGAGATCCAACCAGTCCATTCTGAAGGAGATGAGCCCTGGGATTTCTTTGGAAGGAATGATGCTAAAGCTGAAACTCCAGTACTTTGGCCACCTCATGAGAAGAGTTGACTCATTGGAAAAGGCTCTGATGCTGGGAGGGTTTGGGGGCAGGAGGAGAAGGGGACGACAGAGGATGAGATGGCTGGATGGCATCACTGACTCAACGGACGTGAGTCTGAGTGAACTCCGGGAGTTGGTGATGGACAGGGAGGCCTGGTGTGCTGCGATTCATGGGGTTGCAAAGAGTCGGACACGACTGAGCGACTGAACTGAAGTTTAAAATGGAGGGTGGTTTATATTAGACTCAAACACAAGGATGTCACCTGATCCTGCAGGACTGCTATAACCTTTATTTAGTAGACACATTGTAATGGAGAGAACCACTCCCCAGGCCCTAGCAGGTAGATCCCACAGGTCAGCTCTGGATGGGGAACAAAGCAAGGAGCCAGACCCCAGGCAGGCGGCAATCAGGAGAAAGAGGAAATGGATGTAGACAAGAGTGGAAGTCAGAAAATAGCCCAGAGAGAAGCCACAAGCCTGCTGACCTCAGCCTGGGCACCCATAATGCATGCCCAACACAGCTAATGAAACTGATAAAGTAAGGCCTGCAGGGCTTCCCTGGTGGCTCAGTGGTAAAGCATCCACCTGGCAATGCAGGGAACATGAGTTTGATCCCTGGTCTGGGAGGATCCCACATGTTGCCGAGCAACAAAGCCCACAGGCCACAGCTATTGAGCCTGTGCTCTAGAGCCCGTGCTCCGCAACAAGAGAAGCCACTGCAGTGAGAAGCCCGCACACTGCAATGAAGAACAGCCTCCACTCGGCACAACTAGAGCAAGCCCGCACAGCAATGAAGACGCCGCACCGCCATAGATAAATAAATAAGGCCTGCAACTGGGAAGTTTTCAGTCTGAAAAGTATCAAAAGAGAAACAGGTACATGCCAGCACAGCTGGTCTCTGCTGAAATAATGACCATGGGCCCAGACCAGGAGGGAGGGCAGGTGAGCGGAAATGAGAGGCCAGGCCCCTGGGGCATGGGGAGGGAGAGGATGCCTTGGAGAGCAGGGCTGGCCTCTAGAAGAGTGAGCAGGGAAAGTAGGGAGATTCAGAAGTCAGACCTACCATTGCCCAAAGACACTGAACAATAAGCTGACAAGCATGCCTGAACAACGGCAGCAGGGCCACGTCCTGCCCTCCTGCCTCCCAGGAGTCTTCCATTCTGCACTCTGGGTGTTTCCTACGGGAGGCACCTGTGGCCGTGAAACCACAGCAACAGAGGCACTGGAGCCATTTTATTTGCTTCATAGTCGGGTAACCTTGAAAGCAGCTGTTACCAACTCTCCCAGGCCATTTGAAATAGAGTGTTTACTTTCCAGGGGCTAGCGGTAGTCTAGGACTGCATGTCCACAAACCACATGTGGCTCTATACTTAAAATGCTGAAGAGTAAAATAAAACATTTCATCCTTCAGTTGCCACATTTCAGGTGCTTAGTGGTCACCAGTGGCTAGTGGATGCTGTCAGGAGATTTCTGCCATCAGTGTTGTACTGGACAGTGCTGTGACCCAGAACATCACAGAAAACCATGGGCAGGGGGTGATGGTGCTAGGGCTCCGGCGTCTGAAGCATCACTGTCCTCTCAGGAGAAGCCAGGGCCCTGGCTGCCCACTAAAGACCACGCGAGTGCTGTGGCAGCCAAGAAGCTGGCTGGAAAAACATAAAACTTCAGATAACAAAACAGTCTTGCCCAAAACAACTATCTTTTCACGTGTATCAAAAAGGCCAACTTCTATACTAATATGAGATTCTAGTCTCAGTTCAGTCCAGTTCAGTTGCTCAGTCGTGTCCAACTCTTTGCGACCCCATGAATCGCAGCACACCAAGCCTCCCTGTCCATCACCAACTCCCGGAGTTCACTCAGACTTACATCCATCAAGTTGGTGATGCCATCCAGCCATCTCATCCTCTGTCGTCCCCTTCTCCTCCTGCCCGCAATCCCTCCCAGCATCAGAGCCTTTTCCAATGAGTCAACTCTTCGCATGAGGTGGCCAAAGTACTGGAGTTTCAGCTTCAGCATCCTTCCCTCCAAAGAAATCCCAGGGCTCATCTCCTTCAGAATGGACTGGTTGGATCTCCTTGCAGTCCAAGGGACTCTCAAGAGTCTTCTCCAACACCACAGTTCAAAAGCATCAATTCTTCGGCGCTCAGCCTTCTTCACAGTCCAACTCACATCCATACATGACCACTGGAAAAACCATAGCCTTGACTAGACGGACCTTAGTCAGCAAAGTAATGTCTCTGCTTTTGAAAATGCTATCTAGGTTGGTCATAACTTTTCTTCCAAGGAGTAAGTGTCTTTTAAATTCATGGCTGCAGTCACCATCTGCAGTGGTTTTGGAGCCCAGAAAATAAAGTCTGACAGTGCTTCTTAAAAACGTGCCTCGCTACTTCTACCTTTCTAATTTCTAAATATCTGACGTGAGTGGGTTTTAACAGCCAGCCAGGGCCCTGGCTTTCCATGAGAAGAGGGCAGTGATGCTTCAGAGGTCGGGGGCCTGAGCACCTCATCCCTTGCCCTCTGATGCCCCATTTGTCCACACTTCAAAGAAAACACTGTTCAGACCCTGTTCTTCCCAACTTCCCCCACAAACCCCCACTTAATTCCTAAAGCAGACAGACGGGCTGCAGCTCAGGCTGGAGGAAGTGGCATGGCATGTCCGCTCCATCTGCCTGCAGCACTGCTCCCACCCCAGGCCAGCAGGGGTGGTGGTGACCTGTGCTCCAGGGCTGAGCCTCTGCCGGCTTCTCCATCTGCCCATGCAGCAGAGTCGCGAACGTGCTATCTGTTCCCTGATTTCCTCTGCCTCCTGAGCTTCTCCAGGAATTCTCTGGTCACGGCTTCTGGGAAAGGCCTTCAGGGGCCACGCTTCCTCGAGCGAGGTGGCCCTGGGGCAGAGGGTACCTGGCCTCTCCTAGCTCTGAAACCTGTAGCTCTGACAGCCTGCGGAGTTGAAAGGACCGTAAGTACAGAGCAGCACTACTCACCTTTCAATGATGTCCAGGCGCAGTTGGTGACCGTAAGGCAAGGTGATGAGCTCCAGCCCCGAGTTCACGCCCATGTTCTTCCTCATCTCTTCCGAGACTTCAAGTATCCTCGCGACCTGTCAAGAACACAGGTTGAAATGAACTGGACCAGGACGTGGGCTTGCTGCAAATGTGGAAAGAAATGCACTAAACTGGGACACTGTGGATGCACTTGACTTGCTGCACTTCTTTTTGAGCAGCAGCAACTGAAAATACAGTCTGAATACACTATTTGGAGGCTTTTGATACATATACTGGAATGTGAAACCTGGCAGGAAAGTACCTAGATTGGTCTGCAGGTTTGGCGTCTCTGCCCGGCCCGAGAATGGCGTGGTTCTTCGAGCTTTTCTCTGCCGTGGCTGGATCCTGCTGCTGGACTTGCCGCCAACAGCAGGGCTGTGTGTGCACGGAGCAGACTGATGCCTGGCAGTGGAAAAGTGGAGCTGCGTCCAAGTGCCACTCTGCTGCAGGCTCTGCCGTTCACATTCTCGCTTAACGGCAGGGCTGGCTCCTATTACCCGTAATTACGTCTCTCCTGGGCTCAGTGAATGCACTGTACATCTGGAAACTATTACAAACATGTACGGCTATGTGAAACCCGAGGTCTCAAACACACCCACTTCTCCCCCTGAGAGGTCTTCCTTAAAGAAAATCTGGTTTGTTTGTCCCAGTCAGCGCTCCCCATCTCAGTTCCAGTGTGTGATCACAGCTTATTGGAATCTGGTACTAGTTAACCACTTATAGTTATTACATTACCTCCAAATGCTACAACTGAGTCAGGGCATCTCTAAAACGGGGCTGGTGACACTCACAGAGCACTGATATGTTGATACTAACAGTGCAATGAGCAGATGTGCGTGTGTGCTAAGTCGCTTCAGTTGTGTCCGACTGCGACCCTATGGACTGGAGCCTGCCAGGCTGTCCATGGGATTCTCCAGGAAAGAATCCTGGAGTGGGTTGCCATGCCCTCCTCCAGGGGATTTTCCCATTAACCCGCATCTCCTGTGGCTTCGGCACTGCAGGCAGATTTTTAACTGCTGAACCACCAGGGGAGGTCCAACTAGCAGATATAATGGGTCAAACCATCCCTGGACATGCGGCAGGCACAGGACAATTCCTTTTCTTGTTCCTGTGGAGTTGTCCTCCACGATAATTATCCTGAGCATATGAACAGTCCAGGTGTCTTCATAACAGTCCACCAAAAACATCTGGCAGTTTAGCTGATATTAACCTTGACCTTTAACTTCTGTAGTTGAGCAAAGCCACCACCATCAGCCCTGGGGAGGAGCTGTCCAGTGCAGACTCCAGAATAAGACAGGATTCATCTGCTCTCAGTTCCCCCTTCTCTAAAACAACTGCTGAGTTTACCTTCCTCAAGGACTTTGCCAAGGATCAAATGACCCTAAAACTCGAGCTATTTACAAAGCCAAGTTATGAATCACTGGCCATGTGGAAGGGGGAAGAATTCTGGCCCGATCTCTGGAAAGAGATTTAGGCCTTGACCATGGCAAGGCAGCCCAGATGCACACCCTGGTCACCTGCAATCACACACTCTACTCTGCCCTGTCAGAGGCTCCAAACCTAACACATTCAGTCCACACACACTCTGTGTAATAGTCAGAGGCTTGTCGTTGATTCACTTTTATTCTGGAAGCTGTATTCCCCTTGCCTGTTTTCCTTCCGTGTAAACATGCAGTCCCCTGGTCACTTTCCTGACATGTTACCAGGAAATGCCAACACCTGGTTGCCCCAAGGCTGAGCTCTGGGACAAGGGGTCCTGAGGTCACAGTGCAGCCTCGATTAGGTCTCCTGGGAAAGCCTGGGGCCATGATGCTCAGAAAGGGAGAGGAAGGACGAGCACTTCTAGAGGATTCACTGTGAGCTGGACCCGGCGGGGCAGGATGACGCCCATCCTCGTGAGACCCGGCTGCCTTCTGCTCTCCTGATCTTAGCTATCCTGGCTCCACAGGGTCTCCTAGTTCTGTCCGCTCTTCATCCGACTGCCTGGGGAATGGCTGCGGTGACCCAGCGGAGCCCTGACGGGCCTGGCTGGCCTTCTTCCCAGCTGTCAGGAACCATCTACCGAGAAATGAGGCCGCCATTTCGGTTGCCCTCCGTAGAGGACTCTGATGGGCACTCTGCACTTACGGGCCTATCTCCCTCACTGGACTGCAGAGTGCCCTGAAGGAAGCAACCTGGAAGGAGCCCAGAAATAGAGACTTAAAAACAAAGAAAGACAGATTTGCCAGGACCTCCCCCTGCAGACTCCATTTCCCTCACTACCCATCCAGAATGAATCCTCCATAAACCAATACCCCTCTCTCCCATGGTTCTTGGCCTCAGTCTCTGCAAGTGTGCGCTGCCTGCCACCTGGAAGATGCTTTTGTGTTCTGCATCACCAACTCATTCAGCCTTCAAAGCTCATCTCAGAAATCCCCACCCTGACCCCTCCCTCCGCTATGTTTGAGACCCT
Source organism: Capra hircus (assembly GCF_001704415.2). Taxonomy (NCBI): domain Eukaryota; kingdom Metazoa; phylum Chordata; class Mammalia; order Artiodactyla; family Bovidae; genus Capra; species Capra hircus. The sequence goes on from NC_030810.1 coordinate 70,653,696, forward strand.
ACCTTGGAGGCCCTGCAGAGCATTTCCCACCTGGACCGTGATCCGAATTCTATGTCACTGTCGCTCCTGCCTCTCCCACCATGACCTGGCCTGACCTGACCTGGCCCACAGTTGGTGTTCAATCAAGGCTCAATACACAACACTAGGGAACTGTCACTCAGCCTCAGTGTGGGGCAGGCACTATACGAGGGCTTTAGTCTTCACAAACACCTGGTTTGTGGCGCTCTTCTCCCTTTAGAAACTCTGCGAGGCAGGGGGAGGTGTTAGACTCAGATAGCTCACCCCCAGAGGCCAGGCCCTTGGCTACTGGGGCTGTCTCTCTCTAGCTTCTGCAGAGACAAGTGGGTAAAGCAGGGTGTTACCCATTCACAGGGTGGGAGCAGCTCAGTGGATGCCCACCCAGCCCCAGCCTGCGGAGGGGCTTACCCTGCTTCCTCCAGGCACTCAGGACCACCCACAGCCCCCACAGGCTGGACTCTGGGCACAGGTGGGAACCAGCACTTGGGCCCTGGATGCTGCCCAGGCCAGCTCTAGGCTTCCGGGTGGGCTCGTCTGGTTGCAGTTAGAGTCAGTTCGGTGATAACAGCCTTTGTTTTACTTTTTAGAGACACTCTTGCTCTGTTGGCAAAGCCCCGAAGTCAGTAGCTCAGGAAGAGGATAAGGAAATGAGGGAGGAAGGAAGACGAAACAGCTCCGCCCTGGGGACTGGGGGTGGGCTCATCATCAGGGGGCTCCTGCTCAGGTCTCTGCCTCGCTGCCTGGGGGTTCCATCCAGCACCTCTTCCAGGGGTGCCTAAAGGCATACGGGGGAGTGGGACCCCTACCAGGAGGACAGAATGCAGACAGAGAAACAGAACAAAGAGGAGGCTACACATTCCTTCAGCTGAGAACAGATTGCCAAGGCAGTGGGAAGGTTCCAGACTCTACTGTGAAGACCAGTCCGGCCTCTCACCCCCTCCTAGACTACTACCAAGTCCTGCCTGAGAACACAGCGGGGAAGCATTCATTTCCTCCCAGAAATTAGGCTGTTCTGTAAACCCAGACCCATGTTCCTACAAGGAGCTTCCTCCACTAAGAACTCAGACAGGCTCACACCAGGCTCCTGGCCTGCTGGTGTGGTTCTGCCGTCTCAGATCCAGGGTCTATTCATACTAACTAGAACAGGAGACTAAATCCTCTTCCTGTCCAAACAGGTTTAGCTCCCTCTGAATGAGGTAAGGTCTTAACAAGGAAAATTATCTGACCACTTGGGGCCCTGCCCAAGGACACCCAGTGAACCACACAGACAGTCCTTGTTCCTCCAACACAGCCCCATTCCTGGCAGCCTCTTCGCCCCCAAACAGCCAGCACCTGCTTAATATTCCTCAAGACAGCTTTGGGAGGTCCCATGCATCCTGTGAGCCGCCATCAACCAAGGAACTCCCTGGGGAATGCTTAGAGATTAGATTTCCTGCCATGATTCATGACCCAGGAAATTTATTTAGGAAAACCAGTTCCTCAATAAGCCCTGACCTTTGAAGCTAATTGACTTCACTGAGCTATAAATGAAAAAGGGCTTTAAATCTAAGGCCTCATCTGTTGCTCAAATGAAGGGATCTCTCTCCTTATATTGAGGGGTGGGCTGAGCACACACCAGCCTTAAATGCTTGCTTTTGAGAAATTACTCTCTGAAGGATGAGGCTGTCTTGGGGCCAGCTATGAACAAAAGCCATCCATATCTAAAAGAAATGCATCAAAAATGATGATAAATTTTTTTTTAAATGATGATGATATAAAGAGGTTTATACAGTCACATGGAAAGATAGTCATGCTATGTTGTTCCATGAAAGACAAAAAAGGTTTGAAGTGGTATGCATAGGCCTGTGGCATTTCTGTGGTAAACTTAGATATGTATGCAATTATTTACGCATCTATTGGCGGGACAAATGTTAACAACGGTGATCACCAAAAAACTGGATTTTGTGTGGTTTTCATTTTTTCTTTTCTCCTAATCTGTATTGTGTAATTTTTCTAAAATGATATCTTTTATAATTGTTTTATATTTTTTCTAAACTGAGCAAGTAACTTTAAAAATTTTACCCTAAAGACCATTTTCATAACAATAAAAATAAGTATATAATGTACACATGTGGCATATAATGAAATAAAAACCATGAAGTCTCTGCTACTCCAGAAATTCCATTTTCATCTACAATCTACCCTTCTTTGGACTTGACTTCACCAGTTCTGATGGAGTTGAGGCAGGGGGAGAACTGAAAATCCACACGAGCTGGGAGAAGGGCACGGCAGGGGTTGGGGGAGGAGAGCAGGGCCCTGGGTGGCCCTGTATTCTTCTGTCCCAGGTGAATTTCACAAGTTTCCTGCCTGGGCAAGGGTTGTCACAGCCTGGGTTCCCACCCCTTCAATAAATCCCACACCCAGGTCATCATCTCCACTGTCCTATGAGCAAACAAGTCACAAGGTAAGGCAGAACGAGGCCCAGACAGAACCCCCTGCCAAGCATCTGGAAATCCCTCTGGCACCCACCTTGCAGTCCACGCTGAGCAAGTGCTGGGCAATGACCTTGGGGTCATTGTTGGTGAACAGTTCTTTTGCACGCTTCAGCATCGAAGTTTCCAGAGGCTTGTTCTCAGGAGGAAGCAGCTTTGACTCAAAGTCATTGGGCTTGAACGAAGAAGTGGTCTCTAGGAGGGGCATCACAAATGTGTCCTGGTCCTCATGCCCTGTGTCCCCTGGGGCTGGTGGCAGCTTCCAAGGCCTTGTCCTGTCATCATCATCAAGGATCAAGTAGCTGGTGTCAGAGTTCCGGGTGCCCAGCCTCCCATTCTGCTTCGCTGTCAGCAACTCCACGTAGCTGTCCTGGGCACAGAAGGGCAGCCTAGATGCCCCATCATAGCCGGCTGCCAAGGCTGGGTTCAGTTCGCAGTAGTTGGCTTCAGAGTTGAGCCAGATAGATGGAGACGGGGGAGCTTTGAGCAGGGGTGCCTTGCAGGGCTTGGGGGGCGGCTTGGGGCATAGCTGGCTGTCTGAGCCCCTCAGCGCCTCCCCTGGCCTAGCGTCTGAGGAGACCCTCCGCACCACAGCTGGACTCAGAGTGGGCTCGCTGCCCGTCCTGAACACTGGTGAGTTTGGGCAGGGGCTTGTGCCCACACCTGGGGACTGAGAGGGCAGCTTACCACCTGTGGAGGATAACAGAGGGTCAGAAAAAGCTCAGCTGTGAGGAAAACAGAAAACAGACAAAATCCGAGTGACAGCTTCTGGCCCTCAATTCATACCCTAGGGTTTTGTTTTGTTTTGTTTTTTGCTTTATAATTCCTTTTTATTTCCAACGAAACCAAATTTTACTACTGTTGTAATCACAATCTCCACATTTGATGCAAATAGGAAAGCTTAATTATAATCAGTATGACCACTGCAGGTCTGGTCTAGAGCAGTCAAGAGCATGTCAAGGGCATAGGTGGCCCCACGCCACTTCTTGGGGAATTCTAAATCCTGGTGACTATCCACAGCTGGGCAGCAATGCCATTTTATGGTCATAGAAAGTTATACAGTCAAAACAGGGAAGTACATTGAGCTCGGAGGGCGGTGAGTAATCTAACCTTGCCGTAAGAATCATGTCTTTAGTCACATAGTGTAAAAGGAGGAGGGCCCTGAGTCACTCTCAGAGCCAGAGTGGATCCTGCCAGCTTTAAGGAAGAGACAGAGACACATGGAGAAGGGAGAAAAAGATGCTGAGAAAACCCACTTTCAAGTAGTTTATGAAGCGGTGACAGGAAAAATCACCCTGTGGTTCCCCAAGGGAGGTCCGTTACAAACATAATGAAAAACAATCCCATTGTCTATTAACACAATTGCTTACCTGGTTCCCCCACATCCCACACCATCTCACTCTTCCAGCTGTGATAGCAGAATGGAGAGGAGGCGGGGTTTCTACCAGGAGCCCCAGGACTGACCCATTCTCTCTCTTCCCAGGGAGGAGACTAAGGGGAAGGTGTGTTTGTTATGATGACCAGTAGTTTGCAGTTGGGCTCAGAGTCAGGAAACCTAGGTTCAAATGCTGGCTTCACCACTTACTAGATAGATGCATCTAGACAGGTCAATTATATCCATGCCTCAGTTTCTTCGCCAAAAAGAGGATAACCATGCTCACCTTTAAGGCTTCTTATGAGGCTTATAAAGCTAGCACACATTAAGCACCAGGCTCTCCTGGTGGCTCAGATGGTAAAGAATTTGCCTGCAATGCTGGAGACCTGGGTTTGATCCCTGGGCTGGGAAGATATCCTGGAGAAGGAAACGGCAATCCACTCTGGTATTCTTGCCTGGAAAATTCCATGGACAGAGGAATCTGATCCATGGGCTCAGAAAGAATTGGACATGACTGAGTGACTCACACACACACACACACACACACACACAGAGTACATGGGGTCGCAAAAAGTCGGACACAACTGAGTAACACACACACAGCACCCAGCTCAGTGATTCGCATCGGGATACAGTCCTATGAACCCCTCAGCCTCCAGATGTGGAGTCTATGTCTTTCCCAAATAAGGTGACCAGATGGAGCAGGGGAGATAGCCTGCAGAAAATCAGCGGAACACCGTCACCCTCTTCCCCCCAAATCCCCAAAGACCTACCAATTGGCAGGTAACTTTCTGACTGGTGGGCTTTGAGGGACAAGGCTCTTCTGTCCTGCATGTGATCCAGGCAGGCTGGCTGGCTCCCACTCTTCTCTTTATTTCTGTAGCAAAAGACAAATAGGGCAGAAACATGTCATTAAATCGTAAAACCTTTAGGCAACATCATGGAAAGTTTAAAAAAAGAAAAAGATTGCTCAGAATGAGAGTGCTCCCATATAGCCTAAGAGTACAGGAATGTTGGCTGGAGGAGGAAATCACTGATTAGTGATTAGTACATGACTGTGCCTTGGGCTCCTTGCCGTGTCCCCAGGACCCATCCAGTTAGATCCCAGGCTGCTGCTTCTGAGTCTTTCCATCCTGTTAAGCAGAGCAGGGTAAAGGTTTCAAGATACTCTCAGGAAAATCTGATAAGCTGGAATGTGTACTTTCAACAGCGCCTAAAATTACAGACCCAGGAGGAATGTCTTGTATAACTAACACACATTTTCCACCAAGCCTCACAGTGGCACAGTTAGGAAGGAGGCTGTGGGGCAGTTTCCATCTCAGTGGAAAGTTCAGCGTCCCCCAAATAACCTGCAGGATTGCCCAGGGAGGCTGGCATACCCATTCAGAAGGACCCCACTGGGGGATCCCCCAGCCAGCCTCCTCAGGCTGAGTCCGGGAAAGGGCCTTGGGGTCATCAAGCAAGCTGGGAGGCACAGGACACAGCATTGCAGGGAGAGTAGACCCTAACGACACAATTCACCAGCATGGCTCTGCCCCTTGCCAGTTCAGACTGGCAGTTTCTCTAACTGGGAAGCACAGGGCACAGCAGCACAGGGCAAGCGGGCCCAGCAGACCCGAATGACACAGTTCACCAGCATGGCTCTAACCCTGCCTGTTCAGATCAGGAATTACTCTAATTAGCACCAAAGAACAGAATCTCCCTTTAGCTAAAACAGAAGGCACTGCACCAGTCGAATGGTAATGAACTTTATTAGTCGCCACCCCCAACCCCCAAACTTATGTTACAGAAATTATGAAAGTTCTTTCCTACCTTTGCAGACAACCAGAGGGGGAAAAAAAAAAAAACCAAACAGCCCCCAAACTCCAGCAACCCCTCAGAGATAAGGCAGGGCAGAGGGCAAGTTCCAAAAGGCAGTGGCTTCAGTGAAGCGATATTTAAGCAGTGCTCCCAGCCAGCAGTCAGACTCCGTGGTCACACACTGGCCTGGAATGTAACCTGGCCAAGCGCACACCTTTTCGGGGCGGGGGGGCGGGGGGGAGGTTGGGGGGTGGGGGCAACCATCTGGCTTGACGTCAGGGAATGTGGGGAGCCACTGGCGGGCGGAGGGGCAGGGCTTCCAGCCATCTTCCGTGTTGAGTCCACCCCGCCCCCACATCTAGGTCTTTCTGGACCTGCAGCCTATGCCAAGTGTGATAAGGCTTAGTGAGCTCTGCTTTCAAAGGACAATCCCCAAGAGTGGCTCTGTTAGCTTTGCGTTATTAACATGGAGACTTTCTAAGCTTTTCTTTCATTTTTATCTTAAATTTTTTTTTTGTATTTTAAATTCAGGTTGTTGAGGGTAGACCAAGGGGCCTTCCTTCCCAGCACTGTTCCTAGCAGGGGTTTTGTGGGTCACCCTGGCTCTGTTCACATTAACTCCCTACTCATTAGTTCATCAACCAACCCCTAACTCCCGAAAGAACAGAAGATAGCGTTTTAATATTAGGCTGGTTACAAAAGTAATTGCAACTAATTTTAAATCTTATAACTAGGCTCAAACACATCTTTATTAATCAAAATAAGAACCATTACAATCAACATGTTTCTTTGCCAAGGAGAAATGTTTGTTTATTCCCGTAGCATAAAAATCCATGCTTTGGGATTCAATGAACTCTTTTGGAAAGCATTTTCTGCCTCCTGCTGGATGTGGAAGCATTTTCCCTGCGAAAAGCTGTTGAGATGATTGAAGAAGCAGTAGTCGGTTGGTGAGAGGTCAGGTGAATATGGCGGATGAGACAAAACTCTGCAGCCCAATTCGTTCAACTTTTGAAGTGTTGGTTGTGTGACATATGGTCAGGTGGTGTGGAGAAAAACTGGGCCCTTTCTGATGACCAATGGAGCTTCCCTGGTGGTTAAAGCGTCTGCCTGCAATGCGGGAGACCAGGGTTCGATCCTTGGGTTGGGAAGATCCCCCGGAGAAGGAAATGGCAACCCACTCCAGTGTTCTTGCCTGGAGAATCCCAGGGACGGAGGAGCCTCAGACATGAGTGAGTGATTTCACTTTCACTTTTGATGACCAATGCTGGCTGCAGCTGTTGCAGTTTTTGGTTCATCTCGTTGATTTGCTGAGCTTCCTTCTCAGATGTGATGGTTTCACTGCGATTCAGAAAGTTGAAATGGAACAGACTAGCAGCAGACCACCAAACAGTGACCATGACCATTTTCTGGTGCAAGTCTGGCTTTGGGAAATGCTTTGGAGCTTCTCTTCAGTCCAACCGCTGAGCTGGCTGTCGTCAGCTGTTGTATATAATCCACTTTTTGTTGTGCGCCACAATCAGATTGAGAAATGGTTCATTGTTGTTGCAGAGAATAAGCGAATGACACTTTAAAACGACAATTTTTTAAATTTGTGGTCAGTTCACAAGGTATCCACTTATCAAGGTTTTTCATCCTTCCAGTTTGCTTCAAGTGCGGAAGAACCAGAGCATGAGTTCTTTGGCAACTTCCCATGTAGTTGTAAGAGGAGCTTCAAAGATCCTCTCAAATGATTGGTGTCAACTTTCAATGGCCGGCTCCTCATCTTCAAGGCTCTCATCTCCTTTGTAAAACTTCTTGAATCACCACTGCACGGTACAGTCATTAACAGTTCCTGGACCAAATACATTGTTGATGTTGCAAGTTGTCTCTGCTTTTGACCCATTTTGAACTCAAATAAGAAAATCATTTGAATTTGCTTTTTTTCTAACATCATTTCCATAGCCTAAAATAAATACAATGCACAGCCTCGTGCCAGCTTTTCTTTCTTGGCAGTTAGATAACACGCACAAGGACTCCTCACTGCCTGAGAGACAAGTCCCGTATTAACCCAGGGCACGTCACTTGTAATCGACGGTGGGGCTAGCCCAGCATTCAGTTTTCTGAACTCTTCTCTCCAAGATCCCCCAAGGGTCAGCCTGCAGCCCCCAGGCTCTCAAAATCTTCTGTCTTAGGAATCTCATCTCTTCTGACCTAGTCAACACCCTTTCTGTGTGGATCAAGTCCTCATCTAAGCTTTCAGGACTAACTTCGCTCCCTAACTCCAGAGCTGTTGCTGGACACTGGCCTTTTGCAAGCCCACAGTCGCATCTTGGATGGAGCAACTGGTTTTCCTCCAAAGTCGACCCACTCTGGTCCCTCCTTTGGTATCTGACTTGCCCGTCTCCACCTCCCCACAAGCAGAGGTCTCAGGAAGCCTGGCTCTGAGCCTCCTGACTTTCCTTGCTATTCCATCTGCATAGCCTCATCCTTCACAGCTCACTAGCTGCCTTCCTGCTCCTCTCCCCTCTCACCCTTCTTGCACATCACCGTTCTGTCTTGTTCTCAGGACACTCCATTCCCCATGTTAAGTCTTTGAGGCTCCTCAAACCCCTCAGTCTGGCACGAAAGCCTCCCTGATTTGGTGGGGTCAGTTCCCTAAACCTCCCTCTGTCAGCCCCCTGCATGGACAGACCCTTTGTTCCAGTTCCTCCAGTTTCCGCACTCTGAGCCACACTTGCCCTTTTCTAACTCTGCAACTCAGGCTCTGTCCGAGTCCCCTCCCTCCAGGGGGACACCCTCCCCTCTGCAGCATCTATCCAGATGTCCCCTAGCTTTCAGACCAGCCAGAATCCTTACCTCCTTCACACGGTCTCTCCTGGCCTTCCCCTTCCTCAGCAACTGCACCATTTTTTTTTTTTTTTTTTTTGGGGCACCAACTCAACTGGCAACTGAGCTTCCCAAGTAGCACTAGTAATAAAGAACCCACCTGCCTCAGGAGACCTAAGACACGCAGGCTCGATCCCTGGATTGGAAAGATCCCCTGGAGGAGGGCATGGCAACCCGCTCCAGTATTCTTGCCTGGAGAGTCCCATGGACAGAGCAACCTGAAGGGCTGGTCCATGGGGTCATAAAGAGTCGGACGCGACTGAAGCAACAGCACAACTGGGAACTAACCACACAATGTCAGTGTCAGCGACTCCAGTGACACCTGGAGCTCCATTAACATCTTTCATTGTTCCTCTGCTCCCATGGGAAGCTTGTCTGCTGAGCAGAGCTGGCCCTGGCCAGGTGAGTGCCTCCCATGGTCCCAACACCACCCGAGGAGGCCCCGACTCACCTGAGGAGGTTGCCCCTGGGCAAGCCCTGCTCTCGGGCCTGGGTGCTGCCCACAGTGAGGCTCAGCCTCTTGGCCGCGTCCGGCCTCCCCTCTGCAAGGCTGCCCTCGTGGGCCCGGTCTGGGGAGGAGGCTCCGTAGCGCTCCTCCAGGCAACGCAGGGGCACCGTCCTGTTGACGGGCTGGAAGATGATGGCTCCGCTCTGCTGCGAGATGGGCCGCCGGTTGCCCACATAGCAGCGCACCAGGCCAGGGATGGAGTCGAAGCTCTCCATCTCAAACTGGTACTGCACGCGGCTGTAGGCCTCGCTGAGCCGCACCACCGTCCGGCGGATCTTGAAGTGCTGAGGGAGGTTCTTCCACTGGCAGGTCAGGACGAAGTCTCCCGGGCTGGACAGAGAATCACGAACCAGGAAGTCACCATCTCGCCGCATGAGGTTTTCTGACACCTTTGGGACAGAACGGTGAGTGAGGAACAGGCAAGGCAAGCTTAGCTCCACTACGGACAAGGCTATAATGTCTCTTCTTCCTCAGTCGGCTCTTTGTCAAATTCTGAGAAGACTCATTCATTCATTTATGAACTATCTGTTGATCACCTACTGTGTGGCACCACCGACTCAATGGACATGAATTTGAACAAGCTCTGGGAGATGGTGAAGGACAGGTAAGCTTGGCGTGCTGCAGTCTCTGGGGCTGCAGCGTCAGACGTGGCTGAACAGCAATAGCTGTGTGCCAAGTACTTGCAGGCTCTGCATTTATATAGTGAATGAAGCTGAGCCTCCACTGGCTCAGAGCTTCTGTTTTTACTGGAGAGCTTCTATTCTAGTAGGACAAAAAAGGAACAGGTATGCTATGTCAGATGTTGTAAAGTTAAGGAAAAAGTAAATTGGGCTGGGGGCTGTCCTTTTAAATACGGTGGTTAGGAGGGTATCAGGAGAAGATGACATCTATGCAGACCTGAAGGATGTGAAGTGATAAAACTAAATAAGAAAATTTGTGTCTGGTGGGTCTGATTCTTTCTCTCCCTGCAACACCTGGCGGAGGAGGATGTTGGTTGTCATCTATGGGTCATCCTCAGAGCCCTCTCCAAAGAAACCCTTCTCCAGGCCTGGTGGGTGGGGAGGAGGAGGGTCTGCATGGAGGTAGAAGCCAGGGACAGTGGAACCAGACCTCTGAGAGTGGCTCTGGGCACACCGATTATTCTGCGGGCCTGGAACAAAGTGGCCAGCCTCTCATCCCACAGAGTTATTGGGAAGGTTATATATTCGCATACACAATATCTGAGGCATCCCTGCTGGCTCAGTTGGTAAAGAATCTGCCTGCAATTCCGGAGACCTGGGTTCTATCCCTGGGTTGGGAAGATCCCCTCAAGGAGGGCATGGCTACCCACTCCAGTATTCTTGCCTGGAGAATCCCCACAGCCGGAGGAGCCTGGCAGGCTACAGTCCATGGCTTTGCAAAGAGTTGGACACGACTTAGCAACTAAACCACCACCACGTAATATACACAAAGCACTAGTACAGTGACTGGAACATAGTAGATGTTAAAAAAATCATTAGCTATAAGGATACTGAAGTTTGTAACAAAAGGAGAATTTAAATTGTGTCCTAGAATGGTTGTTCCCATAGCTAGTCTGCCTGGGTTTGCATTCTGGCTCTTCTGTGAGACAAGTTATGTGTACAAGTTACACTCCGTTACATCATCTGTGAACTAGGATAATATCTCCTACAGAGTAGCTATAAAGATTTAAAGGAGTAAAGTGTTAACTGTGTATGTGTTAGTCAGAGTCGTGTCTGTATCTTTGCAAGCCCACGGACTATATAGCCTGCCAGGCTCCTCTGTCCATGGGATTCTCTAGGCAAGAAAGCTGGGGTGGGTAACCATTCCTTTCTCCAGGAGATCTTCCCAATGCAGGGATCGAACTCAGGTCTCCTGCATTGCAGGTGGCTTCTTTACCATCTGAGCCACCAGGGAAGCCTTAAGAGTTAACTATAATGACCATCATCATTGTTACAGTCTTTAGATATACAACCTAGCTGATGTATAGCTGAAAATTTATACTCATGGCAAGTGGGAAACAAATTTCATGATTATGATAAGGAGAATGATGGTGATGACAGACATCAGATTTATAAACTTTGACAAGTTTTCCAGGACCTGCCAACATTTGATCAGCTAGCTCAGAATAGTATGTTACCATGGTTACCTTAAAATTGCATCTTAGCCTTAAAAATGTTTTCACACAGAAATTCCACTTCTTGGAATTGAGCCTGAGGAAATGATGATAGTGATGAACGTGGTAGTTATCTTAAAGGTGTTGGGAGAGTGCCCAACACAGAGTGGAGCAAACACACAATGGGTGCAGACAATGGGGGCTGGTTGAGAACAACATTTCATAGCAGGAGAAAATTCCCAGGTTATGTCATTAAGGGAAGAAAGTGGGCTGCTGAGTTATAGGCAAAATGAGCTCAAGCTTGATTTGGGAAAGTCTGGCAGGATTTATATCAAAATATTCATAGTGGTTATCTCCAGAAGGGAGAATTATGGGTGAGAGTTTAATTTGCTTCTTTTTTATTCTATTTTCTATCATCAATTTTAAGCTAAAAGAAGAAAAACAAAGTTGAAATAAGACTTATTTCTTTGATGGTGCTGAGAATCTGCTACATTAAAAAAAAAAAAACCCCATTCACAATATGATGCCCCTCCCCCACCTCCCCTTTCCTGTCCTGTGGTCCTGAGTGATTGACTGGTCGGATCATGTTACAATAAAAACTCAAGGAAAATTCTATACCTCAATTCTGCACTTATTTTTCAATTTCTATACTATTAAATACAAAAACATTATTCATGGCTAGGACCCAAAGGACAATCACACAAAGTATATTCTGGCTATGAGTCTGTGGTCTCGGGTATAATTCCTCTTCCCCATTTCTGGGCCAGGGGCCTGATAGGGGAGTCAGACACGACTGAGCGACTTCACTTTCACTTTTCACTTTCATGCATTGGAGAAGGAAATGGCAACCCACTCCAGCATTCTTGCCTGGAGAATCCCAGGGACAGGGGAGCCTGGTGGGCTGCCGTCTATGGGGTCGCACAGAGTCGGACACGACTGAAGCGACTTAGCAGCGGCAGCAGCAGCAGCAGAGAATGAATAATTGCCGGCCCCACTAGGGCACAGGCGGCCTGTTTCTCTGGGTTACCTGCCCTGATGATACTCTCTTTTCACCTGAAATTAAACCACGGCCTTAAGAAGGAAGCAGGCTCCACAGGGTATGAGGCTGCAGGCAGCTGGCCAAGAGTTCAATTAGCTGAACCACAGCCCGCCCTCATATTCCCCAAGGTGCCACCCTGCATGGTTGCCTCCCGCTGGGCCCGTGTTTACAGACCGCAGAACAACTGCTTTTCCTTCATCCCCTCACTGGCCACAGGCAAATGGACTTTGAATTCTGACCTTAGCTCTTCCCAAGATCTCCTTAGAAACGGGCCTACGTTGTCACCGCAAGCCACTTCATATTATTTCGTTTGGGCTGAACTGGAGCTTGCTCCTAATGGCCCTGGGCACATGACCTTGCGTGCAGGCGGGTACCTGTCGGGGGATGCGGCCGTGGTACCAGGCGTGGCTGCGCAGATCCTCACTGCTCAGCAGCAGCTCCTCCTCCAGCTCCTTCTTCAGCCTCTCAGGGGTCCTGTCCATGACGTGCCTCTCCTTGGAGAACTGCAACACAGGGTCCCCAGTCACCAGTGACCTTCCCACCCTGCTCAGACTGGCGAGCCCAGGCCAGCCACCCAGAGAAGACAGCCTTGCAGTCAGCTGCTTTGCTATCAAAGCAGTATATGCCCAAAGCCCCGGTCAGGTAGGGGAGCCTGGATAATGATTACAATTAGCTGTGACCTTTCATTTCTCTGGCTGCAAGTGTGCAGTAAAATTTTCACCTGCACACAGGGACTATGACAGCAGAGTTAGCCAAGCTGCTCCTTTTATTGGTCTGCTCGTGAAGCAGCTGAAAACGTGGGGAGCAGGGTGGAGGGCAGCAGGGAAACATGTGTGGGGCATGATGTACATCGAAGTTGCCTAGGGAGCTTCCTCGTTCTCCTTCTGAACTGTCCTGACACACAGCTGGGAAGGACACAGTCCCCACCTGGCCCTGGAGGGACAACACTGTCCAAAGTGCTGCCTTGATGACCTGAATTTTTTGCTACTGGCCAATTCTAGTTCAGGATTGAGTTTGCTTTTAGAAACGTTTAGAGCAATTGGACAGAGTAATGTCTGCTGCATCTACTAACAGAAGTCTGAGTTTGTGTTTTGTATGTAATTTTAATTTCATTTTTCTAATATTTTTTTAATAACAGACTGGAAATTGAAACTTGAACTGACTCTTCCCTTCAGGCAGTTTGAGAATCACTATATCTAGGTCTTTGCCCAGCGTCCGGGACAGGAGTTCTGGGTGGGTAGCGCTCACTGGGGTTTAATTTAGAACCCACACCCACTTACAACATATGAACTGAACTTGGACACCTGCCGGGTTCCTAGCAAAACCAGGCTCAGGGACTATGGCTGAAGGTCATACAAGAAGGAAAAGGTCATGTGCATGTCCTTGTATTTTCTCAATTTTCCCAGGTTGGCTTCAAAAGCCTGTAGGACTCACAAAACTATCCTCATCATTCTGCCCTGCACCTTAGCAAGGAAAGAGCCCCCAAACTGCCTTTACTCAAGGAAAAGACCTGGGGGCTTCCCTGGTGGCTCAGTGGTAAAGAATCTACCTGCCAGTTCAGGAGACACAGGTTTGATCCCTGACCCAGGGAGTTCCCACAGGCCGCAGAGCAACTAAGCCCACGTGCCACAACCACTGAGCTAGCGCTCTAGAGCCTAGGACCTCAACCACCGAAGCCTGCGCCATGTGGAGTCTGCACTCTGCCAAGAGAAGCCACTGCAATGAGACGGTGGAGCACTACAGCTGAGAAAAGCCCGCACGGCAATGAAGACCTGGCACAGCCAAAAGAAAGTAAATAAAATTTAAAAAAAAGAAGAAGAAGAAAAAGACTTGGGATTTTACTGCTGGATTCTTATCCTCAACCCATGAGGGCGCTGGCAGCAGAATGAGCCCCCGGCTGCTTTCGAGGTGAGGATCTGGCTTACTAATTATTTACTTCTCCCCCTCCCCTTCCCCTCCACTCCTCACAGTGCAGGCCCTCGGGAGTGTTTGATGGATGAGCTGAATTCCTATCAAAGCGATGCTGATGCAGGCTCCCCATGGCGCCCGCAGGCATTAGCAGTGATGTCTGACACTGTCGGCTTCGATCATTAATTATGTACAGGTACATCTGAAGAGAGCTCCTGGGGAAGACTTGAGTACAGAATGTAGGTTGTCAACCAGGCCACATGTGCTATGCGTTTATTGTCTGTCTCACCTCCTGCTAGATAATCAGCGTCACGAGACCAGAGCCCATCTGCCTGCCTCACTGTTGCCCTCGAGAAGTGCATGAACACGTGGGGTACCCCCTACTCACTGAATGAACAGATAACCCAAGATGAAGAAGGCCTGTGACTTCCCTTAGTTATGAAAGTTCCATTTCCTCTCAAATTACCTGAAACCCTGTTATAGTTGGGTGTGTTGCCATACAGCTACAGGATGATAGTCCTCAATCTCATTCTCTTACTGGGAGGTGCGGCCACACGACCAAGTTCTGGCCAGAGAAGGATAAACTGCCACACTGGTGGGACTTGCAAGCTGAGATGTGATGGCTGGAGCTGCAACACCATCCTGGACCATGAGGAAGAAGCCAAGCCACAGGAACTGGGGTGAGGGTGGGGCGGGCAGAAGGCCTGAACAAGCCCAGGTCCCTCACAGCAGTAAGGCCAACACCCCAGCCCTGGATTGCCCACTTCCAGGTCTTCCATGTAACCTCTCTTTTTTAAGCCTGTTATTTTGAGTGTTCCTGTCACTAGCAGCTGAGTTAAATCCTGGCTGATACTGTGACCCAGGCCTCTATTTAGCCATCCTGGCAATCTGTATGCCCAGCCTAAATCCCTTGTCCTGAGCCCTGAAAATGCAGCAACCAGCAGCTCCCATCCTCTGCATAACCCTCCACGGAAGCTGTATTTGCTCTAACCCCTAAAGCTATTGCCATACTTCTGTTTGCATTCCCCTTGCTCCCTGATTCCCAACATCCAGGCCATGTCCCACCACCCTCACCCTGTCTCTCTTTCTCAGCATCTCATCAATATCAAAGTTGTTTTTAACATTTTATACATGACAATCTTTTACTCTAGGTTTTGAGATAATATTGTTCACACTTGTTACCAAAAATATAAAATCAGCTCTGTTAACTTCTGTCCTAAGTCCTTAGAGGAAAGTCCACAATTACTGCTCTCTTCCCGCTATGGACTCGAGAGGCAGGGCACTCTAGGGAGGTACCTAGAGAGAGAAGATCAGAAAGACTGACCCTCTCAAATAATCTGGGACAGAAACCAGACTTCAAAAAATAAGCCCTTAAGCTCTTGCATAATTTGTGAAAAGTCAGGAGGTTACACAGTTGTCTAGACTTGTATTTTAAAAGAGGAGGAGGAGAAGGAAAAGGGAGGGAGATGGGGAGAGAGAGGGGAGAGGGGAGGGGGGAGACAGAGCCACAGTGAGCAAGAACTGCAAAGGGCTCCTTAGTTCAAGCTGGTGAGGCCTGGTTCTACCACATTAAAAGGAGCCAGGTGGGCTGCTGGGAGCGTCTGCTTCAGCAGATGACGTGGGCAGTGTCTCCCAAACAGCTGAAGAGGCGATTCAAGAGTCACCCACAGGTGACTGATCACCCTCATGATGAAACAGTGGTTATTTGGAGGGAGGATTCCTTCTAGAACTTTCACTTGTAGTTTTAATCATATATTTTATTTCTCTCAAGTGCCTGTTTTATGAACTCTTGACCTTGCCGACTCTGATTTTGCCACTGTGGGTAAATACTTTGATCAGCTAGCAACCCCATGGGTGGTGAGGGGTGACCATATAAGAAAGTTTGGCAAAATGGACCCATCTGACTGCACTGCAACTGCTGCTTGCGCACCTTGGGGACCAGACCCACGACACTTGGCAGAATTCGGATGGCTCCCCGCAGACAGCAGAACCTTGGGGACCGGACCTGCGACACTTGGCAGAATTCGGATGGCTTCCCCCAGACAGCAGAACCTTGGGGACCGGACCCGCGACACTTGGCAGAATTCGGATGGCTCCCCCCAGACAGCAGAACCTTGGGGACCGGACCTGCGACACTTGGCAGAATTTGGATGGCTTCCCCCAGACAGCAGAACCTTTGCTAACGGCGCACCCTTCCACGTAACTGCTCCCATCCGGCAGGCATTTGAAATTTCTTCTGAAATGCTGCCATCTTGGATAATTTGGGGGTCTTACTGGCTACGAAGTAAATTCTAGTGATTCAAGGTAACACAACAGTATCTCAGCAATGTGTGTTTTTTTTTTTTAATTGGAGACTAATTACTTTACAGTATTGTGGTGGTTTTTGCTATACATTCACATGAATCAGCCATGGGTGTGCATGTGTCCCCCATCCTGAACCCCCTGGTTTTTCTCCCATTTGCATGGTCCTCTGAAACTCTAACTGATACTACTAATGAATCCTCCTGCCCTTCCTTAAATTACCTTCTAAGGAGAGCCTAGATGAGAGAAGCTGTCCCTCATACACAGTTTGTGCACAGCTGAGAATGCAGCATGAGAGACTGAATGAGGGGCAGGTCCAAGCCCTCCGACAGCTTCCGATCTTGGGAAAATAGGGAGGACACTGCACATCTTTCACACCTGGGTGAGTCCCCACAGCCTTCTCTCCAGGCTGATCTCTTCCAGCTCTTTCACATGCGTTTCCACACACATCTTCTGAATTCACTGTGTTTCAAAGACTGGCTGGACGCAAGTCATTCTCAGTCTGCAGTGGGCACCATGCACCCAAACAAGTGTAACTTCAGCTCTGCTCTCAGGAGGGTTACACTGGACAGAAGCGCACTGCTCACCAGCCCTTTGGACTTTACATTCTTCAACTGCCAGACGGAGACAGCACGGAAATAATCAGGAATAATCAGTCTCTCAAACAGATGCTATAGATGTTACTAATGACCACCTTATAGTTGTACAACTTTTTCTTCAGGCTCAGATTCTCCATTTGTCCTTAACTTTGAACTTCATTCCAAGAAGACAAGTCTGATTCCTTGTCTCTCAAGCCTCTTATCTGTAGGGGAGACCAGAGACAAGGGACTTGGGTTTCTCTGCACCAGCAGAGGCTCTGGCCACCCTGAACGCCTCCACACAGAGCAGCTGGGGCACAACTTCCAGAGGGAGGGAAGATGCTAGGCTGTGGATCAAGAACATTCTGCCCACGAGCCTTACCAGGTTCATTCTAGGGACCAATCCCATTCACAGCCCCCATAACAGAAAGATGCAGTCTGGACATACATCTTCTACTCCACATCTTGCCTGAGTTGGATCCATCAGAGATCTGAGAGCAGTTGCTTATTTTTAGGAGGGGGACGGAAGGGTATAAGAAAATGTGCTGTGTGCGTAAATTAAGTATTAAGCATACCTTGATCAGGAAAGAAAAGGAAGGAAGGAAAGGAAGAAGGAGGGAGAGGGGGAGAGAGGGCTTAGTAACTACTGTGTCAGAATTACCCACTCACATGGCTCCACTTCTAAAACTCCATCTGGTCCCAGTCATTAGCACTGGGGTCTGAGATGAGAGGCAGGTAAGCTGATAACTATGGCAAAGGAAGGAATGGATGAGGTCCACAACTATCCAACCACACTGAAGAGTAGCTGGAAAGTTCATAAATTACTATAATTGTTGCTTCTCATGGAAATCTGAGTCTAACTACTACTTTCCTATTGCTGACATTTCCATAACCCTAATACCAATGAATGTTATAGCACAGCCTTTAAGAGCTCGGGCCAGCCTGCCCAGTACGTCCGCAGGCCACTGTGCCACTCACCAGCTGTGTGGCTTAGGGCAAGTGACTTTACCTCTCTGTAGAGCTGCCGGTCTTCACAATGAGGATAATAATGTGTGATGAGAGGTTGATGAGGATGAAATTGATCAATATCTGTGAAGCACTTTCACCGTGGTACACAGACAGCACTGTTAATGGTTTTTATAGACATATCAGAACACTATTCTGGTTAACTAGAATGGAAGGTTTATGTTTGAGATGTTTACGGTCTGATGCACAGCCATGATGAAGAGGGCAAGCTGGTATCCGGGAGGAAAGCAGCCTGGTACTCGTCCACGTGTCCACTGTCTACTTCAGTCCTCTTAAGAACCTCACTGTCCACCTGCCCCAGGTGGTCCAGTTTTGTGGCCAGGACCGGTCCTGGCTTGCTGAAGTTGGCTCTGAAAATCATTCTAATCTGGAATGCACATCTCTGGAGCCTCACATGGCAGGCAAGTCTGGTCTTGACTTGCTGGAACAGCTGGAGCCCAGGAGATGCTTGGAAAACACATTCTGGAGGCACAGAGCCAGCTCCGCCGACGTGCTGGGAACCTCGATTAACGAGGAAACCTACATTTCAACAGTTCGAGGAAGAAAAGCTAGTCCAGCCAGGGGAGGAACAGCTAGGGTCTTGAGAGGCCTGTGTGATGTGTGATCCTGCATTTCAAATCAGGCATAACAATGGGACCCAGCCTCTCAGGAGGTTTGCGTTCGTTCGTAATTGTGTGTCGGGGGGAGAAGGGGGCGGCGGGGGCGGGGATGAGGGAGGTGTGTGTACCGCAATCGCAATGGGTGGGAAAGGCCCAGAGCAGCTCATTTGTGTGTAGGAGACAGTTGAGAGGATTAGAAAAAGATGGCATCTGCATTATAATTAATATTTATTTTACTCTCTCCCTGCCTGTAAGAAAAGCTTACCAGTTCCCACAGAATTTTAAATTGTGCAAGGTCATGGAAAGACCATGTCCCCAGGCTGGGAGCTGTGTGTGGAATGGAAAAGATTGTGAGGCGCCATCGTGGGGCCACTGACAGATAGCTCAACTGGTAAAGAATCCATCTGCAATGCAGGAGATTCCAGTTCAATTCCTGAGTCTGGAAGATCCCCTGGAGAAGGGCATGGCAACCCACTCCAGTATTCTTGCCTGGAGAATCCCCACGGAGAGAGGCGCCTGGTCGGCTACAGTCCATGGGACTGCAAAGGGTTGGACACGACTGAGTGACCAAGCACAGCACAGGCTGCTGGCGGGCAGTGAAGCCTGGGGCCACCCTCACGAGGGCACAGTCTCCTAGAAGCCGACACAGGGAATGGTCAACACATCCCTAAGCACTGAATTCTTACCCCTGCCCCTCCAGCTCCTTAGTCTGGGGGAAGTTACACCACCTGTTGATCCTTTGATTTTCCTCTGCGACAAAAGGGCTCCCTATGGGATAGGGAGGAAGAAGGAGAGGATAGGATATCAGGGTTGGCCCTAGAGGGTAAAACTTGAGAAGAAGAAGAGCGCTTTGGGCATTTGAGCTAAGAGCACCTGGGCTTTATCAGATAGAGGTTCTGGTTGGGGTGGAGAGGGCTGAAGCAGGCAGAGACATCCGGTCACAACATCGCTTCTCTCCTCGCCAAGAGAGCTCTATGTTTCCTCTAAGTATGTGGTTCAGACCTACTTCCCTGGCCATTGCTGGCTGACCCAAGCTGGCCCAATCAGAGTTCTTCCTGGAATCTTCCTAAGTGAACTGAGTAAAAGACACCCCACCTGCTCTGAAAACATCATGAGACTGGAAGCACGGAGGTTGCTTCATTTTTTGACGCACAGTGTGGATGAGACTGGGCCGGGAGAATGAAATCACTGCGGGAAGAGAAGAGGGGCAAGAGATGCAAGTGTCAAGCGGCATGCGCGTCCCTAACCCCAGGGGGTTACATCAACTTGTACACGCCCCTGCGACCTCAGTTAGTTTGCACTGGACTCCTGTCACTTGTCACCAGATCAGTCCTGACCCAGGAAGGTGGGGATAGGACGGATCAGACAGAGGGGCACTGCAGGCTGAGGGCTTAGACCTCCGCGCTCCAGACAGTGAGGGCTGTTGACAATTTCTGCCCAGGATGGCAACAGGTACAAAGAAAGAGATGCTTTTAGACAGATCAATCTGGCTGCAGTGAGCAGAAGGGACTGGAAGGGGCTGGGGTTAGTGGCACAAGGCCAGTTCAGTCTTTTGAAAGGTGCTGATGATGCCCAGATCCCCATTTCCAGCCTTTAGAGCTGGTGCCACGGTAGGATATTTACCAGAATCCACTTCAGAGCTCAGATGTCGATATGGATAAACAGAACTCATCTTCTCTGGAAAGCCTGCTCTTTTCCCCCTCCCCCAGACACTGACACCTCCTCTCCCCTCATTACTCACATGAGAACCCTCAGAACTGGCTTCCACTGATCAAGCAATTCCTGATTCTCCCTCTCACTAAGGTCCATTCTAATCCCCATGAAAGTTACCCTGTCCTGTTCTCCCTGAACCTTCACAATCGCCTCCTGACAATTTCCCTATCTCCGTGGTCCAGTGGTACAACCGCCGCCTACAAAGCCACAGACTTCTATAATTCCTGCTCAGGGACTTTAGTCAAGGGGTGCCCCACCAGGGCTGACATGAGTCACAGGCTCTCCCAAACCCTCTTCCCCGCAAACAGATGGGCTTCTTACATCTGGCCTGCACTCTCCCAGGGCTCAGACCTGGTCCATAAGGGACACAGATGTGCACCCTGCCCTCTCCTCCCAGATTCCTGAGCTTTGAACACATTACATTTCTCACAGCCCCGTGAGCTAAAGCACCACCCTGGCCGTATACCGATATCTCATATTGGGAGCCAGGTCTGAATTCGATAGAAGGCCCAGGTCATGAGAAGGTGTGGAGACATCTTTGTGGGTCTCCAGAAATAAGTGGCAGAGCCTTCACTGATGGGGAGAATGCACAAGGGCACTGCTATTTGCGGTGGAATCCATGAAAGTGTTAGTAGCTTGGTCGTGTCCAACTCTTTGTGACCTCATGGACTATAGCCTGCCAGGCTCCTCTGTCTATGGAATTCTCCAGACAAGAATACTGGGGTGGGTTGCCATTCCCTTCTCCAGGAGATCTTCCCGACCCAGGGATCGAACCCAGGTCTCCTGCAACATGGGCATATTCTTTACCACTGAGCCACCAAGGAGGCCCTTAAGTCAGCAGATTTGGGGCATTAAAGTTGTTTGGACTTGATTTAAAGGGTCCACATGTTCCAAAGGGTCACGGTATTCTACAGATAAAATCCAAAGGCCAGAGATGCCCTTCTCCATCTGGCTGTGAGCTCCCTTACTGAGGTGCACTGACCAGGGCCCTGGTCACTGGGACCTTCCCCAACTTCCCAGACACACATTCTCTTACATCCCTCCTCCATGTTCTCGCCCTGTGGTCCAGAAACAGCAACCCCTCTGTAAGTGCCACTGTGCAGCCTGGTTGGAGCCCAGGCTGGTGAATGGGGAGAGGCTAGAGGAGAGACGGACAAGGAGGCAGGGCCTCGAAGGCCACACTGAATTAGTCTGATTCCATCCAAGGGGGCAGGGAATCCCCTGTCACACACTGCACAGTGGGGCCAAGGCTCTCTGCCAGGCTTGAGCTCCTGGGGGCCAGAGGCCACAGCTCACTAGTCTCTAGCTCCCAGAGCCTAGCCTGGGACCGGCACACAGCATGTGTCCAGTAACCACTTATTGCCTGGAACCCTGCTTGCCTTCTTGCCCTCCATGTGGCAGCTTCCTTGTCACTGGGTGGGGAGAAAAAGAAAGAGTTTGAAGGCTGGTCAAGAACAGGTGATGAAAAACAGGCATAGGTCAATGAAACGCAATAGAGAGCCCAGAAATGAACCCACGCTTTTATGGGCAATTCATCAACGACACTGGGGGTAAGAATATACAGTGGGGGAAAGTCAACCTCTTCAATAAATGGTGTTGGGAAAACTGCAGTTACATGTCAAAGAATCAAATGAGACTCCTTTCTCACACCACATACAAAAATAAACTCAAGATGGATTAAGGACTTAAAATGTGAGACCTGAAACTATAAAAACTTCTAGAAGAAAACATAGACAGTGCACTCTTTGACATCAGTCTTCATAATTTTTTCCTCCTCAGGCAAGGCAAACAAAAGCAAAACCAATGGGACTGCATCAAACTAGAAATCTTTTGCACAATGATGGAAACTATTAACAAAATGAAAAAGGCTCCTGCTGAATAGATATTTGAAAACAATATATCTGATAAGGGGTTAATATTTTAAATATACAGAGAATTCATACAACTCAAGAGCAAAAAACCAAACAACCTGACTTTTTAAAATGGGTAGAGGATCAAGATTAATATTTTTCCAAATAAGACCTAATAGATGACCAACAGGCACGTGAAAAGATGCTTACCATCACAAATCATCAGGGAAATGTAAGCCAAAACCACAATGAGACATCACCTCACACCAATCAGAACGCTGCTGCTGCTGCTGCTGCTAAGTCACCTCCGTCGTGTCTGACTCTGTGCGACCCCACAGACGTCAGCCCACGAGGCTCCCCCATCCCTGGGATTCTCCAGGCAAGAACACTGGAGTGGGTTGCCATTTCCTTCTCCAATGCATGAAAGTGAAAAGTGAAAGGGAAGTTTCTCAGTCATGTCCGACTCTTAGCGACCCCATGGACTGCAGCCTACCAGACTCCTCCATCCATGGGATTTTCCAGGCAAGAGTACTGGAGTGGGCTGCCATTGCCTCCTCTGCCATTCAGAATGGCTATTACCAAAATGACAACAGATAATACAAGTTGGAGAAAAGGGATTCCTGGTGCACTATTGGTGGAAATGTAAATGGGTATAGAGGCTGTGGAAAACAGTACAGAGACTTCTCAAAAAATTTAAAACAGAACTACCATAAGATTCAGCAATTCACTCCTGGATATTTATCTGAAGACAACAAAAACACTAACTAGAAAAAAATTATGCACCACTGTGTCCACTGCAGCGTTACTCACCATAGCCAAGATACGGAAGCAATCCAAGTGCCAATCAGCAGACGAATCGATAAAGACGACTTGGCATATATACACAACGGAGTATAACTCGGCCATAAAAAAAAGAAACCGTGCCATTTGTGACAACGTGATGGACCCAGAGGGTATCATGCTAAGTGCAATAAGTCAGGAAAAGACAAATACCATAGAATTTCAGTTATATGTGGAATCTAAAAAACAAAACAAGGGACAAACATAACAAAACAGAAACAGACTCATAGATACAGAGAACAAACAGAAGGGAGTGGGGCTGGGGGAGGAGATAAATAGGTGGGAAGATTAAGAAGTACAAACTTCCAGTTGCAAAATAAATGAGTCAGGGGATGAAATGTACAGTGGGGGGAATACAGTCAAGAATTAGGCAATATATTTGTATGCTGACAGATGCTAACTAAACTTATCATGGTAATCATATGAGTGTACAGAAATATTAAATCGTTACGTTACTTAATAGGAATTAACACAGTGAAATATCCATCAACTGTACTTCAAAAACAAACAAACTCATAGGAAAAAAAGATCAAATTTGTACTTACTAGAGGTCAGGGTCGGGGGAGAGAGAATTGGATGAAGGCAATCAGAAAGTTCAAGATAAATAAGTTCCAGGGATATATGTATAACATGATGAATTAATACTGCCTCAATATTATTGCCTGGGAAATCTCATGGAGAGAGGAGCCTGGGGTCCTACAGTCTACAGTCCATGGGGTTGCAAAGAGTTGGACACGACCGAGTGACTGAACACATATGCATGTATGTTACAAATGTTAACACGTATGTTAAGAGAGTAAATCCTGAGTTCTCATCACAAGGAAACCAAATACATTTTTCCTATTTTTTAAATCTATACAAGATGATAGATATTCACTAAATTTACTGCGATAATCATTTCATGATGTATGTAAGTCAAATCATTATGCCGTACACTTTATATAGTTCTGTATGTCAATTATATCTCAATAAAACTGGAAGAAAGAAAAAGAACAGATCATCTTGGCCACCTTTCTAGACTTCTCTTAACTTGCATCTGTCTACATCTGGGGGTATTAGTACCCACTTCACTGGGCTACCTGACCTCATGTACCTGGCATTTAAAAAAAAAAAAAAAAAAGGACCTGGCAGCGTGCCTAGTACATAGTATATGCTCATATGGAACAATGTAGAATTTGAAGCCCCTTTAAAGATGCCTCTTAGCTACAAAAATAGAGTTGCTTCACCCACTAAAGAATTTTTTTTTTAAAGAATTATACAATCCATCAGAAGGTTTTAGAGATATCTGGTCTTTGAGAATTTAGCTCTAATGGAGTAAAAAAGCTAGGAGTTGAAACTACCAATTTCTACTCAGGTGTAGGTGTGTTTATTCTGTTCATTTTCAGTTCCAAGTTAATAGTTGCTGGGTTTTTGAGTGCCGCTAAATGCTTCCATCTGTGCAGAGTGACACTGATCACCGGGAAGAAGGCACCGCCCCTTGGTGGCATGCGTCTCCGTATGAACACACACGTGCAGTTGCTCCAGCCAGTCACACGTCCACGGCACGCAGGACACGGAAGCAGCCTGAGAGCGCAGGGAAGCTGTGTGTTTTGTGCGAGGGCCGAGAGGTCCTGGTACAGAGATGACGTGTCCTTTGGGGCCCAGGCGGCTTAGTCACCAACATGGTTTTTTGCTGAATTTTTAAGATCGGGATGATTTTCTAGTCATTCATTCTGTGATCAAGTTTGGGAATTGACTTGCTTAAGATAAAAAGGGAGGATGGAGAGGAATGTGCACAAGAAAAGAGGAGCGAGGGAGTGAAGAGGGAGGGAGGGAGTTTCTGGGCTATTCTATCCCAGTTTAGAACCTCAGGCCACAACAGCCAGAAGGCTATCAGGCTCTCAAACAAAAGTCTCTTTCTTCTGCACAGGGATGATTTTCTCAGCTGAGGGAGAGATCCACAGCAGTCCAGGCTGCTCGCCAGGTTCAACCAAACAACTCCACAGGTCTCATCCAGAAATTACGATCACAAACAAAAGTATCAGTCTCACTGCAAGTAAAACTGGTCTCATTTCTGAGCAAAGACGATGTCCTCGATTGGTGGGAAACTCCTCTGGGTCTGCCATGCACTGTCCCTAAGTTGGCTGGAGCCAGGGCAACACAGGCGTCCAGGTAGACAGACCCTCATCTGGAACGCGCTGAACTCCTGCTTGTGATGATGTGATGGCTGCACCATTTGGATCCCTAACAAACGCTGTAAACACATGAAGAGGTGGAGCTCCCCTGCCTTGGAAAAGCCACACTGTCGATCACCTTTACTGGAGTATTCTGAAGCCTCACCAAGGACTGTCTTATAAAGTAAATCCACCTAAAAATAAGATACTTTGGAGATTTCAGAAACTTGGCGCCTTTGAACCACTGCTTTGGGCTGAATTTTAAGCAGTGGGCCAGTTTATAACCACATTCCAAAGTATATCAAGGGCTTTCAGAGATCCAACTGGTATTTTTACCATTGAAAACCAGCATAAATTGATCATGAAGGCACGGAATGAATAAATCCCAATTACTTCTGCACTCTTAACCTTAACCACAGGCTGAAAAACAAAAACCCACTTCTCCACCAGTTTCAGGCCCAACAGTTTTTAGTACAAACCCCTCAGCTGTTTCAATCCGAGGTAGAATGGAAGGAAACGAGATGGTGCTTGTTGGCAATCCTAAGACCTTGAAACGAAACAATTCATATACTGGTTTCTGGGTCACCTTTGATTGACACTTGCTGGCTTTCATGGCTTTCCCAGAAATATTTTATTATAATCCAAAAATAAGTGAAGAAAAGCTTGAATTACTAATCCAACTTTTCCCACTGGGGTGCTAGGTTAGACGAATACAGTTTCTCCCTCTAATAACTGACTAAAACCAAAGTCTCTACTTAAGAAAACACTTAATTTTGCAACTAAAAGTCCACAGAGAAGAAATGTTAACTTCAAATTTTAAGTCTATTTGGTAGGTCAAAGCAAAGAGTGCCATGGACAGTTGGGCATTTCGGCCTGGCCCAGCACAGTGGTGGGCACACAGTGGTGGCCTGGCCATTGGCTCAGGGAAGTGTGCGACACAGGAACATGATATCTAAGGAGGGGCCCTTCACGCACAGCCATCGAAAATTTGTACACAACCATTGCCCGGTAGATGGCAATAGAGTGTCTTGGGGAAGCAGTGCCTTATTCTAATTCACACAAAGGTACGCTACAAGCTAGGTGGGAAAGGCCCTGGGCTGTCCCAGGGGCCTCTCGGCCTGTTTGGTGTTGGGCTCTTGACAAATGGGGCTCTCTGGTCTCATTTGGGCCCCTTGCCTCTGAGCCCACTCTTCTCAATCCTGAGATTAAAGCTCAGTGAAGCAGTCTTTGGGGGCAGCTTCCTAACCCACACATACGTCATCCTATTGGCCAGAGTTCTGCAGAAACAAGCAGATAGTCTTAAGACCTTGACAGTCACTGGAACACTGTGCCTTCAATGAAACTCAAGGACTTTCCCGAGTGTCCACGGTGCTCCTCCCAGGCTAGACTGGAGGGGAGACGCAGATGTGAGTAAGAAATACCCCATGGCCTGACCTGGGCTACAGCCTCTGAGGAGACGAGGCATCTGAAGGGAATGCACAGCAGTAAATCACATGATGGTCTGCTGGAGTTCTCACTGTTCTCTGTCTTATCAGAGGTCAGCGAGGGCCCCTGGATCCTTCCGAGAAAGGAATCAGTGGCAAATCCCTTCACTTAATTTGATGCTAATGTTCAAGTTCCTGGGTGATACAAATTTCTCTTTTCTAAATCCTAGAAAGAATCTAATCTTTAGCAAAGATTCTACAGATGGGTTTTGATGCCATTTTCCCATTTTATAATTAAACCTGAGCAATTTATCACACTTTACATCGGATCCTCCAGTGCCATTAAAAACGGATTTGCAATTTGCTGTTAAATTAAGATGCTTTATTTTTTTTTTCACTCTGGGTGATTTTCCTTTTCACAGACAAAGGATGAGACAGGGGCCATCAGATTCTTAACACAGAAAGGAAAATGCCAACACCACCCTCCCATCCCGCAGGCCAAGTCCAAGAGATTTCATTTTATTCATTATCAAACCTTATCAAAAGAGGCTCAGAAATCATGAATAAGAAACGTGAAGAGGATATCTGTGGACCTCTGTGCTTATCAAGGTTCTGAGAAATTCCCACTAAAATTCTGCTTTCCATGTGTGTAAATGAAAAAGACTGTTTTCATTTTAATTTGTGCAGACTGGAGCCTTAAACCGGCGTACCCACTAAGCAGGCAGCAGTAACTTAATCCTCCATTCCAAACTAATTACACTAGAATCATTCTGATTGGTACCCACGGCTCCCTTTGATGTTAAACTCCTGTTGCCTTTTATCCCCAATCATTCTCTGGGCAAGGCTTCCCCCCAACACCTTCCCATCCTGCTAGATCATGAAGCTATTGCTTTTGAAGTTCAATTTCATTTTGATGAAACACCAAGGGATTGAAAATTATTTCTCACTGAAGGAGACTGATTTTGGTCTGAAAACGGCAGGAGGAATTCTAAGTGTGACAGAATGCAGCACATCCAGCAAGGAAATGGCTCTTCCTTCCTTCAAAAGGTTACTCACACATGAAAGAACTCGCCCCATGCACTCACTGTAAGAGCTCCCCACACCACCCTCCACAACCCAGCCCCAGTCGGTTTGCCCATCACGTTTCTTACCCTTTTGACAAAGCATTATTTACTCAGGGGCTCACTCAGTGCTCAGCTCCAAGGGGGTCTCACCTTTCTCTAGTAATAGACACACTGAAACACGATGAGATTTTCAACATGCCATTTGTTAGCATCCGGCCCTGCTGAAAGCTGCAGCGGGTACCCTCCCCTCTAGATCAAATTTAGATGATGGTTTCCTGGAGCAGACATCCAAGTAACCCCCATGCGGCAGCCCTGTATTCTGGTTCCTCCCAGTGAGAAGTCGGATGTGCCCACACTTACAATGAAGGCTGGAGGTCCCTGGTCGCACTTAATCATTTATTGGGTCAGTGATATGAAGGGCTCCAAATAAAAGCCGAGTACCAGTTCAACTGATGAAAACCTCCTCTAACTGCTTTGCTCCCTTTAACCATGTCCTCAAGTGACTTCTGATGATAGCCCCCTCTCTCCTAGGGTTGGCACACAGGCTAAATAAGACAATGCAAGGGAAATATTAATCGCTCAGTCTGGCAGTGAGATTCCATTCAGTAAGAGGAGTGCTTTGTTAACATCTATGGAGAATGAAAAACAGACTTCCCTGGCTAAGGCAGACCCAGGATAAGGGTTTGGAGACCAACTGACCAGAGTTCAGGATGCAGAGACAGCCAAACCAGAAACCTCACCACTGGTAACTCAAGCTTGTTAATTCAAGCTCTTAATTCAAATTATGAGTGACTTGGAACACAGCCGTACACCAAATGGATGCCCTATTTGCTCTTAAAGAAGAATATCAGAAAATAAAAGTCAATTCAAATACAATCCGTTACAAAAACAAACAAACCCCAAACCCAAATTCTATCCTTTCCTTACTTCACTTCAAATGAACGAGGCATTACTGAATAAACAAAATGCATTGTGACTGAAAGACACTAGGAGATGTAACTGGAAGAAAAGTGAGACGTGCCAAACACGTGGAGAAAAATTCAAAGATTCAGAAAGCCTTTCAGTGTGGGGTGCGGAATAAATGACTTTCCAAATTCTCTCTTTCCAAAATAGCTCATGACTAACAACTGTCTCTGAAAGTGCATTATATATCAGAGCTAAGTATATAGTAGGTTTTCAGTAAAACTAAATGATTCATCACGAAATGGGTTTTGGCCAAGCATCAACGTTATGGTCATGGTTTCCAATATACAAGTCACATGCATGCCACTTTAAAGGTATATATTTCTCTCAGAGGAATTCAAATGTCTTGACACCCACATAACTCATCATTAAAAAAAAAAAACCCACGAACACCATGTTAGATGTCATGGGCAGGATCAGGGAAACAGCAGCTGGACTTAGAGGAACAAGACACCTGATACAATACAACTCATATCTCATGAATCATACAATGTCCTTGGAGTTAGAGGTAGCAAGAATAAGTACATCTCACAACAGAAAACATGACCAAGACCGTGAATTTTCGAGACTCGCTCAGACTTTTGCAGTAAAGGATTGCCTGAAAACTAGAATCCAAATCCCCCAAAATATACAAAGAACTAAACATGTTTAGTCTGTACAGAAAGGACGTGGGGAACATGAGGGCTGTGTTGACATATACAAAGGTTTGAGGTGTTCTCATCCTAAGACGACAGGTCACACATTCTTGGTTCAACTCCACAGAGAAATGAATCCAGACTCTCTCCTGTCTTATTTCTAGGTGTCTATTCATACCAACTAATTTGGCCTCAAATAGACATGCTGGAGGGGGAAAAGCATGCATCTGAAGGGTTTACACCCATTTAACTGAGGAATAATAATAGCTGGACATTGCACGGCACAGATTCTGACTCAACACACAGAACAACTTTCTAGTAATTAGAGTTTTCAAATGTGGGGATGTATTATTGCCTTTAGGGTACAGTACCCCTCCCGTCTTAGGAAATGTCAAATAGAAGGGTAATGAAATGACCTCCTATGAAGTTTCAGGGCCAGATGACCAGTTAGGAAGTTACTGCAGAATTCCAAGCAGTAACAGGTAAGAGGGACTTTCCTGGCGGTCCAGTGGTTAAGAATCCACCTTCCAATGCAGGGGAAGGAGGGTCGATCCCTTGCTGGGGAACTAAGATTCCACGTAACCTCGGGGCAAACAAGCCCACGTGCCGCAACTACAGAGCCCATGTGCTCTGGAGCCCACACTCCACAACGAAAGACCCCTCGTGCTGCAACTAAGACCTGATGCAGCAAAAAGTTGTTTTTAAATTTTAAAAATAAAATGGTAAATAAATATTTTTAAAAAACAGACAATGAGACCTAGACTAGTACAGTACTGGTGGCAGAGAAAGGAGGAAGGGGCATATGAGAGGAGAGTTTAGCAGTAAAGTCATGAAGACTTATAAGTGATTAGACATGGAAGATGAAGAGGGAAAAGAGACATGGGGGCTACTGGAAGATGACTGAGCCGGCAACTCCAGTGCAGAAGCGCGAGCGGCGGGCAAGTCTGTGGAGGAAGATGTACATCCTGAGCTGTCTGGATGGAGCGGCTCACCAGGTGCGGAGAAGGGCTTGAGAATCCTTAGTGCAGAGCAGGTGTGCTGTCTCAAATGCCCCCTAAGATATGAGTTACAGAGGGAATATGAGAAGAGGGCAGGGGACACTGGCTTTTAAGAGGCAGGCTAGAAAGAGAAGCTGAAGGAAGGCATCTTAGTCCCTTTTAGCTCTGGTAAGAAAAATATCACAGACTGAGTGGCATAAGCACGAAACATTCCTTCTCACAGTTATGGAGGCTGGAAAGTCTACGATCAGGGCACTGGCAGACTCAGAGGTTGATGAGAGTGCATCCTCCTTCATAAATGGCCATGTTCCTGCTGTGTCCTCACATGGCTCCCCTTTATTTATAAGGGCACTAATCCCAATCACCAAAGCACCACCCTCCTGACCTAATCACCTCCCAAAGGGGCCACCTGCTAATACCAGCATAATCAGGGTTAGGGTGTCAACATGAATGGGGGGGTGGCAGACACAAACATTCAGTCCATAACACCAGAGTATGATGGGTCGGGAAGGATCTAGGAGGAATAAGCAGAGTGCATTGTCCTAGAGGTTGAGAGCAGACTTCCAGGAAGGGACGGCCAACAGTGCCAAGTGCAGCAGAGAGTTCTAACAGCGTCAGAACTGGACAGCAGCCACCGGACTTGGCAAGGACAGGCCGCTGGTCAGGTCAAAGGGGGCTGAGTGGCCAGTGGGAAGTGAGGAAGCAAAGACTGTGTTAACCAGCTCTCCGGATGGAGGAAGCCAGGGACCAGGAAGGAAGACAGCGAAATGATGATTACTTTTAGAATAGGGAGGACTGGAGCTAAGAGGAAAGTGCTGGTAAAAGGGACAGACTGAAGGAGCCTGAGGATTCTTTGGGAAAGGGGGTGGGCATGGGCACAGGTGGCAGGGCGGGCCGTGGACTGGGAAAGGGACATTTCATCCTCGGAGGATGCAGGCAGGAAGCGAGGATCGTGGATTCACACACGGATAGAGCTGCAGCTTGTGGGGGCAGCAGTGGAGACAGAAAAGTATCCTGCCTGATGGTCTGAGCTGCTGCTGTGGAGTTAGAAACAGGATCTTACTGTGCGTGTTAGAAATAGGCTTAAAGAGAAGCTGGAGGGAGGAAAATATGAGTGAGCTGAGCAAGGACAAGCAGAGCTGATGGGAGGCTTCAAGGACAGCAGCATGAGTCGGGGAGACTCTGGTTACACTCCTTGAAGTCATCCTGCACACGGGAGGCTGACACCCAAACCCTCACCCACTCCCCATTCTAAGCGTGCACTGGCTCCCCGCCGCCCTGTACCATCTGTGGGCGGACCTCTTCTCTGGCCTCATCTCCTTCCATTCCTTAGCTTCAGCCTGAAGTCCCGTGTTGATGTTCTTTTTCTCCCTGGGGTGTCTTCCTCCTACCACTCCTGTAAGACTTGCCCAGTGTTACCACCTCCAGGAAGTTCCCTGACCCCAAATTGGGTTAATCCCTCTGTCCAGCATTTCACATTGTGCTGTGACTTCTCCCTGCCCCTGCATCACCATGTACCTTGGAGAGAGCTGCCTGCATGTCTGTTTCCCTGACCGGACACAGAATTGCTCCTTTAGGACAGAAACTTTCACTGTCTCCCCAGCACCCACAGGCCCTCGAGACACATGCTGGGCATGGGGGTGGGGAGAGTAGATGAATTCTGAGTGGGAAGTTGGCTCAATGGTCCCTCAAATCCCAACTAGAATTAAACAACGCTAGCTTTTTGGTTCTTTGTGTACATGCGCTTTTGTAAAAATGCACACATATTAGAGTGGACACTGGGCAGAGTTCTCCACACAAACTGAAAGACTGATCATAGCTCTTTCATAAGCTAGAAAAATAGGCCGTGACATTCTCATGGCTGGATCCAGATCCCAACAGTAGCTCCGGGGCTGTGGACACACCCTGAAAACCCAGATGTGGTCAGGGATGCTACAGGAATGTCCACCCCAGGAGGCACTCCCCACCTCTCCCAATCAGGACAGCCCAAGTCTCCTCTGATACCCCCAGGGATGTCCAAAATGTGCATCAGCTGGAAGGCCGCACATCTGTCTGTGAAGAATCTTTAAACACAGCAACAGAGGCCTAAGCCCTCCGTGTACGGCCCACTCGTATATGGTACGTGATGACCTTTGTGGCTCAAGTGCCCCCACTCACCAGCATCCTCCCCAGAGTCAGGCACAGCCTCATCTATCTGCTGTCCTGGAGGTACCGACCCGCTAACAAAACTTTCCCAGGATCCCAGTCTCGTGTCTGCTTCCCACCCACGTCTCTCCAACAAAAACAAAGGTCTCGGCCAGGATCCAAGCTCCGGGGTCTGTGGTGCAGGGGGCTCTGGGACCCAGCCTCTGTCAGGAATGTCCTTCCCCTGGTACTGAAACCAGATTCCCGCAGCCTCCAGATGCCAAGGGAATACATTTAGGTTTCTTTAAAAAGCTGTGCTAGGCTTTTTTTTTTTTTTCCTTCCTTCCTTTGGAGGGCAGGAGAGAGAAATGAGCAACTACCAACCACCACAAGCAGGGGCTGAGTCACTTAGACATTTCCCCAGTGGTTTTTTCTACCGTGCACAGTGTGTGCTGACGGAGCAACAGCTCCACGACAAAGGCAACTGAGGCTACTGTCAACACTGGGACATTTCGGCAGTATGCACACTGTCACAACAGCAGACAGACCAAGAGATGGGCCACGGGGACAATGGGCAGGACCTTCCCTCCATCATTCTCACTCTGACACAGAAAGGCAGATCCCAATGAAAGCAAGCTCTGAGGACCCAACTCTCCAAGGATGGGCAGTTGAGAGACCTCAGGCTATAATGCAAATTCATGGATAGGCTCTGGATACTTTTTTCAGGGATAAGGGAAATGAGCTAAAACAAAGCAAAATGCAATACCACGATTTAAGCACTTCCCACTACACGGAACTTCGTGGCTACAAAGACAGTCACACCTCCGTATGGGAACATTTATGCTTAAAATCCACTGCCTTCTAACAATAACTTCTTGTTGACTAGACCAGTGCCACTGGACTTAGTGACTGGTTAGCTGAGACTTACTGATTTATTTATCCTCTGATTCCCTACTCCAGCCTCCCTGTTAATGTTCAGAAAGGTGAAATTAAAAGACACTTGCTACCTGGAAGAAAAGCTATGACAACCCTAGACAGTGTGTTAAAAAGCAGAGACACTGCTTTGTCAACAAAGGTCTGGACAGTCAAAGCTATGGTTTCTCCAGCAGTCAAAATGGATGTGAGAGGTACACCATAAAGAAGGCTAAGCAGCAAAGAACTGGTACTTTTGGATTGTGGTGCTGGAGAGTACTCTTAAGAGTCCCTTGGACTGCAAGGAGATTAAACCAGTCAATCCTAAAGAAAATCAACCCTGGACATTCATTGGAAGGACTGATGCTGAAGCTGAAGTTCCAATACTCTGACCACCTGATGCGAAGAACTGACTCACTGGAAAAGACCCTGATGCTGGGAAAGATTGAGGGCAAGAGGAGGGGGCGACAGAGGATGAGCTGGTTGGAAGGCATCACTGACTCAATGGACATGAGTTTGAACAAACTCCGGGAGATAGTGAAGGACAGGGAAGCCTGGTATGCTGCAGTCTCTGGGGTTGCAAAGAGTCAGACAGGACTGAGTGACTGAACAACAACGAATTCTGCACTTGCAAGGTTAACTCCTGTCTCTGGTTCCCCTGAAGTTTCTTGTACAATCTCACCTACCTTCCTCAGGAGCAGCCACTGTATGGTGGCAAGTTTCAGCTCCTGTTCCCCTGCCCACATGCAAGGAGAATCAGAGACAAGAGGGGCCAGAAGAAACGGTGGTTTGTCCCCATGGCCAGTTCCAGGAGCGGGCTCTATTGTGCTTCCCCCAAATTCCCTCTGCAGTGCTCTATGGACAGAAAGGTGGCTTGGCCACTGCCCCAGGAGGGAGATCTAGTATGTGAGGACGAGTTCTGTGTCTCCCTGAAGTCTCTCCTGAAAAGCTGAGGTTCATGCTATTCTTTCTCAATTGTTAACTGAAGTACTATCAGGGACAAAATTACCTTGTTCCACGTTCAGTGGTCTTCCTATGGTATTGGAGAAGGCTTCCCTGGTGGCTCAGCGATAAAGAATCTTCCTGCAATGCAGGAGCTACAGGAGATGCAGGTTTGATCCCTGGGTCGAGACGATCTCCTGGAGGAGGGCATGGCAACCCACTGCAGTATACTTGCCTGGATAATTCCATGGACAGAGGAGCTGGGTGGGCTACAGCCCATGGGGTCGCAAAGAGTTGGACATGACCACAGTGACTTAGCACGCATGGTATTGAAGACAGGACATTGGGCTTGAGGCCACGGAAACCTGATTTCTACTCCTGGTTCTCCAATAAACGATTCTGGGGCAGGGAATTTCTCTGAGCGTCGGCCTCTCCTCTGTGGAAAAAGATAAACGATTGCCCTGCCTGACTCAGCTTGCCTTGAGCCCCCAGTGAGATAACTCGTGAAGGAACTCAGAAAGCCTTTTGCAAATGTAACCGATGACACTGTGGACTAACGCTTTAGCGGGAAGTCCTTCAAAGGCGGGAGCCTGCCTCAGTTGTCATTAATCACCTGCCGCCCCACCTAACAGAGTGCTTACACATGAAAAGGCTACAACATTTGACATTTGGGGATTTTCAAACTTGAATGTGCTCCACTAACGTCATGGATCTGGAATATCTTCACGGCGAACTCTTTTCTACTGGGTATAAGCAAAAACATCCTTTCCTTTTCTTACTCGAGATGCAGTGGTCTTTTGTGAAATGAGTGCCTTATGTGAACCCTTCTGGGCTGTTAAAGCCCTGACCCTTGACATGACCTCAGCTCTGTGAGCACCAGCAATGCCTGCATATCCTTGACTTCCTCTCCTTCCTGGCCTCCCAATTAATTCCTTTCAGGACCTTTGTATACAAGTCCACATGAGGCCCTTAAACACAAATGAAATTCTGCATCATCTCTGCAAATAAGATCTTATTCCCTGAAAGCACCCGTGTGTTTGGTCTCCTATGTGATGAAGGAGCTTTTATATTTTTAGTTTTCTTCCCATACAACAAACACTATTAATAACATTCTACTTTCTCCAGAGATGATATGGATTAGACCAAATGGAAAGTTACCATGGCTACTGCAGCGTTATTTTTGGTATGAGAAATTCATGCCAAGACAAGCAGCATCCATGGTCAAGAACTGGAGCTTTATTTCCGCTTTGCTATCAGGCAATCAATCCCAATTTAATTTTGAAACTCTAATTACAATGGAAACTAATTATGAGCGGCAGGACCTGAAACCCCTAATTAAAGTGGGAGCCAATAAAGCGATGCAGCATTATCTCCGGGGCAACACTGGCAGGAGGAGGGATTTAAGCACAGGGGCATTTTCTTTCCCAGGTAACTATCTAAGTAAAACAAGACAGGGAAATGCATACCAAGGGTCAATGGGGAACCTTGAGCTGGGTCTGAAGGTTTCAGGTTCTGGTGAGTGAGCAGACCAGGCCCTCTCTCTGGGCTATGACGATGCTACAAACCAGCGGTGGGAGAGGAAGCCCAGGTGGGAAGGAAGGTGTTTCCATCCATAGTCAGTCACCAGGAGTGACCGTGCGGGGAAGCCAGAGGACAGTGACAAATAGGAGGACTGGGTCATAAAGAAGGCTGAGCACCAAATAAGTGCGGCTTTCGGATTATGGTGCTGGAGAAGACTCTTGAGAGTTCCTTGGACAGCAAGGAGATCAAACCAGTTAATCCTAGAGGAAATCAACCCTGAATATTCATCGGAAGGATTGATGTTAAAGTTGAAGCTCCAATACTTTGGCCACCTGATGTGAAGAGCAGACTCACTGGAAAAGACCCTGATGCTGGGAAAGACTGAAGGCAGGAGGAGAAGGGGGCGACAGAGGATAAGGCAGTTGGATGGCATAACCAATTCAATGGACACGAATTTGAGCCAACTCCTGGAGATAGTGGAGGATAGAGGAAGCCTGGCATGCTGCAGTCCATGGGGTCGCAGAGTGGAACACGACTTAGCAACGGAACAACAGCAACCCCATGTTACTGTGGCCTTTCTGTGCAGGTCCTGGAGGAAATAACTGCAGAGGAACAGGGGTCTCCAAACAGAATCTCACCACCCAGACCTAGATATTTATGGGTTATTTCCTAATATACCAAATGCTGAGTTGCACTTTACTGAATTAGCAGAAGTTGGCTTATGGGAGGACTTCTATTAGAGGGTAAACCTACTGCCAATCCCTGACGTGCACGATTCCCTTTGGGACCTCCCGGTCTATCTCCGACAGCTTTAAAATACTGTTAATGGCATGACTTCATCTGCCCCACACCAGAACGATCCATATTTAGGCCAGAAACCACATGGTCCTCAACACCCCCACTGGGCTCCAGGATAGAAAGGCGCTTTCAAATGCGGGAGGAAACACTTTTAACCTATGACTACTCACTCTCCTTCGAATCCCTGACAAAGAGACCGAAACGAACTTTGCAGAATGGTTAGAAATCTACTCTGAACACTGCAAAAGGGCAGTAAAATATGAAGAAGCCTCTCCTCTTCTCAGTGTATACTTTTCTACAAAGGGCTCTTTCTGCCTTGAACAGGGCTTCCTGTTAAATTCTCCTGTTGTGGCTTTCTCAACAGCACAGAATAAGTCAGTCCCTCAGGAGAGGGAGCTCTGCTGTCAGGGTGGGAAGAATTCCTTGAGAGCTTTCTTATTCCTATTTCCCATGAATAAATGAGGTCCCCTGTCCTGCCAGGGCCAACAGGATTTTCCCAAGGCAGACAAGCCCCTAGATCAACAACAGCCTGTACCAAACAGGATTCTTCAGTGTTGTCACAGGTGGGCAATAGAACAGAGGCTTGGTCTTGAAATAGTCAAATGAGGTTGAATATTTTTATCAAAATAAATAGTGTATTGACATATTACGCAAAACCTTGGGTACTGATGTCTTGTAACAAAGGTTAAAAACGGGAGCAGTAAAAAAAAAAAGTTCTGAATGCGAAAATGTTTTGGAACATGACTTTGATTTCAAAGGAGATATTTGATGGTTTTTGTACTTCTATACATCGTTGACATAAGGGAGCAGCAGGGTAAGTGAAGAGAGGGGCTCAGCCATCTCACATTTATTACAAACAAGGGAAGACAGGCAGAGACAGAGAGAGAAGAAAGACAAAATAGTCTTGAGCTACGTTGGGATAAAATTTCAGCCCAAGGAAATGGAAAGTCTCCTGAAAAACAGAGCTTTCTTGCTAAGCAAGACAAGGTGCCCCCTTCCGTGTGGCCCGATTCTGCTTGCAGGGGAGACATACCACTAGGAGCTTGTGAAGATCCATCCATCAGAGCAAGTGCCTCTGATTTTAGAGCCAGTGGGCTGCCAACTTTTCCTAGTGCTTTCAAGCCCTCCCAGAGAACTTCAGCTCTGCCTTATTTCTAACCACACCTACCTTGACTCCAAGGAAAGACCTGCGGTGATAGAAGCAGCATAGAGCGGCCGAGAGGGCATGGAAGGCATTGCATTCCTTAGGCATCTTTCAATCTTCAGTCCCTGGACCACACACTCTCTTTAGGGTTAACCGAGAAGGGTCTTGCGGCGTGACACCCCAGTCCTGCCGCAGCAGCTGTGCAGAGCAGGGAGGAGTGAGCTGCTCCTTCTCCCAGGCCAGGCTGGGACTTTCCCTCTTTGCTGAAGCCAATACGATCCACTCGCTCAATTCTGGCAGGCGGGTGTCCAGCCTGCCATGCACTCGGTGCCAGAAATCCTCATGTGACCAGACTCGCTTTCTGATGAAATTCTAACCTCTCTCAGAAGAGGCTTTGGGCTTTAGCTGTCCCCTCAATTTAGAGACCCAGCAGAAATCATTATTCCCCCAGGGCTGAAGGCACCAGGCACTCTGCTCCTAGAGGCGGTGTCTGTCTGCCTGTCACCCCAGGACCTGGGCGTTCAAGAAGCACACATCGCACCACTCCGTGATGAGAGAGAGGCTCCTTTGAGACAAGGACCCGATGGCGACCTGGGTGTGACTTTCCCCCGGGAGCGATGCTAGAGGTCCTGAGAAACCCGGGACTCTCCCGGACCACCCCCCAGAACTGTTTATTTTTAATTAGGATGCTCCTGGGCAGCCAGTTTGCAGCTGATAACGCTGGCACAGCCATCTCTATTGGCAAAGCTATATTGCCTTTTGGTGTTTAATTAGCAAGTCTGTCAGCAAACACCCTGCGTAGCCCTGCCCTCCCCACCTGGCTGTGCAGCAGTCTGTTGGGAGGATGGGGGACAGGCTGTGTGCCCTCCTTCGACCCAACTGTTTCTCTCACTCCCTTCCTTCACTTTAAATACTTCACTGTAACTGTTCACCCTGCCTAACCCAGATCCAAGGCATGAACCTCGCATCTAATACCACCAAGCTATTCTCCAGCATTTCTTAGGCCTCTACCCCTACCAAGAGCCCCCTGACACCTTAGCGGAAAGGAATTGCTTTTCTTCTTTCATTCCAGTCAGAGTGGATTCCCAACAATTCTTTTTTTTTTTTAATCAAACCCAGATTTCTGCCTGTAGCACTTCCTCTCCTATGTTCCAAATATTAACTTTCTGTGGCTTCGGCCACTCAAAAATGGAATGTGTCCTGAAGCTTTCTAAAACTTCACACAGGCAGAAACTTGTAAGGAGGAAGAAACAGAACCTATTCAGTCCAGAAAGGAACAATACCAAATGAGGCATGAGGGAGGTATGAGAAATATCCAACAGGATTTAGCCTCAAATCCTCAGGAGGCCTTGGCCTTTGGACTAGGTCAAGTCAGCCTGTAAAAATAGAGGATTGTTTGTTCGATGCCTAGTGAGCAGCTCCTGTGCTTGAACGAGGGCTCTGGAGAGTGACAGCTCTCACACTTCCCCGAAGGAACAGAGGTTCAGCCTAATAAACACCTCGAAAAGGGCATGGAGCTGTCATCACAGGAACAACCATCTGACTGCCTTTCTGGTCCCTCCACTGGCTCCCCTCTCCCCTACCAGGATTCCAGGGCTCAGATGTGCTACCCTGGGTCCTGGGAAGCCCACCTGAGACCTTGGAAGCAAACACCAAGGTTGGGAGGATTTGTGGGGTTTGGAGCTGCAGGGGCCCTTGGAGATGGCTCAGTTGGTGGGTCAGTACTGTCCCCCAAGGTCTGTGACCTGAACCTACGAGGAGGCATTTTCTCTGTTTGCCCTCATTTCCATTAGATGGGGTTCAAAGGGTAATAAGTCCACATGAGTGGCCAGGGCCCATGGCCCCAGCAGTTCTGTGGAGACGACTCATCCATCAGACTAAAGCCACCAGGTAAGGTGTCCAGTCTGCACCTGCCATTCCTCTTTGGCTGGAAAGGAGTAAGAAACTCATTGTCAGAGTAAGAAACTCCCCCAAAAGGCTAGAAAGGGACCATTCTCAGCTCAGGAAAAACAAGAGTAGTAGCTCCTTAAATCCTGAACAGAAATTCAGTGAGATTAGTCAGCCAAAGCCTCTGAATTTCAATACCCTACCCCCACTCCCAGAAAGCGAGAATGAAGTGCATCCCTGAAAGAAAATGTACTTAAAAACACTCAGACTTATAAATCACATAGAATTATGTAGTCAGGTGCTCCAAGGCCAGGGTAAAAGCAAAATAAAAGACACGCAGGTCACTGCAGAATCGCAGATCTTGTCCCCTGAGGTTTTCCCTGTTCACGTAAAAAAAAAAAAAAGAAAGAACATCTCCAAAATGCACAAAGAATTGGTTCTGTCAGGATTAAAGAATGAGCTAATCTTATTAGGTAACTGTTTCCTAAGCACTTTTTATTTTTTTTGTTCCACACCAAAAATAATTTCTAAAGCAGCACTCAAAGATTTAATCAATTTCCTCTTGAAACGGCCAAGGAGAGAGACTAAAATAACATGATGTTATTGCAACTAAAGATGATAATTGCATGAATTTGTAAAGTGCCCTTTACTGACTTGTTATCCTTTTAAAGTCTCCCATCCACACTGATCAATTCCCCCACATTCTTCCCACAATGATGATTCTATTCTAGTTACGAAGAAACACAGGACCAGAATGTTGTGCCACTCAACAGAGAATAGACAAAGGACCCGGAACTCCAGCCTGTGCTTTTGCCAGAACCTAGTATCTGATCAACAAATAGATCCTTCTAATGTCTTATAATTAAACTTGTCACACAGCTTCATGAAAACAGCTTGTGACCCGGGGCAGGGAGTCATTGCCTGATGATTTCCTACATGTGATTTAGGACCAGCCAAATTTGTATTCAGGGCTTTCTCAACACCGTGCCCTTCTGGAGATAGGGGTCAGCATCTCTAATGCAACCCCAGCAGCTGACAGAGGTGGGAGGCCAGGAGCAGGCAGCACAGAGCTCTGGGAACCCACCGTGCTCTCTAGCGCCCCCTCTGGCTTCCTGGAAGATTCACTACCCAGCACCAAGAAAAACACCTGTTTAAATTTAAAAAAAAAAAAGCCAGTTCTGGGCAGGCAGGTGAACCCTGGAAGAAAATCCTCCTGATCTCAGGTCAGATGCTGCCTATCCTGTCTGGGGAGACGATTAGAGTAGAGCAGAGGAAAGCTCCTGCACAAGCCATTCTTTCCTTGGGCAGCCCTAATACGAACCTGCCCTATGTAGTAACCATGGAAACAGGAGCTGCCTGCCAGTCATATTTCACAGACAAGGTTTCTTGCCGGCAGCAGCCCTTGGGCTGGGAGGGACTGAGAGGTGAACAGAGTCCCTTTCCCCAAGTGCCACAGTCCCCATTAGAAGATCAGCCTCCCTGTGAGGTAGGTGCCCTCTCTGACATGGAATGGCCAGGGTGGGGCGGGTGGGGGGTGGCGAGGTCTCTGAGGAGGAAGATATGCCTGCCAGGGACCTGCTTTTGCCTGTTTCAGGGCCACTTAGAACACAATGCTGCCCACACCTCCACTCCCCTCCCCTCCCTGGGGCCAGCCCAGAAGCAAGGCGTCAAGCCTCACACACAACACACACCAAGGTGTTCTCAGTTACTGTCAAGCAGCCCTGAGTACGGTGACACTGCCCAATATGGGCAGCAGGCTGTGACTGGGGGCACTGGTCCAAGGCATGAGGCCTGACTGGTCTCTGCCCACAGGGGACACACTCGGAACATCAGTCAAGAGATGAACAGCAGTCCACACGCTGAGGCGCCTCACCTCCCTGGAAAGATCCATCCCTCCTGGCTTTTTGCCTCCACTAAACCCCAGCAATCCCGGAGAAGGCAATGGCACCCCACTCCAGTACTCTTGCCTGGAAAATCCTATGAACGAAGGAGCCTGGTAGGCTGCAGTCCATGGGGTCACTAAGAGTTGGATACGACTGAGTGACTTCCCTTTCACTGTTCACTTTCATGCATTGGAGAAGGAAATGGCAACCCACTCCAGTGTTCTTGCCTGGAGAATCCCAGAGACAGGGGAGCTTGGTGGACTGCTGTCTATGGGGTTGCACAGAGTCGGACACGAGTGAAGTGACTTAGCAGTAGCAAACCCTACCGATCCAGCTCTCAGTGAACCAAGACTAACTAAGGAGCTAGTGTGTAAGGCGTTCCTCCTAGGGTAGTGGAAGCAGGAAGAGGAACCTGCATTGGCCCAATCCTGAGGACCCAAGGCCACCTTCTGCAGGCCCCGCTCCCTGAAGGGCATTCCGCCCGGGCCCGGGCAGGAAGGAGGCATGCTTATCAACAGCCCTGCTTCCCTGGCACTGGCCTGTCTGTGTGATTCTGATCACAGTAACCAGGAGGCAAGGGGGTAGGGAGGGGCTGGGGGTCTAGGAGCACCCACCCTCCATAGGAGCCACAGGGCTGGAGGAGAACAGATGGGAAACCACTGAGGAAGGAGGCCCAAGGAAGAGGTCACCTCTCCTCAGGCCAGACTCAGCAGCTACACAAGATGCCAAAGACAGTTCAACACATTTTCCTATAGGCAAACATGATTTAGTTCCTGCTCCAAAAGGGAATGCAAACTGGACTTGGTGGGAGGAGGGCGGGAAGCGCCGGCCGAGTTCTTAGGGCCGCTTTGTGAGTCGCCGGCAAAGAGAGAGGAACACAGAGGGTGCATTTACAAGCATCTGCCGTGCACATCTCTCTCTGAGGGTTTCCTCAGATTCCTCAAGGGGATGAAAGAGTATGGCTGTGAAATGGTCTCTATCTGGAAGCAGTATTGATCCGCTCAGCACATCAACAAAGAGGCAGTATTCACAAACAGATTTCTCTCTCTACTGAGGCTTCTGTTCCCTCCACAAAGTTGGTTTCTCTAACAGGCTACTGAAATTGTATAACTGACAACATGAAGCACAATCGGGCGAGAGCACCCAGCCCTGATGCTTTCTTGAACCATCGCATACAGTCTTGTTCCATACATCCCTCCACCAACACCATCACCTATTTCCTGACACACCCCCAGAAATCCTATATTAGGCAAGCCCAACTTTCTATTTTTAGCATTTCGGCAAAATTAAAAGAACATGCACGAGGCACAATTCCAGCCTTTCAAACAGCAGATTCAGACTTTCTGGCCGTCTCAGCCTTCTTTGAGAGTCTATGAAAACCATGGACCCTCCTCTCAGAACAAAAGGCATATAATTTCGGGGGATTCCTTGCCCTCTGAAGCCCACCCTTACGCCCCTGGGAG
Organism: Capra hircus; assembly: GCF_001704415.2. NCBI lineage: Eukaryota > Metazoa > Chordata > Mammalia > Artiodactyla > Bovidae > Capra > Capra hircus. Next base: position 70,696,611 of record NC_030810.1, read on the forward strand.
TCTGGCTCCTCTGAGACGATCCGCCACCCACCTCCCAAGCTTCCTCCCATCCTACACTCGCTGTGCGGGCGTTGCACGCGGAGCCCTCACTTGTTCTCCTGTCATCGTAGCTCGACTTTCTTCGCTGCATGCTTCTCTCTCTCCCCTTCGAGCAACTCACAGTGACCACAAAAGCCCCTCAGAGATCCCCCACCCCCACGCAGAGTGCTGCAGAAATGGCCAGAATGTGCAAAGGCTCCAACCAGATCCAGCCACACTGGCTCCCATCTCAGCTGCCACTGGCTCGCCCCTCTCACAAGCACTTCTGCAAAATGCATCTGCCAAAGCAGCTTCAAGACATAGCACGTTTCAGGCGCTGCTGGGAGGTGGCAGGCTAGAGGGAAAGGAGGGTGGGTTCAGGTCTTTGTTGTACCACTAGCAAGCTGGGTAACCATGGGAAATTTCTTAACCTCTCTGAGCCCTAGTTTCCTCCTCCAACTTACCGGTTTTTTTTTTTTTTGGAGGATCAAGTGAAATAGGAGATAAAGAGCCTGGCAAGACAGACTAGACACTCAGCCAATGTGTGCTTTCTTGCCCTCCAATGGAAGGGCTCACAAAACCTGTCCCCCCAGACCATTCTTCCCTCAGGGCACACACCCAGCTGCATCCTAAGTCTCCTACCCCTAACCCAAGGGGCAGGCCACAGGAGCCATGCCCTGCAGGGACAGTGGGGACAGCAAAGGCCTGTTGACTGGCCCCAGCTGGTACACAGTAGCTCTTAAGACTTGAAGGCCAGGAAACAACGAGAAGGAGTTTAGAGCTTCTTTAGCCATGAGATATTTTTTAGCCTTCAAATTTTAAGATCACATATTAAAACTGCACATATGGTTTGAATCACATTTGCTCAGATAGCTCAGATGATTTTCTATGCCAGAGTCTCTGTCACTTGGGGAGTTGTTTGTTTTAACACACAGCATGTGAGTCCACAGCATCTGCCCACTTGGCCCTCACCCAGGGGGACTCCTGGGTCCACCCACAATTACCACGCTCTCCATGTCCCACCACTGTCCCGGCCAGTCTGAGTAGGGGTCCTGGGGCCTCTCCTTTCCCACTGTCTCCACATCAGGTGGACCACAGAGCTGGGCTTCACCAGGATGCCCTGCCTGATGCTCCTCTAACCTCCCCCACTGCCTGGCCGTCCAGATAGTTGTCCTGAGACCAACCCTTCCACATGTATCTGGAGTCCCCAGAAGGGCCATCTCCCATGTGCCTGACTCTTTCATACTTTACCAGCCCATGTAACTGGGTACATGGATGCCAACCATTTCTAGAATTAAAAGTATGTCTGGAACAGCCCTTCCTTGGATGCTGTGCCTGCCTCACCCCGCTGCTCTCTCTAGACATTCTAGGTCACCTCTGGTTCTGCTGTCTGCACTTCCTCCTCACCAGCCCCCAATGGCAAGGATCACCAGAGTCACAGTGCGTTCTTCCAAGGCCACACCCCGCAGAGAGGCTACCAAAGTGTGGAGGAGGCAGCCACAAGGGATGCCTGAGAAGGCAGGAACGCTGGGGCAGAGGGCGGGGTCAGCAGCAGGTGAGAGGTGGATCAGGCAACCTCAACTCATTCCTGCCTTGAACTGGCCAAGAAAAACAGAAAGTGTTCTTATTAATCTCTTCTCCTCTGTTTTCAAGCAAATTCCAGCCACCTCAACAAATTATTTCTGCGGGAAAATATCATTTCTTCATAGTCATAAACTGATCCTGGGGATCACTGGAGGGACATGCTGGATATTCATGCATTCTGCTCAAACAGCTATGAGAACCAGTCCAGACCAGGAGTTTTGAACCTCGGAGCGGGAGGGGGGCTTCCGTGAACCCTTGGAAACTGTATACAAACTGTTGTATGAGTACCTGTTCATCCATGGTTTTACCCAAGAGTCATGTGACCTAAAAATCCTCACTGATCCACAAAGACTTTTAGTGGCCCTTAAAGACGTAGCCTCTGAGGGTCTTACTTGGTCTACTTTCTAATGGAGAGACAAGTACAGTGGATAGCTTGGTCATCATGGACATGAGCAAAGACAGCACCCCTGCCCTCGATCACCATGGGCACAGTCGAGTCTTGGCAAGACTGCAGTTGGTAAGAGAGATAGAGAGCTCTGGGGCAAGCAGCGCCACCTTCCTTTCTGCTGTTGGAGTGACTTTAAACACCTTTGAGAGGAGGAGAGCTCCCTCCCCCAGCTGGCAGAAGGGCCTGTCTGCTCATAATACGTAGCAACTGCAGAATAGCTACCAGTGTGGCCTTCAGCAGCCCCTCTCCAACCACAGCCTTCTGGGATGCAGTCCCTCCCACTAGACTGTGGCATCTTTCCACGTCTCAGCTGGGCTCCTCAAAGGAGCCTTCAAGACCCCATATGCAAGGTCCTCAAGAGCCAGTGTTTATACAGAAAACTTTTACCACAGTGCTATTTAATACTCACACTAGGAGACACATATTATCTCCATTTCACATGTGAGACTGAAAAGTTCTTAGAGTTAATAATTAAAACGACTATGAATCAGAATGGCTGGCTCTATCGGACGTGCTCATGGAAACAAGGATACCGCCTGGTTGCCTGGAGTATCTTATCTTGTGCAAACCCAAAAGGCAGAATTATAGCTGCTGCAACCACCCTCTCCCTCCAACGGAGTGACAGATATTCTTGGCAACATAGACAGCAGGTCTCCTCTGAAATAGCCCCGATCAGAGGTCCTCGTCATTACTGATGGGAAAAGGCAGGACATGCACGGATGGACACTGAGGCCAGAATCTGAGAAAAGCCAGAAGGCAGCAGAGCTGATAAGTGGAGGGCTAAGGGACAGACCATCTTTGTGGTAAATGGAGATGCCAACTGTGCCCATTTCTCTACAGGAGCAGGCTGACTTGGAGGGTGAGCTGTATGGGAAAGACTGTACTGATTACCAGCTCAGAAATGACATTCAGACAGTCAACACTCATGGAGACAACAGGTTCTTTCTGTCAGTGGTTCAAAGGACAATACAACCCTTGGCCTTGTGTGTGTACCCAGAGGAGTGGGAGGGCAGGGTGCAGGAAAAGTTGCCAGGAAGAGCAGCAGGATCCCCCCTGGACCGTCCTCTAGGAACAACACACCAGCCTCAGGGTTAGGCCAGTTGTGGCAAGAGATGCAGGAATTTCTCCAAAGTCAAACTCTACAGGGGGATCCTAGCCCCTCTGCACCATCTCCCACCTATAATTTCCCTGTTACCAGTATGGATCTAATAATTAAGCTGGGAGGCAATGGATATCCAGCATATAAGTAAACCAGGAGAGGGACAAGCTAGAGGAAGGCAAGTATAGGACTTGAAAAGATCAAAACAAAAATATATTTGTAAAACCTAGAATTCATATGCCAACATTTTATGTAAGTACCCTGAATAGACAGTGACAGAGACACAGCCTGAGAGACTCTGATCCTCAACATTCAGGGGGAAATGATGTACATAGCAGACAGTGGTCATTACATTTAAAACCTTTACTCCATGGCCTGTGTATTCATACTTGTAATGGCTGTGAGAGCCAGTCAGGAAACTGAACACTTAATTCTCCGGGCAAGAATACCAGAGTGGTAGCCATTCCCTTCTCCAGGGGATCTTCCTGACCCAGGGATTGAACTGGTGTCTCCTACTTTGCAGGCAGATTCTTTACCATCTGAGCTACCAGGGAAGCCCCTAATGGTCCAGGAGTGGACATGTGACCTAAGTTAGACCAATCAGAGTCCTTCCCTGGGATTTTTCAAATCAGAGCAGAGGGAGAGGCCCGTTTTTCCTTTTGGACCATAAGTTTTAAGTTTATAAGCTCAGAGCAGCCAACAGCCATGTGCCCCCAACTACATGGAGAAGCTGATCTGAGAGAACGCAGCCGACATGCTGAAAGAAACAGATGCAAGTTCTTAGAGTCCAGATGTGTCTTCCTTCCCCAGAACAGTCATCAAGCGAGGACACTCCACCCCTGCCCTTCCTGGTGATAAACTTCCGAGCTCACATCATCAGTTTGAGAGTTTATAGGTTCACCTTATCAGTGTAAGATTAGGCGAAACCTGAGAGTGAAATATAATACATTGTGTTGGGCTCCGCGAGAGTTCACATGTATAAGACGTCATCCCTAAACCTGGAAATGTTAACAGGGAGTCAACATAAACTGATGTTACACGAAAACATGTACGATATGTGCCCTAGTAACAGGGTGGTACACTCATGTTTTAGTGATAGGTGGAAATGAGTGGTGTTTCATGGCCTACTTTGAGGACACTCCATTAGAGAAACGGGTTTTCATGAGTTCTCAAGGATGAAGCTGGCATGAGTCTGCCTGTAGGAAAAGAGGGAGAGACTCATGGAGTTGGAATGCTCCATGCCACTGAGTGTAGGTGTGAGTTTTGCTCCCACACCCACCATCCCTCCCAGGCTAGGGGAAACCACTAACAAACAGCCCATTCCATCCTGCTCATACAGGCAAGAGCAGCATCTGAAGATCCCAGAAAACATTTCCAAAGGCTATTCTGTTTCGTAGAAAGCCTGGGGACCTGATTCAGAGGTAAAGGCTGAGACATTTCTTTACAAAGCAGAATTTTATCAGGTGTGATGGATTACCTGGGAGTGCAACTTTCATGTCTTCTAGGTCAAAAGAGAGGAAATGTACAGCAACCCCAAATTATATTTAGATCTTCCGAATGTGTTCCCTAAGTAGTCCTTAGGTGGGCACATCCTGGAAGAAGCCCTGGTGCCGGGTTGTGTGGTCCTATGGGGTTTCCTTTGCCCATTGCTCTTGTTTTATTTATCCCAGTGAGCGGATCCAGCTCCAACCCCGTCTTCAAGCATCCAGCTACTCAAACACTCATTAAAATGATCTGTGTCCTTGTCTGGCGACCTCAGGACCCAGGTCTCAGTCACTGTCATCACACCAATACGCAGCACGATGCCAAAACGTTTGGAGATAGCATAGGCAATTCTCAATCTGGATCCACAAACACTTTGGAAGTAAGATGCACAGTAAGTGTGTGTGCATATTTGCAGGGATGGGTTTCTTATTCATCATATTTGCAGAAATACTGTTAACTGTTTGGGACTCCCCTCGCCCAAAACAGTTAAGAACCACAGAGGCGCAAGATATGATTGGCACAGAGTGGGGGGATGTGGTCCTCGTTGGTGAATCCATCTTGCCATCCCTGTGGCTGGATTAGGGCTGGTTGTCATTTTGGTGCTGAGAAGCACTTGCCTCTCTCAAACTGGGAACTACCCGGGTTCCTAAACAGGAAGAGGCTCCCAGGACACAGTAATTCCCAGCTCCCACCACCTGTGGTCTGTGTGAGCAACCCTGGAATGCTTTGCAAACCAGGAGAGGAGAGGACACAGCTCTGTTGTGCTTAGGCTCCTTCCAGGAAAGACCATGGGAAGACAGAGGGGCAGAGATTGGATCTGATGGACGCAGCTGGACTCCTTTCAAAAAGCACCCAACTGGGCCTGTGAAAAATAAGGATCCAGCTGGGGACTGGTGGCCACAGGAAACAGGCCATCAGCTTCATCATTTCTTCTGTACCAGAAGCTCTTTTGAGAGTGTGAATGGGGCTTTGTGTAGTAAGTTCTCATCCATGAGCTAATAAATATGTGAAACGGCCTCTCAGACCAGGTTCCTGCAGCCTGGACACTGAGGTCATTCAAAGAACAATTAGATGCCATCTGGAGAGAGCTGGGACTCGAAGGGCCGAGTGGCATGCTCTGGTTCCCAGGCTGTGGCACATCCTTATCTTCACTGACAGAAAGGATAAATGGAGTCAGCCAGCTGATCCACGCTGGGAGCAGAGAACGGGCAAACACACAGCAATGAATAAAAGCTTAAGGACCAGGGGAACGTTCACATTCAGCCTACCCTAAGGAAATGTACCCCTTGAATGCATTCACACACCCAAGCTGAGTATCTTTGCCATGAACCAAGCTTTTACTTTACCAAGATCTAGGATTTCATTGTTTTAATATAATGCAATTAGAGTACAACAGCAACTGTACACTATATACAGCTCTCACAGTATATAGTGAGCAATGACTTGATTGTGTGAAATAGAGTTAGTACTTACTGAGGCTTCACAGTCCAACTGTAAAAAAACAGGGGGACAACTGTGCACCCATTTTCTGGAATACAGTCTCAGTTTTTTCTTATTTTTACATGAAAATTTTGGCCTTCCCTGGTAGCTCAGATGATAAAGAATCCGCCTACAATGCAGGAGACCCAGGTTCAATCCCTGGGTTGGGAAGATCCCCTGGAGAAGGGAATGGCAACCTACTCCAGTATTCCTGCCTGGAGAAGTCCATGGACAGAGAAGCCTAGTGGGCTACAGTCCATGGGGTGGCAAAGAGTTGGATACTAACACTTCTCTATTTATGATCAGTATTTTATTTTTATTTTTTTAATTTTTAATATACATATTTTTTAATTTTTACTTTATTTTACTTTACAATACTGTATTGGTTTTGCCATACATTGACATGAATCTGCCACGGGTGTATACAAGTCCCCAATCCTGAATCTCCCTCTCACCTCCCACCCCATATCATCTCTCTGGATCATCCCCGTGCATCAGCCCAAGCATCCTGTATCCTATATCGAACATAGACTGGCACTTCATTTCTTACATGATAGCATACATGTTTCAATGCCATTCTCCCAAATCATCCCATCCTCTCCCTCTCCCTCACAGTCCAAAAGTCCGTTCTGTACATCTGTGTCTCTTTTGCTGTCTCGCATACAGGGTCGTCATTGCCATCTTTCTAAATTCCATATATATGTGTTAGTATACTGTATTGGTGTTTTTCTTTCTGGCTTACTTCACTCTGGATAATCGGCTCCAGTTTCATCCATCTCATTAGAACTGATTCAAATGTATTCTTTTTAATGGCTGAGTAATACTCCCTTGTGTATATGTACCACAGCTTTCTTATCCATTCATCTGCTGATGGACATCTAGGTTGCTTCCATGTCCTGGCTATTATAAACAGTGCTGCGATGAACATTGGGGTACATGTGTCTCTTTCAATTCTGGTTTGCTCGGTGTGTATGCCCAGCAGTGTGATTGCTGGGTCATAAGGCAGTTCTATTTGCAATTTTTTAAGGAATCTCCACACTGTTCTCCATAGTGGCTGTACTAGTTTGCATTCCCACCAACAGTGTAAGAGGGTTCCCTTTTCTCCACATCCTCTCCAGCATTTATTGCTTGTAGACTTTTGGATCGCAGCCATTCTGTGAAATGGCTGTGAAATGGTGTGAAATGGTACCTCACTGTGGTCTTGATTTGCATTTCTCTGATAATGAGTGATGTTGAGCATCTTTTCATGTGTTTGTTAGCCATCCGTATGTCTTCTTTGGAGAAATGCCTATTTAGTTCTTTGGCCCATTTTTTGATTGGGTCGTTTATTTTTCTGGAGTTTAGCTGCATAAGTTGCTTGTATATTTTTGAGATTAGTTGTTTGTCAGTTGCTTCAGTTGCTTCATTTGCTATTGTTTTCTCCCATTCCGAAGGCTGTCTTTTCACCTTACTTATAGTTTCCTTTGTTGTGCAGAAGCTTTTAATTAGATCCCATTTGTTTATTTTTGCTTTTATTTCTAGTATTCTGGGAGGTGGATCATAGAGGATCCTGCTGTGATTTATGTCTGAGAGTGTTTTGCCTATGTTCTCCTCTAGGAGTTTTATAGTTTCTAGTCTTACGTTTAGATCTTTAATCCATTTTGAGTTTATTTTTGTGTGTGGTGTTAGAAAGTGATCTAGTTTCATTCTTTTACAAGCGGTTGACCACTTTTCCCAGCACCACTTGTTACAGAGATTGTCTTTACACCATTGTATATTCTTGCCTCCTTTGTCGAAGATAAGGTGTCCATAGGTGTGTGGATTTATCTCTGGGCTTTCTATTTTGTTCCATAGATCTGTATTTCTGTCTTTGTGCCAGTACCATACTGTCTTAATGACCGTGGCTTTGTAGTAGAGCCTGAAGTCAGGCAAGTTGATTCCTCCAGTTCCATTCTTCTTTCTCAAGATTGCTTTGGCTATTCGAGGTTTTTTGTATTTCCATACAAATCTTAAAATTATTTGTTCTAGTTCTGTGAAAAATACCGCTGGTAGCTTGATAGGAATTGCATTGAATTTGTAGATTGCTTTGGGTAGTATACTCATTTTCACTATATTGATTCTTCCGATCCATGAACATGGTATATTTCTCCATCTATTACTGTCCTCTTTGATTTCTTTCATCAGTGTTTTATAGTTTTCGATATATAGGTCTTTAGTTTCTTTAGGTAGGTATATTCCTAAGTATTTTATTCTTTTCGTTGCAATGGTGAATGGAATTGTTTCCTTAATTTCTTTTTCTACTTTCTCATTATTAGTGTATAGGAATGCAAGGCATTTCTGAGTGTTGATTTTATATCCTGCAACTTTACTATATTCATTGATTAGCTCTAGTAATTTTCTGGTGGAGTCTTTAGGGTTTTCTATGTAGAGGATCATGTCATCTGCAAACAGTGAGAGTTTTACTTCTTTTCCAATTTGGATTCCTTTTATTTCTTTTTCTGCTCTGATTGCTGTGGCCAAAACTTCCAGAACTATGTTGAATAGTAGCAGTGAAAGTGGGCACCCTTGTCTTGTTCCTGACTTTAGGGGAAATGCTTTCAGTTTTTCACCATTGAGGATAATGTTTGCTGTGGGTTTGTCATAGATAGCTTTTATTATGTTGAGGTATGTTCCTTCTATTCCTGCTTTCTGGAGAGTTTTTATATGATCAGTATTTTAAATGTAAATGCAATTGCTGAGCAAGCTGGGTTAAAAAAAAAAGCATAGCTAGAGAAAAAAATATGGAATAAGATAAACAGATGGTGATTATTTGTATTCTAAATGTTTCTACAGCTTTATAACAGCTCAAGTAGCAGGAGGATAGCAGTGCTCACAGTGGTCTCAGGGCCCACAGGGGCCTCTCAGAGAGTCCACGAGGTCAACACTATTTTTTGTAATAATTTTGAGACCTTTTTGCCTTTTCACTGGGTTGATATTTATGCTGATAGGACAAAAGCCATGGTGGGTAAAACTCCTGGGACTGTAGCAGTAAGCAAGGGGAAGGCACCAACTCTTAAGTAGTCATTGTGTTTCTTGACCATGTTTTTTTAAATTTCTTTTCAAATGTTAAAAATTAAAAATATACTACTTTAAAAAAGAGCCAGTTTCACTTAAAAAGTCCTTGATGAAGCAGTAAGAATCACAGTTGTTTCCTCTCATATGCAGACAATATGTTCCAAGACCCCCAGTGGATGCCTGAAACCACAGACGGGACCAAACCATATACACGTGTATATATATATATAGAACATACCTATGATAAGGTTTAATTCATAAATTAGGTACAGTAAGAGAAATCTGAATTGCCAACATGACTAGTCTTGTGCTTTGGGGCCGTTATTAAGTAAAATAAGGGTTATGTGAACAAGCACTGCAATACCTTGAAAGTCAGTCTGATAAAAGATGGCTACCAAGTGACTAACCAACATCACCACCACCAAATGACCAAGGGGCAGGATATGATGGACAAGGGGATGATTCATGGGTTAGGTGGGAAGGAGCGGGAGGGCATGAGATTTCATCAGGCTATGCAGAATGGTGCATGAATTAAAACTTTTGAATTGTCAAAAAAAAAGAAAAAAACACTTGAAAAGATGCATGCACCCAATGTTCATAGCTGCCTGACTTACAATTAATTGCCAAGATATGGAAGTGTCCATCGAAAGATGAATGGAAAAAGATGTGTGTACACAAGCGTGCGCCCACACGCATACACACACACAATGGACCACTACTCAGCCATAAAAAAAGAAATTATATTTTGCCATTTGCAACAACATGGATAGACTTGAAGGGCATTATGTTAAGTGAAATAAGTCGGAGAAAGACAAATAGTGTATGATATCACCTATATGTGGAATCTAAAAAATACCACAAACTAGTGAATATAATAATGAAGAAGCAGATTCACTGATGCAGAGAAAAACCAGTGGTTACCAGTGGGGATAGGGAAGCAGAGAGGGGTAATATAGGGGTAGAAGATTAAGAGGTACAAACCACTAGATATAAAATAAGCTAAAAGGATATATTACATAACACAGAATGTCATCTATTTTATAATAGCTATAAAAGCCGTATAACTTTTAAAAATTGTGAATCATTACACTGTACACCCATAAGTTATATAATATTGCACATTAACTATGCTTCAGTAAAAAAATATTGTACCACCACATAAAATGAAACTTATGAAATGTTTCTTTCTGGAATTTTCAGACCATGGTTGACTGGGTGACGGAAGCGGCAGATCAGAGGACTACTGCATTACTTTATCACATCCTGGCCCTTGAGTCCACATCTCGAACATTCTGTGTGGCAAGACAGGAAGCAGACATACAGCTCTTCTGCTGCACACCCCACACAATGGCTGTCTTGAGGGAGAGCAACCGTGCCATTAAACTGGGGGCTGCACTAGCTGCTTTTTCACGGAGCGCCACTTTTACTTCAAAGAATGTCTGACAAACAATGGTTATTCAGACATGAGAATTTATTTGGCAGACATTTCCTAAAAAAATGAACAAAGTGAGCCTGTCACTTCAAGGAGAACAACTGACATTATTTGTTGCCAATGCTAAAACCTGCGCTTTTAACTGAAAATTAGAATTTCGGGAAACTTGTATTTATCACCAGAAGTGGTAAATATGTTCATGATTTTTTCCAATACTTTAATGATATTTTTCATGAGTGATGATAATAATGAGTGAATTTTTTAGTATTGTATAGTGATGTATGTTAACAGCTGGAATATCTGCATAACTCATATTTTTCAAACCAATATTTTTCAAATGATCAATGCACAATGATACACAATCATGCACAGTTAAAATCCATTCACATTGCCAGACAGACCAATGGATTTTAAGGGAACAGAGTTTAAAAAAAAAAGAAAAGGTCACTGATATGACCAGATTCCACACTCCAATTAACCTTTATGGAACTACAACTTTACAAGTTTTAGTATAATAACAAAGAAAAATATCTCTAATGATCAGAAAAGGCTATTTAAAATACTACCCCTATTACATCCCCCACTAGGGGATGAGAGGTGGGCAAAATGGGTGAAGGGGGTCAAAAGGCACATATTTGCGTTATAAAGTGAGTAAGTCCTGGAGATGTACTGTAAAGCACAGTGACTAAAGTTAATAATACTATATTGCATGTTGGACAGCAGCTAGCAAAATGGGTCTTGAAAGTTCTCATCAGAAGAAAAAGATTTTTCGTAACCATTGTATGGTAATAGATGCTCACTGGTCTTATTGTGATCATTCTGCAATATATTCAAATCATTATATTGTACACCTGAAACTAATAAAATGTTACGCTAATTATACCTTAATACAAAAAGAATATTCCTCCCTTTTTGAAATAAATCTTAAAATTGAAGTACAGCAGACTTTGTTCATTCATAGTGATGCTTCCTAAGGCCCACTTGACTTCACATTCCAGGATATCTGGCTCTAGGTGAGTGATCACACCATCGTGATTATCTGGGTCATGATCTTTTTTGTACAGTTCTGTGTATTCTTGTCACCTCTTCTTAATATCTTCTGCTTCTGTTAGGTCCATACCATTTCTGTCCTTTATTGAGCCCATCTTGCATGAAATGTTCCCTTGGTATCTCTAATTTTTTTTTGAAGAGATCTCTAGTCTTTCCCATTCTATTGTTTTCCTCTATTTCTTTGCACTGATCACTGAGGAAGGCTTTCTTCTCTCTCCTTGCTATTCTTTGGAACTCTGCATTCAGATAGGTAGTATCTTTCCTTTTCTCCTTTGCTTTTGGCTTCTCTTCTTTTCACAGCTATCTGTAAGGCCTCCTCAGACAGCCATTTTGCTTTCTTGCATTTCTTTTTCTTGGAGATGGTCTTGATCCCTGTCTCCTGTACAATGTCACAAACCTCCATCCATAGTTCATCAAGCACTTTATCAGATCTAGTCCCTTAAATCTATTTCTCACCTCCACTGTATAATCGTTAGGGATTTGATTTAGGTCATAGCTGAATGGTCTAGTGATTTTCCCTACTTTCTTCAATTTAAGTCTGAATTTGGCAATAAGGAGTTCATGATCTGAGCCACAATCAGCTCCCAGTCTTGTTTTTGCTGACTGTATAGAGCTTCTCCATCTTAGGCTGCAAAGAATACAATGAATCTGATTTCGGTGTTGACCATCTGGTGATGTCCACGTGTAGTCTTCTCTTGTGTTGCTGGAAGACGGTGTTTGCTATGACCAGTGTGTTCTCTTGGCAAAACTCTCTCAGCCTTTGCCCTGCTTCATTCTATAATCCAAGGCCAAATTTGCCTGTTACTCCAGGTGTTTCTTGACTTCTACTTTTGCATTCCAGTCCCCTGTAATGAAACGGACATCTTTTTTGGGTGTTAGTTCTGGAAAGTCTTGTAGGTCTTCATGCATGCATGCATGCATGCTGAGTCACTTCAGTCATGTCCAACTCTGTGCAACCCCAGGGACAGCAGCCCACCAGGCTCCTCTGTCCACAGGATTCTCCAGGCAAGAATACTGGAGTGGGCTGCCATTTCCTTCTCCAGTAGGTCTTCACAGAACTTCTTCAGCATTATTGTTTGGGGCATAGACTTGGATTACCATGATACTGAATTGTTTGCCTTGGAAATGAACAGAGATCATTCTGTTGTCTTTGAGATTGCATCCAAGTACTTCATCTTGGACTCTTTTGTGGACTATGATGGCTACTCCACTTCTTCTAAGGGATTCTTGCCCACAGTAGTAGATATAATGGTCATCTGAGTTAAATTCACCCATTCCAGTCCATTTTAGCTTGCTGATTCCTAACATGTCGATGTTGACTCTTGCCATTTCCTGTTTGACCACTTCCAATTTGCCTTGATTCATGGACCAAACATTCCAGGTTCCTATGCAATATTGCTCTTTACAGCATTGGACCTTGCTTCCATCACCAGTCACATCCACAACTGGGTGTTGTTTTTGCTTTGGCTCCGTCTCTTCATTCTTTCTGGAGTTACTTTTCCACTGATCTCCAGTAGCATATTGGGCAGCTACCAACTTGGGAAGTTCATCTTTCAGTGTCCTATCTTTTTGCCTTTTCACACTGTTCATGGGGTTCTCAAGGCAAGAACACTTAAGTGGTTTGCCATTCCCTTCTCCAGTGGACCACATTTTGTCAGAACTCTCCACCATGACCTGTCCGTCTTGGGTGGCCCTACATGGCATGGCTCATAGTTTTATTGAGTTAGACAATGCTGTGGTCCATGTGATTAGATCGGTTAGTTTTCTGTGATGGTGGTTTACAGTCTGTCTGCCCTCTGATGGAGAGGGATAAGAGGATTATGGAAGCTTTCTGATGGGAGAGACTGACTGAGGGGGAAGCTGGGTCTTGTTCTGATGGGCAGGGCCATGCTCAGTAAATCTTTAATCCAATTTCTGTTGATGGGTGGAGCTGTGTTCCCTCCCTGCTATTTACCTGGGAGCCAAACTATGGCTTCCCTGGTGGCTCAGAGGGTAAAGCATCTGCCTGCAATGCGGGAGACCCAGGTTCAATCCCTGGGTCAGGAAGATCTCCTGGAGAAGGCAATGGCAACCCAATCCAGTACTCTTGCCTGGAAAATCCCATGGACAGAGAAGCCTGGTAGTCTACAGTCCATGGGCTCTCAAAGAGTTGGACACGACTGAGCCACTTCACTTCAAACTATGGTGGAGGTAATGAAGATAATGGTGACCTCCCTCAAAGATCCCATGCATGTTGGTACACTGAGTGCCCTCAACCCTGCCGCAGACCACCACCAACCCACTGGAGACTCCTGGACACTCATGGGCAAGTCTGGGTCAGTCCCTGTGGGGTCACTGCTCCTTTCTCCTGGGTCCTGGTGCACAAGGTTCTGCGTGTGCCCTCCAAGAGTCTATTTCCCCGTCCTGTGTAAGTTCTGGCAGCTCTGTGGCGGGGTCAATGGCAACCTCCTCCAAGAGCGCTTCCAAGTCTGTTGCACCCAGAGCTCCTGTGCCTGGGGCAGGCCACTGCTGACCTGTACCTTCACAGGAGATGCTCACACACAGTTCTGTCTCAGTTTCTGTGGGGTCCCTGGGTCCTGGTGTGCACAAGGTTTGTTTGAGCCCTCTTAGCACCTCTGGCAATGAAAGTGAAAGAGGAGACTGAAAAAGTTGGCTTAAAGCTCAACATTCAGAAAACTAAGATCATGGCATCCGGTCCCATCTCTTCATGGCAAATAGATGGGGAAACAGTGTAAACAGTGTCAGACTTTATTTTTGGGGGGCTCCAAAATCACTGCAGATGGTGACTGCAGCCATGAAATTAAAAGATGCTTACTCCTTCGCAGGAAAGTTAATGACCAACCTAGACAGCATATTAAAAAGCAGAGACATTACTTTGCCAGCAAAGGTCCGTCTAGTCAAGGCTACGGTTTTTCCACTGGTCATGTATGGATGTGAGAGTTGCACCATAAAGAAAGCTGAGAGAGTGCTGGATGGTGTTGGATAAGACTCCTGAGAGTCCCTTGGACTGCAAGGAGATCCAATTAGTCCATCCTAAAGGTGATCAGTCATGAGTATTCATTGGAAGGACTAATGCTGAAGCTGAAACTCCAATACTTTGGCCACCTGATGCAAAGAACTGGCTCATTTGAAAAGACCTTGATGCTGGGAAAGACTGAAGGCAGGAGAAGAAGGGGAGGACAGAGGATGAAAAGGTTGGATGGCATCACCAACTTAATGGACATGAGTTTGGGTAAACTCTGGGAGTTGGTGATGGACAGGGAGGCCTGGCGTGCTGCAGTCTGGGTTGCAAAGAGTCAGACATGACTGAGCGACTGAACTGAACTGATAGCAGACTTACAATGTTGTGTTAGTTTTTTGTGTACAGCAAAGTGATTCAGTTATATATACATGAGTGTGAGAGAGAGAGTGTGTGTGTGTGTGTGTGTGCGTGCTCAGTCACGAAGTCGTGTCCAACTCTGCGATCTGATTGACTGTAGCCTGCCAAGCACCTCTGTCCATGGGATTTCCCAGGTAAAAACAATGGAGTGGGTTGCCATGCCCTCTTCAAAGGGATCTTCCTGACCCAAGGACTGAACCTGGGTCTTCTGTGTCTAATGCACTGAAGGTGGATTCTTTACCCACTAAGCCACCGGGGAAGTCTCAATATACTCCTTTGCAGATAATTTTCCATTACAGGTTATTGTAAGATACTGATTATGATTCTATGTGCTATACAGTATTCTTTCCTTTTTTATTTACATATCTATGCCAGGCCAGATTTTCTTCTGACTTAAACGAAAATAATGTAACACAACAGACCGAAGGCTGAAGCAGATGTGAGAGTCGAACTCATTCTCTCAGACACTAGAGAGGTCTGCAAAAGTGTAAACCAGTGCCAGTCTTTTTTTCTCACTAAGTTTTGTTCTGGAAAATGACTATTTTCATAAAAATATGCTATTTATATTCCCACAATAGGTTTAACGTTGTTATTTTTAATGAGCTAAATAAACATTAAAAAATCCTACACTGTAATTTCTCATACAATAAACCAATAGCTAAAACCCACATCACAAAAGTTCTTTGCAGTCCTCAGCAATTTTCAAGCACTGAGAAGGGGTCTTGAGTCCAAGGAGTTTGAGAATTTCTGCTCTCGTACCTCTCATCTACTTGTTTTCTATAATTTTGTTAAGGCCATAAGTTTTCAGCATCAAATCTGGAGCAGGCTAAGGTACTTCAATAGAGGAGTATTTTTATTTTTATAACTATTATAAAAGCATTAATGATTATTAGAGAAAATCTGAAAACAGAAATGTGAAAAACAAAACTCATGAGTTGCCAGGAAGTTAACTTTTACTTGTTACCCAACACCCAATCCGTCTGTGTTTATCTTACAGAAATTCTCACACAGATGCACACCCAGCCATCTCAGTGGAAGGCAGTGCCATCCTTCCAGTACGGTGCGTCATCCTTTCCTCTTACCCATGTCTAGTCCCGCAGCAAATCCTGAGGCTCTGCCTTCACACTGTGTGTCTAGAATCCCCCTTCCTTACCACCCCTTCTGCCATCACAGATCCAAACCGTCACATCTTTCATCTGGACGGTCACAACTAGCTCCCAACTGATCGCCCTGCCCCTGCCAGCAACACGCAGGCCACAGTCATCCTGAAACGGCTCCCCATTCCACTTTGTAAAAGTTCACATCCTCACTGGGACACCCAGGCCCTGTGCAACCCGCCTCGAGCCCCCTCTTCACTCTCTCACACCAGCTTTCACTGCTCTCCCTCAAGGCCACTCCTTGGAGCCCACTGGCCTCTCAGCCATTCCTCAGTGGAAGAGGTGAGCTCCAGCCTCATGGCCTTATCCTTCCTGCGTCCTGTCCCCATCAGACATCACTCTTTTTTTTGGTTGTCCTCCCTCCCTTTTTTTCCTTAGCCCACATTTTTTTTTTTTTTTAAGCCATGAGGCTTGCAGGATCTTAGTTCTCCAACCAGGGGTTGAAGCCAGGCCCTTGGCAATGAAAGCACAGAGTCTTAACTGGACCGCCAGAAAATTTCCCAGACATCACTCTTGACTTGCCCCTCCACTAGAAAGTTCCCTTCTGGGTGAAGCCTTCCCTGCTACCCCCTCTAAATTTAATATCCCCTTAACTCCAACATTTCACAGATGCTTCCCCTGATGACCTTTTTTCTGCTGAGTACGTATCGGTGCCAAACATGCTGTACTCTGTTGCCTTCTTTGTCTTGTTGCTATCCCACCCCATAACATAAGCTCCACAGAGGCAGGGACATTGTTCTGTTCACTGCTGTATCCTCAGCCCCTGGAACAGTGGCCAGCAGATGGCAGATAGATACTCAATAAACATTTGTTAAATTATATGCCTTGTATAACAAATGCGACTACATTTGTTAAATAACAACAAAGCTGTTTTTAACAAGAACCCAAATGTCAGTAGGAAATCAGTTAAATATAACCATCTCATACAATGGCATACTGGATAACCATTTAAAATAAGGAGCTAGATCCGAACATTTAATATGGAATGACGTACAATGAAAAAAGCAAGTTGCAGACCATATGTAGTTACACATAATTTTTGGCAATCAGTCAAATTGTTCCCCAACTCAGCCTTCTTGTTCTCTTAACAGTTTGACCATCTCAGAATTTCCTAGGAACACCTGAAATTTCCTCACCTTTCCCATTCTTCTTTGGGACAGTCCCTATTCTTCTTTGCTGGGCTTCCCAGGTGCTCCATGGTCAAGAATCCACTCGTCAATGTAGGAGGCCCAAGTTTGATCCCTGGGTCGGGAAGATCCCCTGGAGAAGGAAATGTCAACCCACTCCAATATTCTTGCCTGGGAAATCCCATGCGTGCAAGAGCCTGGTGGGTTACATATAGTCCATGGTGTCCCAAAAGAGTCAGACACAACCTAGCGACTAAAAAAACCCCACTTCCCTACTGATCTCTCCTGTCCCAGGCAGCCTGGGCACACATTTTCCCACAGGCTGGGGTCTCCCTCTCAGCCTCTAACATGTTCATCTCTTTCTTCTGCCTCACCTAATACCAGCTTCCTTCCTTTCAAGTCACCATTTTCTTCAGCTGTCAAATCACAATTCAAACATAGTTTTTTTCAAGAAAACTTCTTGGTAACAACATGTGAAACTTCAGATCAATGCCAATCCCCCACCTCAAAATCTACATACCGTACTGCAGCACGTTAGAGTTTTTGTCTAAGAATGTCAGACAATGTCTTATATGAAGCTAATGATAATGATTTGCCATTTTACAAACTTTAAACAGAGCTCTTAGTTCTGAAGTTGTTAATGTAATGCTATGGCACACTATTACATTTAGTATTATGCTTAGTCACTCAGTCCTGTCTGACTCTTCGTGACCTCATGGACTCTAGCCCACAAGGCTCCTCTGTCCATAGGATTCTCCAGACAAGAATACTGGAGTGAGTTACCATGCCCTCCTCCAGGGGATCTTTCCAACCCAGGGATCGAACCCAGGTCTCCCACAATGCAGGCGAATTCTTTACCATCTGAGCCACCAGGGAAGCCCATTACATTTAATATTAAACCTCCCAAAATACACAGGGGTATTGCAGCCAAATGCTGTGCTGTTGTGTCATTCAACTACCACTAGGGGGCAGAATTTAACAGCAAACGGTTCTAATACTGAAGAGCCTGACTGCCCATTTAGCAGGCTGAAAAGTTACGGGAACCCCATAGCTGATAACAAGATCCCAGAGGTCAGAAGCATAGAGGTTGTCAGAATTACACTTTTAAACAGTGTATAGTAGTATCAGTAGTAGTGCAAGTTGCTCAGTTGTGTCTGACTCTTTGCAACCCCATGGATATAGCCTGCCAGGCTCCTCTGTCCAAGGAATTTCCCAGGCAAGACTACCAGAGCGGGTTGCCACTTCCTTCTCCAGGGTGTCTTTCTGACCCAGAGATCAAACCGAGGTCTCCTGCATTGCAGGCAGATTATTTATCATCTGAGCAACCAGGGAAGCCCTCTTTACCATACACTTCTGCCTAAATGTGCTAAATGTGTGAGTGTTTATGGTGCAACTGTGACCCCAAAGTTTTTATCCTATACTATGTTGGCAAGAGCAGAGAGGTTAGGCGTGGGAACCTCCTTGCTCTCATGAAATAAAATCACTGAAGAATTCCTGAAAAAAATTTTAGAGATGTGAGTGCCACTTATTCTGGGAAACTGAGAGATCTTTGGAACAACCTCACTGGCTCTCCCTTCAATTTAAATGTCCTTCCTATCTGGTTGTATAGGATCATCAGTCAGACCGTCAGTTGCTAAATGTTTATTAAGAAGACACGAAAGGGTCCTTGCCCTCAGAATGTGAATTCTTGCCCTGAGAACTCACAGTTCTGAGTTCTGAGGAGCTGGTTGTTGTTGTTGACGGAACTATAGAATTTGGCGCAAGTGCTATGCGGATAATGGAGTAGTAACACAGTGACCGGAGAGTTGCTTTTAGCAGGGAGGTCGGGGAGGTCTCTCTGAGGCAGTGGAATCTGAATGGGGGTGCACGAGGCACACAAGAATTAGGGTGACAGCTACAAAGCCAGCATTTCCTTTGCGTTATCGACATGGCAGGCACTGTGTTAACAATTTTGCGAGCATTAATTCATTTAAGCCCTACTTCTCCCATTTATTGTTAAGGAAATTGAGCTCCAGAGAATTTTAGGAACTTGCCCCAGCGTCACACAATCATGAGGAAATGGCTAAGATGGGGCTGTGTATCTGTATTAGTCTCCTAGGGCTGCTGTAACAAGTTACCGTAAACTCGATGGCTTCAAAATAGAAACATATTCTCTGACAGTTCAGGAGGCTAGGAGTCCAAAATCAAGGTGTCCCAGGTCTACACGCTCTCTGAAGGCTCTAAGGTGGGAACCTTTCTTGCCTCTTCCTGCCCTGTGGTGGCTGCTGGCAATCCTCGGTGTTCCTAAGCCTACGCACACATCAACCCCGATCTGTCTCTGTCATTGCTTGGCATGCTCCCTGTGTGTCCAAATTCCCCTCTTCTTGTAAGACACCAGTCATTGGATTGTTGTTTAGTTGTTAAGTTGTGTCTAACTCTTGTGACCCCATGGACTGTAGCCCACCACGCTCCTCTAGCCATGGGATTTCCCAGGCAAGAATACTACCACAGGTTGCCATTCCCTTCTCCAGGGATTTTCCTGACCCAGCGATTGAACCTGCAACTCCTGCTTGGCAGGAGGATTCTTCACCACTGAGCTACCTGGGAAGCAACCCAGCACAACCGCACCTTAATTTGATCACCTCTGCAATGATCTTCTTTCCAAATGCAGTTACTTTCACAGGTACTGGTGTTAGGACAGATGTCTTAGGACTTCAACACATCTTGTGGGGGTACACAGTTCAACCCATGACAGCAATCTAGCACCCTCTTCAAGCCACTCAGCTCTTCTACCACAAAAGAACCTTCCAACCTAAGGAAAGGCAAAGACCCAGGGCAGCAGGAAAAGCCAGCATGGAAAAGTTTGTGAGTAAGGTGGATGGCAGGAGATGAGCTTAGAGACAGACAGGCCACAAGGGGAGGGCCGTGAAGCCCAGTTATACAGCTGGTTCTGGTCAGAGGCCATGGCTTCAATCCTTGCTTACATGTGAGTTATCTCTTCACCGCCTCTCTGTCTGATTGGGATCTAAGAAGAGTCCTCTTTCTTCAGCCAAAGATGAAGGCTGTAGCCCAGAACAAGCATGTGAGCCTGCCATATCCCACTTACAGGCCAGACCAGGCTCCCTCGAGCACCTCCAGAGGGCAGCCCCGGCTTCGACCTTGATTCAAACCATCAAGTTCAGGGGTGTAGGGAGAATTCGCTTCTGACCTGGGACACTGACAAAATACATCTCAGGCTGTCCTGGCAACGTCTGGCCTGAGGAGTTATCCACACAAACGCCAGGTAGGAGCAGTCAGGACTCTAGCTGTTTCCACACACCTGCTCACCCAGCAGAGCCGAAGATGCTAACGTGACTAGAGAGACACTGCTACTCAGAGCAGACAGGTCTACCCGACGAGATGTCGAAATATGTCCAGGCCGCGCAGTGTTGCAACAGCATCATCTCTGAGATTATGCAAGCACACACAATTTGCACAAGGACTCACTGCAGTCATTAGGCAAGGTCAAGGTGATGTTGATGACCCAAGACTGCATCATGGAAGTGTTGGCGTGAAAAGATGAGATTTTTGTTGAAAGCCTGCTACACTGTTCAGAAGGGAAACAAGGGTAGTGTATGTGTACACAGCCTAGAGGAGGGGTCTGGTCTGCAAACCTTTTCTGTCAAGGTCCAGACAGTGAACAGTTCAGCTTTGCTACCTATTCTGTCACGACTACTCAACTCCACCCTCACTGTGAGAAAGTGGTGATGCACCAATGAATGGATGTGGCTGTGTTTCAGTAAAATTTATGCATACTGAAATTTGAATTTCACAACTTTTACATTCTTCTTTAAAAAAACAAACAAACATGCAGAAACATAAAATCTATTTTAGCTTGTGGACTACAGCAATAGACAGCAGGCTAGATTTGGTCCCAGGCTGTAGTTTGCCGACTGTCCCCCCACCCCCCTTGCACACCCCCGCTGCCCCAGCCCCCAGGCTAATGCTATCCCAGATGCTTAACTTAACATCATTGTAGTAACATGGTCTTTAATTGAAAATCTCCCTTCCGCCCCTAAAATCCTTACTGACTTCGGGCAAGATGCCAAGCACTGTGTGAACTCTGGATTTCCCCCCCCCCCCCCCCCGGCTGCTTCTCCATCACCACCCCCATTTAAGTCCTGCCGGAACTGTCAACTCACCTCATACAATGACTCTTAACTCTATCTCTAGAAGGCCTCCAGCACCTGCCCTGACTTTCCATTCCCGCTGTCACCATCCCAGGTTAAGCTGGCCATGGTATACATATATCCTCTCCATTCAGGTCAGGCTCTTGATGACACTTCCCTCCTACCCAGCCTGACTTGACCGGACAATTACTAACATACAGAATCTGTCCCAAACTATCTGCTGAATGAACCAAAGCAGTAAAAATACCCACAAGCTCAGCACTCTCTCCATCTGGTCAGCAGTTCGACATGGCCCATCTCAAAACCAAAAATCTCCCATAGTGAGATGGCAGCACTTAAGGCTACAGTTTGCTTTTTTAAAGTCAGGCTTGGTGAGGTATAATTTGCAAATACTAAAATCACCCCTTTCCGTACAGTTCTATGAGATCTGAAACAACCCCAATCAAAGTATTTCTATCATTCCCCCAAAGTTGCCCTATTCCCTCCTGCACCCCTTCAACCACTGATCTGCCAGGTTTTATCTGCATCCCACGGTCCATTCCTTCTTAATGCTGAAAAGGATGTCACCGTGTGGGTCTGCAGTTTATCCACTCAGCAGTCAAAAGACACTGGTGCTCTTTCCAGTTTTTGTCAATTAGAAATAATGCCACTATAGACACTAACAAACAGATTTCTAAATAGACGTATGTTTTCATGATGAAGTTTCACTTTTTATAAATGGCCACATTTTCGCAGACCTGCAGGATAGGATTCCATGAAATGAAAGAATATCCTCCATGCCTATTCTTCTCACCCTGCCTCAGCAATCTTTTAAAACTGTAGTAACATTAAGCTTCCGAGGAATCTTTGTAGAAAAGGTTTTTGGGGTGGAGTGGGAGGAGCTGGATGGGAGCTGTCTTTCCTTGCTCCCAAGATGAGTCCCAGGGCTGTTTCCCATTCACTGCTGGCAGTGTTTGATCTTCTGGTCCACAGGGCGGCACTGGCTCTCTGGATGTGCACACTCAGGCAAAAACCTGCAGAGCCAGCCAACTGGGCCATTATTTGGTTCGTATAACTTGTTAAAATCTCACAGAATGTACAGCGTGCCATTGTTTTTGTAAGTCCCTTTCATGACTTTGTGAGCTGGCTAATTCAGAGCAGACTGGACTGATTTCCCTTGCTGGAAGAAAAGACTTTCCTCAAAGACAGCTATTTAACCGTGACCATGGCTGCAACCATCTTGAGCACAAAGCGGGCTTAGGGGCTGCAGCCTTACCGCCCCTGCCCCCACCGAGGCCCCCACAGCCCGGGGCACTTATTCTTGGCACTGGAATTCACATAATTACTCCTCTTTTAATCTGCAGGGTGACCTAATGTAGCCCTGGCCAGCCGACTGCAGGAAATGGTCTTGTGAGATCTGAGCCTTGGGCAGACCGTCAAGTCTGCAAGCCCCTTTTAGAAAGAGCATTTGGGAGCATTAACCCCATAAAGGACGGGGCTCCAAGTGGCTCTAGGCTCCTAAGTAGCCAGTGCACACCCAGAGGAAGAAGTCCAAGGGCTCTGGTCTCCTCTCCAGGGTAAAGCTCCAGTCCCGTCCCTTCATCTAACCTGCAAAGCAAGCTCAGAAACTGCAGATGTCTTAGAAAAGCTCACAAGTGGCTCCAGCAAGAATCCACAAGGGCTGACAACAAAAGAAAAGGCCATTCATTCACTAGGGAGCTCGTGGGAACAAAAGGCTACACTCTGTCCTGACACTTGCTAACAGCGGAGTCAGGAGAGCTGTTTCGTCTGCAGGCACTGTGCTATTTACAACCTGGCCTTGCCTATATAACCTTGGTTAATCTGAGAAAACAGTCTCCCCAATGCCTTCCCTACTATGCTATTATTATATTTATTTTCCAATTTGTCTTTCTTAAGAACAATTTACTTTAAAACAAAAAAAATCTATAATAAACATTTCTTCTAAAAGGAAAATCACAAATCCATAATGAACATTTCTTCTTAAAAAAAAAAAATCACCCAGCTCTGCTGTAGCTTATCAGTTCCTTTCCTAAAAATATATACTTTTAAGTCTCTCTCAGAAAAGAGACTCTATTAATATAACTGTAAGGCTATGTGTGAAGAAGCTAGAAAGAATTAGAATCTTCAGTCTAAAAGGAAGATAACTTAGTGTATGTGAGTGTGTGTCGGGGGTGGGCAACTCCTGAAGGTTAAAGAAGTAGCCCCAGGAAAATATGAAAAGAATGACAAAGAGCGAAAATGGAAGCAGGTTTCACAGGTTCAAGAAGGGGTTACAGAAGTGAAAGTGTATGGAATATAAGAGCAAACGCAGGAGTGTCGGGGAAATCTCTGATCTTTTGCGGTAATATGATGGGTGGACCATTATTATCTGTCACACCCTTGGTCTTAGTGTTGGGGTAATCTCTGATCTTTTGCGGTAATATGATGGGTGGACCATTATTATCTGTCACACCCTTGGTCTTAATGTCGGAGACACAACATAAAATGCCACCCTTGTTCCAATCGATGTGGCAGTTCTGTGATCAAGAGTGACAGATTAAGAAGGCCTTACCAAAACCCTTCCCCCTCCAGCTTGCCATAGGCGTTACTGTTGTTTATTCGCCAGTCGCGTCTGACTCCTTGCGACCCCATGGACTCTAGGCCTCCCCTTCCCTCACCATCTCCTGGAGTTTGCCCAAGTTCATGTTCATTGCATCGGTGCCAGCCATCTCAGCCTCTGACACCCTCTTCTCCTTCTGCCCTCAATCTTTCTCAGCATCAGGGACCTTTCCAATGAGTCGTCTGTTCGCATCAGATGACCAAAATACTGGAGCTTCAGCTTCAGCATCAGCTCAGGGTTGATCTCCCTTAAGATGACTGGTTTGATCTTGCTGTCCAAGGGACGTTCAGGTCTTCTCCAGCACCACAGTTGGAAGGCATCAATTCTTTGGCATTCTGCCTTCTTTATGGTCTAGCTCTCACACCATACATGACCATGGAGAAGACTATAGCCTTGACTATATGGACCTTTGTCGGCAGAATAATGTCTCTGTTTTTCAACATACTGTCTAGGTTCCTGCCAAGAAGCAACTGTCCTCTGATTTCATGGCTGCAGTCACAGTCCACAGTGATTTTGGAGCCCAAGAAGAGGCAGTCTGTCACTATTTCCACCTTTCCCCTTCTATGTGCTGTGCAGTAATGGGGCCGGATTCCATTATCTTACTTTTATTAATATTTAGTCTTAAACCAGCTCTTTCACACTCCTCCTTCACTCTCACCAAGAGGCTCTTTAGTTCCTCATAGTTTTCTGCCATTAGAGGGCTATCATCTGCATCAATTCAGTTTGCTTCAGTCGCTCAGTTGTGTCTGACTTTTTGCGACCCCATGGACTGCAGCAAACCAGGCTTCCCTGTCCATCACCAACTCCTGGAGCTTGCTCCAACTTATGTCCATTGAGTCGGTGATGCCATCCAACCATGTTATCCTCTGTCATCCTATTCTCCTCCTGCCTTCAATCTTTCCCAGCATCAGGGTCTTTTCAGATTAGTCAGTTCTTCGCATCAGGTGGCCAAAGTATTGGAGTTTCAGCTTCAGCAACAGTCCTTCCAATGAATATTCAGGATTGATTTCCTTTAGGATGGACTGGTTGGATCTCCTTGCTGTCCAGGACTCTCAAGAGTCTTCTCCAACACAACAGTTCAAAAGCATCAGTTCTTTAGCACTCAGCTTTCTTTACGGTCCAACTCTCACATCCATAGATGACTATCAGAAAAACCATAGCTTTGACTAGATGAACTTTTGTTGGTAAAGTAACGTCTCTGCCTTTTAATATGTTGTCTAGGTGGGTCATAGCATTTCTTCCAAGGAGCAAGCGTCTTTTGATTTCATGGCTGCAGTCACCATCTGCAGTGATTTTGGAGCCCAAGTAAATAGTCTGTTACTGTTTCCACTGTTTCCCCATCTATCTGCCATGAAGTGAATGGACTAGACACCATGATCTTCGTTTTTTTGAATGTTGAGTTTTAAGCCAGCTTTTTCACTCTCCTCTTTCATCAAGAGGCTTTTTAGTTCCTCTTCACTTTCTGCCATAAGGGTGGTGTCATCTGCATATCAGAAGTTACTGATATTTCTCCCGGCAATCTTGATTCCAGCTTGTGCTTCATCCAGCCCGGCATTTTGCATGATGTACTCTGCATATAAATTAAATAATCAGGGTGACAATATACAGCCTTGACATACTCCTTTCCCAATTTGGAACCAGTCCATTGTTCCGTGTCTGGTTCTAACTGTTGCTTCTTGACCTGCATACAGATTTCTCAGGAGGCAGGTAAGAAGTTCTGGTATTCCCATCTCTTGAAGAATTTTCCACAGTTTGTTGTGATCCACACAGTCAAAGACTGGCGTAGTCAATAAAGCAGAAGTAGATGTTTTTCTGGAATTCTTTTGCTTTTTCAGTGATCCAATGGATGTTGGCAATTTGATCTCTGGTTCCTCTACCTTTTTATAAATCTAACATCTGGAAGTTCTTGGTTCATATACTGTTGGAGCCTAGCTTGGAGAATTTTGAGCCTTACATTGCTAGCATGTGAGATGAGTGCAATTGTGTAGTTGTTTGAACAGTCAGTCTTTGGCATCATCTCCATATCTGTGATTATTGATTTCCTCCTAGCTATCTTGATTCCAGCTTGTAACGCATCAAGCCCAGCATTTCTCATGAAGTGCTCAGTGTATCAGCTAAACAAACAGGGTAACAGCAGACAACCCTGTCCTACTCCTTTCTTGATCTTGAACCAATCAGTTGTCCCATACAGGTTTCTAACTGTTGCTTTTTGACCCAGAAACAGGTTTCTCAGGAGACAGCTAAGATGGTCGGGTATTTCCATCTCTTTAAGAGCTTTCCACAGTTTGTCATGATACAAGCAGGCAAAGGCTTTAGCATAGCTGAGGAAACAGAGATAGATGTTTTTCTGAAATTCCCTTGCTTTCTCTATAATCCAGCAAATGTTGGCAATTTGATCTCTAGTTCCTCTTCCTTTTCTAAACCCAGCTTTGACATCTGGGAGTTCTTGGTTAGCATAATACTGAAGCCTAGCATGCAAGATTTTAAGCATGACCTCACTAGCATGGGAGATGACTGCCAGTGTCTGATGATCAGCACATTCTTTGGTACTACCCTTCTTGGGAATTGGGATGACAACTGACCTTTTCCAACCCTGCAGCCACTGCTGGGTCTTCCAGACTAGCTGACATAATGAATGCAAAACCTTGATGGCATCACCCTTTAGGGATCTGAATAGTTCTCCTGGAATTTCATTGCATCCACCAGCTTTATTAAAGCAATGCTTCTTAAGGCCCACTTGACTTTGCACTCCAGAATGTCTGGCTCTGGGTAACTACACCATCATAGTAATCCAGATCATTAAGATTTTTTTTTTTTTAATACAGTTCTTCCATCACAGGCCTAGGGGATCCTAAAAGTGTGGAACTAGAAGGGACACTGGCCCCTCCTCTGGTTTTCTAGTTGTGGGGAAAATGGAACTGATCTTGGGTGGCCTCAGTCTGCAGTGGCTTGAAGCAGGGTTCTTATTCCCGGCTAGAGACTGAGGTCAGGACACGGCAGTGAGAGCACTGAATCCCAGCCTCTAGTCCACTAGGGATAGTGGCCAGTGACAAGGCCCTGGCCTGTCGGCTTTGTAGAAATGAATTTCCACAGAGAGACGGAAAGTAGTAAAACCAGTAAAATGTTTATTAGTAGGAAAAGGTATGTGTGACTAGACTTACACGGGTGGACTCAGATGGAGCTGCACCCTCGTGGCAGCCTGAAATATGGGGCATTTCTGCCAGGTTTCCTTTGGCCAGTCATCTCGCTTTGCCTGGTTCGAGTCTGTATTTGTTTTCTCTTGGGGCCTTCTCCTGTATGTGTGCATCTCTTAGCCAAAATGGTTTCTAGAGAAGAGGCCTTATGGGTAGGTTGACGTCACCTACTATGGCATGATGCCTCTTTCTGTTTTGACCTCCGAGGAGCTTTATTTTGAAAATGAGGACTACGGGGTCTCTGTATTATCTTATCTGGGCAGGGCTCAGTTTCTCTTTCCTCCTGTGCCCCAACAGGGGACAAACTCCAGTTGCTTAGACTGGGGACCATCTATCTCCTGCCTCAGAAGCCATAGGGCAAAGGGGATAAGTCCAAGGTCATGCTGCTAATTAGACAAGAATGTGAGACAGCCTCCCCTCCCTGGAGATCTTAGGGGCTATGTAACTTGGAGTCTCCTATTGGAATGCTATCTGGGAAGGACAGCACCCTGAGCTATTACCATGTATTCATTTTCAGTACAATTATTTTTATCAAATGTGCTAAACAGTTACCTGACACAGATCTAAGAAACTAGACACAGAGTAGATACTGAAGGCAGTAAAAATATGGCAAAAAATAAACAGGAGCAGTAAGCAGGGCTTCCCTGGTGGCTCAGATGGTAAAGAACCTGCCTGCAGTGCAGGAGACCCAGGCTTGATCTCTGGCTCAGGAAGATCCCCTGGAGAAGGGAATGGTTGCCCACTCCAGTACTCTTTCCTGGAGGATTCCATAGACAGAGGAGCCTGGCAGGCTGCAATCCTTAGGGTCGCAAAGAGTTGGACACGACTGAGAGACTAACACTTTCACTTTTTCACTTTCAAGCAGGTAAAGCAACCCAGAAGAGAAATTCGACTACACAATTTTTTGCCTAGGGCTATTTCCTCTAAAAGCTATTTCCTCTGTTTGAAAAAAAAAATTAGTTTTATCTAGGGTAAGGAATGCTAGGTACGCACAGGAAACTTCCAGAGCTTACACCACTAACCAAAGTCACTACCTTGAGAGCAGGAGGAAGGCGCAGCTGCACGGAAGTTTCTGTTTTCCAATCCACAAGAAGGGTGTTGTTCAGATATAGTGAAAGAGAATCAATTATATGTGATTACAGAAAAGTATCTCATGACTATACTTAACAGTTGAAATCAGGCCTCGAAGATGACCATCATGTTTTAGGCTCCTGGCTTGGGGGGATGTGGAGAGGAGGAGGGGGCCAATGGAGACACAAGGAAAAGGTAGAAAAAGAAAAAGCTCCCCTCTCCGGTGGTCAGAAAAGTAAAGAGACAGAAACAGAGGAGAATAAAGACTCCCAAATCCCCGGGGGTTCTTTGGATCTACTCAAATTTTCTTATCACATCCAAATAGGGAATTCACCACTTAGGGTAACAAGGTGTCCTTGGGAGGCCCCAGCAGGAGGTCAGCCTGCTGAAGAAATGAAAGAACTACCCGACAGTTCTAGAGCTTCCCTGCCAAGCACTCTTCTCTCCAGTTCTCACAGAGGTGCTCCTGGTAGCCTGGCAACCGCCCCCCAGGCCCCCTGGCATGCTGCCGTGTTGATGCGCAGCAGCTGTGGGGAGTGCTGGGAGGACACGGTACAAACTGGACTGAACGGCGGAGTCCTTCTCCACCCAGCTCTCTCCTGCCACAACACAGCAGCCCCATCACCCCGTGAGTTATGGGGTCAGCCTCAGTGTCTCCTTTCCTCTAGACATGAGGAGGCAAGGGTGGCCCCAGACCTCTCTCTCTTAATCTGGGAACTGGAAAAACCAGGTGAAGATGGTTAGGAAGTCTCCCAGGTTAAGGGAGACCTGGGACTGTGACTCCCAGCAGGATAAGAACGGCTGTCGGCTGGCCACCACTGGGTGCTTCTACTGCCGAGATGGACTCAGAGATCTGCGCACTGCCCTCCCCCATTCTCAGGTCACGAAGAACCTCTAAAACCCTGACTCTCAGAAAGGGCCCTACGTGATGCAACATACTTCACACAGAATCTCTACTTTTCTCCACGCCCGAGACACATTATGTATACAAAGGGATGATAGGGAGGAAAGAGCTCAAAGTCAGGGGGCCAAGCTGCAGTCACCTTATCTACATCTCTCACCTCCCTCAATCATCTTCAGCCACCCTCCAGGCTCTAGGCACCAGCTGGCACCAATTTAAGAGGCCTTTGAGGCATGGATTGGTCAAGCACTCGAGAGAGTGCCTAAGTTTGAGAAACGCTAGGATAGGACTGCACTGGCCCAAGACAACTGACTCATATTCAGACTGAGGCCCAAGGCCTCTATGGAAGTGTTTTCAGAGCTTTAGTGCCCATGGAGATAAATGAAAATCCCTTATATTTGCTCATTAAGTCCCCAAGCCGTATCTCCAAACCAAGGGCAAAATGAGAAAGAAAAAAAAAAAATGTGATGAGGGACATGGAAATGTCATCTCTAAAGTTCTGACCAGATTCAGACAAGGTTGATAGCAAAAAGTAAGCTTCAGAAGACCTCAGTGAGTCCTAGAAAAGGGGACTCCTTGAGCCACCACCAGGAGCAGTTCTATCACTCACTGCCAGGGAAAGCGGGGGAGCCCAGCAGACCGAAGCACCAACAACCGCAACACCTCTTCTTTGTCTCAGTTTTTAATAGTATCTTTTATTTGCCTCTTGAAGTCTATACCTCTGATTGAGTTGATGTTCACTGCTCTTCTTTTTTTTTTCACTGCTCTTTTTAAAATTTATTTTTAATTGAAGGATAATCGCTTTATAATATTGTGTTGGTTTCTGCCATATATCAACGTGAATCAGCCATAGCTATATATATGTTTCCTCCTTCTTGAGCCTCCCTCCCACCCCTCTAGGTTGTCACACAGTCCTGGTTTGAGTTCCCTGAGTCATACAGCAAGTTTCCACTGGCTATCTATTTTATATACGGTAGCCAATACCTCTTCTGAGTCAACACGACAACTTGCAATGACCAATTCACAAATGAGATGCAATAGCTTAGAAAATATTAATATTAAAATGAGTCCTTCCCAAAGTCTCTGCTTAGGTTTAGAATTCATCATTGGATTATCTTAAAGGCTGGGACTTTCAGTTCAGTTCAGTCGCTCAGTTGTGTCCGACTCTTTGTGACCTCATGAATCGCAGCACGCCAGGCCTCCTTGTTCATCACCAACTCCTGGAGTTCACTCAGACTCACGTCCATTGAGTCAGTGATGCCATCCAGCCATCTAATCCTCTGTCGTCCCCTTCTCCTCCTGCCCCCAATCCCTCCCAGCATCAGGGTCTTTTCCAATGAGTCAACTCTTCACATGAGGTGGCCAAAGTACTGGAGTTTCAGCTTCAGCATCATTCCTTCCAAAGAAATCCTAGGGCTGATCTCCTTCAGAATGGATTGGTTGGATCTCCTTGCAGTCCAAGGGACTCTCAAGAGTCTTCTCCAATACCACAGTTCAAAAGCATCAATTCTTCGGTGCTCAGCTCTCTTCACAGTCCAACTCTCACATCCATACATGACCACAGGAAAAACCATATCCTTGACTAGACGGACCTTTGTTGGCAAAGTAATGTCTCTGCTTTTCAATATGCTATCTAGGTTGGTCATACTCCTTCCAAGGAGTAAGCATCTTTTAATTTCATGGCTGTAGTCACCATCTGCAGTGATTTTGGAGCCCCCCAAAATAAAGTCTGATACTGTGTCCACTGTTTCCCCATCTATTTCCCATGAAGTGATGGGACCAGACGCCATATCTTCATTTTCTGAATGCTGGGACTTTAGTAAAAGAGAAAAACTGAGCTATGGAGTAGCAAGGAGGGAAGTGAGCACAGCCTGAATGAGCCGGCAGCAGGAGAGAGCCAGTTTCTGGGACATGGAACACAGTGAGTTCTAAAGGGCTGCTGTGATTAACACACTGGAGAATTCTAGGACACACTCTTTTATGTTACTGTCAAGTCAGATCATAGAGTACGACAGTGTCCCCTAATCCCTTGCAGTGCACAACCCGCACAAAAGCACACGCGATGCACCAGGAGGGACACAGACACACCACTCTTAAAGTTCTGACCAGATTCTGACTCGGTGACTCTGTTGGTTTAGGTTACCTATTTGCTGCAGTCAAGCTGCAACTCAGGCACAGCCGCGGTAGAACAGACAGGAAACATAATTCCCACCTCCATTCCAACAAACTCTATTATGACCACCTCAAGTGACCACATGGTTCTACTAGAGTCTTCTCCTCCAGCAGAAGCTTTAAACCCTCCATCCTCTCGTCTAAAAGGAAGAAATGCCAAAACCCAGGGACAGCCACAGGCACACAGAAAAGCAAGAATAGGCTTAAATCCTCTGAAATGGGGAGGATGAATTTGAAAAATAAAGACAAAGTATGGCTTCTAGGGGGCAAGCACTTTAAGTCCTAACTTGTCCCATGATTTCGCCTAAAAATGAATGATACATTTTGTCATGACAGATGAGAGTTCTCTTTTCTGTAGTAGGTGCCGGACATAATCACAGTTCTCAAAATAAAACCAAACAAATATACACACCTGAAAACTGGGTGTGTGTGGCAGAAGCAGGAAGTGAAAGGCATTCTAAAACTTGTTTAGAAGTATTGGGAAAAAAAAAGAAGTATTGAGTATTCAGATACATTGAATGTCAGTCCCACTGGAAAGTAAAAGAATTATACTGCTCATAGGCACCAACTAGCCACTGAAGAAGAGGGTGGCTACTGAGATGGAGAGGATGGCTCAGAAAGGCTCCCTAGTGGCTCAGTGGTAAAGAATCCACCTGCCAACGCAGGAGACACAGGTTCGATCCCTGATCCGGGAAGATCCCACGTGCTGCACAGCATCTCAGCCCGTGCGCCTTAACTATTGAGCCTGTGCTCTGGAGCTCGGGAGCAGCAACTACTGAACCTGGAGCCCCATAGCCGGTGTTTCACAACAAGAGAGGCCACCACAGTGAAAAGCCTGCACATCACAGCTACAGAGTGGCCCCGACTCACTGCAATCAGAGAAAAGCCGGAGTGCAGCAACGAAGCCCCATCACAGCCAAAAATAAATACGTAAAATAAAGTCTCATAGAGACCCTTCACTCCTCCACTGAAGACAAACACAAGTTCACAGTTCCTCATCTACCATTCCAAAATCCCAAAACTCTGAAAACGGAAACATTTTAAATAACTCATTTGGCAGCACAACAAACCCTAGCTCATTTGGTGACAAAAACATAATGTGATTTACACAAAATCATCTGTAGTCTATTCATCTCACTTTGTGTGAATATTCTTACATTAAACTGTTGTAGTAATGAGTTTCATCATGGGATGGTGACTCTAGCCCCCTTTAGAGGTTAGATAGATGTACCATATTACCTCCAAATTTTTAAAACGCATCTGGTTCCCAGGGCTTCAGACAAGGGGGAAAGTTTATAAATATATAACAGGGTGACATAAGAGCCCTGCAGAGATAACTACAGGCCCAAGAAAGTCAAATTATGTCCTGGTGGTTTCAATCTAACCGGCCTCCTACACAAGCCAGAGGACAACATTGTGTTAGAAATGGGAGGCCTGTTACCACAGGGTCCCTAACCACATGTTAAATCCTGGGTTCCTACCTTCACATATTCCAGAGTTGGGTCCAGAAGATGCTGATCCCTGAAAAGAGAAAATACAAACATGAGAACAATTGGGAACAACTCATTCTCACACTGGGTACAATGTATCTAACATTATTTCACCCTGTTCATTCACATTATTAAGATGAGTCCACCTCCCAGACAATATCCACAGCCAGGAAGTTAGAAAAGACACGTGTTTTCCTGTAAAATTCAAGCCCCAAATATTAGACTATTTATGGCTAGTAATTCTAGAGTCACTAAAGCATAAAAATCAGCCTAAAACTCTGAGCTAAAGAGCTGTGAGGAGTAACAGACACCAATAAAGCAGGGCCCCGCAGCACTTTGGACCAGGCGGCTGTGCCACACCCTCTTTGGCAGAAAACAGAAGCTCAGGTGGGGAGGACAGCTGCCCAAGGTCACCCAGCACCCAGATAGGTGAAGTTTGAACCCAGCTCTGCTTCTAAATCCCCTTTGTCTTTTGCTATCAAGCTGAACAACTCATTCTAATTTTCTTTGGTACCCCAGTGTTTTTTCTCTCCCCACCTAACGTCTGCTCAGATCTATTATAATACTGTTAGGATTAACCAGACAGGTAAAAATAAACAGCAACAGTGTCACTGAGGAGGCTGATTCATTACAGTGTAAGAGGATCTTAGGCAAAGGAAGGGAGGGGGACACGTGACAGCTGATGCTTCCAATACTGGCAGAGTTAGGGCAAGGTGCCCACCATAACACAGGATGTGAAAAGACGGTGCCTTTAGAGACTTAAACTTCACAAAATCAACACATTCCCCTGAAGAGATGAGATCACTTTTTAAAGAACAGAGTGGCTCTTAAGCTGGTGGGGAGGTTGTCAGCATATCTACAGAAAGCACACGGCCCTCAGGAGGTGGGGGATCCCCACCCACAGGCAGCCGCCTCCGGAAGAATGAGCTCAAGCCCAGACCCTCAGGGGCTTGGACACTTCCCTCTGTGGAGAGACCCCCGGGAGACGGTAGCACTTCTGTCCTGAACAGGGGCAGTGGACCCCTGCTTGGACACAAGGAGTGGCTCCCACAGCTCAGGGGCAGCCCATCTTGTTGTAAAATGGACCCCATCCTCAGAGCTGTTCCTGGACTGGTCTGTCCACTGAGTCTTGCACACAGGGCATGCACACAGAGGCAGGCTGGCTTCGGAGACGCTCCTCTAGGCTGTGGGAGCACATGAGCTTCTGAAATGAGTCCCTTTGTAAGGCCAAAGTATCTGAGAAGGGCTTAAGCTCAGAGTCCCTGGTGCACTTCCATCAAAGAGGAGTATAAATCAGTCTTTCAGAGCCTTAAAACTAAGCATACTCTTTGCCACTAAGCTTGTGTTTGTTCATCAGGCATCTTTTCCCAAAGCGGCCGAGTCTGTCTGCTGTGCTGGGTCACCAGCTCTCCTTCTGCAGTCTGGACATCAAGCTGATGTTTCCAGGCTTTGCGACCATGAGACCACATGGCGAGGGACTATAAACTTCGTCAGCAGGGCTTTGGCCAAGCTCCCTTTTAAGTTCTCAAACTCCTGGGTTTCTACTGAAGCAACATTTTAGGCTTATAGGCATCCAGTCTCATGCTAATCATCCAGTCCAGTGGTCTGGCCCTGGGAGTGCAGAAAGATGTTACAGCCACTTGGACGCTGCTTCTCATCTTTTTCAAGTGTCTATTTTTAGGTATGTTCTAAAACGTCCATTATATACACTCATTCATGTGTGTCTTAATGCATGGATAACAGTGTAGGTGTGTGCTGTTTATAGCAATGATTTGGTCCTGGGAATCTCTCCACACTAAATAATTGAGGACTCTGAAAAATTTTGTTCATGTGGGTTATATCTACTGATTACTGATATTAGAAATTAAACCTGAGAAATTTTCAAGGTGTTTGTGAATTCACACTTTAAAGGTAAATCCATTAAAATATTTACATAAACAACATTTTTATAAAAACATGTTTTTATAGCAAAAATTTAGTGAGAATAGTGACGCTGTCATTATTTTTGCAGATCTTTTTAACATCTGGTTTACTAGAAGACAGGTGAATTCTCATATCTACTTCAGCATTCAAAATGTTGTGATATGTTTTGGTTGAAACAAACGAAGAAAATCCCCCTTCATGAAGTTATGTAATTGAAAAGGGAGGGATACTTTAATAGGTTTTTCATATAATTATGGATGTTCTACTTTAAGAATATACCAAACCTTGACAAGTAATAATTTCTTAAAGGTTAGCTGTGGACTCTGAGGCCATCTCTCTTACTCTTTTCCATCTGTCCTGCACTTTGAATGGATCTTTTGTCCATGTCTGATTCTTTAACCACTATTCTGGAAAATATTGGTTCACTGAGTTACGCAGATCTGCCAAATTTTGATCCAATTCATTATAATGTAAAAAAAAAAAATCACATTTGTTAATATCATCACTAATCTCGTTAGAAGTTACTGCCTATAGGGAATTGTCAAGCTCATGGTGGAGGATTCCATGTGTCTTCTAAAATTTTAATTTTTCACTGGAATTTTTTTCATTGGCAACTAACAAGGTCAGATATTTTCCCTGAGCTTCATTTCACTCATTTTGGAGGAAATAGCTTCCAAATACCAAGACCACATAGTCATGATCTGTAATTTTAACTTTTTTTAGGTGTTCAAAAGTCATTCTTTTAATAAATTCTTTTTAGAACTTTGCCCAGGATCTGCTCTTCTCACCAGATTTACCTGTAAAAATCCTTTCCCTTTCACCTTTCGAAAGCTGAAATATTCCTCTCTCTCTTTTCTAGAGATAGACCTGAAAACTGAGCTCCTTCTATCAGGACAGACCCCTCAAGCTCTATTGGGAAGAGGGTGTGGTAAGCAACACGGCTCAGGCTGGGCGCTGTGTCTGGCTGGTTCCTGAGGCAGCCCCAGCTGCAGTCAGTTAGGGTCCCCATTCAGAGGTGGGGTCACCTCCAGGCAGGTGGCCCTTGAGATACAGGCTGGGACCTGGGACCCTTTACTGCAAGTGTTTGTATCCAGATAAATATCACCTGGAGCAGCAGAATACAAAAAACCATAAGGGACTAAAAATAACTGCATCTGCCCATGGTTGGGGCAGGTCCTGAACAGCATGATACAAAAAGGCCCAAACTCAGCTGCCATTTCTGGGCTGCTGGGAGCAAAAGCAGCGTACTGCGCATGCCCTCTGCACCCAGCAGGACCAAGGGGGTTGGAAGATCATCTGCATCCCCCTTCTAGCCCAACCCACCAGGCTTTCCTTCCCCTCACCCCATTTACGGGACCAGCTCTCCCCCACCGGGGGCTGGTGAGCAAGGGCGCCTGTTGCTTGTTTTCACCCCCTCCTGTGGCATCAGAAGAACCCTGCCTGAAATTCTTGGCTGACCTCTTATCAGTTTCTATTGGTTAAAGAGTCCAAGGACCCAGCTCGGTAACATACCTGCTCTCCCCACCACCCTGCTCTCCTGCCCAGTGGCCCCAGCACAGAGGAGCCTGGGGTGTTCTCCCCAGCATCCCCCCAGGCTTGCATGGACTCCAGTGTTCCCATTTGATCCTCCACCACACACACTTCTCTTGGCAGAAGAGAAGGAAACAGGAGGTGCTGGTTAGGGATGAAAACTGAAGTCTCCTCCCGACCCCACCCCCCAAGTGAACCCTGCTAAGAAAGCTCTGTTCATTCTGTAAGCAGAACACTGTGTGAGTGCTAAGTTGCTCCAGTCGTGTCCGACTCTTTGCAACCCTATGGACTGTAGACTGCCAGGCTCCTCTGTCCATGGGGATTCTCCAGGCAAGAGTACTGGAGTGAGTTCCCATTTCCTTCTCCAAGGGATCTTCCCAACCCAAGGATCAAACCCATGTCTGCTGTGGTTTCTGCACTGCAGGCAGATTGCATTCCTCTGCTCATCCTTTTCAGAGGCAAGGGAAGGAAGACGAAGAGAGTATGTTATAAACCCCAAAGCCTTAAAAATCATTGCCTTGAACCAAATTAACAGTATATTGGGTTGGCCAAAAGTTTCGTCAGGGTTTTCTGTACCATCTTACAGAAAAACTCAAGCAAACTTTTTAGCCAACCCAAATATTTTAATGTAGAAGTGCTGTGTCTCCTTTCTCAGCCAGCCTAACCCTAACTCTAATCCAACTAACCACAAAGAAGACATAAGCTAGAAACATAGCAGTTGCCCTGTAGCCCCAGCCTCTAATTTGAAATAGAATATCCAATTATTCATATAAGACTGCACAGCAAACACTCCTTAAACCACATCTTTATACTCTCCAACAGAGTTCACTAGAAAACAAACAGAGAAACTTGGCAATACAAATGAAAAGCTTTTTTAATCTTTTTTTTTTATTTTGCTTATGCCAATTATGAATCCCCACCCATGTGAATCCATGAGGTTGTGTGCATCCCTACCCCTGAGAGTCTGGTGGGCACCATCGGCCCTCTGTCAGGCAGGCTGCCCTGCAGAGCACCATCCACAGACCGCAGGAAAGCAGCAGGATGAAACCAGACTCTGTTATTCTGTTCTTAAGTTTATTAAGTCTTAAATAACATCACTGTGCTCACTCTGGTTAAATCACTCTTTCCAGTGTCCCACTTTCTCAAGTTCATACTGAGGATGTCTCGCTGGAAGTCCCAGAAATGTTACACATATTTACTATTTTAGTTTGTTTCTCATCAGTAAACAGGTTAATAATTTCCTCTCTCTTAAAGGGACACTTGAGCTAGAAGTGTTTGCTATTTTGAGTTAAGAGGTTCTCCGCCTTGAATACACAAACAGAATTTCACTGACATAGATCTTTTCTGAGCAGTTCAAATGCAGATGGAGATGGAAGTGCCCTATGTCTGTCTTAAATGAGATAATGTTTTAAGTGAATGGATGTTTACTTATTTAAATATTATAGGCTAAATTAACGGCTAACAGTGATGTCACACAAATGTTCATTTGGATATAACATAAAAAGGAAACGCCTGTGATAACATGATTATTTCATACAATGGAGGGATGTGAGAAACTAGATCCAGCTATTTCAGACTGGGGCTCCCCTAAACTACACGCACACCGTTGGTTTGGTTTAGTCACTCAGTCATGTCTGACTCTTTGCGAACCCACGGGCTGTAGTCCATCAGGCTCCTCTGTCCACGGGATTTTCCAGGCAACCATGGAGTGGGTTGCCGTTCCCTTCTCCAGGGGAACTTCTAGACCTAGAGAATCGAACCTGGTTCTCCTGCACTGCAGGTGGATTCTTTACCAACTGAGCCACCAGAGCCCTCCATGCACACTAGCAACATGCAGAATTTGCACTCTTCCTCTGGAGTTCCATGTATGTTTACTGCAATGGTATTTATACAATGGTATCTCCCTCTACAAGGTGAGCAATCCAAGAGAAATGGGCTGCTCACTTCACATTCAGTATTGTATTCATCCCAAAACATCAGCAAGCAACTACAGTAGGCCAGACAACGGAAATACAAGAAGCAAAGGCACAGGTGCTGCTTTTATAGAGAGGCTGCAGCAAAGCGGGAAAACAGATCAACCAACTCAGCACAATTCAAGTTAGAGAGAGAGAGTCAGTGGGAGGGAAGCTCCATAGAGAGGCCTTGAGGCAACACCTGAGTTAAGGTTTGAGGGCTGAGTAGGGACTTGTCCCAGTGAAGCAGCTGTGGGGCAGGTGGTGATGAGAAATCCTCAGGCAAAGAGAGAAGCATGTGATAATACACTACATATGGCGGACCACAGCCCTGAGGAGTTGACTTTCTGTTAGCCCTGGCCACCATCATCTCTCACCTGGACTCTGCAATACAAATCCCCAGTTCTGCTCCATCTCTACAGCCTCCACACAGCAGCCAGCATGATCCGTACTCAGATCACTGCCCAGCTCAAAATCCTCTACTAGCTCCCATCCTGTCAGAACAAAACCTTGAGGTCCCACTGTGGCCTTTGAGGCCCTGGACTGCATGACCTTGGCCAGCTCTCCAACCTGTGTTAGGCAGAATTTCAAAGATGCCCCTTTCCTGAGATTCCTGTCCCTTGATGAGTTAATCAAACACTAATCCAGGTACTGCTGTGAAGGGATTTTGCAGATGTTAATAATGTCACAAGTCAGCTGACTTGGGGGATTTGACATGAGGGAGTCTGTTGCCAGCATGATATTATGAGAGGGTCTGTGACAAGACAGAACCCACAGGAGATGAGAGCTGCCCCTGGCAGATGGCCAGAGCCCACAGTCCTACAACCACAAGGAACTGGATTCTGCCAGCAACCTGATGAGTGTGGAAGCACACTCCCCACCCCAGAACCTCAGGTGAGAATGCAGTCACTGACATCTTGAGTGAGACCCTGAGCTGAGAACCCAGCTGAGCCACATGGGACTTCTGCCCTACAGAATGTGTGAGGTGACAAATGAATGTTAGGTCACCAAGTCTGTGGTAACTTGTTACTCAGCAAAAGAACACTGACACACTTGTTGCCTATTCCAAAGCCCTACTGACTTTTCTTTCTGTTGTGCAAACACATCAAGTCAGCTCCTGCTGCTGTGGCTTGGCATTCGCTGCTCCTTTGCCTGGAATAGTCTCCCTATATATGCTTGAAGGGGCTTTGCAGGTGGTGCTAGTGGTAAAGAATGCACCTGCCGATGCAGGAGACCTAAGAGATGAGAGTTCAATCCTTGGGTGGGGAAGATCCCCTGGAGAAGGATGGGGCAACCTACTCCAGTATTCTTGCCTGGAGAATCCCATGGACAGAGGAGCCTGCTGGGCTACATTCCATAGGGTCGCAGAGTCAAATGCAACTGAAGCAACTTAGCACGTGTATGCTTGAAGGCTCACTCAGGCCCACATCACTCAGATCTCTCTCAAACATCACTTCCTTAACCAGCCTACCTAAATGAACACCACCCCAACACTCTATCCCCTCATCTGGCTTCATTTTTTCCCGTATTATGTGATAACTTATGATATGTTTATTTGCTCATGGTCTGTCTATTCCCTCGAATATAATCCTGCAAGAGTGGGGCTTTCTCTGCTTTGTTCCCCTTGGTGTCCCCAGTGCTCTGCACATAGCAATTGCCCAGAAACCACTTGCTGAATTAAGGAGTAAAAGAACTACTAAGGAAAGCAGAGGGTTGGGGGAGGTAATAGGTCTGGTGAGGGGTTGGGAGATCAGGATGAAGAAGAGGCAAAGCCAGACTATCAGGGGCTTGGATGCCATGTAAACACATTTACACTTTATCTTGAAAGCAGTGGGATCTGTTGAAGGCGCTCATGCTGGAGAATAACCAGAGATTTGTGTTTTAGAAAAATCTCCATGCAGCAGTATGGAAAACAGATTAGTGGGGTCCAGATGGAGCCAGGAAGACTAAAGGGAGTATACTACGGGGTCTGGGTAAGAGATGAGTAGGCCTGGGCTAGAGTGGCAGAGTGTGAGGGAGACTCACACTCTAGAAGGGGGAATAGATAGACCTTGGTAAATGGCAGGATGCAGCGGGTGAAAGGAAAGACAGAGGTAAGGACACTCACTGAATTCTTTCTAAGGGAACCGGGTAGATGGTGCCTAGCCCTTGGTAGGGACTCAATACCTTTGCTAAGAATGAATTAGCAAACACCTTTGCAGGTGGCGCAGTGGTAAAGATTCTGCCTGCCAATGCAGGAGACGCAAAAGATGTGGGTTCCATGCTTGGGTCAGGAAGATGCCCTGGAGGAGGAAAAGGCAACCCACACGAGTATTCTTGGCATGTACAGAGGTGACTGGCGGGCTACAGTCCATGGGGTTGCGAAGAGTCAGACATGACTGAGCACACGCGCATGCTTGCCTCAAGCACTAGAGTGAGCGGACTACCAGGATCAAGCACTAGAGTGAGCGGACTACCAGGATCAAGCACTAGAGTGAGCGGACTACCAGGATCTGAATTAGTAAGACTGTATCCCTTTACCACCCATTTCCCACGGTTGGTAGTGCACACATGACTGCTGCCATCTAGCTACTGAGTATCCCGAATAAGCTCTCCTTCCTTCTCAACAGATCGTTATTTTCCGGGGTCTTTCACATCCTTCAAACTATGAACACAGAAATTCTTCCCTTAGAGTATAATAAAATATAATATTTAAGTAATCCCTTCATGCCAGCAAAAATAGTTAACTCATGAAGGAAAACCAGGGAACAATAAAACAAAGGCGCTATGCAGAAGCTAGATAAGAGAGCCCAGTTTTACATAACGCTTTGGTCTCCTCCATCACCCCGCCTCACCTGCCACTGCTTGTTTATGTCTTTTCCTCAGGGCTGTAAGCTCTGTGAAGTCAGAGGCTGCTTCTGTCCTGCTCATCAATGTATACTAATCACGTACCAAAGTATTTGTCATATAGTAGCCAATTAATAAATAAACAAGGGCAAGGACAAATGAACATATAATGCACAATTAACCACCTTATATACAAATAAAGACTCAGAAAAATATAAAGTTCCACCCTGGGACCTTCATTTGCTTAACCTGGCAGACCAGGTAGTTTCAAATCTAAATGATAATCAAATTACAAATGTATTTTCAAATATATTGTTGAAGTCACAAGAAAGGGAAAGTCTCAGGAAACACAGACATATATGTAAGACAGACACAAAAGGAGAACAAATTAAGAACACAAAATGTGAACAACAACAAAAAGATAAGGAGGAAAGCAGGGAGGCTAAGCCCTGGGTCCGCAAGACGGAGCAACTAACTCTGAAGTTATCCCTCATAATGCTAGAACGATCAGACCAGGACGACACCACCCACCACAGAAGGAATGTGCTAAATACAACGCAACAAAAAACATGCTCCAGCAAAGGAAACCAAGGAGAGCTACTCTCTCCACCACAGACTCTGATGGAAAAATAGCAGTAGTCATAGTCTCCCCTAGGAATGCGTAAACCACAAGTCATCCTTTGGGATGCAAATTCATATGACCTGCTTCGATAGAGAATACAACACTGAGAAAAATATTAAAGTGTCTGGGTTAGTGGCACCATTAATTAGTCAGGGAACAATGTAAAAGTGCTTTCTGGAGGAAAACTTCATCAACAGAAAGCTACGCAGGATATCCACAAGTTTGGTTAAATATAAACTCCCTTTTAGAAATAATTACATACATCAGAAAACAAACCCCAATGACAGTCTCCAAAATTAGCAGAAATGACAGCAGATTGAGATCCTTAAAGAATTCAGATATTGAAATTTCAGAGGTAAGCTATAAAATAATGATGCATGATAATTTTTTTAAAAGATGGAATAAAAAATGTGACTCAAGAATAAACAGGCAGATACAAAAATAATCTAACATCTAGAAATTTTTAAAAAATTGATCACACATCTAGATATAAAAATAATCTTATAAATAAGCCAGACATGACTAGAGAAAATATTTATGAATTTAAATAAATAAATTATACAAAACAGCAGAGAAAGAGTCAGGGAAAATATAAAAGAGACACAGAAGGTAGAATGAAAAGGTTTACTTATATTTAACCAGAACTCTAGAAAGAGAGAACAGAGAAAGGCAAAAGCAACAGTCAAATAATGATGGGAAACCTTCAAAGTTAATGAAAAATGCTAATTATCAGATTCAGGCATCCCATGAGTCCTAAGCAGTATAAAACAGAAATAAACACATTTTAAGGAAGTTACAGACTACCAAAAACAAAGAGAAGATCCTGAAAGCAGCAGAAGAGCCAAGAAAGGTTGCCTGACAGCAATGACAATTAGACTGACAGGAGCTTTTCATCAGCCAAAAGGGAAAGGGAGGAGCACAAAATTTCTTGCCCGGAAAACCACTGAGAACAAGGGTGAATAAAGACAATCAGAGACAAATAAAAGTAGAGAAGACCCTTCAGGAAGCAGGGAAAGGATGCCAGAAGGAAAACTTAGGGTCTAAGACTGAACGGTGCACAGAGAAGCTGATAAATATACAGGCAGCTCTAAAACAGCACTGACGGTGACGACAAGACAATGTCTAATCCGTGGAGTTAAACAACAAACAGTCAAGTGCTGGTAAGCATGTGGAGAAACTGAAATCAATCCCGCCTGGAAAATCCCACGGATGGAGGAGCCTGGTGGGCTGCCGTCCATGGGGTCGCTAAGAGACTGAGCCACTTCACTTTCACTTTTCACTTTCATGCATCGGAGAAGGAAATGGCAAGCCACTCCAGAGTTCTTGCCTGGAGAATCCCAGGGATGGGGGAGCCTGGTGGGCTGCCATCTGTGGGGTCGCACAGAGTCGGACTGAAGCGACTTAGCGGCAGCAGTGCACTGCAGGTGGGAATGTAAAATGGTACAGCTGCCCTGGAAAATGGTATGTTGGCTCTTCAAAAAGTAAAAGTAGAATTTCCATACAATCCAGCAATTTATGTTCTGAATATATACCCCCAAAATTGAAAGCAAGGATTTTGAAGAGATATTTGTGCACGTTTAGAGCAGTATTATTCACAGAAGCCGAAGGAAGTAACCCAACTGTCCATCAACAGATGAATGGATAAACAAAATGTGCTATATACACAGCGTGCTCTATATCATGGAGTATCATCTGGCCTCAAAAAGGAAGAAAATTCTGACATATGCTAGCATACAGAAGAACCTTAAGGACAATATGGTAGGTGAAATAAGCCAGTCACAAAAGACAAATACCCATAAAGATGTCACTTATATGAGCGAGTAGTCAAAATCATAGAGTCAGCAAGTAGAATTGTGGTGGCCAGGGGCGGGGGGCTGGGTGGGGAGGGTGTGCGGAGGGCAGGGAATGGGGAGTTGCTGTTTAATGGGTGCAGATTTTCAGCTTTGCAAGCTGAAGAGTATTCTGGAGACTGGTTGTACAACAATGTGAATGTACTTAACATTACTGAACCATGCACCTAAAAATGGTTAGAAGGTAAATTTTATGGCATGTGTAACTAACTACAATTTTAAAAGACAAACTAAAACACAGGGCAACATTGACATAGGAGCCAAGTGGAAGGTGCCCGAAGCGCATGTTCTAAATCCTGCAGTGCTCGGGAAGAAGGAAAGGTATTGTTTTACTCTATTATGTTGTATAAAGTCATTTAAAGGTATTTTTAAACTAACCATTAAATGAATAAGAATAGAGATTTTGTTTTTTTTTAAAGACAATTCAAAATAAGGCAGTTAAAAAAATTACCATAGTTAAGAAAAATGTATGAACAGTACAGACACACAGAATAAGAGGTAGCTATAAACCCAAATGTATCACCAAACATGGTAACTGTTAACCAGATTAAACTCAAGACACATTTGCACAATGTAGGATATAGCACATGTAGGATACAATCAAAGTGGTTATTTTGGAAAAAACTAGAGCCTTAAATGCTAACTTTTAGAGAAGACTGAAATTAACTATT
The DNA here is from genome assembly GCF_001704415.2 of Capra hircus. NCBI lineage: Eukaryota > Metazoa > Chordata > Mammalia > Artiodactyla > Bovidae > Capra > Capra hircus. The sequence continues at coordinate 70,740,851 of NC_030810.1, forward strand.
TCTAGCTTAAGTTGGACACAACTGAGCGACTTCCCCTTCACCCACTCCAGTGTTCTTGCCTGGAGAACCCCAGGGACGGGGGAGCCTGGTGGGCTGCCGTCTCTGGGGTCACACAGAGTCGGACACGACTGAAGTGACTTAGCAGCAGCAGCAACAGCTTAAGTTAAGAGAACAGAACAAACATTTTAAAAATAGACTAAAGATTTTTTTAATGCAGAAATTAAAAGAAAAAAGATACAGTAAGGGAGCAACAAATGAAGCCTGGTTCTTCAGGAGCCTAATAAAATAAACCTCCGACAGATATAATCTAGGGGGAAAATGAAAGAAGGCACAAAACAGCAGAGAAATAAAGTGGGGGTATAATCAGAGATCCTTGGGGTCAGGAAGATCCCCTGGAGGAGGAAATGGCAACTCACTCCAGTATTCCTGCCGGAAAAATCAGAGGAACCTGGCAGGAATTCCATGGACAGGGGAGCCTGGCGGGCTACAGGCTTGGGGTCACAGAGTTGGACATGGTTGAGCACACACAGCACATAACCACAGATACAAGAGAGCTCAGTAAGAGAACACTATGAACATCTTTACACCAATAAATTTGAAAGATTAGGGAAAAAACAAATTCCTGGGAAAATACTACTAAAATAGACTCAAACAGAAAACCTGAAGAGTCCTATCTATAACAATTAAAAAACTGAGTCAGTTGTTCAACAGCTACAGATCTAGATGGTTTTTCTAACCAGGAAGTTCTGCCAAAACTTTGGAACTTATTACTATGAGAATTATATAAACTCCTCAAGAAATTTGAAAAAGAGGATATTATAATTTTGATACTAAAGGATACCAGGTTAATAAAAGAAAAACTATAGGTTAATCTCACACATGAAGAGATACAAAAAAAATCCTAAAACAAAATATTGATATACCTAATTTTAAGAATCCAAGAATGCATAAAAATACATCATAATCAAACTGGGTTGACTCCTGGAATACAGTGTCAGTTTGACTTGAGAAAATCTATTCGCCACATTAACAGATTAAAGGAAAAATCATTTGGGGCTTCTAATTAATGGGGGGAGGAAGAGGAATTAAAAAAATACCACCAATTTTTCATGATCTCAGCAAGGAAAAAGCTAACTCATCACAAACTAGAAATAAAAAAGGACAAATATATCTGGTAAAAACCTCATTCTTAATGATGAAGTATTAGAATCATTACTAAAACCAATCAACTGATCAGAAACAAGATAAGGATGTCCACTATTATTGCTTTGATGCACTGTCCTGGAGGCCCTAGTCAGTGCATTTAAATAAGCAAAAGAAATAAAAAGTGTAAGAATTGGAAAAGGGGGAAGAAAACGGTCATGATTCACAAATGATGACTGTGGAACACACAAAGAATCTATACAAAGCTGCTGAGTAAAGCGTGGTTCCCAGATATGAAGGCACTGCAAAAATCATCAGCTTAAAACTTACTGAGGTGAGGGATTAGAAGGTTTATACGTCTGAATGGAGTGCTAGCTTGCGGGTATCCATTTACTACAAATGACCTCATTCCTAGAACATTTAACTGAAATGCAATCCAAAAAGACTTAAGACGAGTGTGACCAACGGGCTTCTTCACACGTAGCAGTGGTGCCAAAGAGGACGAACACTGTAGCCTAGGGGACTACTGGTTCACCATCCTTAACCAACCCACATACAAGGGCCCATCAACAGTCAGGAAAGGTGAACCCAATAACTGGGAGGAAGTTTGCCCTTTGTTGACAAGCTCCACCTACATGCATGGGGACATGGCCTTGGAACTTGGAGCCCTCAGTCATCTGCCCTCCAGCATGAAGTTCTATCAACATGGCAACACCTTGGGAAGCTGTGGGGGGGAGGAAGCGATAGCAAGAGGCTTTGAATCTATTAAGATTTTGCTTCCACTGGCCAATATTCCAGACTAAACCCATGTTCCTTCAGGTAAGATTGATGTCGGAGAGTATAGCATTCTCATCTTATATTTTTTTAGACGCTATCCATGATTCGAAGGCCTTGTCCATCTCACCAGCCTCATCTCCTCACCATGCTCCTTACACTCCAACAAATCCAAACTATTTGGAATTCCCTGAACCAAGAAGTCTAGAGAGTCCCCATCGTCTTTCTATTCATTTCCATCTTTCCCCTTCCTCCCTCCCCACCAACTCACAGAATTAATAACATCTCATCGCCACTTATTTTCTAGGCATTATAAAACATTTACAGGAGTACACATTATATTGACTTACAATTATTTGTTATAAAACTTTACTATAATAAATAATAATTCAATACATTATGTATATGCCTGTTTATTTCCCTTACTGGACTATGATCTCATTGAGAATAGGGACCATATTTTATTTTATTCACCTCTGTAGCCCCAGAGTACAGCTGCTCAATCAATGCTGGTTTGAATGAATGAGTTGTGTATGTGTGTGTGTGTGAGTTCTCACCACTATGCAGATCTAGACTTTAACCCTTCCCACCACACTCCATGGGTTCATCAAGGGAAGAATAACATTGGAGAGAGAGAGGGAACATGAGAGAAATGTTGTTCTTGGACTGACGGGCCTCCTCACGAAGGAGATAATACAGCCACAGGCCTGTGACCGAGCAGTGATGGCCGCAGACAGAACTCCCTTAGCAGTGGAAGGTCACTGCTGTCAGGCCAGCGGCTAGCTCCCTAGCCCCTCTGAGACTAGATATTTTCAAAGTGGTCTTGAGAAGCTGGCTGCCTCAACTGCAAATGAATCTCTCTGGACACGTTTGAAATGCCAGAGAGGAGGTTAACCAGGGAGATAACCAAGAGGACTGAGAGTGGACCACAAGGTCATTTCCAGCTGCTTATGGGAAAGTGAAGAACTAGATGCTTAAGACAGGACTGGCCTGGTGAGTGGAGAAATGACATCACTTGGGAAAACAGGAGCTAGCGCGTAGTTAGATGGACAGTTTCTCTACTGATACTGGGAATCGCATTAAAGTTGCAATAACGAGTTACTTTATCCTAATTAAATTTAAAAATACAGCAAAGGAAACTATACACCAGAGGAAAAAAAGCGACCCCTGGAATGGGAGAAAATAAACACAAACGAAGCAACAGACAAATGATTAACCTCCAAAATATACAAGCAGCTCATGCAACTCAATATCAGAAAAACAAACAACCCAATCAAAAAATGGGCAGAAGGCCTAGGTAGACATTTCTCCAAAGAAGGCACACAGATGGCCGATAAACACGGGAATATATGATCAACATCACCCATTATTAGAGAAACGCAAGGTAAAACTACAGTGAAGTACCATCTCACACTGGTCAGAATGGTCATCAGCAAAAAACCTGCAATCAGTGCTAGAGAGGATGTGGAGAAAAGGAACCTTATTGCACATTTGGTGGGAATGTAAACTGATACAGTCACTATGGAGAACAGTATGGAGATTTCTTTAAAAAACTAGGAATAAAACTACCATTAGTACATACTCAGCTGTGTCCAACTCCTTGTGACTCCATGGACTGTAGCCCACCAAGCTCTTCTTCGAGACTGTATGGACTGTAGCCCACCAGGCTCCTCTATCCATGGGATTTCCCAGGCAAGAATACTGGAGTGGGTTGCCATTCCTTTCTCCAGGGGATTTTCCCAATGCAGGGATTGAACCATCATCTCCTGCATTAGCAGGCAGATTCTTTACCACTGAGCCACCTGGGAAGCCCCATGTAAAACAGACAGCTAGCGGAAATTTGCTGTATGACATAGGGAGGTCAACTTGATGCCCTGTAACAACCTAGAGGGGTAGGAGGGAGGTTCCAGAGGGAGGGGACATATGTATACTTATGGCTGATTCATGTTGTTGTATGGCAGAAACCAATACAACATTGTAAAGCAATTATCTTCCAATTAAAAATAAAAATAAATTAAAAAAAATGAAGTTACTTTCCCATGCCACACAGGGGCATATTATATGCACTGTCTTTGCTAATTAAAAGAAGGATGTAATTTGTTAACATTGTAAGTCAATTCTCCTTTAATCTTTTAAAAACAGAAGCCAAAAGGAAAAGAAAAATCACTCATAAAAGCTAATTATGAAATTAATTATAAAATAGGCATACGATTGTGCTTTAAAAGGGGATGTAGCTTTAAAAACAGAGAACTATAACACTCCTAGATGTGCATTTCAGACAATATATTTTGTTTCATCCCTTTACAAAATAAATACAAGATTTACGCTCCCACATCTCAAGACATACTTCTTGATTTCATTTGTTAAAGCTGGCTCACTAGTAGTTGACAGGATTAAGGTTGGTGCTTATTTCATATTCTCCTTTCAGGGTTAACCCATGACATGAGGAGTTCCTTTTCACTAATACAAAGAACCTTAGGGGTATGCCTTGATGATTAAACGGCTCTGCTTTAAAGTAGAAGAGTGATCTAGACAGGAGCTCACTGCTCTGTAGTGGAGGAATTCAAGTTCTATTTCTGTTGTTTAGAGATAACAATTCACCAGACGGGAGCTGGGCAGCCAAGTGTAACCACTTCCCTTGGCCAAATTTTAAACTTCAATTAATGCTCCTAAAATCACATTAGCTTCTTTGACAACCATAGTATACTGCTGACTCATTGTGTTGTTAGTCACTCAGTCATGCCCGACTCTGCGACCCCATGGACTGCAGCCTTCCAGGCCCCTCTGTCCATGAGATTTTCCGGGCAAGGATACTGGAGTGGGTTGCCATTTCCTTCTCCAGGGGACCTTCCCAACCCAGGGATAGAACCTGGGTCTCCTGCACTGCAGCCAGATTCTTTACCAGCTGAGCTACAAGGGAAGCTCATTCTAGGGTTGCAATTACCTAAATCCTGGAATATTTTTTCACATGTGGCTATTAAGCCAAACGCTATACATTTATTTTGTTTTTTGGACTTAGTCCAAGTGCTTCTAGTTGGGCTTCCCCGATGGCTTACCAGGTAAAGAATTTGCCTGCAATGCAAGAGACACGGGAAACTCGGGTTTGATCCCTGGGTTGAGAAGATCTCCTGGTGAAGGGAATGGCAACCCACTTCTGTATTCTTGCCTGGAGAATCCCATGGACTGAGGAGCCTGGTGGGCTAGAGTCTAAAGGGTCGCAGAGTTAGACACCACGCACATGCACACGCACACACACACGCGCACACACACACACACTCTCTCTCTCTCTCTCTCTAGTTAGGTTTGGTCTGTTGTTTCAAAATGCCAATATCTTTTTTGGATCTTACTTCTATCTCTTTGATATATTAGTTATTCCCCCAATATTCATAACATCCACCAACATGATGTTTATGTCAGTATCATTGTCTAAAAGATATTTTAAAGTTGGCTAGCAATGGGCTAAGGACACAGCCTAGAGTGTATTTCCTGTACCATCATCTGGCCTGCAATCACTTTCATCCTAAGGATATCACTGATGACTGACATCTGAATATACATCTTCTCAACAGTCCTCTAATCTACTAACAAAGTAACCCCAGGAAGGAAAGTGAAACTAGTCTGACCTGCTTTTTGGCAAAGCCCTGCTAATTACTACTGGTTGTTGCTTCCTTCCCCAAGTATTCAAAAATCATTGTTCTAATAATCCTTTTTAGAATATTTCCTGAGATGGATGTCAATCTTACCATTTTATAGATTAATTTTATCTCCCTAGTTCTGGTTTAGAAATTAAAATCCTTCTCTATCTTCATCTCTCCTGTCACTCTTGGTGATGCCAGCATTTCTCCAATGCTGTGCACTGGTCTGGTGGTCTCAGCCTTTCTTCTCGGGCCTTGGGGCTTCAGCTTATTTGGTGGGATTAGAGCCTCTGTCATGGCCTCATCTGCTATCCTCCTTCACCTCTATCCTACCCTTTCCAATCAGAGAAATCGTTTCCTCGACCAAAAAAGGGAAAAAACGCAAGCTGAACAGAAGCTCAGCAGTTTGGTTTCTCTCACATCCCCCTCTCTTTGGTTTTATTATTCCAAACATAATTTCTGAAAGCCCTTTTTGTTACTCATAGCATTCCTTACAATCCTCTGCTCACTCTGCACTCAAGCTCTTTCCACAGCCCAGCGCCACTCTCTGACACGGGCCTCCGTTGCATGGCCCGACCTTTCCTAAGTCTGGGTCCACGGCCAGAACAGCCCGGAGCAAGTGGTGGCACAGCGAAGGCAGGCTCTGAGGGAAGGCTACCCAGAAAGCACAACCTGCAATCACCTGGTCAAGGAGAAAAAGTGACATGAAACCTAAAAAAAGATGTTAGAGTCAGAAGTCAAGAAAAGGAGAATTGCTTATTGAGCTAGTGGATGACATGGAGAGCAAAAGTGTGGATGGGAAGGCAGGTCAGCCGCCAAGAGAGAACAGGTGCAGGTGAGCTCAGATGGTTCAAAACCTGCATCCCCTGCTCCCAGGGCCATGAGCTCCTCAACTGGACAAAAGCCCCGGCCTGTCTTTGAGTCTCCAGCACACAAATACTCAGTGTACTAGCGAATGAATTTATCAGATCAGCCCTGGCTCATCATGCTACAGTCGGGGGGATCCTGTACATGGGTCAGTCCAGGCTGGAGACAGTCCTTCCTACACATTCTTAAACACGAGCGCTCCCTGGATGGTCACAACATACCTGTTCCTCCTTCAAGCTCTGCTCAGCATGTTGTTGTCGTCAGTTGTCCTGAATTGCATTTCCCTTTCAGAGCTTCAGACCGTGAGACTCTCTCTGTCATTTCCCTCAACTTGGGGAATCTTTCTTCCTACAGCCCAGGGTAGACTGTAGATGAGGACACAATTCCTGTCCTGGTGACAGAGATCCTAAGGCCCAGCTGCTACTCAAACTCCTGCTTCCTTCACTTCAGCAGCCAATTCCTGCTCCTATGAGTCAGTTTCTATCTCATCTGAAAATACAGCCATGCCTGATGAATGTGTTCATGACATACACTGAAAGAATGGCAATTAAACCGCCTCCTCAGGCAGATTCCCTAATCATGTTAAAACAGCACCATTTAAATATCCTTCATATCACACCATGGTGAGTCTCTACAGGAATCCAAGGTTAATACCAAGTGGTCCTGGTTGACGAAGACCTGATGTGCTAATGGGTCAACTTGCGTTCAGCAGAATTCCAGGACAGCATTAAGTTAAAAGCCACTGTTGAAATCTTAACTTGGCAGCAGTCAGTCAAACTGAATAGAGTAACAACGAGAAAAACCGTATCAAGGCCAGTATGTCTCTTGGCAGGCACAGAGGGTCTGGCATCAGTGAATCATCAGGCTTTGGGCTGGCTAAGCCCAAACACAGCACTTTTGATAAAAGCAGATGCTTTGTTTGGCTGGTGTCTATCTGCCCTTCCTCCACTCCTACTGGCCCCATCCACCCTGCCCCCAACCATTCCCCACTCACTAAAGGAGTGTGTTTGTAAAGGTTTCTTCTCAACTAACTCAGAGCCGACTCCTTGTGACCCCATGGACTATAAAGTCCATGGAATTCTCTAAGCCAGAATACTGGAGCGGGTAGCCTTTCCCTTCTCCAGGGGATCTTCCCAATCCAGGGATCGAACCCAGGTCTCCCCCATTGCAGGTGGATTCTTTACCAGTTGAGCCCTAAGGGAACCTCAAGAATACTGGAATGGGTAGTCTATCCCTTCTCCAGTGGATCTTCCCAACCCAGGAATTGAACCAGGGTCTCCTGCATTGCAGACAGATTCTTTACCAACTGAGCTGTCAGGGAAGCCCCAAAGTGCTACAGTTTTGAGAAAATAAAAGGAAAGACTCCACTCATCCAAACATACACAGGAACATGCACCCCAGGCCCCTTCTCCAGGGCAGGCACCTTAGAAAAACAGCCCTCACCCCTCAGGCAAGTCTGAACACCGACCACAGTGGTCTATGTAACCTCTGTCCACGGAGCTGTCGGGGGATGCACAGAACCGCCAGGGAAGGAACCAACCGCGGGCATAATCACCACACTGCTGACACAGGCCCACAGGGAGGGCGGCCCCCGGGGCATGTCTGCTTTAATCAAATCAAAAACGTTTTATAAAAAGAATCAAGTAATGAAAAAATGTGCTTTGTTTTACTACGTACTTAAAAGATTAGATCTTTTCCTGTTGAATTTTGTCTTTCATCCCCACCTTCCTTTGAACACCAACCATGTGTGGTTCCTGCCTCATTTCTCTGCTCCGCACTGAACCCTCAGCCTCCTATGCTGACTCCCCAGAATGGTCTGTTCTTGGGTTCCTTCTGGCTGGGCCCTAAGGGCCCTTCTCTTTATGCTCTATACAGCTCTCTCCCTGGCCAATGGCATTCATTTCTGGCTTTAACATCATTTGTATGCAGACTCCTAACTTTATAACTTTTAGCCCAGACCTCGCTCCATAGCTCCAGGCTCACAACACCAACGGATTGGATAACACCTCCAAGTAGACACGCATACATCTCAGACTCAGCACACACCAAACAGAAGTCTCAATTCTCTGCAATCGAACCATCATCTCCTCCTCCCAGGAAAAAGCAGCCTGATCACCAAATAAAGCCCTGTTCCTCTCCACTCTTCCCTGTCTCCATAAATGGCCCCACGCCCCCACCCAGCTTACTGAGCCATGCTTGACTGTCCCACTCCCTCATCCCTTTCTTTCTAACCCTCAGTAATTCCGGTAGATTCTACCTACAAAATAGATCTTGAATCCACCCACCTTCATCTCCCCTACTACCCTCCTAGAACAGATCCCCTCTGCTTTCTGAACTTCTGCAACCGCCTCCTGCTTTCCCTCCAATTCCTATTCCTCCTTTCAATCACTTCTCCACTGAGTCTTCTATTAACTAAGCCAAATCATGCTATTCCCTTGCTTGAAACACTTTAAAGGCTTCCCTTTGACCTGCGGAGAAAATCTAAACTCTTTAGTGAGGTCTAGACTTCCCTGGTGGCTCAGATGATAAAGCGTCTGCCTACAATGCAGGAGACCCGGGTTCGATCCCTGGGTTGGGAAGATCCCCTGGAGAAGGAAATGGCAACCTACTCCAGTACTCTTGCCTAGAGAATCCCATGGATGGAGGAGCCTGGTAGGCTACAGTCCATGGGGCCGCAAAGAGTCAGACACGACTGAGCGACTTCACTCACTTCATTCAGACTGGAACCAACAGAAATGCAATGTGAAAAACATGTAAACTTTTCTAGTAGTCCATGGAAAAGAAAGAGGTGAACTCAGTTTTAATAATGTTTTAACTTTGTATTTCAAAAATATCATTTTAATACATTGTAACATAAAATATTAATGAAGTTTACATTGTTTTTTTAATATAAAATCTTCAAATGTTCCCTCCTGCAGCGAAGCCTTCTCTCCCCCCTGTTCAAGGAACTCAGGGCTCTCTGATATGACCTTCCTTGTAGCTCCTCATTCAATTTAGTGCCCTAAACTGGGCACTCCCCAAGGACAAGGCCCACATCTATACTTTATTCTCCACTGGGGACCTGGTACCCAGCACAGTGTGCGTGCTCAGTTACTCAGTCATGTCCGACTCTCTGTGGCCCCATGGACTGAAGCCTGCCAGGCTTCTCTGTCCATGGGATTCTCCAGGCAAGAATACTGGAGTGGGTTGCTGTTTCCTGCTCCAGGGGATCTTCCCGACCCAGGGATCAAACCCACGTCTCCTGCACTGGCAGTCGGATCCTTCACCACTGAGCCACCTGGGAAGAACCCAGCACAATACCTGACACTAAATAAACTCAATAAATACTCAGCAAAGAAGAAACAGTGACGACACGGACATTAAGTACAGGGACAAGCAGGCAAGGGCTTGGGCCAGTTCACCAAGGACAGACTCTCTGTCTCAGTACCATGGTGTGCTGATTTCCCATGTGCCATGGGGCTGTCAGACCTGTAGGCTTGAGTGGTGGCCAAGATGCACTGCTGCATGGCCGCTTAGGGCAGACCCAGATAGAGGGATTCCGGCCAGACTGTCAACACACGGGAGACTGTCTCCCACGGAAACCGCCGGCATGGAACGTGATCTCAGGTTGCATACGAGGATTAGTAGCCTCCAAGTTCTGGCCTTTGGCCTTCCAGGAAGGAAGGAAGGGCGGAAACCAACATCTAAGCCCCTGCTCCATGCCAGGTCCTGAGCTAGGTGCCTTCACGTGGGGTTGTATTTGACCCCCAAGCCACCCTTTGAGGATGTGGAGGTCAGAAAGATGAGGTAACTTACACAAGGTCACAAAACCACCCAGTCTGTTTGGTGGAATCAACCCCAAGGTCACTAGCTGCTTTCTTTGATATCCACGGCTACATCAACATCCCAGCAAAATGAACAGTGGCCTTCAGGGTCAGGCGTCACCCAGCAGAGTTGGCAGGAGAAGAATAAACTGCTATGATCAGGTAGAAGTGAGAGCAAGGACATGACCTGTTCTACCCAGACTCCCAGAAGGCAGTACCAGGTTTAAGAGAGAAAGTCAGAGCCGTGCCATTCAGTGGAACTTGCAGGTTTAGTGACCAGTGAATCTTCACAGCACCCCTCAGCAGCATTATGCTCACCCTCAGTGTATAGTTTAGAACCTGTCCTAGCTCACACACCTAGTAGTGGGTAAACTGAGACCTCCTGGATTACATGACTCATGTTCTCTTTGTCCACCCCTGACTACGTTTGCAAGTGATTCTGGAACCACAGACAAAAAGGCTGGGTCAACATGGAAGGTTTCTCAGACTTCTATAATTTGTAAATAACAGCACAATCCAAAAACAGGAACACCCTCAGAGCCTGTGCCTGGGGCCTTGAAGGAGGGAAAGCTTGAAATTCTGCAGGCAATTCTGCAGGCAATCCTGCAGCTAGCCTCTTAGAGACAGACTGGGTGGTGACTGCATAACAAAGCTGTGAACAGCAGGGTGGCCGAGGCCGGAGGTGGCCAGAGGGCTTATCACTCCTGTGGCTCCAGTCCAGTCCCCAGGAAGGGATCTCCTGAACAACAAAAGCAACTTCTCCAGCTCCCACCTCCTGGCCTGGCTGGGACGGCTCCCCAGTCCACCTGCGATAAGAACATGAGTCATTTGTAACTGCAGAGCATCTTCTGTCTACAGTGTGCTTCAGCCTATACTGGGCGGTATGAAAAACTCGTAGTTTCTGACTTTTGCTCAATAACATGCAGGAGGCCTGAATAAACAGGAATTTAAAGCAGATTTGTTGGGGAGCTGGGGGAGGAAAGAAGATGTTGAATAGCTCTACTTAACAAGGACGGTTTTGTATAAGTCTGATCATTTTCTTGGTTGTGGTTTGCAATCAGTTAAAAAAAAAAAAGTACTTCAGTTTTCCCCCAGAACAGCTGAGAATGCACAGATCCCAGCCTTTTAGGTTGAAACCATCCCTGTGGGTAGAAGATTTAGGACTACTGTCAGGCAGCTGGTGGGCCTGCAGACATTCCCCATTCTCTGGGCTCCCCCAACCCTGGGTTGGTACCAGATGCCCAGCAGGGGCTGAGCTCACCTCTGACCCAGCTGCTCCTGGCCTCAGCACACCAGGGGCCACCAGGGCCTAGACGTGCACCATTGCCTGGAATTCACTAACCCATCCGCAACAGCTGCACTTAAACACCAAGGGGCATTTCAAACTGTTCGTAAAACTTAACTTCAAAATTTAAAAACAAAAATTCAGTGCATGGGTTATTACTTTCTGGAGACATTCTTGGCTGTTAAGCCATTGCCACTCTGCCAACTCAATAAATGTACCTTCTACTGAAAAGAATTTTTATTCATATTAAATAACCTTTTTTCAAATCTAAACCCAACTTCTTCTCTGTGCCCAAAGAGCTTCCAATCGGTAGACAGCAGACATGCCCATGTATAAAGTGTGCAGATGCCTGCGTGTGGACCTTCACATAGTAGATCCTTCTGATTAACGTTGTGCTAAAGATCACTCTATTTGCATGTCTGGGGGAGCATAAATCAGTAGTTCTAGAACTTGGTGGCTGTGGAAACAATTTTCAGATGACAGCACCGACACAGCCCAGAATTAGTGTTTGGAGAAGGGTCTTCTGCACAGAGCCTGTGTCTTAACACTTCAGCTTCAAATTTGAAGAGCTGACACTATGACACAGAAGGTTACTTAACTGCCTGGGAAAGGATACAGGATTTTAACTTGGAATAATTCTGCAGACTTTCTGGCCCCCATTAGTTAAAACACTTGTGACTAGTCAGTCAGCTCCACTCATGCAGATTAATGAAACACTGCATTGTCCAGCCACATGCTCCCACAGCACAGAAGGAATTATGCTCTCAGCAGCTGTTCCCAGGAATGTGCGCCTCCATGTACCCATGGGCAGGGAGAGGACCGGCAGTGGGCTCCAAGCGCTGACCCTTCACCTATCCCGGCAATGCAGACCCCTCGTATCAGGGACTGGTCTCCCCTCAGCCCAAGAAGGTCCCAGATTGAAATAAAAATTCATCCTTGAAGATAGATGAACCCAAGGGACACCAGCCAAACAACGCTAATGTCAAGAGGAAATCCCATCTGCCGACTGCTCAGAGAAGCCTTGCTCAGCCTGCAGAACAAAGGCTCCTTCTGTGACACCAAGCAGCAGGTTTAGGAGTGTTGGGCTCCTCACTTTGGCTCCTTTTCAAACCCCAGGTATATCCAAGGACAGCCAAGACAACAACAGAGCCAAGAGATATGGGTCTCGGAACGAGGAGACCAGTTCCCCTTTCAGGCCTGCCTTCTGCCTGCTCTCGGCGGCCAAGGCTCTAGCCTCCTCGAGGGGGTTGTCTGAGACGCTGCAGTCAGACCCTGGGGACTGAAGTGTTCATGTGAGAAGATAACTCAGAGATGCCCACAGCAGAGCCAGCCTTCTTGCAAGGCTACAGAGCACAGTGTCTGGGGAAGGCCCTATGATAGTTTCTGAGTCCTAACCCTAGCTCAGTCACACATAAGGGTCTAATCTTAGGTGCCTCAACCATCCATTCTCTGAACCATTTACTCAGCTGTACTGATGACAACCTGATGCTGCTGCTAACAATGAAACCTGCTGCCACATAGGGTTATGATGTTCAAACAAGATAACTTATGGACAGGAAGATATTATAACTATAAAATGTAAGGGAATAATAATTCATGTGAATATGACCCATGTTTATATGACCGCTTATTAATGCAAATTGTTAGGTCAAAAGGAAGACTTCCTCTGCTTTGCCTAGGGCTTTCCACAGGGTTGATATTTACTTAATATTCAATCATAAAGGTGACTTTTTAGTGATTAATAAACAAATTTGTTGGAAACTTAGAATATTTCACAAGACAAGGAGGTGCTGTCTGAAGCGTTTCCCTCTGAATACAGGCGGGCCCACGTAAGGAGTTGGGGGGGCACTCCCCAAGATGGTCCCACCATCGTCATGCCAACCCAAGTGTGATGGAATGGAAGGCTTGCAGGCTTGACATCTGGGCAAGTTGAACTTCAGCTACTCTTAGCTGAAGTTAACCCCTGAATTCACTCTGAAAAGAAATAAGGCCAAAAGAGTTTATCTGAAACAAGGCCAAAAAAAGAAACCAATAATCTTATTAAAGGTAGACCTAACTAGTCTTAGGAGTCAGGGATTCAAAACTCTAAAACACACATGGCTCCCAGCTTCCAGTGGTGAGTGAACCAGGGTAGTGGGTCTCACAGCTCTGCTGGGCTGTCAGAGCTGAGTTAGGAATAGAAATGCTGTTTCTCTCTTGAGGTAATTCTGTCCAGCACCTTAGTCACACTTCCCACTCTAGAAGCTCAGGTTCTCATTCAAATAGCCTGTCTCCAGCTTTTCACTTTCTCAAATGTTACTTGTTGACACTCTGACTTGTTCCAAAAAGTAACTGAGGCAGCTCATAATCTTATTAGGAATACTTAAAAGGATTTAGAGAGGAAAAAAAAAAAAAAAGAATATAAGGTGCTTTAAAGTCCTCAAAACTGAGAACAACTCAGGATATCTTTAAGATGTGTCAGGTAAACAAAATACATTAATAATAAGGCTGCAGAGTGGGGGAAGAGGACTTTAGATCCTTTGACACTCAGCATAATTTTGAAGGATGTGCATTTACTTCCTGCGCTGACCTTTAACAATACGGTATTTTAAGTTAAGGGAGAAAAACATGAATTTGGACGAACATAATTCTGAATCAGAAACAAACCTAAACCAGCAGTACTTGTTAAGTCTTCCACAGCCTGGACTTTAAACTCATGACTTGCGTCTACCTCCGATAAGATCTGAGATCTGATCTATGTCCAAGTTAGTTTTCAAGTTAAAAAGCTTTGAACTGCTGGCAGGTTGACAGCCTGGGCCTCAGGAGTTTATTGAGAACTTCCTCAAGCTACAAAGGGTGACTCCATTACTACCCCCGGCCCCTGGGACATCCCCCTGGTAAGAGTAGACACCTAGCCTGGACTTTGTGGACCATCTCCATGTGGTAGCCCATGGATATCTAGCTCATTATAGAGTTTAACTTAATAAATAAAAAGTGGCCACAGGAAGCCAGGTAATAGCGGGTTCTGACTCCATGTAGTGCAGCCTGGGCTTAATTCCGGCTAGCTGGAAGTTGTTTTCCTTTGCTGCCTCATAGCCTCCCTAAGACAGGGCAGTGATGGCTCTGCTTCTGCACGGCAGTGCATCAGGTGCCCATGATGTGATATCAACATTACTGTGCACACGTGTGCACTTCCAGTGCACCTGTCATCAGCAGGCCACCCGCCTGGACTCCGCAGAGCAGAACCACCTGATGCCCAGAACGCCCTGGGAAGCCGTGTGGTCTCACGTCAGAAACCCTGCAGACTCTCCAGTGCTTTCTCCAGAGACTATCTGGGCTTCTGCTTATCTTCTCCTGTAATACTGCAATTATACAACTCATTCTGAACCCTTGCCTGCCTAGGCCTTTCCCAACATGTGTACTATTTGTCTCTCAACATGCCACACTCCAGCCACAGGTCAGCCTAGCCTGTTTTGGGTTTTTCAAACATGTTCCCACCCCTGGTTCCTTGCACTTGTTCTTCCTATGCCTGGACAGCCTTCCACTGACTCTTCTCAGAGACCGTCCACTCTATAAAAAATATAACCCCAATAAATCTCCAGGATATGACTATTTCCTCTATGTCACTGACTATAACCCGCCATTGTCTTGTTTATTTACTTGTATTTATTATCTGGGTCCTTCACTACAATGTTTGCTCTGGGAGGACACCATTTCTCATGTTCCTCTGCTATCCCGTCAGGGCACATGTTTCCCCACCCTGTAAAAGGGCAATGATTTGATAGCTAAAATGTCGACTATGTCAGACCAGCCCTTTAGTTAAGATACTTAGAGGATATGGGCAGAATTTTCCTGGTGAAGCAATAGTGCTTACAACATCAACATATTCTAAGTAACACAGGTGTTCAATATACAGGTATTGAACAAATAAATGAGCTAGGACCAAAGCGGCTTTTCGTGCTACAGGGCTGGACAGAGAGAGAGAGGTCAGGAGATACAGCAGAAGAAACCATCCCCCTGCTTACCCAACAGCATCACAGGCTGCGGGTCTTGCTCAACAGAAAAAGGGGTGCAGCGGTTCTAAACCAGCTCCACAAGCAGGGTCACAACTAGGCCCATTTCAGACCCAGAGAAAAAGCCTTTATGACCATGCGTCTTATTTACCCAGGTCCCCGGTGGACAGAAGAAGAAAGCAATTCCTGTTCTAAAGTATTCTGAAGCTGACTTGATGATGGATCCAAAACCAAACAAGATTTATTTCAGCTTGCTGACAACGAAACACAGGTATCCCCGCTTTTTGAAAGTGTGCTACTACTTTGCTTTTACAAAATGACCTACATTAGTACTTGATTTCACTAACAGAAGTCTGAAGAGGAATTTTGCTTTCGTGGAAAAAGGTGAAATTCGAAAACAGCGTTTGCTGTCTGTTTTCAGGAAGCTGTTGTACAGGCGGTGCACACGCAGAGCAGCAAGAGCAGCACCACCAAGTTCCCTCCAGAACTACAAGCAGCATCTCAGCATCGAGTCACCCTGGCCCTGAGCTGTGCGTGAGCATCTGTGCTTTATCTCCATTTATTTCATGCATCCATGTATAGTATGATGTGTCCTAGGGTAACTACTTTTTCACACCACCTCAGCTTATGGAAGGTTTCATAGGCATGCTCTGGATAATGGGGATGCCTATACAACTATAGACATCCTAATTATAGAAATCCTGGCATCTCTATAGAAATGGATGGATGCAGTTCATAATCTGAGGCAAAAAAAAAAAAAAAAAAAAAAGGCCGTGGTTCCTTCTGAGGGACTTAATGATACAGGAAGCTGACCTTAAAATACACTTAATATCATCCAAACTGGATGATATTAAGAAATGCTTCTTTTTTCAGATGTTACAGTTTTTTATGCTGTGGCTATACATTTTTTAAAATAAGAGTCCTTATCTTTGAAAGACATATAGCAAAATATTCACAGATAAAACGAAGTCTGAAATTTGCCTCAAAATAATAACAGAGCACAATAAAGCTCTGCCTGAAAACAATAATAATACCAGAGGCAGGAAAGTGGGTGAGGTACAGCCAACCACAAGTTGATAACTGTTGAAGCTGGTTGATGGGTCCATGGGAGTTAATTAAACTATCTGTTCTACTCTGTACGTGTTTGATATTTTTCCTGAAAAAGACTTAAAAAAAAAAAAAAAAGTCCTTTAAAACAAATCATTTTCATTCGTGAAATTAAAGAAGCTACCTGAAGGTGAAGGCTTCGCCTTTCCAGTCTTGCAGGGGCTGCTCCTGGATGGCGTCCTGGATCAGAGGTGAGTGCTGCCGTGGGGATCTGGAATGGGGGAGGGTCCCCACATGACTGAAGTTATCACAGGACCTGATGGGAGGAGGGCCCTTCTTCTTCCGGGGAAGGGTGCCATGTATAGACACGTCTTGATAGGCATCTGCACGACGCTCGACGAGAGGGGACTTGCTGCTCAGAAGGTCCATGGACGAGGCGAGGGGGAGCTGGTGATTTACCGGCATGTTTCTGGGAAGACTTGCAAACTTTCCCGCAGCCATGATCCTCAAGTCTAAGGGGGGAAGAAGAGAGTGAAGCCATAAAACTATGAAAACCAGGAGAACTGACTTCCTCCTTACAAGAGGAAATGGAAATAGATCACGTAACAAAAGAAAATGCTCACGAAGTGTTAAAGGATAAACATCACTTGTGAAATTCACTATGATGGAAGTTTACTTATCCCCTTTTTCATCCTATAGAGGAATTCTCCTGGTTTGGCAGCAGATCCACCAATATGTGTGTGTGTTAATCTCCCAGCTGTGTCCAACTCTTTGCGATCCAGTGGACTGTAGCCCACCAGGCTCCTCTGTCCATGGAATTCTACAGGCAAGAATACTGAAGTGAGTTGCCATTCCCTTCTCCAGAGGATCTTCCTGACCCAGGAACTGAACCTGGGTCTCCCACATTGCAGGCCACTTCTTTACTGACTGAGCCACAACGGAATAGGGCAAATACATTTCAGAGCCTTTAGAGACACTCGAGCCAGTTTATTACTTTAGATGACTGAAGCTGATGGAAAAGCATGACTAATAAAAAAGAATACTGAGGAAAGATAATGAGCTCATGCATTCCCACCACCCTACAAACAATAAGAACAGGTGAAGATGGCTGGAATTCCTTAGCTGCTAGAACACCTTCAACCCAGCTCCTCAGTTGCGCTACCCAGAGAGACAGGACAGATTCCTTCTGGTGAAGACCTGGTGCTTATAAATAAATCAGTGTACGCTAATTAACGAAGCCAGTCGGGGTTCAGGAGGTGGGCCACTCCTCCACACATCAGTGGGCTCAGCTGGAGAGGAAAGCCATGGGGTGGGGGCTCCATGTACAATCATCCCCCCGCCTATCACCAACAGGGTTAAGCACTGTGCATAGGTGTCTGTGGAGTCAGGGAAGAGTGGGAAAGGCAAAAAAGAGAAAAAAGTGGTAGAGAGCCTCATGGAAAGAAATGAAAAACTCTGTGTGTGAAAGCAGCCTTAGCAGTTGTTCCCAGCTATCACCACTGGCAGAGAGTTCACCCTGAGCAGGGTTAGCACCTCCATCCTCTAAACAGCCACTATGGTTTTGATCTAAGCCAAATTAAATGATATTTTAAAGGCTAATATACGGCTTCCCTGGTGGCTCAGTGGTAAAGAGTCCACCGGCCAACGCAGGAGACACAGGTTCGATCCCTGATCCAGGATGATCCCACATGCCACAGAGTGGCTAAGCCCGTGTGCCACAACTATTGAGCCCATGTTCCAGAGCCTGTGCTCCACAGGAAGAGGAGCCACCACAGCGAGAAGCCCAGGCACAACTAGAGAGTAGCTCCAGCTCACAACTAGAGAAAAGCCTGTGCAACAGTGAAGACCCAGCCAAATAAATAAAATTATCAAGGCGAATAAATAGAGAAGAAGAAACATAAGCTTGAATAAAAATTAGGGCTAGTCCCAGCAGACAGAAGGTTACAGACTCTGTACCACTAGTCACGGTACTAGACTGATCCAGAGATCACAGCTGCTCAGCGAAGCCCCACGCCCTGGCCTTCCCCGAGCCTGGTGAGGAACACGCCTCTTCACTCTGCAGCCTGTTCTCAAGCTGTGCAATCCCCATTCCTCACAGACCACCCTCTCCCCTGCAAAGGGAGTGGTGCTGAGTGGAAATCATCACTCTCTAGCACCACTGCAGACAGTTCCACAAAGGACCTGGGGACCTGGGACTTGGCTTAGGGACAATCAAGAAGAACAGAATCTGGTAAAAATAAGAGGTGGAACCAGAGGAGTCAGCAGAGTACACAGAGGAAACAAGTGACAACACACACAGACAGACACACTCAGTCCACTGTTCCCACACGTGACAGAGAGAGACACTGAAGTGCTGGGAGGAAGGAGGCCCTTCATTTAAGGCATATGATCAGAACCCTGTCCTCAGCTTTCTGCCAGACC
Organism: Capra hircus; assembly: GCF_001704415.2. Classification (NCBI taxonomy): domain Eukaryota; kingdom Metazoa; phylum Chordata; class Mammalia; order Artiodactyla; family Bovidae; genus Capra; species Capra hircus. Next base: position 70,759,818 of record NC_030810.1, read on the forward strand.
TGGTAGTTCTGCCCCATGCTGAACTGGGACCACACAGAAGGCCCGGCTCCCAGCGGGCGCAGACAACGGACTGTTAGTCCCCAGGCGGGCCCCTCCCGGGTGTGCCCAGGACCCGGCACACTGTCAGCACTTGCTTCACGTTAATCATCATTATTAAAAAAGAAACCAAACTCCTCAGCCCTCTCCTGAACACAGATGACGTAAGCCGACTAGGATTCCCTCATCCCGCCAGTACACACTCACAGTTGCGAACTCTCACCTGTCCTAGTTATCCGCACCTTTCTTCTCCACAGGCTTGGATCAGTCCCAAGAACCTGGAGGGGAGACCCAAAGCCCCACCCCCATCCCCCAGAATCTCTCCGCGTGCAAAGGCCCATGGTGTGGATCACGTCTATCTCCAGCTAGATGACAGACAAGAGTTACACTGGCTCCAGCGTCCCCAGCAGCCTGTTTCCTCTCTGCTTATCCAAGATCTATCTGTTTCAAGTCTGAGCCAAAGTGCTTTAGAATGCCCTCGGCAAGTTATCCACACCTCAGGGTATTCTCGAGGGATGTTAACAGCTGCTTTTCCTACTTTCAACTCAACAAACATTTAAGTGCCCACTCCAGATAAGATACTCAGAGAAACAAGGATGCATAAACCTCAATCCCTGACTATGAATTCAAAGAGAATACAGCTGACATTTGAACAACTCAGGGTTAATCTGCCTGTAATTTATAGACAGCCCTCTGTATCCACAGTTCCCCACATCTACAGATTCAACTGACCATGGACTGTAGCATTTGCTACTGAAAAATATCTGTGTATAAGTGTGCCTATGCAATTCTACACGCCACCCCCACCCCCACTCTGGGTGGCTCAGTGGCTAAAGAATCCACCTGCAATGCAGGAGACGGGTTTGATCCCTGGGTCAGGAAGTTCCCCTGGAGAAGGAAATGGCAACCCATTCCAGTATTCTTGCCTGGGAAATCCCAAGCAGCCTGGTGGGCTACAGTCCACAGGGTTGCAAAGAGCCAAACACGACTGAAGGACTAAACAACAACAAAAGGACAAATGCAGTTCACACCTGTGCTGTTCAAGGGTCAACTGTAACATAACTCATTGATGGGACCCTTAAGATGCTGGAGGGAAGAACAATTAATTTTGATAAAAGGGCTCAAGGAGGATCTCAGACAGGGCATCACTGGAGATGAAGGATTTTGAAAGGCTGCAAACTGTAGGGAAAAGCCTTCTAAGACGATGTGGTAACAGCAGATGCATAAAGGCGGGAAATACACGCACAGGCTCAGGCACCTAAGTTGTGCTGTGCGGCTCGAGCGAGGTTAAGAAGCACTTCCTGGAAGAAGCACAGCTTAGGACCAGATCACAAAGTCTTACAGGGTGTGTTGAGGTGTTTGAACTTGCCTGTCAGTGCTAGGGAAACTCAGGAAGAGAGGGATGGAGTCCAGTCTGTGCCTGGGTAGGGAGCTCTGGTGATTCTGGAGGGGACAGAAGGGCCGTGGGGAGGTCAGTCAGACACCAGCAACAAGCCAGCAAGGAGTGATGAAGGACTCCGACCTGGGACAGTGGCCACGGGAAGGGAAAGGAAGGGGAGAGCAAGGGGCCAAGAGCTCAAGGCCTCTTGTATGGGACGAAGGAGGCCACAGCCATGGGAGGATGGTGCTTTGCTGTATCACTGAACAGCGCAAGGGGTGACCCCCTCAGGACGTGGTAACAAGCTCACCACTGGGGCTATTGAGTGTGAGGTACCAGTAGGACAGTTCTGTCTAGCAGTCCAGATACTCATATGTTCAGTCAGAGGCCAGTACAGAATGTAGATTTTTAAGAGTCATCAACATAAAGGGAGTATTTAAACCAGAGAGTAGATCCGTCAGCTTGTTATTATCAGATGTGATAACAGATGTGAAAGTACCTCTTAAACTGTCAGGAACCATGCAATATTCCATGAATTATATCCCTGCCCTCTCTCACCTGGACTGCTTCAAGCCTATAAGGACCAACGCCAGGGATGAGTTCTGAAAAAGCAGAGGCTCTCAACCTGGATGCACATTAAGAGTCCTCGGAGAAGCTTCAACAATTCTGACACCCAAGCCGTGAACCAAACCAATGAAGTCACAATCTGGGTGAATAGGACCCTGGCATCAGTCTTATCAAAATCCTTGCAATATTGTTCAATGTGGAGCCAGGTTTGAGAACTACCAGGTAAGTGAGTTTCTTTGGTACAGAGCAACTGACACTCAGTTTACTTTCTGGGTAACAGAAAAGAATGGCAGAGGAGTAGTCAGTCAACAGGAGCATTCACTAATTCTTCTATCCAACACACGTCTAAGGAGGGCCTCCTATGTGGTGGGCACTGTGTGGGTGTTGGCGATGGTGTCAAACAGGTGTCCTCCAGAGGTTCCTATCCTATGGAGGAAGCAGACAGTAAGTAATGACTTTATGTATTGGTGAGTCCCCAGGCTACGGGGGCATGCAGAGTGGGAACTGGGGTCTAGATGAATCTAGCAGCCAGGAAAGGCTTCCCTGAGCAAGGGGTGCCGACCTGAAGGCTGTGAAGCAGTTTAATAATGGGAGGATGAAGATCATTCATCCTCGCTGAAGTTCCTAGTTGAAGTTTCCCGTGTTACAGTTAAATTTCTCAGCTGCAGATAAATTGGAAATACACAGGCCAGGCTCTCCTCAACAACCTGCTGCCTCTAACTTGGGACTCTTCCCCATTAAAATATAGCCTTGTCCTGTGACTAGTCACTGGGAAAGACTGGTTCCAGCCTGGGTCCAATGTCAAGCTTGAATCAATCCAGCGGTGAGGGAGGTGGGCCCTGGCCAGAGACCCAGCTTTATAAAAACAACAAACTAAAGTGGGGTGGGGAATGGAAGGGAGAACTACAGGTGGAAGAAACTCATTTGCAGTCTGTGGGTTGCTCTGTTTCCTACGTTTTATTTATTTTTATTTTTTTTCCAGACTCCAGGAACCTGGGGGAAATCCAGGGGTGGAAGTGATGGAATCTAGGCTCAAGGTATGTACTTTCCATTCTGCCAGAGAAGCCACCTACCACAGCTGACCACTAGGCAGAATCTCAGCACGTGATACATAGATGGGATCTCAGAGGATCAAGCCCCTTCCCTTTTCCAGATAAGGAAAATAAATGTTCATTCACTCAATATATATTCTCCGAGGGTTTACAATGTACTAGAGCTGAGGCTATAACAGAATAGATAAGCTCCTCCTCTCATGGAGCCTTCACGGCGATGGGGAAGTCCAATCAACACAAATAAAAAAACAAATTAGGGACTATCCCAGTCATAAGTGCCCTAAAGAACATGAAAGGGTGGTCTGAGAAAAGCTCTCTGAAGAGGGAACCATGACATGAGACCTGAAAAGAGAGAAGCAACCAGTCAAGAGAAGACTGAACTCCCTCCGGTTCCAGGCGGGGGATTCTGCAAATGTGAGGGTCTTGAGATGGGAACACATGGGTCGGAAGAGCAGGATGGAGACTAAATTCAAGTCTCCAGTTTCTGGCTCCCAAGTTTTCTCCACTTGGAGATGTTTCTGTCTTGATGTTCCTAGCCATTATGTACTATTTAATTTTTGAAAATCAAACATGGTGTGATGTTCCTAGTCATTATGTTACTATTTAATTTTTGAAAATCAAACACGGTGTGACTCAGAACCTAGGCTTTGAAGTAAAACACAGATTCAAATCCCTACTCTGCCACTGACTTACTGTGTGGCCTGGGACAAGCGACAACCTCTCTGACAGTTTCTCATTTGTAAAAATGGGTTAACAACATCTACTTCATGGAGCTGTTGTGAAAAGTAAATGCAATTGTGTATGGAAAGCCCTTGACATACAGCAAGCATTCCAAAAACAGGAGGTCTCCTCTAAGCAGGGCAGAGACCACGTCTGTCTTGCTTGTCATTGAATCCCCATCACAGTGATAGCTCACAAACGAAGTCACTGCTTCTGGGGAAGACTGCAGCCAGGAAAGATGAAGAGGGAGATGTTTAAACCGAGAACAAAAGATGTAACGATGCCCAATCAAGTATGACAAGGGCACAGACGCACAGGCACATGAAGTGAGCCCACATGCAGTCTTCAAAATAGAAGCCCAGGTGAGACTTTGGCCATCTGACTTCACCTGTGCAGGTAATCAGACACAGTGTCCTGACTCCGGCTAAAGCCAGATCTTGAAATATACACAAAGGTCAAAGACTCTACATCTTGATAGGAAAATATAAGACCCACGTGTACGTTCAAAGAGCTGAAATCTCAGTAGAGATGAAAGTGAGCTTGACATACTCCCCACCTATGTGCTGCCTTCTTGACCCTGGTCAGCGGCTATGCTCGGAAATGCTTGTGAACAACAGGCGTGACTCCCTTCCTTTATAGTCTCAAAGAAACTGACGATCACATGCAAGTTGAGGCAGAGATAAGCAGTCTATTTGTTTGGATTTTTCAATCTTACTTCTGAAATGTGATATTTTCAAGTTAAATTCACAGACGGTCATGGGATGTGGGCTTTAAGAGCTTTCTGTCGTATTTTAAACCCTGGAAACATAACCCCCTCCGCTGCCCTGTTATGACCACGACAGAGAAGTTACAATCCACATCTGTAGTTGTATATCTTCTCTGCAGAGGCAGACAGGAAGAGGAGATGGCAAACCACACATAGAAAGCTGGCTTATCCACTCAGAATGAAGTTCTGCCTGGGTGCAGGAATTAAGAGTATCCCTTTATTTTGAAGTACATTATGAAGTCTAGCCAAATGATTGATGTATGAATAATTCTTCCATAGATTGAATTTCAAGCAACACAGCACAGTATCTACATGATAAAGGTCTTAAGATTAGCATCCGATCGACAAGCAGTCCTTTCTATATGAATAGGAGATTGAGATCTCCTGTTAGTCATTCTGGAAATGTCAGGCTTCTCAGGGAAGGTTGGAGTCAGGGCGTGAGAGAGCCATTAGCGTGGCAAATTGTTTACAGCTACATTCCATATGTCCCCTTGTACACTCACGTACAACTGCTTGGCCTGTGGCTTCCCCGGTATTAACTGAGTAGCCCCTTCCCACTTGTGACTTTCTGAACAGAGGTCTCCCCCTTCCTCCCGGATCTCGCTTCACTCCTTGGCAACAAGCAGGGAGATTATCCGTTCTCAAACTGACCTTCCCTCTGCCAATGTGTCTTCCTTGGAAAGATCTGGGTAGCCTTGGTAGATAAGAGTCAAGGTTTCAAATGCACGGCTGAACGCACGGCTCTACTTTCTATCTCAGCTAATGGCTTCAGGTGAAAGATACACGAGGTTAGGAGAACAATCTTTTACCTCCTCACCCTGCTTCAAGCGAGTTAAAACCAAAACCAGAGTTTTCCATCACCCCCGCCCAAGCCCAGGCACGACCCTCTGGGTTCCTCCACGAAACACACCGCCTCGACAGCTGCTTTGGAGCCCACTGAACTTCCCACGACTGTGTACACCTGATCAAACTTTTAAGGTGGGGGCAGCCTTAGCGGGTAAGGAAAGACCGGCTGAGACCGGAACCTACTTCGCGTTGCGCCCACCGTCTCTCCTTTCCCTGCCTTCACCTCCCCTTCCCTCCCTTCTCCGACGAAGAGGGAGCAACACAACCAACTATTCATTCTTTTTCAACAAAGGGAGAGAGGGAGGGAGCTGTTGTCAACAGTTACGGGGCGGGCGCCTTCGCCTGCTTTGCAGACTTTCCAAGAGATTAGTGGAGAAACTCGCCTCCTCCAAGCCCAGGGCTTCCAGCGGAGCAGCCCCTACCCCCACCTCCCTGGCCCTCGCATCCCGCGACTCGCTCCGGCTTCTGGGGCCGAGAGGCGCGGCTGGACGCTCAGGGGGTCGGAGAAACCAGCACCCGGGAAGATGCAGAGCAGAGATGCTCGCCGCACGTCGCCTCCCGCCGCAGGCCCTGTGTGGGGACTCCCAGCCGGTTCAGAGGCCCCCTACGGGCGCAACCCCGCCCCCAGTTTAGCCACTCCAGCCCCCAGTCGCCAACTCGGCTGGGGGAGCGGTAGGGGGTCGCTGGCTCTACCTTCCCCAGAGCCTAACTTTCGCCAACAAACTTCCCAGTCCGTCCTCCAAGGCAAGCGGGAGACCAAAGCGCCCCGGGAGAAGCCGCACCCCCGCGGGACACGCGGCGGAGACTCACCTCCCCCCTCGGCGCCCGGGTTCTCGGGCTGGGGCTCAGAGGAACCGCACTGTCGGCCCCGCGCCACGGCTGTTCCAGGAGCAGGAGCGGCTCATAATCGGTGGAGCGCGCCCACCGGCAAGCCGGCGCGCGTCTCTGTGCACCGGGCGCCTGGGGCTCCGGTTCCCTCCCCGGCCCCCGCCCGGGCCCAGGCAGCAGCAGGCGCGCCTCTGAGCCGGCGACGCGCACTCGGGCCCTCAACTGGTGATTTGCGGCTTCTCGGCCCCACCCCAGCGAGCCTATTCGCACAGCCTTGCGGAACCCCCCGCGATATTTACATGCGCTGACCTCGCGTAGCCCTCCTCTACCCGGATTTTAGTTTGGCTCTCCTCGTACCTCCTGAGAAGCCAGTCCTCAGATGTATGTATATCGACCACCTCGTCACTGTACCCGCAGGGGAGACAACCTCACCTTACCCACCTCTCCCCTCCCCGCGTAATTCAATTACCCAACAGATCTGATTTGCTTGTCTGCCGACACCTGGCTGGCTTTGTTTAAAGGGATGGGATAAAGACCCAGGTAACCCCAAATGACCGAGCCCTGGGAACAAGCAAATCAATTACACCCATCTGGACACATTGACAGCCAAGTGGGAGGTGGAAGCTGCACTCTGGTACTAGATGGCTTGGGAGAGTAAAAAATTAGAGCCTAGTGGAGGACTCCAGTTATCAAGACCTGTTGTAAAGCTATAGAAATAGTAATTGGTAGCAAGGATAGACGGAGAAGGCAATGGCAACCCACTCCAGTACTCTTGAAAGCCCATGGATGGAGGAGCCTGGTAGGCTGCAGTCCGTGGGTCACGAAGAGTCGGACACAACTGAGAGACTTCACTTTCACTTTCCACTTTCATGCATTGGAGAAGGAAATGGCAACCCACTTGAGTGTTCTTGCCTGGAGAATCCCAGGGACGGCAGAGCCTGTGGGCTGCCGTCTTTGGGGTCGCGCAGAGTCAGACACCACTGAAGCGACCTAGCAGCAGCAGCAGCAAGGATAGACAATAGAGTCCATAAACAGATCTACATTATAAGGTCACTTGATTTACATAGAAGATGCTGATGTGATGCACTGGGGAAACGGTGGTCTTTTCAGTAAATGATGCTTATCAACTGAAAAGCCACATGGAGAAAAAAAGAAGAATCTTGACATCTCCCTTGGTGGTGGTGGTGGTTTAGTCGCTAAGTCGTGTCCGACTCTTGCTATCCCGTGGACTGTAGCCTGCCAGGCTCCTCTGCCCGTGGGATTCTCCAGGCAAGAATACTGGAGTGGGTTGCCAATGCCTTCTCCTTCCTTATTCTATACCAAAAAATCAATTCCAGACAGATTTTAAATCTGTGAAAGATAAAACAATAAAAGCATCCAAAGTAAACATCAAAACATTTCTTTTCATGACCTTAAGCTAGGCAAAGACTTCTTAAAACACTCACAGTACTAACCATAAGGTGGGGGGGGCGGGGAACATTGATCATTAGATAACATTAAAATTAAGAACTCCTGGGCTTCCCTGGTGGCTCAGTGGTAAAGAATACACCTGCTAATGCAGGATACACCGGTTGGATCCCCGACCTTAGAGGATCGCACATGCCAGGGAGGAAGCAAGCCCCGTGCCACAATTTCTGAGCCTGTGTTAGAGCCTGGGGGCCCATGTACTAAAGCCCATAAGCCCTAGAGCCCTTGCTCCACAACAAGAGAAGCCAGTCAGTGAAAAGCCCGCACTGCAGCTGGAGAGTAGCCCCTGCTCGCTGCAATGGGAGAAATCCCGTGCAGCAACAAAGACCCAGAGCAACCAAAAATAGAATAAATAATTAATTTAAATAGTAACAACTCCTGTTTATTCTAAGACACCATTAGTGAAAAATCAAGCCACAGAGAAAAGATAATTGCAACATACATATCCAAAAAAGGATTTACATAGGATATATAAAGGACATTCACAGATCAGCAAGAAAAAGGCAGAAAAACCCAGCTGAAAATAAGTAGAATATTTCAACAGGCATTTTGCAAGCAAGGATAAACAGTTATTTCTCAAAAAGTCAAAAAACATACGAAAAGGTTCTCAGCTTATCTCAGAAATGCAAGTTGAGGTTGCACTGTGATCTCCTTTCACACCCACCAGAATGCCTAAAATTAGAGAAATTTGTATAACATTTTAGAGACCTGTTTGGCATTATCTTCTATGTTAACATAAGTGTTTGACCTAGCTCCTTCCTTAGTTATATACCCAACAGAGATATATACAATAGTCACCAAAAGACATGTTTTAAAATGTTTATGCTGCTGCTGCTAAGTCACTTCAGTCGTGTCCGACTCTGTGCCACCCCATAGACGGCTGCCCATCAGGCTCCCCCATCCCTGGGATTCTCCAGGCAAGAACACTGGAGTGGGTTGCCATTTCCTTCTCCAATGCGTCAAAGTGAAAAGTGAAAGTGAAGTCGCTCAGTCGTGTCCGACTCCTAGTGACCCCATGGACTGCAGCCCACCAGGCTTCTCCATCCATGGGATTTTCCAGGCAAGAGTACTGGAGTGGGGTGTCATTGCCTTCTCCAATAAGAGCCCAAGAGAAACAACTCAAATGTCCATTAATAGAAGAGAGGAAAACTATGGAATACTATAAGGATGAATGAACTATGTCTACACTCAACAAGATGCGTGACTCTCATAGTATGTGATGTTGAGTGAAAGAAACTAGACACAAATGGGTATATTGGCTCAGATGGTAAAGCATCTGCCTGCAATGCGCGAGACCCGGGTTCAATTCCTGGGTCTGGAAGATCCCCTGGAGAAGAAAATGGCAATCCACTCCAGCACTCTTGCCTGGAAAATCCCATGGACGGAGCAACCTGATAGGCTATAGTCCATGGGGTCACAAAGGGTTGGACATGACTGAGCGACTTCACTTCAAACTTCAAAAACAGAATATATCTATGATGTTAAGAGTAAAGACAGTGGTTATCTTGAGGGGTGTGTAGTGATAGAAGGGGAACCCAGGGGTGCTCTGGGTGCTGGTAATATTCCCTCTCTTGATCCAAGTGCTGGTTGCATAGACATGTCCTATTTAATAAAAATTAACTATCTCTCATTTTATAAAAATTGATTTGTACACTGCTCTGTCCATATGTTTTCTTCCAATAAAAATGTTTTTTTAATTGTGCCATGTTGGTATATTTTATATCATTTTCATTCTTTTGAGGACAAGCCCTTGGCAAATCTGCAAAATTCTAAGTATAGCATCTTCAAGAGTCAGTTTCTATCTTTTCCTTATGGGTGTTTTTGTGGGTTAGTCTTTATCTTTCCTACCTCATTAGAAGCATAAACTTTTAATTTTTGTTAGATTTTCCCAAAGTATTTAGTGCAGTGAATGTCAAACAAACCAGCTGGTATACTTGTAAACTGAATTATTAGAAATGCATTTACTGACTTTCTGCTACTCTGAAGTGTCACTGAGAACAGTGGTAAAACTTTGTTTTTTCTTGATATTCAAAATTCCCTGAGCACCTACACTGGGTAAAAATTCTACTAATGAAGCATCATGACAAGGTAGTAACAAAGACTAGGAAACTACTCACACCCAAGAGGCCTTAGGTGAGTCACTCTTCCTCCCAGACCCTCTATTTCTTCATGAGTGAATGAGAAAATAAATGTTAGGAGTCAAGGAAATAATAGATGTGAAAGTGCCTAGCATATGATAGTTCTCTTCAACTATTACTAGACTTGATGACACATCCTATCACAATACCTCTGTGATGTAGGAGGCATCTCTATCATTAGATAACATGAGATCATTAGATAACATTTACATGGAAGGAATGGAGAAGGAAATGGCAACCCACTCCAGTGTTCTTGCCTGGAGAATCCCACGGACAGAGGAGCCTGGCAGGCTACAGTCCATGTGGTCTCAAGAGTCGGACACGACTTAGTGACAAAACCACCACCACCACCACCATATGGAAGGAAGCAGACTCAGAAAGATTAAGTAGTTTCAACCATAAATTCATTCAACAAACATTTGATGTGTGTCTACTATGCGCTGAGCCGTAGCTAGTGAGAAACAAAGTCAGGATTTGAATCAGATATTTTAACTTCAAGTTCAGTGGTCTTTCCATCACATCACAACTACTTTCACATTTGTATCACCAGCACCTAGCACACAGTGGGTGCTCAATACATTAATGAATGAGTAATGGGGGTATTTTTAATATAATCTTTTGATCAGGAATATGATTCTTGTTACACAAATTTTATATATGTACACACACACATATATCTGTGTATATATATGTAATCTCACACGCCATTATACATACATGACATGGGATGCAGTGGAAAGTTCCCTTAACTCTTTCTTCCATCTGCCAGTCCCCCTGCCACCTTTGGTAACAACTGATTTTAAAATGTATGCCTGACTGAGTTTCTCTAAGTGTGTGTATTATTCCTCACTCCTACACAAAAAGTAACATACTATACCTAGAGTTCTATACTTTTTTTTTTTTCACTTAATATGTCTTGCAGATTTCCCCATACTAGTGCATGATATCCCTTTGAAGAGATGCACTGTGCTATACTTTATTCAATCAATGCTGTATTGATGGACATTTAGCTTGTTTCCAGTCCTTTCCTATTACAAACAATACCACAATGAATAATCTTTTATATATAGTATCGATATGTAATCTCTAAGATAAGTTTCCAGAGGTAAAATTGCAGGTCAAAAAGTATGTGCTTTTGTAATGTTGATAAGTAATACCAAGTTGCCTTCCACAGGGATTATATGAGTTTATACACCCCAGCAATATAAGAAAATGTTTATTTCTCCACATCCTTTTCAGAAGGTATTAATTTTTGAATTTTTGCCAATCTGATAAGTAAAATGTGAACTGTAGTGCAATTTAAATTTTCAGCTCTCATAATAAGTACTCATGTTGAGTAGCTACTTGTTTTTCCTTTTTGGAATCCACACTTTCATTTTTCTATCCATTTGTAGGTCTTATTATTATTTTTATAGGACACCCTTCCATATTAGTTCTTTGTGGTATGGACTGTGAATATTTTTTCAACGATGATATTAAAGAAAAAATTGGTATATGTAAAGCAATGTTTTTTTAGGAAGCTCATTCCAGAAGCCATACGGAATGAACTAGAGAAGTGAGAGCCAAGGTGGGACGCTAATTAGAAGTCCATGGCAATAGCCAATTGTTACACAACAAGAGTTTTGACCTGGCTGATGACAGCGGAAATGAAAGTTAAGGGCCAAAGTTATTACCAATAAATAATTGGCAAGGGTTAATAACCAGCAATGATAACAATGAGAGTAGCAGTAGCTGCAACTGTTTTAGGAGTAACTACAACCCAAGAACTATGCTAAGTGCTTTACAACTTTTAAGCTGTGAATTGGTACTATTATTGCCCCTATTTCACAAATGAGAAAAGTAAAGAAGTTAAGTGACTTAACCCAAATTCACTCTAGATAAAAGTGCAAGAACCCAGGCTAACCCCAGGTCTATCTGACCCAGCTGCCTGGCAGAGTGAAGAACAATGATCAAAGGTCTGCAGGCTGAGTGCCTGAGTAATGCCTGGCGTGATGACAGATATAGAGAAGCCGGGGAACAGCTGCCTCTGACTGGGGAGCAACACGCTTACTCATAGGGGCACTGAGCATTTTTTAAGTTTTTCACATACATCATCACTCTTCCCTCAATGTCTCTGTGAGTCAAAGGGGGTAGTATTATCCCCATGTTACTGATGAGAAGACTGAGGCGCCATGAAATCAAATAACCAGTTCATATGTTCTATTCTCTGAGAATCCTTCTCTGAAACCCAGAGCAGGGCAGATTCCTAGATTATGTGTGTCTTACAGTCTTCTTTCCTTTCCAGAATTTGTCACAGTTCATAATTACATGTTTATTTTTGTTTAACATCTGTTGCTCTATAGCCTCTGAGATCTATGCCTGGTTTTGCTTTTACTTAGGTCCTAGTTTGGAGCACATAATTTGTGTGTGTGTGTGTCAGTCACTTAGTTGTATCTGACTCTTTTTGACCCCATGGGTGGTAGTCCACCAGGCCCTTCTGTCCATGGAATTCTCCAGGCAAGAATACTGAAGTGGGTTGCCATTCCCTTCTCCAGGGGCCTCTTCCTGACCCAGGGGTCGAACCTGGGTCTCCTGTGTTGTAGGCAGATTCTCTACCGCTGAGCCACTACAGAAGCCCATAATTGGCAGGCAGGAGATGATTATTGAATGAATGAATGAGCTCCAGGCCTCTAGACCCTTTGTCCTTTCATCTTTGGTATTACATCATAAAGCTCCCTAAAGCTAAATAACGTAATGTCATGGATGTGGGCTGTGCTATAAACAATTTGAGGATTCACACTTCTTTGAGTATACAGTCAGCTTCCACATTAATGTTTAGACAGCAAAACCCTGGGCTGCTTTAACCAAACAGACACATGAAAGGACAACATAACCAATGAAATGGAGCTGATGACTTCGGGCAATGTGCAAGGCTTTGTCAGGGAGCACTTGCCCAGGCATTGATCACCACCTGCCACAAAGTAATTTGTTGAGCCTCACCCTATAACATCATTAGTTAACAGGTAGCTGGAGCAGGCATCGGGAAAATGCACTTTAAGGAAGAATAACTCCTAAAATTTAAGCTTTACTCAGCTCTACATGGTAACAAGTAAGGAACAACAGATGCTTAAGCTATCACTGATGAAGGTCATACACAAGATCTGAACTTGAACAATCACAGAGAAACTGAGAATTCCCTGAGGTTACTATATAATAAACCACTGTCCCAAAGAAGGGGCAGCTCTGACATAGACCAGAGGAGCAAATGCTTTGGTATTTTCAGAATTCTTATCCTCTAGGCTCCTGGCCCATGAAGAGCTAGCCATGGGTGTGGTGTCATGGGAATCCCAGTCTTCCAAGCAGAGAAGTCAACTCAGCATCAAGAGGCCTATATGATGGCCATAAATGCCCAGTCATATCAGCCAGAAAAGTCACTGTGGGAGGACTACAGTTCAACAGATCCTCAATAAATACTTACTGAATGAATGGATGAGTGGGAAAAGATGGAGTTCTTGATAACACAGGCTCATTTTCTATATAAGGCACATATTTGAACCACCAGTTCATGGAACTTGGACCCTCATCCCCAGTTACTTCCTTAATTTGATGACGTTTTGCATTAATTAGCTTCTCAAGTGAAGTGAAGTGAAGTCGCTCAGTCATACCCAACTCTTTGCAACCCCATGGATAGTAGCCTGCAGCAAGCTCCTCTGTCCATGGGATTTTCAAGGCAAGAGTACTGGAGTGGGTTGCGATTTCCTTCTCCAGGGAATCTTCTCAACCCAGGGACTGAACCCAGGTCTCTCACATTGTAGACAGACGCTTTACCGTCTGAGCCGCCGGGGAAGTCTTCTCAACTTAGGCAATAATTGGAAGAAAATACTCTAAAATGTCTGTGGATGATTATGGAATTCCAGATGATTTTAATGTTCTTATTTACACAGCTCCAGACTTCCCTGGTGGTTCGGATGGTAAAGAATTTGCCTGCAGTGCAAAGATGCAGATTTGATTTCTGGGGTGGGAAGATCCCCTAGAGAAGGGAATGCAACCCACTCCAGTATTCTTGCCTGGGAAATCCCACGGACAGAGGAGCCTGGTGAGCTACAGTCCACGGGGTCACAGAGTCGGACACAACTGAGCGACTGAATACATGCGCACATGGCTCCCGCTTTCCATTTTTTCTTAAGTAAGCATGTATTATTTTTATTATTAAAAATGTCACTTAGAAGACCAATTCATTGAGCCCTACCATATGGAAATCATCACCAACCCAGCATGATATGCGGGTGAGTACATCAACAGAACTTCTGTCCTTGAGGGGAATACAGGACAGGTACAGAGAGAAGGACTGGCTGTGATAGAGGCTCCCTGTGCTGTGGAGAAACAGAGAAGGGAGAGATGGAAAGCGCTGGGGGACAGATGCTGGCGGAAATAAAGGAGAGGAGTTTTGAGGAAGAAATGCTTCACTGCGGAAACAAAGAAAGAGGAAGCAAACGTACGTGAGACCTGGTGCAACGGCCACCTGGCTGCCCTCTTGAGTTACAACCGGGAAGGGCTCAGTTTAGAGGCTGCAGACTGCCCAGTGGCAGGTACAGGTGAGCCCTGCCAGCACTGTCCTAGTGCAGAAGAAGGAACCTGGACAGTCAGAGAGATGAAGGCAGTATGAAGCCTACCAGCTCCCCTACGCAGGAGAAGTCAGGCTCATGGGAAAACCTGACTTACTTGGATGTCCTCATCCAACCTTTGAGAGCAAAGTTGGCCTTCCTGCTGAGTGGGCTTCAGCCCAGGAGCACGGTGTGTGAGACATGGCTGAGACACTCACATCTGCCATCTTATTTTAAAAAATCTTCCTAGCAATCTTATCACTTAAAACTCTGTCATTAGTTGTTCATTCCTTTGTGTTAGGCACTGACCTCTGCCATGCTCTTTTTGTAAAACAATGTTAATCCTTAATGGATGACTTAATAGAACCTAGGCTCTAAACGTGCACTTTACCAAGGGACTCTGCTTCTAGCAATCTGTCCTGCAGAAATGCTCACTCATCTGTACACAGGAAGATATTCACAGCAGTGTTATGTGCAGCTTAAAAAAAAAATGGTTATCCGCAGAGGAATGCCTAATTGTAGCATGCCTATACTATGCAGCTGATAAAAATGAGGTAATTCTATAGGTACTGACACAGAATGATACCTGCGAAATGTTAAATGAAAAAAGCAAATTGCCTCATTAATATAAAAATAATGAATTTGTGTGGGGATTATGTGTCTACATGTATAAAACGTCTGGAAGAATTTCCTCCCATCATACTGAGGGGTTAAATGGACAGAAAAGTGAGAGGGAACTTTGCTTTTTCCTTTATGTTATCCTAATCTGTTTGCATTTTTTCCAATGAGCACTGATTGCTTTCATAATTAAAAATAATATCTACTGGTGGCTCAGACAGTGAAGAATCCACCAGCAATACAGAAGACCCAGGTTCAATCCTTGGGTCAGGAAGATTCCCTGGAGAAGGGAATGGCTACCACTCCAGTATTCCTGCCTGGAAAATGCCATGGACAGGTAATTCCATTTAGGAGTCTGGCAGGCTACAGTCCATGGTGTTGCAAAGAGTCTGGACAGGACTGAACAACTAATGCACACACTACTATGTGTCAAGCACTGTTCTAAGAGCTGTATGTGTATTCACCGATTTCAGTTCAGTTCAGTCGCTCAGTCGTGTCCGACTCTTTGCGACCCCATGAATCGCAGCACGCCAGGCCTCCCTGTCCATCACCATCTCCCGGAGTTCACTCAGACTCACGTCCATCGCAATAATCCCGTGAGAGGGCACTTTCTTAACCCTTTCTACAGATAAGAACTCAGTCCTTGCCCGGGTCACACAGAGATATATAAAGGTGTTGAGCTTTGAACCCATGCCAGTTGGCTCAGACTTCGTGCTCTTAATCACTAGATTATAGTGCCTCAAAAAGATGACATAAATAAACAGATAAACAGCACTGCTTTTAGAGGCAGACACACTTGAATCCCAGTTTCTGCTGATTAACTGTGTGATTCTTAGCGAGTGTCTTACTTCTGGGTCATTTTCTCCGTTTGTAAAATGGAGATGAGATCGTCACATAACTCAGGAGACCACTATGAGAACTACACAGAATATGTTCAGTGCCAGGCATTTAGCAAGTACTTGACAAACACAGGGTATTTCCTCTATTAAGCTTAAATGATCAGCCCTTTACTGTAGGTTAATTTAATTGGCTGTTCTCTTGACTGGCTGCCTGGCGGCATCTGGTGCTTTAGAGGTAAGTGGAGAAGGAGGAGTTGGGAACACGCAGAGAGGTGGGGTCAGACCCAGAACTTGAGAAGTGCTGAATTAACACTTCACAGTTTGGCCTACAGCCAGTCCAGTTAAGAAAACAGAATTAACAGTATTTAGGTGAGTTTCAAAATCATTCTGGGGTAAAACGTCATCATTTCATTTTTAGAATAAGGGTATTAAGGTTCAGGAATTTGTCCAAAGTCACCAAGCCAATTAAATAATAGAGCCAGGACCGAAATTTAGCCTTTCTAATTCCACGTCGACCCTCTTTTCACAGATCCCACTGCCTGAATTAGATAGCATCACTGACTCTCTGTTCATGAGTTTGAGTAAACCCCAGGAGACAGTGAAGGACAGGGAAACTGGGCATGTTGCAGTCCATGGGGTCACAAAGAGTCAGATCTGACTGAACAACAACAGCAACAACAACCGTCTGAGTTGCTGTGGGGATACCCTGTTGGGAAGTGGTGATCACAGTTTCTCAGAAGAAACGTGCTGGAAAAGTGATGAGTCTGGGAGGACCAGTACCACTGGGGGAACGCCCCACCCATTCAAGTGCGGCTGCTGCTGAGGGTGGGAAATGGCCTCCCTACACTTCAGGGAAGACAAGTGTGCCAGACCCCCTGTGGGGGCTCCACACAGCCCAAGGGCAGATTAACCTGCCCCTTTTTCTCTGCTGTTTACAGTCCTTATCTGAACAGCAGTCAGTCTACAAAAGGGACACAAGCTACTGTGGAGGAGGCAGGGGGCTGCAGGCACGTGGCTGCAGGAAGCTGGCCGAGGGTCCAGAGCACAGTCCAGCCCTGAGCCATCAGGCTCTCAGCTCTGCCTCTCAGTTCAGTCGCTCAGCCGTGTCCGACTCTTTGCGACCCCTTGGACTGCAGTACGCCAGGCCTTCCTGTCCATCACCAACTCCCGGAGTTTACTCAAACACATGTTCATTGAGTCGGTGATGCCATCCAACCATCTCATCTTCTGTTGTCCCCATCTCCTCCCACCTTCAATCTTTCCCAGCATCAAGGTCTTTTTGAATGAGTCAGTTCTTCACATCAGGTGGCCAAAGTATTGGAGTTTCAGCTTCAGCATCTGCCTCTAGCCTCGTCCTGATCCTTCCCTAATTTCCCAGAGCACCAGAGGTCAGGCAGGAGCCAAGGAGGAACTATTCTCTCTTCTTGTGAGGCTCCAAGCCCACCACCCATTTTTTAGGCTCAACCAATCCCTGGGAGGTCAGGGTCATTACAAGTCTCTAGAGAGAAGGGAGAGCAACTGGGGAAGTGGATCAGAAAGAGGAAGAGTTCTCAGCCTTTTTTCCAGCTACGCATTAACTTTGCATAACTTACTCACATGTGAATGCCTGGGGTATTCGAGCCCAGGGCATGAGGTGTGATTCCACAACTTTCTCTTTCATTCAAGACACCTTTTGGTTACTAAAATGTGAATAAATATTACAGCTGTGGTTTGTTATGCTCTACTTTTGTGTACGCTTGGAAAACGCCATGACGAAACATTACAATAAAAATTTTTTAAAATCCCTTGGATGTGTAAAACTGGTGTTATGGTAAGGACAAGCTTATGTCTATCAGTTTTTTTTTTAATAAATTATTTACAGCCAGTGGTACTGCGTTATCAGTAGTGAGGTACCTCCATACCCCAAAGGCAGAGCAGCTGGGACAGAAAATTGGAAAACTGGCTGAGGTTATACATCTGGTCCTTTTCTTTTCTCTGATTCCTTCCTCTTATGAACCTGTCCCTCCCCAACATCCTCTCTCCCCACCCTACTCAGTTGGTGTGGGGTACATCTTAGGTGGTAACCATTTGGAATTCCTTTGATGGTCCTGTTGACAGTATCGAGGTCACCAATAGAACACAGTCAAGTTCCTTGGAAGAAAAGCTATGACAAGCCTAGACAGTGTATTAAAAAGCAGAGACATCACTTTGCCAACAAAGATCTGTCTAGTTAAAGCTATGGTTTTTCCAGGAGCCATGTATGGATGTGAGAGTTGGACCATAAAGAAGGTTGAACGCTGATGAATTGATGATTTTGAACTGTGGTGTTGGAGAAGACTCTTGAGAGTCCCTTGGACTGCAAGGAGATCCAACCTGTCAATCCTAAAGGAAATCAGTCCTGAGTATTCACTGGAAGGTCTGATGCTGCAGCTGAAACTCCAATACTTTGGCCACCTGATGTGAAGAACTGACTCATTGGAAAAGACCCTGATGCTGGGAAAGATTAAGGGCAGGAGGAAAAGGGGACAACAGAGGATGAGATGGTTGGAAGGCATCACTGACTCAATGGACATGACTTTGAGCAAACTCCAGGAGATGGTGAAGGACAGAGAAGCCTGCTTTGCTGCAGTCCACAAGGTTGCAAAGAATAGGACAGGACTGAACCACTGAACAACAACAACAAAGTGCCCTGGAATTAGCATGTCGGCATTGAGGAGTAGATCACCAAATGTTCTATGGGAGAAAAGAGCCTAAATTGCAATGATAAGCAGGCAGGAATTTTCTGTATGACACAGGGAGCTCAAACTCGGTGCTCCGTGAGAACCTAGAGGGGTGGGATAGGGTGGGAGGGAGGTTCAAGATGGAGGGGACATATGTATGCTGATGGCTGACTCATGTTGATGTATGGCAGAAACGAACACAATATTTTAAAGCAATTACAACAGAGCCCACTGCTCTAGGCTCAGTGTAGAGTGTCAATTAAAAATAAATAAAAATTTTAAAATTTTGATAACAGCTATGTTTCCTAGCATTAGACTAAGTGCTTTACCACATCTCAATCCATCCTTTCAGCAACACAGAGAGGAAAAAGTTAGTAAACCCATTTCACAGGTGAGAAAACAGAGGCAGAGAAATTAGCCAAGTTCACATGGCTAAGACGTGGAGGGCCCTTGACTGGCCTCTCTGACTTCACTGCCTACATCACCTCCGATCATGAGTTTGGGTTGAATGGCTTGAGAATGGTAGGGAATAGCGGTGTGACTCTTGAAAGAAGCAAGCTTGCTGGGGTGGAGTAAGACTTGAACACATTGCCCAGCACTTGGTAGGAGGTGCCCAGTAGATATTTGTGGACTGGATTCTTGAACAGACTTTGAGACACAGGATGGGGGTGGGTGGGAGTCTTCAGTGAGTTGGGGTCCACAGTCTGGGCCTCCATGCACTCTTGAATACCCTCTATGGCAGGAAACCATGTAGACGGGTCACAGGTGTATGCCAAGTCCTTGAGCATTTCCTGCCCTGAGTGGAGAGGGAGTGGCAGCCTCACCATTCCTGGGGGCTTGTCAGAAATGCCGATCTCAGCTCCACCCCAGACCTACGAGCTCAGAACCCGTGCACTAACCAGCCTCCCAGGTGACACGTGCAAAGGCCTGGCTCAGCAACCTCCCACAGTGGAAGGTGTCAGCCGTCATCCTGGGCATCCCTGGGCAACTGGGGGCAATTCCTTTTCCCTGTTTGAGGCTTAGGCAGGCTAAGACCATGTGCAGCCTAATCTCCTCCCGCTGGAAAGACCCGTCTGAATGGGAGTGGGACATCTCAGTTGTCAGCATTTCCAGGAAGTTCAAGCCCCCGTGTACCCCCCATGTGACCCCGTCTGTCTCAGGGCTCATGAACTTGGAGGGTGTGACAGGCCCACTTCCTCACAGTGTGACCAGGCAGTGACAAACGCACCACATGGAAGGAAATTAGTGAATAATCCTCGCATACTCTGCACTGAGTCATGTTGGCCTTCCTTGGGGATGTGCTCCAGCGGATTAGACTTGCAGTTTCTGTTTCTTTGTTCAGAGTATACTGCTAACGAACACCTTAGAGAGTGTCCCACAGAACGTAAGTATTGGGGACAGCAGATCAGGTGGTTCCTGACCTGGAGGTACTTTATAAAGAAATAATAATATACTGTTACCACCTTTGGTCACAAAGAGAAAATAAAGGACAAGTAAAATGCTTCTGTCAACACAGACTGTACAGTAATGATTTGACAACTACTAGGGACAGAAACAGGAGAAGGCAACGGCACCCCACTCCAGTACTCTTGCCTGGAGAATCCCATGGATGGAGGAGCCTGGTGGGCTGCAGTCCATGGGGTCACTAAGAGTCGGACAGGACTGAGCGACTTCCCTTTCACTTTTCACTTTCATGCATTGGAGAAGGAAATGGCAACCCACCCCAGTGTTCTTGCCTGGAGAATCCCAGGGACGGCGGAGCCTGGTGGGCTGCCGTCTATGGGGTCGTACAGAATCGGACATGAGTGAAGCGACTTAGCAGCAGCAGCAGCAGGGACAGAAACTACTCAACAGGAACTCCAGGGACCCTCCCCCCACCCGCCCCCCTGCAAGCTCCCTCCCCTCTCCCACTCTGCCCTCTCCCATTTGCTCTGGGCTCAGTGCAGAGTGTCATCTATAGTGACTGATGGTGGCCAGCCCTGCCCACTGCTTGAGTTCCTACAACTGGCATCTCTGCGTGGTTTGGCCATTTGATCCTCATGGCAGTGCCCTGAGTTAGTTTTATGATCCCTACTTTACAGATGAGGAAATTGAGGTTAAGTTGCCCACAGTCACAGGTCCAGAAAGTATGAGAGGGATATAGATTTGACAGGGTTCTAAAGCTCAAGTCTCTCCTTCCATTACTGGCTGCTTCAAGCTCACCTGGCTCCCTGGGGAGTTTCAGGGGAGGGATACGCAAAAAATGGAGGAGAGGGTGGTACCACACCAGTGGCTGTTGATTCCACTTACATGTCCCTCTGGTGCCAGGTCCCAGACTCCAGCTGCCCTGCACAAAAGGGAGAAAAGGGGACCCTCCCCAGTTCTCAGAGAATTATCTAAGCCCATAAAGTTTGGGGGATGGCGTAAACCCCTTTTTAGAATGGACTGTTTACTGACTCTGTTTGGAAACAGAGATGAGATAACTTAATGGAGCACTTTTGCTTTGAAACCCAGATGACAAGTACTGACCATCTGCTCTTGGGACCTGAGAGCCAGACAATAAGGGCCTAGAAAAATAGACAGGACAGCCAGTCAAAGGAAGCAACGCCAACGAGTTGATTCAAGTTTCAACCACCCTATTTACAGCTGAGACAACTCTTCGGAGGAGAGATGATCCAAACCCAGACCCACAAATGTTTCAGAGCACACTGTTCTGTCTCCCCACCAGAACACCAGAAACTGAGTCTGCTATTCTTCTTTCACGGTAGAGCTCCCCAGGTAGATCCTTGCTCAGCATCCCAAATGTGAGCCCTCCTAACATGAATCCTCTCCTTCACCTCTCTCCAGGGCTCTCCTCTTGCCTGGCCCATCTCTCCCTGCTCCCTTCCCAGAGTGTCTTCCAAACCTCTCCTCCATCCAATCTTCTCTAAACTCCTCTTTCCTACCCTGATATCAGTGTTCTCAAACTTGCCTGATCATCATAAGAATCACCTGGGAAATTTGACCATGCAGATTCCCAGATCTTTCCCCTAGGATCTGGATTAGAAAGATCCAGGTGGAGACCCGGAGACCCCATGTTTAACAAAATCTCATGTGTCCTTTTGATCAGGCACGTTTGGGAAACCTTGACTGTCCTCCCCCTGTTTATGCTAGAGCTGGCTACAGTCCTCAAAACCGCCCACTCCTATCCCGTGATAACACCTCTGAGGCCCAAAGGACACGGCCTCTCAGCTCCAGCAACCTGCACCTGTGCTTCACTTCCTCTACCATCTTGTTTCTCTTTCACTAAAGGCTCTGCAATTGCCTCTGCCCCAGCCCTTCCACTGAAATTGCTCTCCCTGAGGCTGACAATGATTTGCAAAGTACATGATCCCGTGGACACGATTCAGACATCGTGTAATTGAACTTTTTGCTGAGCAGACATTCACGACTACTCCCCTTTTCAGGAATCTTTCTACTCCCTTGACCTCTGAGACACTGTTTTCCCCTGACTCTCTTCCTACAGCTTCTGCAGTTTCCAGCCAGTCTTCCTTGCTGGTCCTTTCTCCAGCCACCTTGAAAGTGGATGTAGCCAGGTCCCGAGCTCAGCCTACTCTTCCTGGTCATCACATGCACTTTCGTAGTTTTAATGCAACCTGCTTCTTGTGCTTCAGTTTTCCATCCAAATGGCCTGCGAAGTGTTGACTGTGGCATGGACAGTTCAAAATTATCACTTCCCAAACCTAACTAACCAAAAAGCTGGGGCCGCCTCCTTTTGTATTTTCATGCGTCAGGATGATACTTCCATTCACCTGGTTGCCCAAGCTAGAACCCTGGAAGACATCCTGGTATTCATTTCTCTCCACCTCCACACCCCCACAATACACAGCCAACCACTCACCGAGTTCTGAGGATTTCATGCCTCACTAGTCCTCAAACTCATGCCCTCCTCTCCTTCTCCGCATCATGTCTCCAGTCAAGGTCCTCAGTCCCTCTCACCTGGACATCATCTCCCAGCTGGCCTCTCTCCTTCCCAACCTGCCCTCTTCCAGTCAGTCCTCCACTCAGCCACCTGAGCGACAGATCTAAAATACAAGCCTCATCCCGTCTCCCCATCACTTAAAGCCCCTCAGGAGCTTCTCGTCACCCACAAGCTGAAGCCCAAACTATCCAGGATGGCTCTCCTGAACTCATCAGTTTATTCCATGCCTCCATGTCAGTGCTCACAATTTCATTCTTCCTTTATCTACCCAAATTTCACCCCACCCGCTGCCCTCAGCCCAGGCATCATCAAACTTTTTGGTTCTGTTTGGCAGGGTTAGTGATCCTTGAAAGTATTCCTCTAACACTCTGTGCTTACCAGATTACACTGGCAAACTCAACTGCTGACTGCGGAAAGAAAGTTTAAGGATAGTTTTACAGGTTTACAACCTCTCTCCAGCCCTAGTTGTTACCATAATGACTGAGAGCTGGCTCTTCCTTGCACCTGTGAATGTTTCTGAAGCCAACCTTCCCCTCCCACTGCCTCTCAGAGTGAAGCAGAAGGACCACCCAGGAGTCAGCCCACCTTTATCCCTGCTCCTCAAAGGGAGTGGCCTCTCCTGGCTATTGGCAAAGCTTCCAGAAACTTGGCTTTGAACCATTCATGGCTAACAGGTGGTCCAGATATTCTGGCAGGGACCATGAGTTTAAAGTAGAGGAAGATGGAATCATAAAACACCATGTATTCAGAGCACCTTAAACCCTAAGGGCCAGGTCACTGGTGAGGGAATACTGTGATTATGTATGCTGGGAGCATCCTGCCCACATACCTGCCCTCCTCAGGAATCCTGAGACGTCAGAGTAAGCCTTTAGGAGGTCTATTTTTAAGGCAATCTGCTGGCCCTCTGGGAAGAAAGTGAAGAGGCTGGACCGAGGCTAGAATCCTCAGAGCTCCAGAGTATACGCCCTTGAATACATTGGAAGCAGATGCTAACTTCAGCTTCTACAGAAGCTCCTTGGATGACCAGGGGATGCACACTGTTATAGGAGATGGGGTATATAATACTGCTGGGCCTTGAGTGCCGAATAACGTCAGAGAGAACAGTGTTGAATTGGAGTCTGTGGAGCCCTTCAAGTGTCCTCTGGCCTGGCCCTCGCCAGGGGTCACAGCTCCTTCCACAGAGGGGGCTGGAAAAGCTCACAGTGCCAGTCTCTCTTTTGTAGCCTATCAAAAGCCAGCCATGCTATGGGGAGGGTTACAGCAGAGTCAGGAGCAATGGCCAATCCAGATCATTAAAGCAGAGCATGGAAAACACGGTTGCCATGTACAGCTGTGCAGGCTGTTCACCAGGTTGCTCAGATGAAGCAGTAAACGAGGCCTGAAATCCAGCCTGTGCACCCACTTGCCAAGTTGTGTGTCCTGGTATAGAACCACATTTTCTTAGAAAAGGAGGTCCTTGTTTTTAGCTTGCAAAATGGGTTTGTTTGGGATTGTAACAGCCCTAATGGAGAAGACATTGATAACAGTAGTGAGAAAGCTTAGGGGATGGGCCAGAGTAACTCAGGACCTGGCAGAAAATGATAAGAGTTTGGTATATTCATGACTGTGGCCCCAGCCACCGAAACCCTAATGTCCCATTCCTGAACAGGCTGGAGGACACTTAGTAAAGAGAGGTTTTGGGAGCCAAGGGACCCTCCTAGTGGGGGGCTCAGAATTTCAGCCTACTGAGATATTGCCCAGCCTCATGGTTGTGTCCTTCTTCTTGTCACCCCCTCCCCATCACCCCACTCCTTCCTGCCCATCTCCAGTCATCCAAGGCCCCCATGGCCAGAGGAAAGATCAGCATACTCAGACTGTGGCCCCAGCCACCGAAACCCTAATGACCCATTCCTGAGCAGGCTGGAGGACACCTGGTAAAGAGAGGCAGTCTCCTGAACTCCACCTGTGACCACCACTTCTTTCTGCTGTTAGTGGAGCCCTCGACTGGAGACAAGGCCACCAGCTTGTGACTGAATGCCAAAACTGAGAAGGGGTTGCTGAGTTTTCCCACTTCGTTCCTCTTGTTTACAGCTTTACCTTAGCATCTACTTTTGGTTCTCAATCCATGGGTTGTAACCTGCCAGGGGAATTTACAGGATTACAGCCTCGTTCTGAAAGCTAACAGCATACTACATAAGCGAACCAGGGGGTTGCCTCCTGCCTTTTTGCCCTGGGGCAGAAGGCAGACAGGCAAGTTAAGGAGCCTCCTAGGCACAGATGTGGAGAGGAGGCCAGAGAAGCGGAATTAGCTTTTCTGCACCTCTAGCTTTTTGATGCTATACGTACATGGTCATATTTAGTTCTCCAACAACCCTGTAAAATAAATATCATCTCCATTTATAGATGAAGAAACTTTGCTTCAGACAGAAGAAATCACCCTGGCCAGCTAGGAATCTCTAGGGATCCAATCTGAATTTCCTGGTCTGTCTGACTCTGATACATGGTTGTTTTTTGTTTTTTGTTTTTTTCACCCACAGTGTGTCACCTGCAAAGATTCTCCCTTGAGAAGAGAGAAACTCAAAATAGTGAAAAGAAACTGAAATAAGCTTGAGGAGTTTTGCTTTAGCAACTAAAGCATATCCCCCTATGATTTCCCTTCCCATTCATAACTTCAGAACATTCTCAGGGGACATTTCATTTCTTGCCTCTCCCCCATGCCAAGGATTTTTACACAGGTAAAATCATTGCATTAAAGCTATACCTTATGAGGGGGAGGAGTGGATAGAATTCTTGAGTTAATTACATATGAGCCAACAAGGAAGAAATTTCTTTACCTCCAGCTAGCTTCTCAACCCACTGCTCAGCCAAAACATCATTTCTCAGGGAACAATTGCCAAGACCCACAGTTGAGTTAATAAAATGTGAGAGCAGGAAGGGGCTGTAAAGAGTAATAGCCATGTTTACGGAGAGCTTATTATATAACAGCCAAGCTCTGTTCCAGGGACATTATGTAGAGATCCATTTAATCCTCAGAGTACAGACAAGGAAACCGAGACCCAGAGAGGTGTCAGCGCTTGCCCAAAGTCTCCCAGCTCTTATGATGAGGCCTTGGAATCAAACTCACACAGTCTGGCTCCTACAGGCTGCTCTGCCTCCAAAGATCGTTTCTCCTCGCTGCCCCCAACCTCATTTCAGGGGTGAAGAAACAAGCCCAAATGCAGAGCCAGGCAAGACGCCGGATCTTTTGAGGGAGAACCAGGGCTCATACCACCAACCAGGGGCTCTGAGCACCCAGGACTCCAGCTGTATGCTAACTGCACTTCACTCAGCTCAGATTTTAGATCCCACATAGTGCTCCGAACCAGAAAATTCTTAAATATCTATTATCTGTCCAACATCTGTACTGCACTTGAGCATCCCTGATGGGCTCATGGAAGGCTAAATATTGCTCCCTTCTCCCCTGCTCAGCAGCCGGATACAAACAGAAGCCAGGAGGGATGGTGGCACTTCCCACATCCAGTGGGGCTCGGCAACCACTCAAAGAGTCTCCTGCAAGGCCAGCAACTATTTTGATAATCTTTCCCCTACAGGATCCTCCTGTGGAGAACAAATGGACACAATTGAGAGCAATCTTCTCAGCAGATTCCACAGGAAGTTACATCAGTGGAGGGGATTTTGATGCTCAGGACTTTTGGGAAGGGAAGCAGCCTTGGAGGCAAGGGTGTGGGGGGCTGGTGGTAGACAGCATTGGGGGGAAGCAGGTAGGGTGGTGGGTACTAGCGCAGCCTTCAGAGTCAGTTTCAGACCTGGGCTTGAGGACAGGTCCTGCCACTGGAGGCTGTGTGAAATCACAGATTGCTATGCCCCTCTCTGGTCCACAGCGTCCCTGTGTAAAATGGAGATGCCAAGAGCACTCACCTCCTAGACAGGCCCTTGAGAATTAGACACAGTAACAGGGAAGAGTCAAGCACGGGGCCTGGCCCTTGCAAGTGCTGAGGAACCATAAATATAACTGGCCTCGTGGGATCCTTCACTTTCTTTGAAAGAAGCTCATAGGATGTGTTGTCCACCGTCACTAGGGCTCTTTACAGAGCTTCCCTTAGGGGGCCTGACCCAAAACATGCCTTCCGGAGCAGAGGAAGATCCCTGAGTGACAGGCCACCCCTTGGCCACAAGTTCCCACCACTGGAATAGGAGAAACTCGAAGGCCCATCCCTGCTGGCCACTATCTCCTATATACGTGTCTGGTTAGGTGGGCAATAGGAAAGCCCCATAGACTCCATGCATGAGACATTTCTTCACAAAAAGATTTTCTAAAATGAACAATTATAAGAAACAACATAATATGAAGCTGTTCACAAAAATGATGTGGCACAGACGGGGCAGCACGGGGTAGAGTGTGGTTGGGCAGGACCACGGGGAGGGGTGCCTATTTGACACTAGTGACCTGTTTGGCTCCCCTCATGCCCATGTTCTGGGCCAGCCCTCAGGGCTTCTTTCCAAAGATGTATTTGCCTCTCTTTTCTGTGTCTACAGGCCCTGCAGGACAGGGACACAGAGGGCTGCCCTGGAGGCCAACATTCTTCTGGTGACTCACCAAGCAGGTAGTGGGTGCCTGACAGAAAAGAGCCACTTCCTGTGTCACTGAGCCACCAGTCATCTAACCGATATCTGCCCCATCACCGTCTTCTCCTCTGAGAGCAGCTGAGTCACTGGCAAGGGCAGGGTGAAGGTCCCAGAAAAGGCATGAACCTGTGGTTTGGGGTGGGGCAAGCAGTGGGCACATCACTTTATCCACAAAAGAAGCCTCACCTTCCTAAAGATATCGACCCATCCCACCTGAATCCAGGGAGAGACACTGCCATGGTGGAGAGTCTTAGGGCCAACACACACGCCCATGTGCACATCCCACCCCCACGCACAGCCACGCCCACATACCCATGTCACTGTGACAGATGCGTTCCTGAAGCTGAACCCAGGCTCATGCTTCCTTCACACTGTCCAAGCACCCTGTTTGATGTTCTAGGAGCCAAGTAGGAAAGTATGTGTCTAGATAGAGTGGTGCATGCAGGAAGGTTGAGGGATGGGACAGATTTCATGTAGGGAGGGAGAATGTTGCAAGAAATCCAAGCACATGGGTCAGAAAAAGTCTTGAAAAACAACTGCAATTTAATGGTCTCCCCTCTGTGCTGTCAGCTTATCAGCTCAGGCCTGGGGGCAGGGGAGGGGAATGGCCAGCTTCTTACAGCCAGCTGACCTGGTTCTCGGACCCAGCACCTGGTTTTGAGCAATGAAAGTAGCCCCTGTGGCCACCAGGCCCTCCAGAAGCCCATGGAGGCCCAGATCCTGCCTGATGGAGCAATGACGTGCCCTGCCCATGATTTGACTGCAGCTTCAGCTCTAGTGTTCCCTGGAGGCGGCCATGGGCCACAATGCTTCATCAAGATGGAGGTCAGATCACAGCCTGGGCCCTCTCTGGAAACCTCACATCAGCCAGTGGCACGGAACTGGGCTGGTTCCAGCCCTACCAGAAGCCCTGGGCATCATATTTCAGCACTTCTGCTCTAGCTACTCCCACAGGAAGGAGAGGGTCTGCTCCCATCTTGTTTCTGATTTCAAGAATACTGCAGTCCCCTTGGGAATCCTTACCGTCTCATTAGAGTCACAGTGGCAGCTACCCACGCACTTCAGAGGCTTTAGGGCTGATTGCCATCAAGCCCAGAGCCTCGGTCTCTGTGAAGCAAACAGGCCCAGGGCCCCCAGAAGCATCCTGCTCTCTGTGGTCCAGAGCTAGCCCCAAGGCCGGCGCCGGACAGAAGAACTCACAGGTGTGCCTGCCATAGCAGCTTAGAAGTGATGAATAAGTGGAATTTTGGTCAGGCCAAGCCGTCCTCTACTTACTAGAGGCGGGGGACGTTACACATGCAATCTTGTGGTGAGGGATCTTATTTGGAGAGATAAAGAATACATTCATAAAATAAGAAAACTACTTTTAAAAGTTATTCATTTTTTAAAGGTCAGTTTTGCATGTGTGTATATGAGTGCACATGCTGGGGACTTTTTAAAAAGGTGAACACCTACACACACTTTCCTATTATATGCACATATAACGATAATACATACTACATTTATATAATGCATTATGGTTTACAAAGTACTTTTATATGTGCATTCATTCATTCATTCAACAAAACTTCATGAGCCCCGACAAAGAACCAGACACTTTTCCTTGGCATGTAGTGACATAGCAGTGAACAAGGCAAGACCCCCACCTTCACTGAGTGCACGCTCTAGCTGGGGAATCAGACCATAAATAGCAGACAAGGGACCAGCAAGGTAATTTCAGGGAGCGATGAGTGCTCAGAAGATCATGAAGTTAGGTAAGGCCAGCACTATACTGCCCAGTATGGCAGCCGTTAATTACATGTGGTTATTTACATTTAAGTCCAAACTGATTAGAATGAAATAAAATTAAATATTCGGTTCTCCAGTTCACACTAGCCACATTTCAAGTCCTGGAGAGCCACATGAGGATAGCAGCTAGTGGTACAGATGCAGAACATTTCCATCATTGCAGGAATGTCCACAGAACAGCAATAAACTTGAGTGACTGGGCTGATTTTGCCCGAGTGTTCAGGGAAGCCCTCTCTGAGGAGGTACCTTGAATTGAAACCCCAAAATGAGAACTAATAGCCCACAGACCTGGGTGGGGGTGGAGCAGTGGGCAGAGAGTTCCAGGCAAAGGTCCAAACGTTGGAGTGAGTTTGGCAAATTCAAGGAACAGAAAGGAGGTGGGTGGGATGGAGTGTAATGGGCTGGAGGGTGGGGAGAATGGAGAATAGTGAGGTCAAAAGTAATAATACAAACAGCTGGTGGCTATTGAGTGTGTGCCAGGCATCCATGAGGTCGGTTCTATTACCCTCCTTTCACAGATGATAACACAGACACAGAGAAGTACACACGTTAGCAAAAGTCGCACAACTTCTGGGGGGCTGGGGCTGGGATTTGCGCTGGATACCACGGCTGTGGGGCGCTCAGCCTCTCCACAGAGACTTGGGCTGGTTAGGAACTCCCTGTGAGGGGTCGGGACCCTTATTGGGGGTCATGGGAAGTCATCACAAGTTCTTAGGCAGGACAGTGACTTGATTTATTGCTTCTTTGAGCACTTGGTCTGCTCATAGCAAAGAGAATCGAGTGCAGAGGGGTTTACTGCATTAATCCAGAGATACCTTCACTGTGTCTCTAGCTAGGATGGCAGCAATTCTCTGTATCTTTTAAAGCCTAGTGAACACTGCACTTTTTTTTGTGGGGGGGGGCATTTATCTTCAAGGACTTGGGCAGAAAAAATAATGATTCATTTCAAAAAACCCAGAACACATTAGACACACCCCAATAATCATTTAGCAGTAGGAAAGCCAGTTTTTGCCAGTCTTCCCTAATTCCACTTAAAGATTCTTTCCCATATTCTTTATTTTTTTTCCCCCTTATTCTTTAGATTGTTGTCAATTAAGCCAACCATCTTCCTAAACAGACAATTTGGTCCTGGCACCACCAGGGTTTCTGCTACAGAAGGGAGAAGAAGGTGAAGTCTTGCCTTGGGTGGGAACCCAAGGTGTGAGGTTCGTGTGTGACAGATGACCTTATAAAGTCTTTATTGTATTTGTCACAATATTGCTTCTGTTTTATGTTTTGATTTTTTGGCCCCCGTGGCCTGTGGATCTTAGTTCCTCAACCGGGGACAGAACCCACACCCCCAACACTGGAAGGTGAAGTTTTAACCATCGGACTATCAAGGAAATCCCCCTTATTGCTTCTTCTTTCTCTTCTCAGAAGGGATGGGATTAAGGGGAGCAAGAGGGGTCAGCTTGTGTTTCCCTTCCAGCCACAGTTGCCTCCTGAGGCCCAGAGTGTGGTGGCCCATTTGGGGCACAGGTTGAGGTCTAGGTCACAGCCCTGTGATCCCCCATACCTAAGACCCTTTCTCCTGTGTCAGTTTGGTTAAGTTCTCAGCAGCTCCCCTTCTTCATCCCTAAAATGAAGATAATTATTGCTAAATATTGTTCTATCTCACAGTGCTGTTATAGAATGAAACAGGTAGAATTAAAGAAGTGAAACAGAACAACCATGCTTGCTGGCTATGACATCAGATGACCATCACTGGCAGGAGAGGACAGGGGAAGAGGTGGCCAAAGCCCAAAGCCCGGTCTCAAGGTGATGATGAGTGAGGATCCAGAATCACCCAGGAAACAACCGCCCCGGAGCCTCTGCGGGTGAGTCAGGAGATTCTCCTAAACTCCAGACGCTGCCCCAGAGGCCACTTCCTGGGCTGGACTGACAGCTCCCCGTAGCCCCGGCCACAGTTCTGCTGGCTCGGTGCTGCCTGTGCTCTGGGGCAGAGTGGCAGCCACTGGGCTCCTTCCTACCTTGCCTGTGCCCTTCTCCCTGGCTGGGTTTGGTCACGAGCAGCTGCTCTTATAGCCTTCTCGGTCTGGTGTGAGGAAGTTCACATGGCGCGGGCGAGGCCAGGTGGCTTTCTTTGTTCTTCCAGAGGGTGACTGCCGCAGGTAGCAAGCTGGGTGGACCCGGGTCTTCAGTCTCTCCCGAGGTCACCTCTCCAGGCTGCTGGGCTCACACGGCTCATGCCGCCCCAATGCCTCTTTGCATGTGGTCTCAACAGCTGATATCATTCTAAGTAACAGTGACTCACAGGATAGCAGTTCCTTTTTTTTAAATGCCAGAACCACTTTATATAGATTGAGCCTTTCTGCCAGGTAAAGAAGGTCTTGACCTTTCAGTAGAAGTAGAGGGAGGCCAGTAAAATGTGATTAGGAGCTAAACCGAGTTTGAAACTGGCTCCACCACTTACTTTGGGACAAATCACTTAATCTCAGATTCTTCATCTGTAAAATGGGGATAGCCTGTGACTGACACGTAGTAAGTACTTAAATAGGTGTTTAAAAAGTAAATTTCAATAACAGGGGATTGGTTATATAAAGTCAATATAATGGAATACCACACAGTATTCTAAATCTCTATTATAAAAGAACTGTGAACTATATTCATGATCTATTACTAAGTGAAATGACAGACACTGAGAAAACCTCAGTATACCATTATTATTGAGAAGAAAATAAATCTATATATAGTGAAAAATATAGTGAACATATATATACTAAAAGGGTGTTTTTCTGTCTTAAAATGAGTGTTCTCTGTGTTATTTTAGTAATAAAAAGTAATTAGAAAACAATAGAAATTATTCAGTAGTTACAACAACACTTATTCAAACATAGCAGATGTACATAATCCAGAATAAGCGATCATGCTTTAAAATGATGATCATGGTACTAATAGTGATTCTGACAGTTCCCTAGCCCAGATCATTCAAAGCTGAGGCTGACACATGACCACCACCACATGCTTTAATGATTAGCAAAGTGTTACCATCAAAAAGGAAAAAATAATAACATCTCACACTTGTACATGTCTATAAAAACTATTTTCCTCCTGGGAATAGAAATAATAAAAACTGACTGTACCAACACGGCCAGATTTAAATCTTACCTATGCAACAGGTGACCAACACACATAAATAACATAAACAAAGAAGGAAATTGCAGTATGTACACACAGTGAGTTGAGCATGATTTGCAAGGTGGCGCGAGAAGGGAGAATGGCATGAGTAGACAGGATGGGGTGGGGTGGGGTGGGGTGGGGGAGCATTCCTCCAGCCATTGAGTCAGAGGTTTCAAGAAGGAAACGGAACTTCTTCGGGGCCTGCTAAAATAAAGGAAGCAGATAAGCATCTCTTTTTACTGCTCACTTGCGTAGAACTTACACGGAGAAAAGAATAAGAACTACTCCCTGAACCGCGACCTTCAGCAATGAGCTGCCTTCTCAGCTCTGTCCCCAAGCCACTTCTCACCCTGCTCCAGGGGCTTTCAAAACAATGAAAATCCCCAGACAAGCTGGATTTGGACTCTGAGGGATGGGATTAATGCTAAAGTGAACCCTCTGTGTGTCAAAGAACATGCAGCAGGATGAATCCAAAGACCATCTTAAAGTCGCTTCCAAGACCTGGCTATACCCAGTCCTTCCAGGAACACTTGCAGTTTCACACAACCCTTGCCCAAATCCAACCAACAGTGGGTCCTGGGAAAGCTGTCATGATCTCTTTCATTTCCATATTTCTAGCTCATAAATTTTCTTACCTAGCATCTGATTACTCTCAGGAGATGTAAAGAACTGCGAAAAAAGCAAAATGCTAGTTTCTGAAATCATGCTGGCTAAATGAAACTTCTGACAGACAGAAACCCGTTTCAAGACTCACGCAGACTTAGAGAATGAACTTATGGTTGCCAGGAGGAAGGATGGGGCAAGGGGAGGGATCGTTAGGGAGTTTGGAACAGACATGTACCCACTGCTATATTTTAAATGGATAACCAACAAGGGCATACACTATGGCGCATGGAACTCTACTCGATGTTATGTGGCAGCCTGGATGGAAGGGGCATTTATGAGAGAATGGATACATGTGCATGTATGGCTGAGTCCCTTTGCTGTTCACCTGAAACTATCACAACATTTTTAATCAACTATGTGTGCAGGCTAAGTCACTTCAGTTGTGTCTGACTGTAACCCTACGGACTGTTACCCTCCAGGCTCCTCTGCTCATGGGATTCTCCGGGCAAGAATACTGACGTGCATTGCCATGCCCTCCTCCAGGAAATCTTCCTGACTCAGGGATCGAACTTGAGTCTCTTACATCTCTTGCATTGGCAGGCAGGTTCTTTACCACTAGCCATCTGGGAAGCCTGTTAATCGACTATACCCCAATACAAAATAAAAAGTGTATCTTTTTTAAAAAAGAAACTTGTTTCAGTTCCCCCCTTCTATCTTTGCAATGTCACCACCATAGAGTCCCTTGTGTAACTTACTTTATTCACAGACCATATTGAAACCCACATGAGAAAGATCATTGCAGTAATCCCTTAAACACCTGAACGAGCTGGAATTACTTCTTTCCAAGAAAGCATGGGGTCCCGGGACTGTACTGGCTCCTCCCAGGGCTGTGCCCGGAGCACAGGCAGGAGAGGTTGGCAGGCTGTTCTATTTTTCAGTGAGAGCTGGCAGTGATTACAACACCCAAATAGATGCTCTGTGTTGATGCTTGTGGGGCATCAGCTTTTAAGCTTATTAAAACAGGGGTCAGGAGAATTGATTGCACATTTGAAGAAGGAAAGGAAAAGAATCACACTAGGAGGAGAGACACAATCACCTGAGAAAAAGTCCTTCTTGTATTTAGAGAAAAGGGAGGCTGGGGAGCCCGTATGAAGTCAGAGCTTTCTCCTTCCAAGAGCAGCTGGTTCAAAGCCAGGGAGAAGGAAGGGATAAGGGCTGTCGCAGGCTTCCTGAGGGCCCCCGACGGGGAGGCAGATGAGGTAACGCCAGGCCTTCCCCAAGGTGAGGCTGTTTCCCTTGTCCTTTCAGCAGGGCCTGCTTTCTGACCCGGAGAGTTGGAGAGGCCACGCTGATTTACAGCCGCCCCTCTTTCCCCTTCTTTCTGATCCTCCCAGTCTGTGGTCTGTTCAAAGCACACTCAAGGGAAACAGAGGCCAATGAATCTGCCCAGCCGGAAAGTGGTTTTGAGCCAGCACCAATGCTGTGACACACGCTTTGTCTTTAACGGGTCCCTTGCGCTTCAGTGGAGCGCGGCTGTCTGTGCAGGTGTTTGCAGAGGCTCCCAGAGCCCAGAGCCCACTCCCTCTGTGGGGACCCTGTACAGGGGTGTCTCCAACCCCTGGTGTTGGATGAGGACTGGCCGTGTTAAGGGCTCAGCAGGCAGCCCTCCTCCCAATTCCCCCCAGAAGAGCAAGGAGGAGGGTGGGGAGAACCTCCTGGCTAGAGACGGAAAGAGGGAAAAGAAGGCAACTTCGATGGAAAAGCAGTTGTATTTTTTTAAAAATTCTATGTATCATTTACAATTTTAGATTGGTGGAAAAAAATTCTTTATGTAACCCTTCTCTGTAAGGACTCGAGTTTTGCTCCTAAACCATTATCTTGGTAGATTTATTTCCTTGATGGAACAGCATATAATTCTTTCACATCTCTATTTCAAATATATACTTTTTAAAATAAGAAAAAAATATGTTACCTTTCCAGAATTGAGTCGCAAAATAAATAGATCTGCTCAGAGCTGTGTTTTCTTTGCTTTCCTTCTGCAAAGCTGTTTTAGGGAACATGTGTATCTTTAGATTTCTTTTCACTGATGAAAAAAAAAAAAAAGGTTAGGCTGGCTTGAACAGATCCACAAGGGAATGAAATAAGATTCCAGGAGCTTCAGTATTTTCAAAACAGTACAGACCCACTGTTGGTGGGACAGGGTGTAGAAGAGCTAGAGGTTGAAAGTCAAGAGAGGCTGGCCAAGAGATGGCCCCTTTCCTTGCACGTCATTGCACCTACCGCAGGGCCCATCTGGGAAGCCAGGCAGGCATAGCCATGCTGTGCCTGGAGCAGCTTTCTCCTCGTGGCTCTGCTTTTTGTCACCTCTTCCCTTGCCCTTTGAAGGGGACTTCTGAGTGGGGCGAACTAAAACCCCAAATCACTCATTTGGAGGGACCTTATCCTGGCAGGGCTCACTGGAAAACTCGGTGCAGAATCTGAAGAGTCCACCAAGCTCTGCCCTGCCCCTCAGCTGTAAATCATCACTCTTGCCTAATGGATGGCTGCTACAGCTGAGAGCAAGTCCCCAGAGTGCGGCCCCAAATGACGGCCATGAGTTCAAATCCCTGAACCCTGACTGTGTTCCAGCTCGGCATTAGCTGCTGCCCCTGATTCCGCTCACCTCCCTCTACCCTCCTCTGCTTATCTTCCATTGAAGTGACCATTCCACTCCTTGAATCCTTAACACACACAGTCTCATGCCTGAGTTTTTCAGGTTTCAGAACACCAGTATCTCTAAGAGCCTCCTACTGCCCCTTTATGCTTCTAACTCTCTCTATGCGACCATCTTGCAGACTCGCTACAGTCCATGGGGTTGCAGACCCAGGCACGACTGAACGGCTAACACTTTAACACTAGGCTTCTCTATGGTGTCTCCCTCCTCTTTTCTTCTCCATCCTTGCCCCTCTCCTGACATTGCCCCTTCCCTCTCTTCAGCCATTTCCCTTTTCCTCTCTGGCTCCCCCTCCTTCCTGTCCCTTTTTCTTTTTCACGCTCTTTCTTTTCTCCCATCCTCCTCTGCTGCCCACCATTGGCCCCACCACATCACTGACCCCCAGCGTACCTGGATGAGCATCACAAGGAGATGAGGTGCAGCCCCTCCTAAGGGCGGCTAACTTGGCTTCTCAGGGGTTTTCCCCAATTCTGATGGTTACAATTAATAATTAAGGCCAAATGAGAACAGGACTCCTCACAGCTCTACTGCTATTCTCTTTATCTCATTTGTCTAAGAACCTCGACTTCCTGGGTCCCCCGGGGTTGGTCCCCTAATCCAGTTTCTTGGTGTTCCTAAAGGAAACTTCTTAGTGAGATGCCAAGGCCACCCTGGCAGCTCCGGTCTCCACTGATCTTTCAGCCTCATGCGTTTGCTCTCTGAACTCCCAGCACTCCTTTAGTTTCTCAAATGTGCCATATGCCCTCCTGCCTCAGGACCTTCAGTCTCACTATTCCCTCTGCTTGGAACATTCCACCTCCGTCTCCTGCTTTGTCCAGTTAACTCCCTTTGTTAGTTATCTGAGGCTGCGTAACAAATTACCCCCAAACCCACCAGCTTAAAACAGCAAACACTTTTTGTCTCACAGTCTCTCTGTGTCAGGAGTCTGAGAGCAGCTTAGCTAGGTGGCTCTGGGTCAGGGTCTCTCAAGAGGTTCCATCCAAGGGCCCCAGTCTCTGGAGCTGGAGGGTGCCTCCCCAGCTTTTCCACTTGGCACTTGGGAGACCTCAGTGCCTCTCGAGCTGTTGGTGACCTGAGTTCCTTGCTGCATGGCCTCTCCATGGGCTGCCTGAGTGTCTTTAGCATGTGAAAGCCTGCTTTTCCCCAAAAATTAATCATCAGAAAGAGAGAAGGGGCCCAGAACAGTAGCTATAGTCTTTTGAAGCCTAATCTTAGAATAGACACATCATGTTTTCTGCCATATGCTACTGGTTGAGCAGACCAACCCTGGCACAGTATGGGAGGAGACACACATAGTCTGAAAACCAGGAGATGGGAGTCACTAGGGTTCTTTGTGGGAGGCTCGCTAAATGATCACTTCCTTTCCCTTGATATGTATTTGTAGGGTTTTGTGATTAAAGTTTACAGTCCATCCAACCATAGCTTTTTGAGGATATGTATCTATTTTGCTCATGTATCAATCAGCCTTTGCTATAAAACGAACTAACTGAGAGTTTAGTGGCTTTTAAAGTGTTCATTTATTATTTCTAAAGTGTCTATGGGTCATCAGAGTTCTGCTGACCTGGACCAGGTTCTGCTGATCCACTTGGGCTTGTTCATGTGTCTGGCATCAGCTATTAGCTGGGTTAGCTGGGCATGATGGGGCTGAAATAGCCTCCCACCTCTAGTATCTGGCAGGTGACAGGCCATTTGCTGGGACAGTGAAAGTGAATGGGCCTGTGTTTCTTATTATTCAGCAGGCTAGGTGGGTGTGTTTGCACGGTAGCTCTAGGATTTCAAGAACACAAGGCCTCTTGAAAGATCTGGAAAAGGTACAGTGTCACTCCCATCACTTTCTATTGGTCAAGGAAAGTCACAAGCCCAGGGCAGATCCAGAAACGGAGAAACAGACACAACCTCTTAAGGGAAGAGATGAAAAGCCACACTGAAAAGAGGCTTGGATGATGGGAAGTGGAGAATGCCACCATTTTTGTAAACACTTTTCCATGGTACACCAGAACCTAGCACCGACTGTGTGACCCCAGGCAAGTTTTCCTTTACCCAACTGAACCCCATTTTCTTTTTCCACAAAATGGAGGTACCTATCTCAGAACTGGGGGCTTCCCCAGGTGGCTCATTGATAAAGAATCTGCTTGCCAAGCAGGAGACTCCAGTGCAATCCCTGGGTCAGGAAGATCCCCTGGAGAAGGAACTGCCAACCCACTCCAGTATTCTTGCCGGGAGAATCCCATGGACAGAGGAGACTGGCGGGTTACAGGGGTCACAAAAGAGTCAGATACGACCTAGCCACTAAATAACAACAATAACAACATTTCAGAATTGCCATAGGGTTCGAGTGCAATTGGACACACGAGTGCTGAACCTGGTGGCAGGCACAGAATAAACATCATCCCCTTCCCTTTACCCTAATGCCCTGCATCACCTTGACATCTGGCCTCGCCAGCCCCAGCCCACCCACCCTGTCCCAGGAAAGCTACATCTCTGCATCTCTTGCACATAATTAGTGGCATCAGCATGAGTATAGCTGAACTCCAAGTAGCAGTGCAATTCCTGCTGCTACAGATGGGCAGGAAGACCACCAGTCAGAGGTGACTTTTGCCACTGCCTGGCTCAGTTCTCTAATCCTGAGGCCCAGAGGATCTTCCTCGGTGCCTCTCAGGTGTCTGGAGTCTCAGCTGCCTTCTGGTTTGCCCTCCAGCCGTGTGCTTACTGCTTAGGCCGGCTTTGTAATCTTCTAGACATTTCTTCTTCCCAGGTTGGCTGCCTTATCTCTACATCCTTCTCTTTCCTTTTTTACATCTCCTTCATCCCCCCATGCCTCCTCTAACCCCAACCTATCTTTTTTCTGAGCTTTTTCCATCTGTCAGGCCATATGCTATGTACTTTTTCTAACTGCCTCAGGATTTCTTACACTAACCCTATGGCATGAGAACTATTACTACTATTTCCTTGATGAAGAGACTGAGGCTCAAACAGCTCACATAACTTACTCCACCACTGTGGTGGGTGGTAGGCCCAGGCTGAAACCTGAGTTCTGGTCCCGAGCTTTCACGCTCTCCCCAGCCTTGTCCCCTCTCTCCTCTTGTTGCCTACTTGTGCATCCTGTGGCAGTGTCCCGCCAGAATGTTTCTTCTCCTGTGTGGCTGGTCTGTGTGCTATCGGTGTTTCGTGAAAAATTACCACCTTCCTGGATTGCCCTGGTGGTACAGTGGATAAGAATCTACTTACCAATGCGGGGTACACAGTTTCAATCCCTGGTCCGGGAAGATTCCGCATGCTGTGGAGCAACTAAGCCTGTATGCCACAACGACTGAGCCCGCAGTCCAGAGCCTATGCTTTGCAACAAGAGAAGCCACTGCAATGAGAAGCCCATACATTGCAGCTAGACAGCAGCCTCTGCTCTCCAGAACTAGAAAAAGCCTGCTCACAGCAATGAAGAGCCAGCACAAACAACACCACCAATAATACATTGCTTTTTTAAAAAAGAAAATAGCCACAGAAAAAAATTTACCACGTCCCTCCTCAACTCTTCATTCTCCTTTTCCCTAGGGCAGCGCAGTTCAACAGAACTTTCTATAGTGATGGAGATGTTCTCTGCATTGTCTGTTACGGTAGCCACTAGACACGCGGCTTTTCAGAATTTTTGATATTACCTAGTATAACTGAGAAATTGCATTTTGAATTTTATTTAACTGTAATCAAGTTAACTTAAAATAGTTACAGGTGGCTAATGACTGTATACGCCAACTCTAGGGTCTCATCTTGGGGAAGGGAGGATGGGGAGTCAGGGTGGGGAAAGGATGGGGAGAGAAGACTTCTGATGAAGCCACAGGACTATTTTCTCTTGAATATTGAACTAAGACTAAATTCACATAAGGAAAACTCATTTAATGATGTCCAGATTCCTGGTTCAGGTCAGCAAGAATGCTTGGGCCTAGGAATTATTTTGAGGCTCTTCAGTGAGACAGACTTCCTCTGTAACACTCAGACTGAAATGAACTCATCCCAGTGTAGAGAAAAAATGAGAAATTACTGCTGTGAAGTGTTCTTCAGTGTGTGCTAGGGAACTCAACATTCAGTCAATATAATTTTTGGCCTGCTGTTTGCAATTCTACAGAGCCTCCCAATCTATAGAATTGAATGCAGATTTTAAAAAGGATACATAAATTGAAGTGCTATTTTTTTTTAAATCAAGAAACCTTCCAGGACTTCTACCCAAAGAGACTTCCAAAATGATTTAGAAGGGCATGGAACCCCCTCCAGTATTATTGCCTGGAGAGTTCCATGAACAGAGGATGCTAGTGGGCTACAGTCCATGGAGTTGCAAAGAGTTGGACACGACTGAGCGACTAACACTATAGTGAGACTTTAAAGATGAACAAATTTCTATTGGAAAAATCTGCTCAGTTCTGGAAGCAAAACAGTCACTCTTTAACCCATTTATTCACCCAGCTTTTCATCGACCACCCACAAATACTGTCTGAGTTCATAGCAATTTCTAAAGTGCAGGTAGAGAGGCAGAGTTTAAAAAATGAGAAAGAAAAATAACTTTTGTAGATACAACTTTTTAATTTCAAAAGTAAATAGGTTAAGGTTCTTGCTAGTAACCCAAAGGATGTGGTGTTAAGTCCATGCTCTTAGAATCTTTTACCAGGTATTTTTTTATCCATTCATTTATTATCAGTGAATTTATTATCAAATATTGTCAAGTCTCTTTAATGCACAGACTGTCCATTTAGTTATTGCCACAAGAATTTTGAGGTTATAAAGCACTTAAATTGTACTGTTATTAGAGAAGTTACCTCAGTAAACTGCAGTTTATCTCTTCACACTTCTCTCTGGAGTGGGGGTCCTTGAGGGCTAGCACATGGTCGTATTGACTGCAGTGTCCTCACTCCCTAGAACACTACCTGGAGTATGGTGGGTGCTGGTTAAAAGTTCACTGAAGGAACACTGAACCATAGAAA
Organism: Capra hircus; assembly: GCF_001704415.2. Taxonomy (NCBI): domain Eukaryota; kingdom Metazoa; phylum Chordata; class Mammalia; order Artiodactyla; family Bovidae; genus Capra; species Capra hircus. The sequence continues at coordinate 70,800,133 of NC_030810.1, forward strand.
TGTGGCATTTGGCTAGATCCATGATCCTCACAGCCAGCAGTCTGTCTCTAGCATGGGAGTCAAAGTCGCAAAGGAATCGGAAGTAGCTTGCACTGAGATCAGCCTGCCATGAACTCACTGAATTCCTCCTTTCCTTAGTTAAGTTTTCAGTCTCTAGAGTCTCAGAGGATAAGAAATTGTCTAAGAGCAACAGGATCGTCTTTCTTTCCTTTTTTATCCACCCCTTCTCTGTCTGTCTATCTCTTTCTGGGCATATGTTCTGAAACTTCATCGAGTTCAAAGGTTGTCCTCTATCTACTCATAACAACACAATATTTGGTGAAGATTTAAAGATTATGATACTTTCATCCATGACTTTCATAGTTTCATAAACTTCCGTCAACACTTATTTTTAACCTGTGCCTTTACAGATCAAAATGTATTCTTGAAAGAATCCTTTTTTTGAGTATGAAAGTCACCCATTCTGCCTGTTTGTCATCTATATATACTCTTCTCTGGATGTCTTCCATAAAGTCCAGGAACAAAACCTGTATGGGTACTGATTCATTTATTTGAACACTTGTTCAACAAATGTTTATTGCAGCACTAGGTGCCAGGGGCTTTCCTGGTGGCTTAGTGGTAAAGAATCCACTTCACCCTGCAACAGAGGACAAGAATTCACTGAGTTTGTTTTGCAATGCAGAAGACGCAAGTTCAATCCCTAGGTCAGTAAGATTCCCTGAGGGAGGAAATAGCAATCTACTCTAGTATTCTTACCTGGGAAATCCCATGGGACAGAGGAGCCTGGTGAGCTACAGTCCATGGAATTGCAAAAGAAATAACTGAGCAATACAACAATTATGTGCCTGGTGTTACAATTCCACATTAAGACTGAATGAAATTACAAACCAGAAGCGCCTTCTTGTTCTCCCTCTGCTCCCTTGCTCAACTTCTAAAGAAATACTACGTTGCCTGTTATGGGCAGAATGGGGTCACCTCAAAATTTAGATGCTGAAGTCCTAACCTCCAACACCTCAGAATGCGACTGTATTTGGAGATAGGGCCTTTAAAGAAGTAGTTAAGGTAAAATAAGTCATATGGCTGGATGCCCGTCTAATATAGCTGGTGTTTTTCTAAGAAGAGCAGATTAGGACCCAGATATATACAGAGAGGGCTCCCCTGGTGGCTCAGATGGTAAACAATCTGCCTGCAATGCAGTGCATATGAAGACACAGAGAGAAGCTGGCTACCTCTAAACCAAGGGGACAGCCCTCAGGAGAAGTCAACCCTGCTGACATCTTCATCTTGAACTTTCAGCCTCCAGAACTGTGAGGAAAATACATTTCTGCTGTTTAAGCCACACAGTCTGAGGTACTCTGTTATTGTAGCCCCAGCAGACTAATATTTTGGTAATTCAGCACTCTTCTCTGTATCTTTTCTTTTTTCTTTTCTTTTTTTTTCACCTTCTCTTTGTTTTATCTTATTTTGAACTATTGATCTCTTAGAGATGTTTACTTTCCACTTGTGTATCTTCTTTCTCTGGCTAGTTTGTAAGCTCCTCAAGAAAAAAAAAAGAGGGAAACAAAGCGCTGTCTTTGGGATTTTCACCTACCCCCATGCAAAAAGTGGGGCCACTTTAAAGTTAAGGAAACGAAGGACCTGGGGAAATAGACTAAGCTGTGCAACATCTCCCAGCTGGCCAGTGGGAGAGACGGAATTCGCTTGCCACCTCACCAGTCTGCCTCCTTGAGTGACTAAGCTGGTGGCTCATAATTACCTGAACACCTCAGGGCTGGCCCACAGCAGACACCCAGAAACTATTTATGGATTTGATTTAAATAAATGCAGATGGTCTGATTGATCCAGGGCAATTAATCTGAGAGCAGATGGCACCTCTCCGGGAGAAATGGGAAGACCTGAAGTGTTAGGTGTCATTATCTCTTCCTCTCCCCAGCTGACAGATAGAAGCTCCAGGCTTGGCCTTCACTGTGCATGTTTTAGGTTTGTGTCAGAACAAGGCACAAACCTTAATGCATTTGAGTAGCCTTCAGTCAACTTGCAATTATTTGTAGTGACAGGGAGCAAAGATGACATCTGCCAACACCACCAAGTTTCCCAGGGCCGAGAGTGTCAAAACTTTTCTCTAGCTGGAGGTCAAGTGTTTCACCTCCAGCAGAGAGGCCTGCAGAGAATGGATGCCGCAAGAGCCCTAGTCAAGCGGCAGGGGCAGGAAGAGCAAGAAGCAGGCCAGGAGCAGCTGCCCAAGGAATCAAGCTCTGTTATGGCGTAAAACATTCTGGAAACAATGGCTATTTAGCTGTTCTTTTACAGTGAAAATGCTTATAAAAATAGATCTGACCTTACATGCTTTTCTACATTTTTACCATGTGCATTTATCATCTATTAAAATATCAATGAACATTTTTGGGAAAAAAGATCTGTGTAATCTTCTATCCAAAGCCTAAAACAGTGTAGAGTTGACTTAAGAGCACTGGCCTGGAAGTCAGGAGACAGGGTGTTAGTTCCTTCACTGCCACTAATTCTGTTTCTGGAATACAGATTTTTTCAGCTTAAAACTCCCAGAAACCCAATCAGTTACAGAATAAATTCCAACTAATTAGCCTGGCCAGTGAGATCAGGGTGATCAGCTTCTTTGCAGATTTCCCTAGAAGCAGACCCATAGATAGGATTTGGGTGCAAGTTGTAGGAGATCCCTCAAAGAAGGTGATCCACAGAGCAGAGTAAGGCAGTGGGGATGTGAGAGACAGGAAAGGGAAGAACACCAATAACGGTGCTTTATGAGCTGGTGACCACTGTGGGGAAATTTGGTTCAATTTCCCCACGTTCCTCCAAAAGACTGTGTAGATACATTATCCGACCAAGAGCTTGGAAGCTAGGGACTTTGTTCATCAGCTGCTTTTCTCGTTGGCTGGCCCGAGGGGACTAACTCCGCAGCCCTTCGGTCTGCTTCATACAAGAGCTGAACCTGCTCTCGTGACCAGAGAATGCACTGAGGCAGGGAGACACAGGTGCCTGAACCAGGGGACTGCAGATGGGCTGGAGAGAACACAGAAGTGGCCGCAGTCCTGCGCAGTTCTCTCCATCAAGAGATGGAGTCTACTTCTTCACCCCGTTTATCTGGACTGGTCTTTTGGGGGATAGAGTGCAGAGGTTGCAAGGTTATGGGAGGTCTTGGCCTGGGCCTCAGGAGACCTTACAGCGTCTACTCTTTTACTCGTAAAACTTGCTGCCGCCATATGAATAAGGCCAGGCTACTGTCAGTGCCCTTTTGCTTACTTCAGAGCTTACCTGTAGCTTTGGACAGTTCCCTTAAATGCTTTATTGATTAGCTTCTGCTGTATAACAAACCACCCCAAATTCAGTCACGTGAAGAGGATCTGCTTCCAAGCTTACTCATATGGCTGGTGACAAAATTCTAATGGTTCCTGACTGGCTGTTGGCTAGAGGTCTCCATTCTTCACCATGTGGGCCCCTGCAGAACTTTGCTCACACTGCGGCTGTATTCTACTGGTCAGCAGAGATCAGCTGTGAAACAATAGGCAAGGGCTACCCAAGGATGTGAATACCAGGAGGTGAGATCACTGGGAGCTCCTTACAGACTGCCTACCTCACTGCATCGTCTCCGTCATCCGCCGGTGTCCTCTGCCACATACTTCGCTCTTCAAATCACTCACTCTTTCCATGAATATGTAATAATGATAACAGCTATTATTGGTATTGCAGGCCTACAAAGTGCCAGGTGCTGTGATGTGATAGTCTGTGTATAAAAGCCACAGCCCTTCTTGGCCCATGAACCCTTGTCCCCTGGGAAAAGCCCTCCTGTGATATTGTGACAGATTTGGTAACTGTCCTCAGCTCCTGGCACAGAGCTCCTAAACCCCTGGAGTTTCTGAGTGATGGTGTAAGAGGAGTGTCTTTGCTAGTCATAATGAGCCCCTTTCCACCATCCCCGCCTTCCCTGGATGGCACTGCCTTCGCACAGCCAGGCCACTCTCCAGCCACGGTACCTGGTGGCGAACCAGGCAGGACTGATGCTGTCAGGCTGCTCCTCACTCCTGCCGCTCCGTTGGTGAGGAATGTGACTCCTACCTGCCTTTGTTCTTTTCCAGTGAAAGGAACTCAGAATCACTTCAGTTAAACAACAACAGAAGGTAGAAAAGATGAGGACATTCTGAGGAGCAAAGGGAACATGCTCCCACCCATACCATACACATTGGGCCTGGGAGCTTGGTCCCTGAGCTTTCCTGTTACCTCTTCCTTGCTTAGGAGGAGAAGAGAAGAAGGAAGAAGCCCGCTGGAACCCCCAGTTCCCTGGGGCCTTTCCCTGTGCTCTCAAGGTGCAATCTGCCTTACCACATGCCCACTCTGGGTCCTGGGGGTGCATCAGGGTGTCGGGCAGCGGCAAAGAGCCTGAGCCAGCTCCCTGGGCACTGCTGGCTGAGACCATGCGACCCCTGGTAGCAGTGTGCAGATAGCAGCCCCCGCAAATGGCTGGACTGACATCTCTGGATGCCTTAGAAGTTCAGGGATGCCTCAGGCAGGAAACATTTCAGAGGCATTTAGGTGGGGCAGGAAGGAAGGGTAGGGAAGGCCCTCTGAAGTCAGCACAGTGAGAGCCAGCCGTGAGGGGGAAGCGGATGGTTACTTAGATCCTGCAGACCAGCGCCCAGGACCGGTAGCTCAGAATCCTCAGGAATCTCTTGAGTCTGGTAGAATACAGCAATAGACAGCCCATGTTGTTCTCTCTGCCTAGAAAATCTACCTTCACTTTGTCCACCCAGACGAATCTTAGCACTCTTTCAGATGTAACCTGAATGTCCCCTCCCTTGGGAAGTCCTCCTTGACTGCACACAGCAAACATTCCTCCATAGGAGCACACGTGGCCTTGTGATTCTCCCTTTAATGACATTGAACTTTCCGTAGAGATCCACTGCCGTGTGGCCCAGAGACCTTGGAAACAGAATGGCACTCTCAGAAAATGTTTGTTGAACTGAGTATGATGGAGAATACTAAGGAAGTTTTGTGTGAGCTCTAAGGAGACACCCCCCCTCACCAGGCCCGATCTTCTACACTAATGAAGTGAAGCGTCTCTCCCACAGATTCCAGTGGGAATTGTTCTTTCTGAGCCTTCGAGGCTGTGACCTCTCAACTCTGGAAGGGCCAGGTGGTAAAGAAGGGAGGGGGCCAATCCTGGAGCCAGGGTTCTGTGGGCTCAAATTCCGTCTCCACCACCTGCCAGCTGTGCGGCTCTGGGCAGGATAGCAGACAGCAAAGAATTGACCACAGGACTCTTGGTGAGGACCGAACATGGTACCACAGGCCTGGGCACCTATAGTAGTGTCTGGCGCAGGACAAGCAGTCTGTAAAGTCAGCTCATATTATTCATCCTGTTTCCCTAGATCACAGGAGCAGAGCTCCAAACTATCTCAGGGAATACCCCGAATGTGTCTGGGGACATCGAGCATGGTGGGGCCTGGCCATCACTGCTGTTCCCACAGACTCAGGCCAGGTCCACTGAGGCAGAGGGCCACCCTAGGCCAGTGTCAAAAGAAAGGCCTTTGTAAGGGAACGGGGTTGAAGGGTGACCTTGGCTCCAAGTGCCTGATCCCATGCACTCGGGAGCCTCCCCAAATGTCTGCACCCTGGTTTGGGATGCTAAATGAGAGCCTGCTTAGATCTCAGGCCTGCCTTTTTGTTTTTGGCCTCCTGGCCTTTGCTGCTGTCCTCAGGGACAGGCTATTTTAGGTAGCAGTCAAAATAAAACTGAGATTATCCCAGAATTCTTGGCAGTCAAACAATACCATAATTATGTGCTTTTTAACTTCAGAAATCGGGCAGCTGAAGCTGACCCGCAGGATCTCTGGAGTGCTTTGAGGATAATAAGGCCTCCATCCTGCTCTGTGTCACCTTCACATACCCCTCCGCTGCAAGCGGCCACCCAAGAACCATCAGGCTCTCAGGGTGACTGTCTCTTCTCCGGGGAGTCATATCATCCCACAACAATACAATCTGCTTTAACGCTAGAAGAACACAGCAGGTTTGGAAGGGCAATGGACTGCTTTCTATATCATAGATCCCTCTCGCAGAGGTTCTGGCCGCAGGGGCTGGTGGCCCTGAGGGAACAGAGGACGCTTGTCCTGCAGGGCTGGTTTTCAGGGCAGGAAACCACCCACAGGAATGTGTCTGTCCTTTGATTGCCAGCAAGGGACGCAGACCCCTTCATCAGGGCAAATAGTCCCCTTCCTCTTTGCTGGGAGCTGAGGGGGAGGGGAGGGAATTAGTCACACATGCAAGCAACAGGATTAGGTCCCCGAGAGTAAGAGCCTCCCTCCAAGCCAGAAAGGGGGAAAAGAATGGGGGATTCAAGGAGTTGGGGGTGGGGGGTCGAGATGATGTAATACAGGTCAAGGCCTGAAGAACAAAGAGGCAGCCGTGATTAGAAGCTTCAGGCAGATAAGCTCCCAGAAGCCAGAAAGGACCCACCAGACTCCAGTCCCAGGACAGCCCCAAAGTGCGGCTGGAAAAACACAATTTTTCCCCAACACTGACCTAGCCCTGGGAGTAAGGTGCTTCTGGAAAGACGATCTTCCTAACAGAATGCTAGATATTAGCCGGGAAGATTGACCTAGCAGTGAGACTGGAAGTAGGAAGACACATGCCAGTACCCTCTGGCCAAGCTGCCTTGGCAGGGAGGCGAACAGACGGCGCACCATGGCTGTGCTCTCGAGGGAGGCAGGTGAGGTAGTCCCGAGGCCCTGCCCTTCCATCTGGGGTGCCCGTGGCCCCACAGTTCCTGTGCTGAGGGCTGAGTCCCTCTCCTGCCTTCAGGAGCCCTCCAGTCCCCTCTGGCCCAGACTTCCTGCCGGGTCTCCTGGGAGGTACCCCAGAGGAGTGCATATTGTCGAGGATGGATACCCACTTCCTACCCAGTGTTAGTTTCTTTGATTTTTATTTTTATCTCAAAAGCCTGACATGTCTGACTTTCTCTGCCACACAAGCCACAAGAACAACAAGCCCTGGGAAGCTGGCCTGGGGACCGGACAAGCCCAGAGAAATGATCCTGTCTCTAGAGAAAACCTTGAGTTTGTCTGGGGGCAAAGGAAAAAGAGGCTGAGTGATAGCAGGTGAAGGAGGCCAGGAGCTTTAAACAGGTGGGCCTGGAAGGCAGGGCCTCCAGCAGCTCTTCCTGGTAAAGGCTGATGTGGCTTCATGCTAGAAGGGCTGCCCTGTTCTCATTTTCCATCCTGTGTGGTCTCTAATTGGAAAAGGAAGTCACATTCCAGTGTGAAAACGAAGCCGCTGGGACACCTCCCTCTGGGGATGCCTGGTGGCACTTGTGTTCTGCAGAGCCGGAAGAACTGGACTGACCCTGTCTGGAGTGGAAGGGGCTTTGGACAGACAGGTTGGGTGGCAATAAAGTGATTAACAAGCACTAGAAACTGACTCCACTGGGCCTCTGCTGGTGCTTGGGGGGGCCAAAGTAGGAACAGGGATGCCTAGAGAGGAGTAGAAGCCCCTTGATTGAGGACACCCTCTACCAGTGGCTGGAGCTCCTGTCTGGCCCCCTGGACTGGGGACATTTATAAGGGGGGACATCACCACCAGTCGCTTCACAAGTGGATTTCCTAAGGGCTGTGTCCAAAAGCCTTTGGAAGGAGGATGGCCCTGCTGACTTAAATTTTCAACTTCTGGCCTCCAGAACTGAGAGAGAATAAATTACTGTTATAAGCAACCCCGATTATGGTCATTTGTTACAGCAGCCCCAGGAAACCAATACTGCTTATATCTGTATTTCTAACCCAGGAAACAGATTTGTATACCAGTAGTTTATTGGAGAGGCCTCTCAGAAACAATACCTGCAAGGCTGTGAAAAAAAAAAGTGGGGTGGGCAGAAGGAAAGGCTGAACTGTGATGCAGTTGTAACATCTCAGCCTATTCTGGGGCAGTGAGACTGGATGGTCCTTCAGAGTTGTCTCAATCTGAGGCCAGGGGGCTTTCCTGGGAGCTTGGTGGTAAAGAATCCGCTTGCCAATGCAGGAGACACGGGCTCAGTCCCTGGTCTGGGAAGATCCCACATGCTGCAGGGCAACCAAGCCTGTGCACCGCAATTACTGAGCCTGTGCTCTAGAGCCCAGGAGCCGCAAGCATCGAAGGCCACGTGCCCTAGAGCCTGTGCTGCACAACAAGTGAAGCCACCGCTGCGAGAAGCCTGAGCACGCAGCCGGAGAGTAGCCTCTGCTGGCCACAACTAGAGAACAGCCCGCACCGCAGCGAAGACCCAGCACGGCTAGAAATAGACAAATAACATTTGAGGCCAAGGGGCCAGGACTTGGCATACCTGCACCAACCAGTCGTTGGATGTGAGCAGCCCCCTGGGAGGGGTACAGTCTTGGGGTGGGCGCAGCTCTCTTCAGAGGAAAGCAAGGCCTTTCCTCAGCTGTGAGCCCTCAGCAGTCACTACCCCCAGCATCTGGGGAAATGAAAGCCTTGAAGGTCCTGAAATGGAGAACTGGGATGTATCAGCAGGCACTAAAATACCCTTCCAGATTTCTCTATCCTCCCCAATACACATTTTTAGTTTTAGCATCGCATGTATAAAACACCTGAGCTTTCAGTATGTTTGTACAGAAATGTAGCAGGATATATAAACTCATTATTTAAACATCAAGTTTTCTCTGTTAAAGAATATAGAACAAGCTAATTTTAAGGAAGTGGAACTATGTCATATGACTAAATTATCATGTGATTTTTCTAGGCCACAGTTTCTTTCTATATATACCTAAGTTCCAGACACATTGGCTGTATTTCAGTTCTTCCAGACGTCTCTCTTGATGCTAGCTTGTTTTTGATGTGATCTGTTCTCTCTGCCTGATGAACTTTTCTCCTAGGAGCCCACCACTGCCTCTGGACCCCTGACTCCCTCCTGCTTATCCTTCCTAAGCTGAAACCCCACTCTCACAGAGATGCTTTTGCTGATGCCCCCTAATTAATTCCTCAGCAGCACCTCGAACTTGCATTTCTATTCCTCATCATGCTTCCGGTTGCTGCTTCATCAACTTCAGGCACGGAGCTGACAGTGCGAGCACAGGGATATTTGTTGAGCTGCGTCTGTAATCTTGTGTGCGGTGCTTGGGGTCTAGACTGAACCTTATTTATACCCTGTGCCTTCACTGCTCACAGAGGGCTGTGTACTTGTGGACACTTGCTAAATGTTTTTGAATGGCTCAGTGGGTGTAGATGGAGAGAAGATAGATTCTGTATGCACATCTCTATATATGGGTTTCCTAAGTTGCGCCAGTGGTAAAGAACCAGCCTGCCGAAGTAGGAGACGTAAGAGATGCAGGTTCAATTCCTGGTCAAGAAGATCCCCTGAAGGAGGGCATGGCAACCCCACTCCAGTATTCTTGCCTGGAGAACCGCATGGACAGAGTAGCCTGGTGAGCTACAGTCCATAGGTTCACAAAGAGTCAGACATGATGGAAGCAGCTTAGCACACATTGTATATATATATATACACACACACACACACATATATGTGTATATATGTATCTGTGTATATATACCTTTATTTATAGCTATATCTATATATTCAAACGGATCCTCCTACTACCCAGGAGATGAAAACACACAATGTAAGTCTCTATGAGATGCTCTCCTCAGGCTTTCCAAGACCAGCCCTGCAAAATCCTTGCGTCCAGCACAACCGGCCTGCTAGTAAGCTTTAGAGGGAAGTTCTGGCTTGCTTTGAAAACATCTCTGGGATCTTCCCTACAGAAGATTTCAAATAATATATGTCCTCACCAGAACTCATAATCTTAGTCTAATCATGAGAAAAGCACTAAACAAACATCAATTATGGGATATTCTACAAAATACATGACCAGTATTCCTCAAAACTGCCTAGGTCATCCAAATAATGAGTCAGAAACTGTCACATGGCAAAGAGTAAGGATGCATACTTGCAATGTGGAATTTTGCATGGGATCCTGGAACAGAAAAGAACATTGTGGGAAAACTAGTGAAATCTGAATAAAGGGTAGAGCTTAGTTAATGATAATATACCAGTGTTGGTTTCTCAGTGTGACAAGTGTTCCATGTAATGTAAAATGCTAACAATAGGGGAAACTAAGCTAGGGGTACGGGGAATTCTGTACTATCTTTGCAATTTTTCTGTAAATCTCAATTTAATCTATTAAAAAAAAATTCTGGGAGAAATCCAACACCAATTTCATGCCAGGGGAAAGCCACGGGGCCTGAACAGTCCTCTGATGAACTACTTTATTGGGTGGGGAGTAGGCTAGAAAGGAAGGAGGTGCAAGGTCAGGGGCTCAGCTATCAAAACACGTCCTAGATGGGATGAAAACATCAGCGGGAAGCCCATGTCTTATATAAATAAGTAATAGATATCAAAAATTATGTATTTCAGGTGCCACCTTAATCAAAGCAACTTTCTCTGCCTTTGACACAGTGCATGGCTGAAAGATTCCACACACAGGTTCAAAATCCCATGTTTCCACTCCTCCTCTAGCTCAGGTCAGGTGATGACAGTGTTAACACCCACCGTCTCTTCACACACAGCCCTATTCAGGAGTGAGTAATGCCCCAGGCCCAGGAGACGTGGGGTGGAGGGACCAGTCCTCTGAGGCTCTAGGTTTTGAGAGCCTTCTCCTCGCTTGGCTCCACCTCATGGGGGAATAAAGGCAAGAGGGCTCTGACACCGGATCCTGATCCAGGAGGATCAGGAGCCCCAGGGCAAGGCTCCACAGGGGGTTTGGCAGGCCAAGCTGGGAAACGGGGCTGAGAAGAGCAAGCCTCTCGGGCAGGTGGCTTCTCCCTAGTGTCAGCAGGTTCAGGAGAGTGTTTCCTCTCCAGGGAAAGTGAGAAAGAGAAAGAAAACAATTAGCACAGGCAGGGAAAAGAAAGAACTTCACAGAACCAGCTTCACAGTACGGGGCCAAAATTAGCAGGACTGGAGGTGCAGGACAGGCCCTGGTGCAGGACATGCTCGATGCTAGAGGAGCTCTGTGAGGCCATGAAGCCACGGGGGCAGAAAGAGCAGCGCTGAGAGTGGGGGTGGGCAGACAGTGAAGAGGACTGGCGAGCAAAACCTGGCTGGAGAGACCTGAACTTGGGCAAACGACTCAGCGGTTGCTATGGAGTCGGAACAGCATTTCCCAAGCCCTTGTCACATGGCCAGGCCACTCTTGTCACCTGCTGGGATCACAGCCAATGGCTCCCAACCATCTTCTCCCGCCCTGAGGGAGCCCCCACTGTCCTTCAGCCGCATCACCTGCTCTGAAACCTCAAACCCCAGAAAATGTCCACAAAGTAATAAAGAGGTTTCCATCTCCTCCTGTCTGACGTCTCTCTGGGCAGTAACTCCAGAATTCCCCAGTACCAACCAATCCCTGCCAAATGGGGCCTCTCCCCTCCATGACTGGTAGCAATGGTCATTTCTAAACAAATATCAACCTTGTGCAAACAACAGCTGCAGAGAGAGAAGTGCTTGCCCTGCATCCAAACACTCTATCAGTGGGGTTAGTATCTAAATACCTGCAAAGCAGCAAAATGAAATACAAAATTGAATTTGGGAGTAACATGTACATGATACTATATTTAAAATAGATAACCAACAAGGACCTACTGCAAAACACAGGGAATTACACTCAATATTTTGTAATAATCTATGTGGGAAAAGAATATCTATATACGTATATATGTGTGTGTGCATATATACATGTATAAAAGCTTCCCCAGTGGTTCAGTGGTAAAGAATCCACCTGCAAGGCAGGAGATGTGGATTCGATCCTGGATCATGAAGATCCCCCGGAGGAGGACATGACAATCTACTCCTGTATTCTGGTCTGGAAGATCCCATGGACAGAAGAGTCTGGCGGGCTACAGTCCATGGGGTTACAAAAGAGTTGGACACAACTTAGTGACCTCACAACAATCATGTGTATATATATATACACACATACACGTACATGTGTGTGTGTAACTGAATCACTTTGCTGTACACCCAAAACTAACTCAACATTGTAAGTCAACTATACTTAAATCAAAAAAATACAAAATTGAGACCAAAGTGGCATTTCACCAGGTGCTTTGGGGAAAAGAGCTTGGGAAAATGAATCTTTACTAGACTCTAGTTTGTAGGCAGCTTAAAAAAAAAAAGTCCACAAGGATTCAAGCTCAGATGAGACATTCCCTCCACTTGCTGTGACCCTGCAGGGCCCGCTTCAGCCCAGTTTGCCAGACTCACGCAGTTTCCTATTTGGAGGAGGGATTTAGATTAGACAAAGGCTGTAGGTTTGCCCTTAGTTTATAAAACTTTATAAACAGCATTCTACTAGAAGAGAGAAGGAAACTCAAGTCCATTAAAGGCTTATTCTGTACTATGAAGTACCTCTGAATCACTGAAGGTTAAATGACACGACCATGTAATTCTTGAAAATATAATTCTTTTTTAAAAAAACTGTGGATCTAAAGGTTCTGGAATGGAGTTAGTATAAGGGAAAAGCACATGACTTCAGATTCATTCATAAACATAAATTATAACTTGAGAAAAGGCTTTTCTCCCCTGTAGTTCATAGGTCTGTGGTCATTCATTCTCATGTTGATCATCCAAGAAAAATCTAACTTCTCAAATGGAATACTTGATTAACTAGAGTATATTGGGTGGTTCAGTGGTAAAGAATCTGCCTGTCAGTGCAAGAGACACAGGTTCAATCCCTGGGTCGGGAAGTTCCCCTGGGGAAGGAAATGGCAACCCACTCTAGTATTCTTGTCTGGGAAATCCCATGGACAGATTAGCTTGGCTACAGTACAGGGCATCACAAAGAGTCAGTCACTACTTAGTGACTAAACAAAGTATATTGGATGTAGATTTTGCTTTTGAGAGCACTGAATTCACACATAAATAGTAAAGAAGCAGAGGCATCGTGGAACATAGGAACTGAGTCTATATAGTGTGCATGCAAGGTCCAAAATTAAACCACTGATACAGAGTAAAAGATTCAAACTGGTCTGATAATATAGGACCTAGTTTGGATCTGTGAAACCCATCTGGATCAAGACTGAGGCAAACAGAGATCTTATGAGAAGAAAAGGTGCATATGAAGGTGAGCTCCCGAGAAGAGTAGCTCTTAAGAACTTTTTAAGCAAATGAAGAAGCTCATTATCATAAAAAGAGCTAGTAAAAAAAAAAAGTTCCCCAAGTACAGGCAGATCATGAAGAATTTTTAGGGTGATGAAAATACTCTGTATGCAACTATAATGATGGATACATGTCCAAACCCTTATTATGCACAATACCAAGAGTGAACTGTAAGGCAAGCTATGGACTTTGGGTGATTATCATGTCAGTGCAGGTTCAACCTTGGCAAAAAATGTGCCATACGTGAATGATGTTGACAATGAGGAGGCTATTGTGAGTGGGTCAGGGTATATGAGAAACCTCTGTACCTTCCTCCCAATTTTCTTATAAAAAGAACAAGTTCTTAAGGACTAAACACACTGAAAACCCCAAATATTTATTTTCTAAATCCTCTCCCGTAACCGGGGAGTGATGATCACTCCCCCAGCAATTATAAGTGTTTCATACAAAACACTGTGTTGGGGACAGGAACAGGAGGACACTGGCCTGGGGGTAAGGCCGGGCTTACAGACCCTTCCCCAGGACTGCACTGGGGTAGCAGCCTCACAGGAGGGTGCTGAGGATTAATAAATACCCCCTTCCTAGCAAGGAGCTATGAGCCCCTCAGATGAAAGGCGCAAAGTAAACATAGGCCAGAAGCCGTCTGACTACTTGGGAGACTTTAGCACAGCTGGTGAGCGGGTGGGTGGCTGGGTGTAGGGGTGTGTGTGTGTGTGTGTGTGTGTGTGTACATGCCCGTGTACATGTGTGTACCGCTTTCCAGGTCCTTTTATTTGCTCAGAACTCTTGGCCCACTGGGTACCAGGGCAGTTTAAATATTATTCATTGTCATTTTTTCTTTCAAGCATTAGGCCACATAGGCAGTAGATAGGTGAATTTGAAGAGCAAAACCTAAAACCAAAACCCAGTCTCTAAGTAAAAACTGGTGGCTTTTCTCCTGAAAATATGGCCTTATGTCCTTTCTACAGGGAGAGGAGGAACTGAGTCTTTACTGGAGGAGAAAGTTCAAGGCTACTGAGGTGAGCAGGCTGGATAGCAGCCGGCAGACAGGATGAAAAAAAAGCACAATATTTACCTTTGCAATTACATGGCATCTTCAGGCCAGTTCAAAGTGTTATACACACCTCACCTACTGGATATTTACAACACTTGAGAGGTATGGAAAAGGTGGGCAACATAAACCCGTTGCTGAGATGGGCAATCTTGAGGTCCAGAAAGGTGATGTGCTCTCTATACTCTAAAGGCCATATGTTTCAGATGAGGCCTGCAAACCCCTCAGGGTCCAAGAAAGTATTCCAGAGTACCCATGAGCATTCTCTGTGAGAATTATTAATTTTTCATTTATTTTTACGCTAATCTAAAAGAATAAACATTTTGTTATATGTGTGACTCCCTGACGAGGTGGCCCTAGTGGTCAAGAATCTGCCTGCCAATGAAGGAAACACAAGAGACACAGGTTCCAACCCTGGGTCGGGAGGATCCCCTGGAGGAGGGCATGGCAACCCACTCCAGTATTCCTGCCTAGAGAATCCCACGGACAGAGGAGCCTGGGGTCACAAAGAGCTGGACATGACTGAGAGGTTGAGCACACACTGACAACAGAATACTGAGATAGTTTCAAGGCACACATCTGAGCCTGTGTTTATAATCATGCATCTAACAGTGTCTGCGTGCATCTCCCAGCGTCGCATTCCTCACACTGGAGTGCACGGATTTGTCTGGGGTTCATCGGATGCCCTAGTTTGGGAAACGTTGCTCTATGACATGGAGCATTCTGGTAGGATCTGCTACATTCTGGTTGAATCTCAGTCATGAGCCAGACGGAAGCGGTGGGACTGCAATATCATGGTTCCCACAGTCAGAGAGGCCAAAGGGGCGGTGCGTGAGGCTGCAATGTGACCTGGGCTGACCTCTGGGGAGGTCAGATGGGGTGAGTGGGGACGTGGTTTCCAGGGCAGTGGTGATGCTTGTAAACAGGTGGTGGCAGCCTTACAGCTTTGCAGGGGTCACCAAAGGGCCAGCCCTCATGGGCAGAGGCTGGGGCATCCAGGCAGGGCAGGGTCCCAGAAAAAATGGTAGTGTTACTCCAGTTCCAGCAGAACTCAGGGCCAACCAGGAAACCAAGGCTCAGAGTTAATGGGCCAATCTGGAGGGGATTCAGAAGAGTGGGCACACAGGGGATACCCCACTCTGGCACCCCAGCACCAGGTTTAAGGCAGCAAGGGGCTTCCAGTGTGAAACACTCTCCACCCAGTTAGCTCTTCCTCACCCTTCACTTATTACATTAAATGTCATTTCCTTAGGACTTCCCTGGTAATCGAGTGGTTAAGAATCTGTCTTGTAATGCAGGGGATGTGGGTTTAACCCCTGGTCGAGGAACTAAGATCCCACATGCCATGGGGCAACTAAACCCATGCGTCACTGCTACTGAGCCCAAGCCCATGCAATCTAGAGCCCTCAGGCCACAGCTAGAGGAGCCGCACACCACAACGAAGACACAGCACAGCCAAAAACTAGAACAGCCAGTTCCTTCAGGGCATCCCCCCGACCTCCAGACTAGACAGACCTCTCTGCCAAGCACCCACAGCGGCCTGCACGTCTCTGTGACTCTCTTCCACTGATGATTAGCTGCTCAGGGTGTGTTTTCTTAACTGAACTGTAAGCCTCCACCCGAAGGCAGTGGCTGAGCCTGTCCTGCTCACTGCTGTGTTCCTCAGCACGAGCTCACAGCGGGGCTCTATAAATGTTGCTGATGAAATAAAAAACAATGCGAGTACCAAGTCATTCTGGTTTGAGTCTCCAATGCACCCTCTTGCTTGGTCAGAAGTGGACCGGACCTGGTCATGCTGAGCCTGAGGCGGCAGAATTCGATGCCAAAAGTTTGAAAAGCAACATTCTCCAGAGATGCTCTTGTAGCCCTGTGCCAGGAGCCTGAGTTGGATACACCTGCTGCCATCCCTCGTGATTCCCCTGGTCTAACTCCCAGAGTCCTCTTCTTCCTCTCCTCGGCTGTGATCTCGCTCCCGGCAGACAACATGGGGCCTCTCTGAGACTTTCCTCAGCACCAAGCCCTTTTGCTTTTGGAGACCACAGCCCATATCAAAAACCCTAAAGTGCTTGTTCACCTCACATGAAATGTAACATATTTCACCATGGAAGAGGTACACTCAGACGCAGTTGACTAGCTGGAATCCTATTACATTTTGTAGACATTTACTTAAACATTTTTCAGTTTTGTTATCATGGTTTCCTTTTCTTATTTTGGAAAATTATATTACCCCCCACCCCGCCCCAGCTCTCCGAATTGTTTATTAACCCATGAAAAGTGAATTAACCACTTATTGGATAATGTAGTCCCAGGCTCAAGGAAGCTATGAGCCATGCCCTGAGCCACCAAACAATGAGACTCAGACACACCTGTTGGAAGCACAGCATTCAGCAGCCTCCCTACGGGTTCTGTAGACAGGACAGAGGAAGAACATTCCTGCCGTCAGAATTAAGGGCCCTGTCTGTGAGTGGGTGGTGGGCTCTTTCCTAAATAAAGTGTTTGGAATGTGTAACAGTTCGGCTAGGCTAGTCATCACACACTGGCTGCAGCCGTGGAACGTGGAGGGCCTGGGAGAAGGAGAAACCAGGGGGTGTGGCAGCAAGAGGTGGGAGGCCAGAGATGCTCGTTTAAAAGTACAGTTATTAAATTAAGCTTCCAAACCTCCATTTTAAAATAACAGATTGAATATCCAATTTCATGTAAATGAGGAGTGGTGATGAGTTTAATTAGAAAACGTGCCGGGCATTATACCAAGTCCTACAGAAAGTGAGCAGCCCTCAGGTGGCTCACGTATGTAGAGAGAGTAGGTGTAACTACCCAGCACAATATGACTGTGTGAGCAGAGAACAGAAGGCAATAATTGTGGGGGGCTGGATGAGGAGACAGTAGGTGATGGGACCCCAGGGGGCTCAGAAGATCTCACAGAGACTATAGCTTCTTAACTGGATATAGAAGAGGCCATAAGAGGAGGGAACAAAACTCCAGGAGAAGGAGGCAAAATGACTAAAGCTATATGCAGAAAAATTAATAGTGGCTTTCACTGAGTGCTTCCTAAGGACCAGGCTCTGCTCCGAGTACCTCACAGTAAGTCATTCTCACAGCACTGTTGTGGTGATGCTGTTATACCACTCTACAGGGCTGAGGAGCCTGAGGCACAGTCAGACCCCAAATCCCCATCCCTAACCTCCTGGCCTTTACCCACATAGGTTTGGGAGGGTGGGGAGGAGGAAGGGGCGTGAGGGAAGAGGCCGCTAGACTGGAATTGGAGAATCGGATGATGCAATAGAAATGGGAGCAGATTGGGGGGATTCTGAGGTGCCATATCAGGATTTTAAATTCCATCCTATAGACCTTTCTCAGAGTGGCGTCCATGGATCATCTGCACGGGCATCATCTCAAGCTGGTGGGAATGCAGAACCCTGCGCGTCACCCCTGACCTACTGAATCAGAAGCTCCAGGATGGGGCCCGGTAAATCTGAATTTTTAAAAGCTCTTCAGGCAATTCTTCTGCACACTCAAGTCTGAGAACCACAGCTATAGACCATGTGGATATACAACCATTTTTAAGTTGGGGAGTAAATGGTCAGATATGCTTTATAGAAAGCAGTTTTGAGTAATGGATGAATTGAAGTGGAAAGCCTTGAAGCAGACGGCCAGCCAAGAGTCTCCTGTCCTCTCCAGCCGTGGTGATGGCCTGGACAGAGAAACAGCAGTATGGAGAGGGCACTGCAGACAGAACGATAGCAGGATCCTACTGGAGAGCGAGGTATGAACAGTTATATCAAAGTTTCTACTTGGGTGGCTGATGATGAAGTTGGGAAGTAATAGAGCACAGACTTGGATTTAGAAGACTGGATGGAGCTCAAATTCAAGCTCTGGCGCCTGCCTAGAGTAGTCCAGTGGCACCCAAACGTTTTCAGTTGCAAACTGGGGATAGTATCACCATCTCATGGAATTGTTGTGAGGATTAAATGATATACCACAAGGAAAGAGGCACTTTCCTGACACCTGATAACGTTTCATGCTTGTTTCCAAAAAGGAAGATTTAAAAATAAAACTAAATCAAGGAGAAGAACCTAACAAGCATCCCCAAGCCACAATCACAGTTGGAACCTCCCCCTCAAAGCCCACCCAGCAGGTCAATGAGAGGGCTGCCCCGTCTCGGTGCCAAGGATGAGCTGAGCTGGGAAGGAATGTGCTGAGGCTGAGCAGAGCTGGCCGCAGGTCAGAGATGAGTCTCCACCTGGCACCGGCATCTTCCATGGGGGCAGCAGCTTCTCCCACAGCACATCTGTGAAGTTCATCACCAGAAGACTGGGCAGGCTAGGGCAGACCAGCAACCAAGTCTACAAGAGCCTGCTGGAAGACCACTTGGGGTCTAGGAGCAGAGGAGCTGCAGAGATGCTGTCTTCAATCAGGCGAAGGGGGTCCAAGATTAGGTCTAGGGTTGCCAGATAACACACAGGATGCCCAGCTAAATCTGAATTTCTGATAAACAGTGAGTCATGCTATAGCTTAAGTATGCCCCATGTAATATTTATACTAAAACATTATTCATTGCTTACCTGAAATTAAAGTTTAACTGGGTCCTGTATTTTTGTTGGCTAAATCTGGCAACCTTAATCGGGACCCTGCAGGTCTGCACAGGTTAACCTTGGACCCAGGACAGAACAGGAACAAAGCGAGCAACAGAATGGCCAAGACGGTTTGCCTGAGTTCTCTGCGGATGACACGGTTCCTTGACCCCATGGAGGAGGCTGGTGGGTCTGGAGTTGGCACTGCCTCTGACCTGGAATCCCAACCTTGACTTGTCCATCAAACATTGAACTTCTTCCTTCATCTTTGTTGTACAAGTTAATCTCCCAGATTCTGCACCCCCCACCCCCCGGGTTTCCAGCTGTGCAGCTGTGAAATGACCTGCCCTTCCCTTGGGAACTAGTCCTTTCTGATTGGCATGGCTTTGTGGTGGCTGCCACATCTTAGGTGACCCCCACTCTGGTTAAAGGAGGTGCTTCGGGGCTACAGAAATGCCCAGGAGATGGGAAATGCAGTTAAGCTGCCAAATCAGGGAAAAAATTACGTTCATGTTACACAGTGATTAAAAACAGTTAAGTGTTAGTAAGTGATGTACCTAGATGTTCATATCTCCTGAATTTAAGGCCCTGTATATTTTTACAAATCCAGTAATGACTGTTACAATCTTTAAGCTTTGATCTTTTACTAAAATATTATACTTTTCTAAAAATAAAAAAAAATGACTAAAAATGTGTACTGTGTAATCTTGGGCTCCATTAATCTTATCTATAGAAATTTAGCCTCTTAGATCCTGAGGCAGAGCCAGCTTCATGGATGTATGAACTGTGCAGGACTCAGGCTCAGAAGGGTCCCATTGTGTTTAATGCTCTGCTGCTGCCATCTTGTCATTCTTAATTTCTGAGCAAGGGGCCCTGCACTTTCATTTTGTACTGAGTCTCACAAATGATGTACTCAGCCCTGTTCTAAGTGGATGGAATGTGCCCAGAAGTCAAGTTTAGTACACAGAAGAAGAAAAGAGCTTCTGAAATTCCAGCCTTGAAAACCCTGAACTTGTGACACGGTGGCACAAAATCGAGAGGAAGGCAAGTCAGGTCAGGCAGGTGTCTTGTCACCTGGAAGGTTGCTCATGGTGACACAAAATCCTGACAAAAGCTGCCAGGCCTTGCAAAGTCAGCACACAAAGTCAGGCCACAAAGATGCTCTTTCCCACGGACGCAGGCATAAATAACAGAAACCTAAGGGGCTGGCGGTGGGGAAGAGCATTCCTGCCTTGGCCGCAGGCTGGGACATCCATTTAATCTCACAGAGCAGAAACTTCCCTGGGGGTCCAGCGGCTAAGACTGTGGTCCCAATGCAGGGGGCTTGGTTCAATCCCTGATCAGGGAACTACATCCCACGAGCCGCAGCTAAGAGTTTGGGTGCTGCAACTGAAGATCTCACATGTCACAACTCAGAGCCAGTGCAGCCAAATAAACAGACGTTTAAGAAAATGCCACAGAGCACCACCTCCGAATCCACAGCCCAAGTCTCCTGACCCCCACCAGCCATCAGGGTTGGCTTCACCTGGTGGGCTTAGTTGGTGTGCCCTGGGTGGGCCTGCGACTTCTGGTGAGGTGCAGGGGAGAGGGTGCTAGGGCTTGTCCCATCTGCTCACTCAACATTCTTTTCCTTCTTTTGTCTTCTTACTCATTTCCCCCCTGCTCTCAATCCCTGGTCCTCTGCCTCCTTCCGGTCCCCAAACCCCTGATGCATCTGGTTAGTGGCTCTGCAGAGCAGAGGTCAGGAGGGGATGGCCTTTCCCACCCTTTCTGTTCTAGTCCAGTGGCCCAGCCTAATATCCTTGCTATCTTAGGTGATAGGCATTACAGACTGACTGCCAGGCCGAAATGCCGAGTGGGAAATTCAGTAGAGTGGGCCTTTTGTTTGTTGCTAATAGGAAGTTAGGACTTACCCCAGAGTACCAGCTGTGTTTTCAGCTGACAGACTTGTGTTCAGCCTTGGATAAAAGTGCTGACTTCCACATCCTCTGCCACTGGCTTCACTGATAACAGCAGCAGATGACCCAGGTAGAGCTTGGCTTTCTGCCTGCTAGTCTCCACTCTAGAATCCTTGCTTGGCTAACATCAAGTGACCAGTGCCCAAGTAAGCCAGATGGCTTCAGAAAGTATGCTTACCAGAGTCAGGTGTAATTCAAGATGCTGGTACTTGGAGGAAGCTCTATGTCCATCAGTTAATGGTTGGGGTTGCTGTACCCCCAACATTCCAATAACAGCAATGCAGCAAGGCCCAGATTAAGACAGTAGCTTGCAACAGAGAGGAACGTGCCAAGTAATCAAAGACATTATTTTTTTCTTTCAGTTTTTCGTGTTTTTAAGAAACAGTAAAGAGTGAACAGAAGACTCCCTTCTGATCCCCAGCCTCCCATTTCTCATTCCCAGAGGCGACCAGTAACACCAGTTTCTTGATTATTTTTCCAAAGACATTCTTCAGACACGGTCATACACAAGTGGATATATTGCCCTTTTACTTTAAATAGAGAGAGTAGCATACTATGAACACTCTCTACACCCTGATTTTTTTCCCTTAATAATGCAGCTAGGAGAACATTCCTTTAACAATCCATATAGATCTACCACATTTACAGAATTGCCTAAGGACTTCCCTGGCAGTCCAGTGGTTAAGACTCTGCACTTCCAATACAGGGAGCATGGGTTTGATCCCTGCTTGGGGAACTAAGACCCCACATGCCACATGATGTGGCCCCCCCAAAAAAGTAGAATTGGTGGGTCAAAGGGGGTGAGCGTCACTACTGTACATAAAATAGATGGCTAACAAGGATCTACTGTATAATGGCACAGGGAAAGATGAAAAGAAAAAAGAAGGTACAAGTCTTTTTGATCACTGCCAATCAATCAGGTGACTACCATGGTAGCGTCCTAGTTCTAATTTGAATCTCTGATTATGAGTGAGGATGAACCTAATTTATTGGGTTGATGTTGTTTTTCTTATCATACCCCAAGAACTCTTTACATAGTAAAGAAATTATCCCTTTGTCATTTATTTTGCCGATATTTTCCCCACTTTGTCTTCTGAGATTGTTACTAGCTTTTTTTTCTTTTTACTGAGGTAAAATTCATATACCATAAAGTTAATCATGTTAAAGTATACGCTTCAGTGGCATTTAATATTGTGCAACCATCACTTCTAGTTTCAAAGTATTTTGCTTCTGGGACTTGTAATAATTCATAATTAAAAATTTTTAACATGTCCATTACAATCACCTTTTTATGGCTTCTTGGTTTTTGGTCACAAAGCTCCTGGCTCATCTGTTTTCTTGCAATTTAACACTTCCTTTTCTTTCCAGACTAAATTTCAGGATTGACACGGGTTTGATCCCTGGTCCGGGAGGTCCCCACACGCTACAGAGCAATTTAGCCTGCGTGCTGCAACTACTGAGCCTGTGCAAGAGTCCAGGAGCCACAGCTACTGAGGCCTGTGCGCCTAGAGCACGTGCTCCGCAACAGAAGCCGCTGCAATGGGAATGCAGGCACCACATCCAAAGAGTAACCATCACTCCCTGTAGCCAGAGAAAAAAAGCCCAAGCACCCAGCACAGCCATAAATACACAAAGGTAAAAAATAATAAAATCAAACTCTATCTTAAAAAAAAAAAAAATCATCGTTTCAACCACTGCCTGATCAGCACCTTTGTCTGTTCCTGCTTTCGTAAAGCCTACTCTTGAACCCCAGCCTTGGCTCTGTTCAACCATCGCCCTGCCCTTCTCTGCTCCAACCTGGGACTGCTGAGCGCTGCCAGAGAAAAATCGCACAACCACACTTACCCATTCAATACACAAATAGATATTATTAATGTCTGATACCTCTATGGAGACAGCACAGTATAGTACTAAGATCATCAGCTCAGGTCAGACCGCTCAGACTTGAACTTCACTCTGACACCTGTTAACTCTGTGACCTTGGGGAAGTTTCTTAACTTCTCTGTGCCTTGATTTTCTCATCGGCTAAAAGAGGTTGTTGTGAGGATTAAATGTGTCTCAGTATCTATAAAATAGGAAAATGCCTGGCACATATCAAGAACTCAATAACTGTTAACTATTACAATTATATTACTATTATTTTAATCCTTACAATGACACTGCAAGGAATGCATGTTGACAGACTAAAAACCAGCTTCAAAGAGGTTAAATAATTTGTACAAATAACACACAGTAAGTGATGGACTCAGAGTCCACGTACTGACCTCCACACTATGATGACTCAATGCAGAGATAGGAACGGAGAGCTGTCTGGGTCTGGCATCTCAAAATAGCATTTTTAACCCTGAAGATGTCCTTTTGAATTTACCCAATGAACTGGAGAAAGGGAGGTGGGTGGTGCAGGCTGTCAGAGTGAAGACACCTATTTGGAAAAACAGTTAGCCAACCAGAAGCTTGTAGGAGCAGAAAGAATTAGAGATATCACACTTGCTCCATTCCTCTTTCCCCCTATAATCCAAGGAGCTCCTCACAGGAGAATTTTAGAAGCTCCGTATAACTAAGGGTCTTTACAGTCTAAAGGGAAAATGGGAGCCTGTAGCTTAAGATTTAAAGCAAAAGGCACTCTTGATTGCTGTGGGTGACAAGGTGCTAATGGTTTCTAATAATCTCCCAAACTGGGTTAAGTCTTTGTTACATGGGCTGTGATTAAAACCCCTGCTCCCAGGGGACCCTGGTAAGTTTCTCTCCATCTGCCAGGTTCCATTTTCTCTAATTGGCTTTAGCACCTGGGCCTGCTTAAATGGAATTTACACCTATTAGAAGCAGTTTTCTGTATACTACACAGATTCCATCCTTGTTGTCTACTTTTGGTAGAAGAAATTCCTCCCCAAACTGAATTAGACTGAGAATTAAAATCCCCAGTACTAAAATCTCTACTGTTTAAATACCCTGACAAAATCATCCTAGGTTTCTGTTGAAGTTCATTATTTTACAGATTGAAACATGGAGCTTTTTTTGGTAAACCTACTATTTAGAAAACAAATAAACAACAAAACCCCCACAAAACTATTTCAGAAATGCGACCACACAGAAAAGAAAATCTCTTGCCAAAATGCCACCTTATAAAGAAGGCAATTGAAGAAAAGGGCACTTGTTGAAATGCCACCAATATCATATTGAACAGAACTGGAAAGAAAATTAATATCCTGCTAAACTCTATAAACTTTTCTTCAATCATTCCTTTTAAAAAATGCAACCTACGTTTTTAAATCATATTTACTAAAAGTCAACTCTCTTTATGTAAGGATAATAAAATTCTTTGACCAGATTTAGGTATCAGAAAAAATTGGGGTACTAAATTGAAAATAGTTCAGAGATTACTAGGTTGGATAACATAAGACCTGTGTTCTTAACAGAGATGCTAGGTTCATTTATTGCTGCACAACAAAATTACCCCAAAGTTAGCGGCTTGAAATAGCAATCATTTATTGTCTCTTACAATTTCCTTGAGTTGGGAATTTGGTTCTGGCTCAGATCTTCTCGTGAGACCATAGTCGATATCCACTAGGGCTGCGTCATCTGAAGGCTTGACCAGCAGGGTCAGTTCCCAAGGTGGCTTGGGAACAGCAAAGGCTTGGCTGTTGGCAGGAGGCCTCAATCCTTCTCACACGGGCTTCTCCATGGACTTCCCGAGTGTCCTCAAGGTGTGAGGACTGCCCCACTCCAGACAATGCAAGAGACTGAGGTGAAACCCACAGTGCCATCTGAGACCTCCACCACGGCATCTACCAGGCTCTGCTGGTCACCCAGGCTGGATGCCATTCAACATGGGAGAGACTACACAGGATCATGAACAGACACCGGGGGCAACACTCACTGGGGGCCACCTTAGAGACTGGCCACCCCAGGCGGTTCTAACATTAACTGTTTCAAGATGCCTTCTATTGATGCCAAGTATTCCTTTCTTATTTCCAAACTCCACTCATCCCCACCCCGCTAGATGCTTCTGCTTTCAGTTATACATAGAAATTTAGAGCTGAATAGCGTTGTAGTAACCACCTGTTTCAATTCCAAATGTCCCTTGGGATTAGATATAAAATGATATGTTTACATGTTTCTCTACTCCTTGAGGATGGGAACTGTATCTTATTTTTAAGTATCCCCAGTGCCCAGCATAAATCCTGTAAAATATGTAAGTTTTTCCTGTCTTGGATGAATTAATTTTGTTCTCTTGATCTCAGTTTTCTCGCTTGTAATGGACTGATTTTTTTAAGCCACTTGCGCTTTATCACGTAAATAGTTTTGTTTCCTAGCGGAGTGTGGTCCAGTGGCATGACCGGAAGGAAGCTCTTCACTGCTTCCTGGGAGCATCCCCTTTTGGTTTCAGATAGCGAGAGTCCACTGCCTATTGTACTGTGGAAGCAGAGACTCTCAAAATGCAGTGGTTGGATAAATTGTCCTCAAAGGGTTCAGTTTTTGAGCCGAAAGTAGTTCAAGAACACTTCCCAGATGTATTGTGCCAAGGGAAAAGAGGGACAACAATTTCAGACAAACAGACTCCCTCATTTACCAATTGGTCTGATCATTACTCCCCTGCTAGAAATCCCTTTGGTTCTCTACTGCCAACAGCAGAACTCAGATTCCTTAGTCTGCATTCAGGAATGTAAGCCACCTTCCTCTTCAGAGACCCTTGCTCCGGGCATGCTGCACGTTGGCTGTCCCCTGTCTAGGGCTGTGGTTTCTTTATCTATGATAATTTACCCCTATGTAGCCTCTGTCAAACAAACTCTAGGCCAGCACTATTCAAAGATTTCTCAAACTGAGTTTAAGTTGTTCGGGAAGTTGTATTCCCAAAAGACACTTGACATTAAAACTATATGAAGATGCATGAAAGAAATGATACTGGAACAACAGACTGCTTCCAAATAGGAAAAGGAGTCCATCAAGGCTGTATATTGTCACCCTGCTTATTTAGCTTATATGCAGAATACATCATGAGAAACGCTGGGCTGGAAGAAGCACAAGCTGGAATCAAGATTGCCGGGAGAAATATCAATAACCTCAGATATGCAGATGACACCACCCTTATGGCAGAAAGTGAAGAGGAACTAAAAAGCCTCTTGATGAAAGTGAAAGTGGAGAGTGAAAAAGTTGGCTTAAAGCTCAACATTCAGAAAACTAAGATCATGGCATCTGGTCCCATCACTTCATGGCAAATAGATGGGGAAACAGTGGAAATAGTGTCAGACTTTATTTTTTGGGGCTCCAAAAGCACTGCAGATGGTGATTGCAGCCATGAAATTAAAAGACGTTTACTCCTTGGAAGAAAAGTTATGACCAACCTAGATAGCATATTGAAAAGCAAGACATTACTTTGCCAACAAAGGTCTGTCTAGTCAAGGCTATGGTTTTTCCAGTGGTCGTGCATGGATGTGAGAGTTGGACTGTGAAGAAATCTGAGCACTGAAGAATTTATGCTTTTGAACTGTGGTGTTGTAGAAGACTCTTGAGAGTCTCTTGGACTGCAAAGAGATCCAACCAGTCCATTCTGAAGGAGATCAGCCCTGGGATTTCTTTGGAGAGAATGATGCTGAAGCTGAAAGTCCAGTACTTTGGCTACCTCATGCAAAGAGTTGACTCACTGGCAAAGACTCTGATGCTGGGAGGGATTGGAGGCAGGAGGAGAAGGGGACGACAGAGGATGAGATGGCTGGATGGTATCACTGACTCGATGGATGTGAGTCTCCAGCGAACTCCAGGAGTTGGTGATGGACAGGGAGGCCTGGCGTGCTGCGATTCATGGGGTCGCAAAGAGTCGGACACGACTGAGTGACTGAACTGAACTGAACTTTTCCTAAAACATTTCATCTAATAGGGAGTGGGAGATAGACTATAGTCTATTCATGTATACATGAAATAATTGTGCCTTCTCAGGGTCTTATTTGATGTACCAAATCATGCTAGGGAGAAATTTGGGCCCAGGAAAAAGAAAGATTTGAAGGTGACTTTCCATAACAAGTGGGCTAGTAACCCAAACAACCTAATCAACCCTGAATATTAATTGGCAGTACTGATGCTGAAGCTGAAGCTCCAATACTTTGGCTACCTGATGTGAAGAGCCGACTCATTGGAAAAGACCCTGATGGTGGGAAAGACTGAGGGCAGGAGGAGAAGGGGTAACAGAAGATGAGATGGTTGGATGGCATCATTAACTCAATGGATGTGAGTTTAAGCAAACTCTGGGAGATGGTGAAGGACAGGGAAGCCTGGCATGCTGCAGTCCATAGGGTTGCAAAGAGTTGGACCTAACTGAGGGACTGAACAACAGCAATAGTAACCCATGCAGAGGCAGGTGGCCCTGTAAACAGCCCCAAACGTACCATAAATCTCATGAATCAGTTTCCAATGCCCTGGAGCATACAGCCTCTATATTGGGAGCTTCATAAAAAATAAATTTACTTAAACTTATCCCATAAGCCCCTTTCACTATTAAAAGATGGCCCATATGGGGGAACATCTGATGTAGCTTTTCCTCCAGGCACTTGTCCAATGTGGTTTCAAGCAGATGGTGTTTTTCCAGGTTCACCCCTTCAGAAAATGTTGGGAGGACTTTGCTGAGAGCAGTCAATCAGCCAGGGAGTACAGACAAGCCCCTTCTTACCAAGTTACTCTTAAGTACAGTGACCTCATTATTTGCTCATAATGTGAACAGGTACTTATTCAATGTGTCTCTTTGTATAGGGATTATCATTTCACCTGTGGGCCCATCATCTCTCTATCTACATTATTGTTGTCTGTTTCTTTAAAAGGAGGGTTAGCGCTTCATGGTGGCCATGTACAATGCCATGTAAAAGGAGGCTGGAGAAGGGCAGGAGGCAGCAGAATAGGAGGTGACAGAAAGTGCTGGGAAAACCAGTGCATCTAACCTAGCCAGGCTGGATTAACTCAGATCCAGGGAGGCAGCGGACTGGATGCAACAGTAGCCCCACCCATCCACATTGTACATCACAGTCAACCCGAGCTTTCATGTCTCCCATCTCACTTCACCCTTGCGATTGCCTGGTTAGATAACATTATTATCCCCACTTTACAGATTGAAGAGCCAAGGCTTAGAGTGTGATGAGGGTGTTAGCCACACTGGAACTGAGTGGCAAAATCATTTATTCCCAATGGGGCTCGATTGCAGGGCCAGCTCTCGGGACAGTACAAAGTTGGTGAGGCTGTCCTCACCAGCCTCTGGCCCTCAGAATGGACTCTAACAGGAGTAAATATCCCCACTGATGGCCTACCTCAGGGTTAAACCATTGAGAGGCCCTCACTACCTCAGTTTCTCCAGCAGTGGCACTTTCCGTGAACAACCCAGTGAATCTAAGAGAGAATGTGGGACCCCTTCCCCCATACTTGAATTGTGACTCACGGGCCACCCACCTGCAGAGTCTGGCCCTTCTGCACACAAGGGAACCAGGGTTTGAAAAGACTCTCCAAGAGAAATCAAGAAACATATTGGAACTTCCCTCCAGGCTCTCTCTTGGGCAGTTTCCCTTGAAACCCAGTTTTCCCCATGGTATTATTGATGACAAAGCGGGCTGAGACCAAAGCAGATGCCTGCCCTCCATTTCTACAGAAACTCCTGTCCCGCCTTCCTTGGCTTGGGGTTCCCCAGACCTCCCTCACTGACATGATTTATTGCCTTCATCAAATAGGATGCTTAGCCAGATTCAATGGATTTCATGTCTTTCCCACAAGGAAATCCCCTTAGGAAGCAAGCTGACATGGTGTCTGAAAGAAGAAAAGAAACTGTGAATGAAAGCTATTCGCCCAAAGAGAAACTCTGCAGTTTCTCTAACTTGACTTTGAGCTGGGCCAAGACCCAAAGGCATTTCTTTTTTAACTTAATTGTCTCAGGGAACCATAGCTAGAAATCAGGCATGCATGTCTGCCCTACACAGCAGGTATACTTCTTCCTGGGGATGGCTGGGGCTTCAGGGGGTTGAAGATCTCGTGGGTGACGTTAACTCTCTCCCCACAAACAAATAGACCCTTTCAGAAAGCCAGATGGAGCCCACCACATGGGGTAGGGTGGACTCTCCATGTCACCTGCCAGTTTTGTCTGGTGGAAGTAAAGGGGAAAGGGTCATTATTGGCTTGGCAGCTGGATTCAGCCTCTGCTTGCCTGCAAGGAGTTGGGTACTTTGATGACAGACTGTTTCCCCCTGCAGCAAATGAATAGAGCTTTTGTCAACATCATCTGTGGTGCAGCAGGGTGACCGACTGTTCAGTTGCTTTTAGAGCTGCTTTATCATAGACTTTTCTTGTTATTCAGGCTTTACTCAACATTAGCTTCTTGGGCTAAAATCTTTTATGCAAAGGAAAAGTGGGTGATAAAAATGCATTTCTCTTTCTCCCAGCCACTCACCATCTTTTTTCTTTTTTTCCCTTGAATCCACCCCCTCCAACCCAGCACATAATCAAATAGACATTCCACAGTCTCTTAAAACTTGTTAGGCAGAAAAAAAGGGTCCTGGATTCTCATTCTGTCTCTTCCAGGTGTTCATAACTCTGTGTGTAGGATGGGAGTGCCTTCCTGCCTTACTCATTTGTTGGTTTCCTCATCTAAAAAGTGAGGCTAACACAAATTTTACTCCCAGGCATGTTTCTGAGGGTATATGATAAGATGAGGAAAAATGCTAAAAGAACTCTTCAGAAGACAGAAGTGTTTACTCACTCATATGTAGAACTTGTGTGAGTTTAGAGGTTAGTTAGAGGTCTTTAGCATAATAGAAGGCTGCAAGTTTAATGAATAATTCAACAGAGGTTTCTTGCTTTCCTTGTGCTCTCCCAGAAAAGAGGCAGCTGACTGTGCATCAGCTCTTGGAGTTGTAAGCATGTAGGGCAGGAGGAGAACATCCAACTTGCTGAGGGAAGTGGCCAACAGTGGCCACTGGCCCTTGTTCCTGAGAAGCCTGAGCTGGGTGTCATCACTGTTCCAGAGCTTGGTAAGATGCTCCGGACACATATGCTACTAGGCTGCATTCAATCCCAGAGTCCTCCTAAGCCACAGACCGCCTGCCCTCCACCCTCTCAGGATGCCTTTTGCAATGAACATCTACAACCCCAGAAGTAAAGTGGAGATGATCTATGTTCTTAATCCCCCAAAAAGGAAAGCTTCATGGGTAATTTAGAATCTTAAAACAAAACATGAATACCTTTTGCTGAACAGAGCAACTTTCTCAGAGCAGCATAAAGGGAGAGGCTGTTGCTAAATTGGTTCTCCCTACAGCCTGTGGGCATCCTCGGGGAACACAGGGTTGGCCCTGCACGTACTCCTATGAACGTACTCCTTGCGCTCCAGGCTCAAAAGCCCAAATCTGCACCCTCCCACTCTGCACCACACCTTAGTTTCGGCTTCCTCTTTCTTTGCTCTCCCCTTCCAAGCCCAACTTCTTGAAGAAAGACCTAGGCTCAGTCCTTACTAACGTGACTCGCTCCTGAACCCCTCTGCTCTGGCTTTACTCCCACTTGCTCCTGATCACTTCCTGATCTTCCGCTCCTGTGGCTACTGAGTCCTGCTCAGAGCCCTCTCTTTCTGGGGCTCCTGCAACACTGCACCCTCTTACTCTTCTGAATCTCCTTTTAGTTTCTGATTCTTCCTGCTTGGTTTCCTTCACTGACTCTGAATCCTCTGCCTCTTAAATTTTGGCTTTTCTCAGGGTTATGGTCATGGTCTTCTTTCTTTTTCTTATTCTTTATATTTTAAGTAAGCACTTGTCATTATTTTTATTGGTTAATAAGACCCTCTCAATAGCCTTCTTCAGTT
Organism: Capra hircus; assembly: GCF_001704415.2. Lineage (NCBI taxonomy): Eukaryota > Metazoa > Chordata > Mammalia > Artiodactyla > Bovidae > Capra > Capra hircus. Next base: position 70,830,689 of record NC_030810.1, read on the forward strand.
GGAGAATCCTCTACCTTAAGAGTTTAGGTGAGAAGCAGAGAAAGTCTTAAATACTTGCTTTCTCAGTTTCCCTTAAAGTGTCCTTCCCTCTGGCAAATAGACACAGCTGAAACCCACCTTGGACTGGGGCACCAGCCTCAGCAGACATGCGCTGAGGGGCTCCATTCAAGCGAGGACAGATGCTGCCATGTCCAATTCTAGTGTCCAGTAGTACAAGCTGTGGTCTCCACACCTGTGTTGCTACTGTCAGTGTAAGAGCCACCCACTGCTTTCCACCAGGATCCATCTGTTAAGTAACAGCATCACATCTGCAGAACTTACTGTCTTTACCCCAAGCTGTTGAATGAACCTCCTAAATAGTTCTCGATTTTGTCTCCTTCTATGTCCCAGCTCTCACACTGACGGTAGCAACACAGGTGTGGAGACCACAGCTTGTACTACTGGACACTAGAATTGGACATTAGATTAAGATCTCACGGTATTGAAACAGCCTCCTAATGAATTTACCTGTCTTTGCCTCATGCCTTTCAATCTAATTTGCATAGCTGCCAGACTGGTCTTTCCCAAATGTAAAACTGACTTTATTGTTCCCATGTTTAAACCCTTCCAGTAGCTCCCCATTGCTTTCAGGATAAAATCTGAATCCTTTAACATGACACTCAGATGCCATCTCCTACAACTGTCCCCCCTGCACCATGCTCTGGCCATACCTAACTGCCTGTGTTTCCCGCACAGTGCTCCCACACATGCTGCCGTGATTCCCACCTCTAGACCTTTGCTCACTAGACTTGCCTGCTCCATCTCACCCACCTGCCAGCAGCAATAACTCATCAAGTGCCTCTGATTTTGACTGAAAGCCAAGCCTACTATATTGGTTCATTGGAAGGTCTTCACCTTAAGAAAATGGAGATGTCTGCTTCCCTGTGTCCAGTGTTTCTGGAAGAAACAGAACCCTAGGAGAACAAATAAATAAAACCCTCATTCATTTATTTCTCAAGCATATATTGCATGGCCACTCAGTGTTAGGTACCCGGTGTTGGGATTGAGCAGTAGGCAGACAGTCCTTGTCCATCCTCGTGGACATGGCAGGACCAGCTGAACTCGTCCTGTCTGGGGCTCACCCGATATCTGGGCTTCTGCACTCTTTCCTGATTTCCACTCCAGTTCCCAGCTCCCTCACTGCCCCTCCCCACCACCAGCCAGATCCCACCTCCTTTTCTCCTCTCCTTTCCGAGAGGGTTGCATCTTATTATGTCCTTTGCTCCACAGCTTGATCTCCTTAATCTCTCTGTCATCTGAAAAGTGAAAGTATTATTCCTTTAGTTATGTCTGACTCTTTGCGACCTCATGGACTATAGCCCACCAGGCTCCTCTGTCCATGAAACTGTCCAGGCTAGAATACTGGACTAGGTTGCCATTTCCTTCTCCAGGGGATCTTGCCAACCCAATGATCGAACCCGGGTCTCCTGGACTGCAGGCAGATTCTTTACCATCTGAGCCACCAGAGAAGCCCCCTTGTCTGTCATCTATCCACCACCAAGAACTAGTTCCTCCTAGAAGCCCTTGCTGCTGTGGCTAACTCCATTCCTTGAATCAGAGGCCCTGATTATTAATTATTCAGTCCAGGCTGAACTTGAGTTGGCCACACTCAATAACCTTGTGAATTTAACCCCTTGGCTCTTCTATAGAGGGAAGCAGCTCCTCTAATCACCATCCTTTCAGCCTCTCAACCTCCCAACCGTACACCACTGTTTACTTGCTTCTCTCCCCATTGGGTCACTGCAAGTCTTGCCCTTTAAACTGCCCTCTTCCCCTATAATTTTCCATGTCTGGCAAACATTTACTCTTCCTTGAGACTGTGCAAAGGTCACCTCACCCCATCCCTACTCTTCCGTCACGTTATCTTTATGATATGCTTTTATCTTTATTAGCACTTTCCCAATTTCACTGTAATTCTGTCTTTCCCACAAAGCCAAGACAATGTCTTAAAGCATTATTGTGTCCCCTGTTCTTGACCCACTATGTGACAATAAAGCAGACTATGATATACATGTAAGTAACAAAGGGTTACCAGTCACTCCTAAAGGAATGCAGTCCTGAATATTCATTGGAAGGACTGATGTTGAAGCTGAAACTCCAAGCCACCTGATGCGAAGAACTCACTCATTGGAAAAGCCCCTGACTCTGGGAAAGATTGAAGGCAGAAGAAGATGGGGACAACAGAGGATGAGATGGTTGGATGGCATCACCAACTCGATGCACATGAGTTTGAGCAAGCTCTGGGAGTTGGTAATGGACAGGGAAGCCTGGCATGCTGCAATCCATGGGGTCAAAAAGAATTGGGACACGACTGAGTGACTGAGCTGAACTGAACAAAGAGTTGGACATGACTGAGCAACTATCACTCACTCACAAAGTAAATGCCAGGAGAAAATCCAAATCTCACACTGAATTCAAAGCTCTAAAGTTAGATTACCTCTCCAATGTTCCCGTTCTGTAAGTGGCATATAATGGTTACCCAATGAATGAGATGAGCGCATGACAATGCTTGTCTTCTGGTTCTAAACGGAATCCATCTTCCATCTTTCCTTCCCCTTTTGCTCAGCGGCAAATGTCTAACAACTGGTTCCCTGGAAGAAAGCCCTGTTTTGTAGCGTTTGCCAATTTCTAGGGTGTAAATACACACCCTGTAAAACCACAGCTAGTTTCAAGCCACCGACATGATGGTTCTGAATGTGGAGCTGGGGAAGATGGAGCTGGGGAAGATGTGTGCCATGACTCATGAAGCCCTCAGGAGCCAGTGCCTGGGTGCCATTGCCTTTCTTCACAGCTGATCAGTCCAAGTCGCTCATCCTTAACTCTCAACACCCAGCTCTTCTTCAGCACTTCATGCTTGACCACATCTCCCCTTCCTTCCATATCTCACCTTATTTTCCAGAGGACTCTCCCTTTTAAATGTTACAGTTTTTCATTGCATTGGTTTCCTGTGGCTGCTATAGTAAATCACTACAGACTTGGGGACTTAACGCAAACATATTCCCTTGTGTTCTAGAGGCCAGATGTCTGGAATCAGTCTCATTGGTCCAAAATCAAGGTGCCAGCAGCCATAGGCTCGCTCTGGAGCATCTAAGGAAGAATCTGTTCTTGCCTCTTTCAGCTTCTGATGACTGTTGGTGCTCCTTGGCTTGAGACTGCATCACCTCAAGCCCTGCCCCTGTGGTCACACTGCGTCCTTCTTGTCAGTCACTGTCAAATCACCCCTTCCTATCATAGGGACACTTGTGATTGCATATAAGGCCCTTCTAAGAAACCAGGATAATGTCCCTATCTCATGATTCTTAATGAGTCATATCTACATATACCCATTTTCTTAGAAGTCAGCCTTAACGGGTTCCAGAGATCTTTGGGGGGCATTATTCAGCTGACTGCACTCATTATTTTTGAAATAATGGTTTTCCCCCATTAGAGTTGCCATAGTGCTGCTTCAGCCAGAATGGAAAGCAAGCACCATCTTTTGCCCTTACCAGTGTGCTAGGGCATTCTCTTGCGCTTTCCTCTACTTGCCTGGCTTTTTCTAGTCTGTTTGGCTTACCTCTGGTGATCTCTCAGGCATTAATAATCCTAATTTCCTGCTGACAGTCTTTTGACTCATAGTAAATAGAAGGTTTGTTGTCCAAAGAAAACCATACATGGAGTTATTTCAATGGTTAAATAACCCACTAGATAGTAGCTTGTGACTGTGATGTGCTCTAAGTTGGTGTGTGTGTGTGAACTGACTATACCCTTCACCAGAACAGTTCTACAGGATGTGCGAAAGAATGGGCCAATCAATCCCAAGAAAATGTTGATAATAAACCGGTCATAAATTATGTCAGGAACATACCTCCCTGAAAAGTGAAAGTTGCTCAGTCATGTCTGACTGTCTGTGACACCACAGACTGTAGTCTATGGAATTCTCCAGGTCAGAATACCGGAGTGGGTAGCCTTTCTCTTCTCCAGGGGATCTTCCCAACCCAGGGATTGAACACAGGTCTCCTGAATTGCAGGTGGATCCCTTCAACTAGATTGGAAGGTATGGGGTAGGAATGGTATCTTATGCTTCTATTGTTCCCCATGACGCCCTGCACAATGCTGGACACAACGAAGGTGCTGAATGAACACTGGACCGGGAGCTTATGTAGCCTTACTACTGTCCCATGCCAGTTTAATTTCTTCTTTAAAAGTTTGACTTGCTAAGTTTCAAATTGCAAGATGATCTGCATTAACCCCAGGGCACTGTGTGCATCTCAAAAATGTGTTATGGGTCCTTCAACAAAAAAGGGGTGAGGATGGTGGTGGTAGATTTGCATTAATCTCTCACTACAGCCTCCAAAGCCAGAGGAAAAGAACATGTTTGGATCTAAGTATTTATTGGTCACTGTTCCTTCATGGTTCTCCTTTTTATCACCCTTCCCCAAGTGTTTTTTAAAAATATAAATTATGAATAAAATAAAAGGAAACAAATTAGGTAATGCCATGTTCCACATGGGCATTTCAACAGAGAGAAGATCCAAAATTTCTAAAATCAGATTCGTTAACAGTGTCTAGGAAACTATGTGGTATTGGTTGGGCACATTTTAAGAAAATCCAACTTCTAGAAACCCAAATTGATAAAACTGAAATTAGGAAGCAAATTTTCACAGGAGTCTTTTACTAGGAAATTCCTCCTTCTTTTTATCATTCCTGAGTAAATTAAAATGGACTTATCGTAAAAATAATTTTCAGTCATGAAATCAGGACCACAAGTATTAAGTGAATTGCATCTATTTATCAAAATCTTCATTCCTGATATATTTACTTGCTCAGTGAGTCATTTGCTTAAAAATGATCTTGGTTTTTTACTTTTCCTGCTTTGCATTTAATATTTCAGCTTAAAGCTATGTGATAAATGGGGTTTTCTTATCTTAAGATGAGGTATCATAACTGATCTCTGTTGAAGGAATTTGTACTCCAATTGAGCAAAGATTATTCTTTCAATGTTCCTTCAATACTTGGCACTGAAACAAGAAATCTAAAATTAGCTGCCTTCAGAATCCAGGTGTAGGCTAAGTGGAAGCAATTCAGTTTGCTCCAGGAAGTCACAGAAATTGTTCAAACAGTAAATAGAGGTCTGGTCAAACTGCTTCTTTCATTAAAACCAAATTTTCAGGACTGTCTCTTTCTGCAAGGAACAGAAAACCAGAGTAATTCTGAGCTGAAAGGGATGAGAGAGGGCATCTTGTATAAACACTTCAGCTCAGGGGATGAAGTGACTGCCTTTCTGAGCCTGCTTCCACACTGTAAAATGGAGTCACCTCTCATTGCCTGCCCACCACTCAAAGGTCCTGGGAGGATTAAGTGAATGGATTTTTTTTTTTTTCATAAAAAAGAATGAAATAATGCCATCTACAGCAAAATGGATGGACCTACAGAATGACTATCATCAAAAAATCTACAAACAGCAAAAGCCGGAGAGAGTGCAGAGAGAAGGGAACCCTCCTGCTCTTGGTGGGAATGTAAATTGGTACAGCCACTGTGGAGAACAGTATGGAGGTTTCTTAAAAAGCTAAAAATAGAGCTACCAGATAACCCTGCAGTCCCACTCTTGGGCATATATTCAAGGGAGAAACGTGATCTGAAAGGATACATGCACCCAAATGTTCGCTGCAGCACTATTTACAATAGCCAGCTTTAATGGAAGCAACTTGAATGTCCATGACAGAGGAAGGATAAAGAAGGCGTGGTACATATATACAATGGAATAGTACTTAGCCATTAAAAAGAGTGAAATAATGCCATTTGCAGCAACATGGATGGACCTAGAGAGTGTCATACTAAAGGAAGTAAGTCAGACAGAGGAGAAATATCACATGACATCCCTTATATGTGGAATCTAAAAAGAAATGATACAAATGTACTTACTGGCAAAACAGAAAGACTCAGACTTAAGAAAACAAACTTGCGGTTGCCAGTGGGGAAGGGATAGTTAGGGAGTTTTAGAAGGTCATGCACACACTGCTATATGTAAAATGGATAATCAATAAGGAACCGTTGTATAGCACATGGAACTCTGCTCAATGTTATGTGCCAGCCTGGATGGGAGTGGGGCTTGGGGGTGAATAGATTCATGTATATGTATGGCTGAGTCCCTTAGCTTTTTACCTGAAACCATCACAACATTGTTAATTGGTTGTACTCCAATACAAAATAAAACGTGTAGAGTTGGAAACAAAAATATGGATGGATCTAGAGATGATCGTACTAAGTGAGTCAGAAAGAGAAAGACAATATATGATGTCACTTATATGTGGAATCTAAAATGACACCAATGAACTTACCTAGGAAACAGAAACAGACTCACAGACAGAAAGAACAGAATTACGGCTGCCAGTGGGGAGGAAAGGCAGAGGAGGGATGGACTGGGAGTCTGGGATTAGCAGATACAAACTGTTACATAGAGAGTGGATGAACTAGACGGTCCTACGGCATAGCACAGGGAACTACATTCAGTATCTTTTGATAAACCATAATGGAAAAGGATATTAAAAAGAATATGTATGTCTGTATAACTGAATCACTTAGCTGTATGGTATAAATTAAAAGAACACTGTAAATCAACTATACTTCAATAAAATAAATTTAAAAAATTTTTTTAAGTGAATGGACTTTTTAAACTGTAAGCCTAAGGCGTTATTCTTTTCTCCATTTACTTCGGCAGCTCTAAATCTTGTCTATACATTCTTTAACACTCCTCCCATCCAGAAATGCCCTCACTTTGACTATAGGCAGCCAACCTCAGAGACTTGCTTGTAACCAACAGAAGCAGCCAACTTTCGAGGCCAGATCATAAAAAGTGATTCCACTTCTGCCTGGTTCTCTCTGGACACTCACTCTGGAAGAGCTGCCCACTGTATTAGAAGGTCAACTACCCTGAGAAGCCGTGCTGTAGGGAAGCTACCTGGAAAGGCCAAGTGCAGGCTCTCTGGCCAGCAGTACTCACCTTCCAGTCCTTCCCTGGCCAGGCACCAGACGTGAGTGAATAAGACTTCGGAAGATGCTAGCGCTCAGCCATTGAGCTATCTCAGGTTTTGAACCTTCGCAGTTGATGTCCCAGACATTATGGAACACAGATGAGCTTCTGTCCTTTCTAAATCCCTGATGGGGACTTCCTGGGTGGTTCAATGGTTAAGAATCTGCCATGGAATGCAGGGGATGGGGGTTTGATCCCCGGTCAGGGAACTAAGATCCCACATGTCATGGGGCAACTAAGCCTGTGCATTACAACCACTGAGCCCACGAGCTGAAACCAAAGATCTCATATGATGCAATGAAGACCCTGTGTGCCACAAGTAGGACCCAACACAGCCAAATAAACCAAAATAAATAAATAAGTATTTAAATCCCTGACCCACAGAATCCATGGACATAACAGAATGGTTGTCTTCTGGCTACTAAAGCTGCGCTGCTTGTTACACAGCGCTGGTGATGGCAAAGTCACACCACAACCAGGAACAGCACCAAGCACTGTACTTGCTCTGTGCCAGGCACAGTGGCAAGCACCTCGCATGCTGACCTGACTTCATCCTCACCACAGCTCAGGGAGGAAGTCACGATTTCCCATCTCAAAGGGAGGAAACCGACCGTGAGAGGGGGTAATGATGCATTCAGGTTCCACAGGGACTTGACTGACACTTGGGTCTGGGCTGAGCACAGCCCACTCCCAAGCCACAGCTGAGTCCTCCCATCCCAGGGCCTTCTCCTGTCTGCTTTCAGTTCTTCCCCATTTGTCATTTACAATTCCCGTCTCTTAAGGGCTAGAACAAAATCTCTTCATATCTCTGATTTGATCAACTTTCAAGCTGGCCTGGTACCACCAGGGTGGTTCTCAGACTGTGAGACCACTTTGCCCACTCCCTAAGGCTAAAACAGCCAAGCTCTGCTTTGCCTCATAGGCCAAGCCCATCAGATCTAGTTTCTTCTAAGCTGTGGTGAGACAGTAACAATTCACAGAGCAACCCATTCACACATCCAAATCTCAGAAACATTCTGTGGTGGGGACTTCTCTGGCAGTTCAGTGGTTAAGACTTCAGGCTTCCAAAGCAAGGGACATGGGTTCAATCCCTGGTCAGGGAACTAAGATCCTACATGCTACTGGGTGTGGCAAAAAAAAACAAAACAAAAAAACAAAAAAAAAAACTGCTGTGTGACTCATTTTCCCTTGGTCCCCAGAGTTATTAGCACACTTGTGACAAATTATCCAGAAGGTTCTCCATACCCACTCCATGGGTTGCCAGCCTCCAAACTGTTCCTAAGTGAGGGTGTGTGGCTCAGACTGCTGCCCTGGTGAGGCCTTTCCCAACTGGAAGGGAAAATCCATGGTAGCATTGGCCCCAACACCCTCAGATCCCCTGGAGCTACAGATCCATCCAAGGACCCAGATAAATGCAGGTGCCTTTGAATGTCTTCAGGGATGGTGTTCAGGATGCACCTCTTTGCCTTGCACCTACAGGTCTACCGCGGCTGTTCCCGGGTACTCTCTGAGTGGTAGCACCTGCATGCTCAGCTCGTCCAGCCCTCACCAAGCCCAGACCTCAGGCACTTCTCACTGGCAAGAGGCCACCTCTTCAAAGGCAGACATGAAATAGGGTAGGCACTAACTCTTCCAGTGAAAACTGCCACTACCACACAATGGGGAGGGAGCTGGCTCCTCATCCTAGCAGTGAAATCCCCCATAGAGCCCCTATCTCCTCCTGTCACCTAACTGCTATGCTCCAGAGAGAGCTCTGACTGATCAGCCAGCACCTCCAAGTCTGGAATGGCTCTACAGCTCATCTATGGGAGATGGGAGGCTTCTATTTCAGATTCAAGCTGGCGCTGAGCCCCTATCATGTGTTGGGCGTTGGAAATACTAAGGTACACAAGCCCCTTCCTGATCTCACTTGCAGATGAAGACACCTGTCCTCAATCTTGTCTTCCAGGTATACCACCAGGTGTCAGTCAGTTGTGAAAAATCACTTCCTATCAATAACAGGATGTATCAGATTTGAAGTAAGAGTGGGTGCGTGATTGTATGCACAAAATTGTTGCTTAGAGAAGGGGTTATGATCCTCCCATCCCACAGTGAGGAAACCCGTTCAGACATGGGAAAGGGGGCTGGAGCAGGGTGGTCTGAGCTCTGAGAGAGGCACGTGGTGAATGTCACACCTGTGAGGGTCATCAGTCTTTGACCTCAAGGCAAAAGGCTGAGAAGTACTGTGACCCCAGTGAGGGTAGGGGTATGCCCAGAACCACACTCCAGACAACCAACAGAGCAGCCTGCTCTACTTTTTCTCCCAGAGAAGGGACTAGCCAGCAGTCGGCTGCCTTTCAAGAAGCTGACAAAACAGAAGGGAAGGTTGTCTTTTGATTCTGGCAAGATTTTGTGCATTTGTTGTATGTTTAGGCAAAGAATAGTGCAGTGGTGCTGGCTGCAGCACCTGCGACAGACAGCACCTGTCTGTCCTGCGAGCATCCCCTCTCTAGCTGACCCCTCACTGGTGACCTGTGGCGAATCACATGGTAAACTTGCAGAATATTTTCACATTCACCATGGTAGGCTGTGACCGGCTACAGTTTATGACCCTTTGGAATAGGTCTTACTGCCATCTCCATGGGAAGAAATGACCTCAGAGAGGGTCTGCTCCTAGTCCACAGCAGGTGAGGGACACAGCTGGAATTCAAACCCAGATCATCTGTTTCCAAACTATATTTCTTGTATTATACTCAGGTGTGTTACACCCAGCCTCGTGAGGGTGAGGGACAAAGATGTGGCTACGTCTTCAATCTAAAGGGAACGGAGGCTCCTAGCTCAAGGGAATGTAGGCTGATCTCGTGTTGTTAAACGTCTCACTGGCTCATGGAAGCCTGCTTCTCGGCAGTGGCCATGGAGCAACCTCTCTCTGCTTAGTCTGTCTTCTTGGCTTTGTCTTGGCTGCTCTTTTGCAGAATTTCCTGTTTTGAGTACACACATACCTCCTCTCCATGTACACTCCCAGGACCAGTCTAGGTCTGGCGGCGGGGAAACGCTTCCACTTAGGGCTTTGATAATCAGTTCAGACCAGTGACTGCCTAAGAGTCCACAGGTCTCACTTCCTGCTGTTGGAAGGCGAGGTCACCTACCAGGTGCCATGGGCACCACTGAGCTGGCATTTGGGCTCTTTTGCACGTACACTTAAGGGTACATTACTGTGATTTAAAGCACAGGAAATCCTGCAGCAAAGAGAGAGTAAAAAATGCTTCCACAGCCAAGGACTTTTCACCCCTCAAAGTGTTTCTCAATCAAAGTGTTTATTGAACTTCAAACTGAATGGCCATTTAAAGGGTGATTGCAGCCCTCCCACAGTCAAACAAATGAAACTTTTGGCATCATTAATGCTGAGTCTTGGCTCAAGATTCGAAGACTGCATGGAATTCTGCCCCATATATGCAAACATTTTGAGAACTGCTCAGTTAGCCTTCCTGGAAAAACAAGCCCATGTCCTGCTGTCTTCCTTAAACTTTGATCTTATCAACACAGGGATCATTGAGAATCTAACTTCTAAAATGTTGGACTGTGGGATGATTTGAGAGAATAGCATTGAAACATGTATATCACCATATGTGAAATAGATCGCCAATGTCCTTCAGGAACACATGTACACCCAAGGCTGATTTATGTGAATACATTGCAGAACCACCACAATATTGTAAAGTAATTAGCCTCCAATTAAAATAAATAAATAAATAACAAAACCAAAAAATAAATAAAACGGTGGACTCCTTTGTTCTCTGAACATGAAGGGCAGGATGCAGAGTAATCGTGTAACAAGTGATGGATCCGTGGTTGTCTATGGGAACACCTGCTGTTTCTCTGGCACTTCATCCTTCTGGAAGGCTTGCATGATATCATTTGACCCACACTGCACATCTCAGGGGTGAAACAGAGCTGGACTTTTAAATCACCACTATGTGGATAAAGGGGCAAAAATTTATAAATGTATAGAGATACAGGATGAGTGTGTGCATGTACATACGCACGTGCCCAGGAAGGAAGAAGCAGTCCATCGTTTAAAATTACCTAAGGCGACATCCGATGATAGGGGCTTTTCTACCACTTTAATTTTTTGTTTATTATTCCATGTCAGGGTTATCTGGAGTCACACTGACTCCAGGGCTCAGACCAAACAGAGTGGGAAATCCCAGAGGCAGGAGCCAATCTATAGCTGAAGTTCACCTGCTCTGGACAAATAAGAGGGGGGAGAATATGTCCCCTGTCACATGGGCTGCCAGGCTCTCCTATCTACAGCCTCTGACAATCTGAGTGGATGGTGAAGAACTGTCAGCTCCATAGACAAAATATATCAGAATTTTAGAGCTATGCATAATCCTAAAGGTCAAAATAAAGCTGACTTTTCATTGCAGGTAGCATTTCTCCCCATTGGGAGAAACTGGGTTTCTTATTTTTTCTCCCCACTGTGTATGTTGCCCTTGGTGAGTTGCCCCTATTCTAGAAAACAATGGCAGGTCCAGAGTCATCCAAGGGCTATTCTTGGGGTGCTCAGTCTTAGCCATGTCCCCTTCACTCTATCTCTGCAATACCAACCCCTGGTCTAATCAGCCCTATTACCTCCAAGTAGCACAGAGCCCTCCATCCCTCCCCTCCTAGAAACCAGCCCAGAGGCCAACCTGAAGAGCTCATCACCCACTTTATGTGACAAAAGTTCTTGTAAACTTTGCATTTGACTTTTCCTTCTCCCTGGGGGATCTTGGGATTGGGTAAAAAAGTTGATGAAGCAAGTTAGTATCTTGTGCTTACTTTATAACTTCATCTGAAATTGTTATAAAATGCATTTTAAAAATTATTTTAAACAAAAACATTGACAAAAACTGAAGGGGCCTCAGCTAGTTCCTAGAGGTAATATATAATTTGGACAGATGTGTGTCTGTGTGCATCGTCCCTTCCCCATAAGCACCTCCTGCGGGAACGCCAGCTACAGCCTCTAGAAAGGATTGGAATGATTTTTGGCACCAACAGCCCTCAGAAAATCTCATGGCTTTTAGACTATTCCCTTGCATTCTCATTGTGTCAGGCAGTATTAAAAGTTAGCCTCCAGGGGCTTCCCTGGTGGCTCAGCGGTGAAGAATCTGTGTGCCAGTGCAGGGACATAGGTTTGATCCCTGATCTGGGAAGATCCCACATGCCTTGAAGCTAGCCTTGTGCTACAACTATCGAGCCCGTGTTCTAGAGCGCAGGAGCCACAACTACCGAAGCCCCTTGTGCCTGAAGCCTGGGCCCCGCAACTAGAGAAGCCGCCGCAGAGAGAAGCCTGTGCCCTGCAAGAGAGGCCGCCGCAGTGAGAAGCCTGCGCCCCACAACTAGAGAAGCCTCTGCGGTGAGAAGCCTGCGCCCCGCAACAAGAGACAAGCCCACGCGGCAACAAAGACCCACGTGGCCAAAAATAAGTAAGTAAGTAAATAAGTAAATAAACATTTAAAAAATAGTTAGCCACCAGTTTGGGGTTCTTGGCCTTACAAAATTTATACCCTAGGCTTGTAGAGTGTTCTGGAATGGGAACAGGAGACACTGAGCTGTTCTGAGCTTTTAGGGTTTGAGACGGGGATCTGAGGATGTGAACAGTTGCAGCTCCTCCTCACCCCCGGGTTGGAAGCCACGGGGACTGGGGTCTGTTCTAGACCTGACGGACAGATGAGTGCGTCTGGCTTCCGGGTTCTTTGCTGAGAGACAAAGAGGAAACCCTCACTCCTGTTTCCTGCCATAGTCAGATGACTCGTGTTCAGACTGAGGAAAGCCAGAGATCTGCCTGAAGGAGCGCACATCATGGGGCCTGGGGCCTGAAGCCAGACCGAGTGGGGAGCACCCCTCCACTCCCCTCTTCTCCAGAGGAGGAGCAGGCCATACAGCTCCCCAGCTTCTCTTCCTTCTTATCTTTTCCTCTTAATCTTTGGCATCTTACTCACTTGTTGAACTAGCTAGTGGTTAAGACTAACTGCATAATTTCCCAGCTGACTTCAGATGGAGGGCAGTAATGTCTTTGTGAGGTAAATGTGCCCAGGCCGCCAGGAGAAAGATAGGATTCCGCAGTGTGTGTTGAGTCAGCTTCTCTTTTTCCTTCAACAGGGCCAGACAGTCCCCCACAGGCTGCAGAGGGCAAGGCAGGCATCCTTTGGCATGGATTCTTTCTTCCCTGGGTCATTCCTTCAGCAACCTCCTCACCACCCTGCTTCTCCCACCCCCCAGCCTCCCTGCAGACCACTGCCTGGATTTCGGGGCCCACAGCCCTCCTGTCCAGTGTCTCTAAGTGTAATAGGTTGGCTTCCTTGGGGAACAGACATTGGGATGGAGATTTACATGCAATTACTGGCAAGTGTGCTTGGGAACGGTACTGCCAGGGAGGGAGAGAAGGCTCACATGTGAGGATGCACCATCAGCACAGAGATCTCAACACCCCACCACCCAGAGGGAGCTCTGAGGCTGAGTCGGCCCTTCAGAGAGGTCCTGAATGGAGGCAAAGGGCCAAGAGTCTGTATCTCTGCATCATCCAGTCACTGGAGGCAGTGGACCCTGGGGTGAGGGCACAGCCTTGGGCAAAGCAGCTCCCTCTGGGTGAGGGCAATTTCTGGGGAAGGACCCAGCTCTCCCCACCAGCGGACAAACTCTCCTGGAAGCGGGAGAATGAGGGCCTTGGTGCTGATGGAAAGTCCGGCTGCACTGCCTGCCAGGGGGCAGAGAAAGAGGATGAGGAAGCTGGGCCTCCAGTCTCCACTGCTCCAGGTCAACCTCTGGGAGTTGACCTGACCTGTCAGGAGACAGGGCCAGAGGAGAGAAGAAGGGCTTCCCAGGAGCCCCAGCAGTGGCTGGAAAAGAACATACATTGGCTGAAAGCAGCTGGGCAGGCCTGGCCCACAGAAGGTGAACTGGCTGCTGTCTTGGGGGAGAGAGTTCAAATGACCTGCCTTAAGCCCAGGTGGGTCTGACACGGCTGAATAAATTGTCTGAGAAAAGCCCCTAATTGGGAGTCAGTTCTAGGATGGTCTAAATCTATGCCACTTTTCTGGATTCCCAAAGATTACTGCAACAGATAAGCAACACTCTGCTTTGAGCGTGCTGGTGTATGTCATTTTTAGCATGGCAGAGTCATGGGTCCCCAGGAGGGGAGTATCTGAGAGATGTTCGCACCAAACTTAGGAGCGAAGTCTGCCTATCTTTTCACCTTTCTTACATACATGTATCTTTTCCCTCCAAAGAACTTGAGTTCTCCGAGTCACCTAACAGGTCCAGCTTGGTTCTCTGCTATCCTTTTACCCTGACGGCTCATTGCTGCTGCATGCTAAGTCACTTCAGTCGTGTCTGACTCTTTGTGACCCTATGGACTGTAGCCCGCCAGGCTCCTTGTCCATAGGGTTCTCCAGGCAAGAATACTGGAGCGGGTTGCAGTGCCCTCCTCCAAGTCATCTTCCTGACCCAGGGATCGAACCCAGGTCTCTCACATCGCTTGCATTGGCAGGCGGGTTCTTTACCACTAACGCCACCAGCTGCATCTTTATTTTTCCATCTCATTTGATAGGACAGACAGTGTTTGGTCGCTGAGGAGAAGCTGTTGGGGGATAGAGTGTGAGAAAAGTCTGGCTCTTTGACACCTCCAACCCTTCTCCAGGCTGAGTGGGGAAGTGGTTGGTGGAGGCAGGTGACCTGTCGAAGGTTCCAGGTCTGCATACCCCAGCCAGTGTAACTGCCAGCACCCCATTGGCCCTCTCCTCTACACTCCTATGCAGAACTGGATATAACACCAGCTTATCACTATCGCCCAGCTGACCTCACCGAATGTGGACTGATGCAAAGACAGCCTGTGACACACTTAGCCAGACTGGCGACAGTGCTCAAGTGTGGCAAGGGTAAAATACTGCCCCAGTGGTCTAGAGGGCCTGTGCCACCAACAGAGAACCGTTGCGACAGCAGGAAGGCGCCGAAAGCCCAGCACCGTGTAAACAGGAAAGGTCTCTGTCTCCCTCTCCTCTTCACGAAAGAGAGGGAGAGTTTAACCCTCTGGTGCTTGGCTACTTTCCACAGCAGCACTGGTCAGGGTCACTGCAGGGCCCCCACCCCACCCGGAGCAGCTCTGGGCTGGGAAGGCTGCCTGCCCGGCCAGGTCAGGGCTGATGCCTGGACCTCACCAGGTGGCTTCTGTAGGTTCTGGGAAAGCAGTATATGGAGCTGGGAGCAATGCAGGAAACTTAATGGGATTAAAAATTTTTTTAGCCTACTGCTTTTTCTTCCTTTTTCATTCCAGCTGCATCCATCAAACATTTAAATACTCACATGACATATGTTTATTGAAAACACCAACACTCCCTGGAAAACCCCTGTTCTTCTCTTACATGGCTTCTTCTACTCAGAAGGTCCTGCTCCCTCTTCTCCACAGAGATACGCCTTCAAGACCCACCCCTCTCTCAAGCCATCACTGCTCATGGCTGCTTGCTATGACCTTCCCTTCGCTTCTCCTTCCCTCTTGCACCGTATTCTGGGCTCTCTCCAACCCTCCTCTAGATCCCTCGGTGTTCTCCCTTCTCTCCAGCCTAGTTCAGGCTTCCACCATCCCTTGCTCTTTCCTGTTCTTCCAGCCTCTGTCCTTCCCCCTTCAATCTATTCTCTTGACTGCAGTGTTCATCCCGAAAGACAAATATGACCTTGTCATTGAATAATCTAAACACATCTATAATAGCTAACATTTATTGAATGTTTGCTGCATGCCAGGCTCTAAGTGTTCTTTATGCAAAACTTGTCTATATCTCACGATAAACTGTAAAGTAGGCAGTATTTCTCCCATTTCACAGATGAAGAAACTAAGGCTCAGAGAGGTTAAGTAGCCCATCTAAGGTCACACAGCTAGCAAGTGGTAGAGCGAGCATTTGAGCCTAGGCAAACAGACTTCAAATACTCCCCTCTCAAGCAAGGTACTGAGTTATCCAGCTTCTCAGTGACTTTCATCAGCCCTCAGGAGAAAGTCCGAACTCCTCAGCAGTCAAGGTCCCTCACTTTAGACTCATTCTTTTTCATGTGCCGACAGGTACACTTTACTTCCCCACCCCTGAGTGATGTGCTGGTAAATGTTTAACAGTTGGCTCTCTGGAAAAGAAAACCCTGATACGGAGCATTTCCATGGTGTAGGCACTCCCACCATGGCCGATTTCAAGCTGTGACTATGACATCACTGTACAAGGAAGAGATGTGCTCAGTCAGGAGGAAGGAGCGGGCTTCAGGCTCAGACACACAGCAGCCCCTGCCCACTTCTATCATCCACCATGACTCCACCCAGCAAGAACAGTATACCTCGGACCACACACCACCCATCCACCTGATCACTGACCCAAGGCTCCTGTGTTGATCTGGAAAGTGCCAGTGAACTTCCACATTCCTTTCCTCTTGTTCACCACCTACCTCTGGCTGTCTGAGGGCAGGGTTGAGAACACCAACTAGACCGCAAAGGCTGATGACCATCCTTTGGACAGACACCTGTACCCTGCTTGCCACAGCAGGCTTGACCTAACCTAGCCCTGGCCCTTCACCTAGAATACCCCATCCGCAACAGTTACGTCTTCATCCCTAAGAGGTAATGCATCACTACTGCTCTAGCTGTGCCCTGTCCAGAGACATCCTGGCCTCTCCCCTTCTCAACCCACCCACACTTCCAGGGCCCCATCTCTTCTCCTTATTTAATGTGATAATGGTCCCCAGATAAGAATGTCGCTGGCCCTCTACTCAGATGACCCACAGGCACTCCTCCTCGGCAGTTCTCATTGATCCTCCTTATCCACAGACCCAGTCTTGGCTCCATAATCCCACCCTCTGTGACTCAGACCCCAGGGCCCATCCACAGACCTCCAAGGAAGGTGTCTCCCCAGCTGAGACACATGTGTGAGATCTCCTTTCTAAGCAGGACCTCACCCATCAGCCAAGCAGCCCCTGGGATGGCCATCCCTGCTCAGAGGCTGGAGAACCTTTCTGGCAGGCATGAGCTAGAACAGACATCCTGGAGGATATTCCTGGGGAAAGGGGCTTTGTGTGTTTCCTCCACAGTGCCTAGTTAAAGACCAGGTAGTTGGGCTTTCCTGGTGGCTCAGCTGGTAAAGAATCTGCCTGCAGTGCAGGAGACCAGGGTTGAATCCCTCTGTTGGGAGGATCCCCTGGAAAAGGAAATGGCAACCTGATCCAGTACTCTCGCATGGGAAATCCTATGGACAAAGGAGCCTGGCAGGCTACAGTCCATGGGGTCGCAAAGAGTCGGACATGACTGAGCAACTAAACTGCCACCAGTTTACCCAAGGCCAATCCTTGTTTTCATTTGTCCCCAGTGCAAAGTGTGATATCCCACGGGGCACTGGGTGTGGCTTGGGAGTGACATTTTCTTGTTAATTAAATGTTTAATGTGGTATCACTGCATAAATCATATACACCACATAAGAATGCCAGTTTCTACATGTTTATGACTGAAGGTTAGTACTTCCCACTGAGACCACAGTGAACTTCCCCATTCTTGTGATTCTGAATCTTGTGGTACCTGGAGCCATCTCCGTGATCGCCAGTGAGCATCTTTAAACACGGTGGCAATTCCCAGAGATATGTAGGGTAGCAGGTCAAACATAAAGCAAGTTTACTCATGGGAGGTTCTAGTTTTGGGCTGGGCTATCAAACAGTGCTGGTGATCCCTCCAGTTGAGTCAGTGAATTGAAAGCACTTTAGAAAAGTGAAGATTTGGGACAAATATATTAGGTGGCACTAAGTGCGTGTGCGTGTATAGAAGGGTGACTACCATGGGCAGTTTCAGAGATGGTGCTGATGATGACCAGGCTGCCAGACACCTTTCCAACGAAACCCAGAGATGAGAGTGCCCAGGAGGTGGGCAGCCAGAACTCTCCAAAGATTTATCTGCCCAGATGAATTCTCTCTATGACTATAGGAATGCTCATCACTCCTGCTGCCTGGGCCACTGAGCTCTGTCCAGAGAAAGCCCTGACTTCTGGGGACACCCAGCCTGAGGCTGAGCATGCCTACCTGCCCACACTTCCCTCTTGTCCCCTCTCTCCTCCGTTGAGCCCTCTTCAAGTTGTTTAAATGACTTCAAGGGCTCCTCCATTTTGAGGGTATCAGCCATAATCTAACTGTGATAAATGGATTGTGTTGGCTCTTTCTGTCTCTGTTGAAGATTTCCAGGGAATTTCTCTAGTGCTTATCTGATCAACTGGGGGCAATTCACTAAGCTCTTAAGTAATGGAATCTGCTCTGATCTCTAAGACATTGAAACAAAGACACGTAGACAAAGATGGCTGAGATAAAGATTCCTAGTACCACAAAGGCTATGAGAAAGAGAAAGATCTTAGTACAGAATGTATAGCCACAGGGGTAGGGGAGGAGCAGGTACTTCGATCCTAAATGGCAAATGTGCCGCCTTTGCTAACTAGCTGGTACATTGTTGTTTTAGAAGCAGTCAACTGATTTTGAATCTGGTACAAGACTACCAAGAGATATCAAGTTAAGCAAGATCCACACAGTGCCTACCCGCACAGCATGGAGACTGGCAGAAACAAGGCAGTGAGAAGGAATTTTTGCTGTGTAAGAGTTTAGGCTTAGATTTCCCTGGTGGTCCAGTGGTAAAGAATCCGCCTGCCAATGCAGGAGACACAGGTTCTATCCTTAGTCTGGGATGATTCCACGTGCTTCAGGCCAAATAAGCCTGTGCACCACGACTACTGAGCCCGCACTCTGGAGGCCGAGAATTGCAGCTGCTGAACCCTGTGTGCCCTAGAGCTGCTGCTTCACAAGAGAAGCCCGAACACGGCAGCTAGAGAGCAGTCTCCACGCGCTGCAGCTAGAGAAAGCACAGCCAAAGGCCAGCACAGCCAAAAACGATTCAAAAAGAGTTCAGACTTTTTGAGGTTTGAACTATATAACCGTATTACTTCTTTATAAAATAAAATGGAAAAAAATCATACAAAGTTAGATTTACTCTATTTTGAAAACATAAATATAACATTTAGCTAGGCAGTTCTTCTGAAATTAGAGGTTATAAAAGTACATATTTAAGCTCCAAGCCCCTTCATTTGTGCTCTGCCTTAATCTAGGGACAGGGACATTGTGGGGCTGGGACTGGCTGAGGTCACACTCAGTGACCATCAACATGACAGGTGGGACTAGGTGGTGAGCAGGTGGCTGCCTGCAAGGCTGCAGCATCCGAGTCAATGCCAAGGCAGTGATTAGCGACCCTATTTGCAGCAGATAGGAGGGTATCTGAAGAAGCCAAGTGTCCAGGTGGGAGCCCCTGCCCCAAAGGTGAGTGAGGCTGGAAGGAAGGGAACAGCCACAAAAAGAGATGTGCGGATAGCGGGAAACAGAGAGGGCAATCTGTGCCAAAGCATGAGATGAATCAAGAAAGACAATCGCACCCCGGTGGGTTTCAGCTGAAACGTGTGGTGTAGAAGCCTCCACAGCCCACAGGAACAAACGAGCAAGTCAGAGAGGCCCTGGCCATGCAGACTGAGCTGGAAGACACATCTAGGGGAGAAGCCAGGAAAAACCCCATTGCCCAGGGAAAGAGGAGGGTGTGCCAAAGCCTGGTAAGTGGAGAAGTTAAACTAGAGCCGAGAGTGTGATCTGGACCCCCAGAGGGAGGATGCACAGACAAAGCAAGGGGTGACTGTGCAGAGGAGAAAGGTTTACCCTGAAAAGTCAGCAGCAGTGAGAGTTTTGCTTTCAGCCACAGCTATCCCAGAACCCCTGTGGGGAGGCAGCTCAGAGGAAGGCTGGAAGGGCTCTTCTGGGGCCTCTCCTTTCATGGGGATAAGGTATCTGGCAGTCTCCAGAACAGGGCCCTGCCTGGGAGACAAGCAGCTTTCCCTTGAGTCACAAAATCCCTCCTCTGGGCCCCCAGGGGCATCAGTTTTGCAGTATGTCGCCCAAAGGGACCAAGTAATTACGGGTGAAAACCATCCCTTTTAGCCCAAAGCTATTGCCTCTCCCCTTGCTCAAGGAGAGCAGGCTGCAAGACCTGAGCTCTGCATGTCACCACACTGGTCCCCAGGGGCCTTTGAGCGCTGGCTCAGACAGGCCCTGGAGTGTCCAGGACTCTTTGGGGTAAAATCAGCATACACATTTCCAAGACAAGCAAAGAGAGCTAGCTCTATAATTTCCTGACACCAAGGGAGGAGACAGAAGGAGCGTAGACCGGATAACTTCCCAAAACCCCAGCTGGCAAGCACACCCACACTGTGAGGTTGCAACTCCCTGAACTAATTAAAAGGCAGAGCAATGAGAATGTCTGAATTGCTGCATAAGCATCTCTTGGGGAAAATATGTTTATGGTATTGCATACCCAGGGCTCCCCCTTCACATCCCAGAGCCAAGTCAGACACAGGTGACTACAGTTTAGAGCTGAATGTGTGTGTTTGGTGGAGTAGGAAATGGCAATCCACCCCAGTAATCTTGCCTGGAGAATCCCATACATAGCAGAGCCTGGTGGGCTACAGTCCAAGAGGTTGCAAAGAGTTGGACACAGCTGAACAACTGAGCACGTGTGTAGGGATGTGTGAGCATGTGTGATGGGTGGATAAGAACTCAGGCACACAGAATTATACTGTGTGATGGGAGACAGCCAAGGCAGGCTACCATCTTCCTTCTGATTCCCCTCAAGGACAGAAAAATAGGTAAAGGTCTTAAGTAGCACCACAAAGGAATTTATGTGGTCATTGGTTGGGGGACCCTCCATCATATAAGGAGACATTGCAGTATCTCAATCTCTGGGAAGTGTTTCTTCTAAATTTAACCACTTTTTGTTTGAGTTTAACCCTACTAGCAGCCAGAATGGGCCAAATCAACATTAAGAGGTTTTTTTTTCTGCTTTCTGAATCTATGAAAAGAAAAATTATTTCTATTTTTTTCCTTGTAATGACACTTAATTGGGTTTGAAAAATTCCCCTAGTGCCGAAAGTCTGAAGCACTTTCGTATCTGTGGACTGGGCGTCCCAGAGGGAGCCCAGTTAGCAGGGTCCCTTCAGGAACTCTGTCCACCTCAAGGTTCACTCGGATAGGAGTGGAGTACTCTTGAGGAATTGCAGTATAGTGTGGGAAGTGCCATGACAGGGCAAACCCAGCGGACTCTGAAAGCCCAGAGGCTGGGGAAGCTGACAGGTGGAGTGAGTGAGTGAGTGAGTGAGCGAGCAAGCGTGCGTGCGTGCGTGCGTGTGTGTTGGAAACTGCACTCTAGAGGGTGGGGGGAGAGAGAGAGGAGACCAGTTCTGGGAACTGCTTGTGGTTTGGAACTGCAAGACTCAGGGTTGAGTGTTGTGGGTCAGAGAGGGCATAAGAGATAGGCTTGAGATCAACAGGGGTCAAATCATGAGGGCAATAGGGAGCTCCTGAAGGTTTGTAAGCAGGAGGGTAACAGAATGGAACTTAGTTTCTAAGAACAATCGCTCTGATTTCTAAACTGGAGAGTGTGTTGGAGGTAGATGTGAACCTGGAGGCAAGTGGTGCCATTGCCAGGTCAGAACAGAGCACAGCAGAACTCTGACCTTATTCTGGAAGCTGAGTTTCTATGGAGGCTGCCTGCAAATGTGCACTGTACTGGTAGCCACTACTCACTCCTGTTTCATGTTCAGGGGTACTAAATCTTTTCAAAAGGAACAGCAATGTTAGCTTGTTCCCAGCATCTACCTTTGCAGCCAACTTTTAAAAATTTAATCTCATCAGTTCAGCCCCTCCTTTAGGATTACTGAAATTTTTGTGCATCTTAATTCAATCCCTTCATCTTTATTTAAAGGGAGATACTGAAGGACTTGCCAAAGGGCACGTGGGGCAGTTAGTGGTGGAAGCACTGCTGGACTCCAGTTTCCTGACTCCTAAACCAGGCACCCTGTTATCCCACCTCTCTAGGAAATTGATCTGTTTAGAGAAACTAGAATCCAGATTTATTAGCAGTCACTTATATGAAAGAACAGGTCTTAACTTACAGGCCCCAAAGGCAGAAAGGGGAGACCCCATACCCTTTTCCAGTATTTCCTCATATTGACTAAAATAATCCCTGAGTTAGAGTCTACATTCGACAGGGATGGCATTACAGGTCTCCAGACAGCTGAAGGTCACAGTTGTTCAAACCCAATCATCCAGGCACTTGACAATGTCAAAAAGCTTGAAAGAATTTCACAGAGTGAAAAAAATCTTACAAGCTGATGAATGCTTAACAAACGCTTCTCTATGGAACTGAACTAGTTCAGACTGTAAAAGCGGTCAGGGAGACTGGACAGGTGATGGGAAATGGGACACCCTCCGTAGGGGAGAAGGGGAGGGAACCAGCATACAGAAAGCTTCCCTGGATGAATGCCTAGAGAATCAGGGTCCTTCTCAATTAGGACCTAACCCCTTGGTCTCTGAAAGATTTCTAACTGGAGCCTATGAGACCTGGAGACTGGTTTCCCTGGGCCCTGTGTATTAAAGTGTCTGACCCTCGGTCCTGGGAACCTGCACAGACTATGTGCAGAGCCCTGTGCCCAGGTTATCCTGAGACCAGCACATCCTAGGTTGGTCCATACGCCCTACCCAGCACCACACTTTCATTAGCTCTCTTCCTCTTTGTTTACTTTGCCTGGATGTTAATGCTTTACCACTTTTTAAAACAGAACTGACCTCTAAGTCTGACCAGCACATCCTGCATCTCCGCTGAGAACCCATAGGACCTCCACCCTTTCCCCAGACTCAGTTCTTTCCCCACAGTCTCATCCCTCACTTGAATCCACACCTCAGGTTCCACTAGAGCAATGCTTTCCTAGTATCCCCTGTTGTGAAGCCAAATGCCATCATGGAAACTACAGACTTGTCACTTAAGCAAGCACTTTACTGCTCCCTTCCCAGCAAACACATGCTTATCTTTGAATAACTGTAGATCAGCCAAATTTCACCAAGGTAGTTAAGAGCAATGAGGAACAATTCCAAAATTGGAATTGTTCAATTCCACTCTTCAGGGAGAGATTGTAAACAAACCTTTTATCTACTTTTCACAAACAGACACCATACGTTTTTTTTTTTTTTAAAGAGGAGAAACAAATCAAGTCATATGCATTTTGGTCTGAGCCCTGATCTTACTGTCCAAGCTGGAAAGGAAGCGCCACAGTCTGGTCTGAGATGTCAACCATATCCCCAACCCTTTTCCTGTGGTCAACAAAACCCTTTTCAGTGAAGCCTTGGCCTGAACTTATCCAGTTTGCGATGAGAAGCAAGAGCTTCATTAAAGCCATCAACTGGAGAATACTTTTTTAAAAGAGCATTTTCTATAGCATTCTATTTGGTTTCTCACACATCTTCAGTGACACCTGAAAAGCTCTGTTGAAGTGAAGTGTATTTGTCTGTGTCCGGGTTACTCAAATTGCCTCTCTTCTCTGCCAGGAAATTCCGATTTCTGGCAAGAGATGCCCACATGCAAAGAAAAGGCTCGCTGACACAGAGGACTTCCAGAGGATTAAACACAAGCCACAGTTGTTCTTTTTTTAAAAGAATGAACTAAAATAAAAGCTTACTCTGCTCACCCACACAAAATGCTGTTTTCAGAGAGGAGACTTAGCACTGACTGCTCTTGGTCTCAGACACTGTCTACATTAGCATTTAGTGAATTAACTTTAAACACACCACCAACTGAACCACTGCCGTGTCCAGGTGAGTCTGAGTCTAATATGCCTCCGAAGCCAGCGCACTTACCTAATGACACGATGCCGAGGCTTCACCTCTCCCGGGCTGGGGGTTCAAACATGAGGGGACTCAGGGGGCATCTGCTTTCAACCACAGAGTTGGGGGTGCTGACGTCTTCCCTTCTAGGGAACCAGGCGCACTCCTGACCACCCAGCCGCTGGGGAATCATAAGGCAATAGATACCGTCAGGTCTGGAAGGTTTGCCGAGCAATTGCTTCATACCACAGGGTCTGCCCCCAGCTAAAAGAATGAAGGAGGGGTTTCCTTCAGAAATGCAGATTTTCAACAAAATTCCTTTTCTCTGTGTGTACAAGATGGTGCATTGCAACATTATCTGTAAGAGGAAATAACTGGGAAAAAATGCTGCCAACTGGGGACTGAAATAAATGATGAAATTTCCATGTAGTGCAATTAAAAAAAAGAGAGATTCTGTATTTGCTGCTAGGTCTCTAATGTATACTGTAAGGTAAAAAAAAAAAAAAAAAAAACAACAGCAGATAGTACTTGCAGTAAGGTCCAATAGCATTTATTTTTGTATATGCTTAGAAAAAATGTGTAGAGTGATTCTCAAGAAACTTGGAATAGTGGAGACCCTGGGAGTGGAACGGTGGCAGGAGGAGTGGTCTGACTTTTTGGCTCGTTTTAGATTTTCTCTTTTACCTTGTGTATGCACCTAGTATTTTTACAATAAAAGAATTTTTAAAAATTCCTTCCTTGCCAAAAAGTATTTTGTCAGCTACATAGGAGCTTCCAAAAAACAAAACTTCTCCATCATCAATCAAGCTGCAATGGACGATTTTGAAAAGAGAAACTCAGTATTCTAGAAAAGTATACTGAACAGCAAATCTCAGTGAGTTTGGGGAAGGGAGGTGGTGGCTTAGTCGCTCAGCCAACTCTTTGCGACCCCATGGACTATAGCCTGCCAGCCTCCTCTGTCTGTGGAATTTTCCAGGCAAGAATACTGGAGTAGGTTGCCATTTCCTTCTCCAGGCAATCTTTCCGACCCAGGAATCGAACCCGAATCTCCTGCTTAGCAGGCAGATTCTTTACCACTGAACCACCTGGGAAGCCAATAGATATATAAATAGCAGTAAAATAATGCTAGCAAGTAGAAAGAGATGAAAGAGGAACAAAACAGTACATAAGATCACTTTATGAGGAGAGAGATTACTTCTGGTTGGGGGGAATCAGGGACATTGATGGAGCAGGGGAGGTAGCATTTAAGCCAGAGCCTGAGTATCAGTAAAAAATGAAAAATGTTAATAAGATATAAATTCATCTGAATTTGAAATCAGATTCCCAATATATACAATAACTTCAAATTTTAGGAAGATGTGAGGCAGAAGTTTTTTGGATATTCGTTGAACTAAAAGATGAGTAAAAATAGTTGAAAGCCTGAACATACACATGCTGCAAAAATGTATAAAAAATATATAACTTAACTTCATCCTATGATAGTCTAACTTCTTTACAAAAATACTCCTTACTGAAGTGTAAATATTTTCAACAGCAATTTCTCTGCAAGAATGAGGCATAACTTCTGGGGAAGGGAAGAATCTTCAGAAAATAGATTCTGATACTGCCTCAAGTTGAGAAACACTGAATTAATGTACTGCATTTTATTTTTATAATTGTATATGCTGGAAAATGTTAGCATATAGAAAAAACAGTATCATGAACTCCCATATACCCAACACCAAACTTCATTATTTAGCATGGCTAATCTTGTTTTACACCTAACCCATCCCCCACTCTCCTGACATCTTCCAAACATCATGTTGCTTTATTTGAGAGCATGTTTTTTTCATTTTGTTTGTTTTTTGTTTGTGGCTGCACTACAAGGCAAGTGAAAGCTTAGTTCCCTGACCAGAGCCTGAACCTGTGCCCCCTGCAGTGAAAGCACAGAGCCTTAGCCACTGGACCAGCAGGGAAGTCCCTGAAGTTATGTATTCTTATATTAAGAACTCTCTCTTTTTTTAAACATTACCACCATGCCATTAAGATATGTTTTTATTAAAATGTTTAATTTTATTTTATTGATGTATAGTTGATTCACAATGTTGTATTAATTTCTGTTATACAGCAAAATGATTCAGTTATACAAATATATATTTTCCATATTATTTTCCATTATGGTTTATCACAGGATATCAAATATATTTTCCTGTGCTTTATAGTAGAGTCTCGTTTAAAGATATGTTTTTTAAAACTTGTCAGTAACCCTTCTATATCATTAACTATCTAGTAAGTATTCAGATTTCCAGACAAGAGCTATATATAGGATATGGTTGCTATGTCTCCTATGTCCATAATCATTTAAAGGTTCTGTCTCTGTTTTTTCCCTGTAATTTATTTGTTGAGGAAACCAAGTCACTTGTCCTACAGAATTTCCCACATTCTGGACTTCACAGATTATACACCTGTGGAGTTTTTAGCATGTTCTTCTATCCCTTCTGTTTTCTATAAATTGGTAGTTAGATCTAGACTTGGTTTGATTTGGGTCTAATTCTTTGGAATGATAGATACTGTCTTGTTTCACTCTGTGATCCTAACTGCCATTGATGACTACAATTGAACAGTATTGCTCACAAAAGATATGTTGAAATCCTAAACTTCATGCCCATGGAGGTAATTCAGGTTAAAATGAGACCCACATTAACCCAGCACTTATTAGAGGAGGAACGTTTGAACACAGACTCAAGGAGGAGATGGTCATCCGACCACAGAGGCAGAAATCGGAGTGTTATATCTACAAGCCAAGGAATGACAGGGTTTGCCAACAAACAGCAGAAGATAGAATGGGAAAGGAAGCATCCTCTTGTAGAGTTTGAGAGGGAGCATATTCCTGCTAACACTTTGATTTCAGACTTTCAACTGCAGGACAGAGGGGCATTAATTTTTTTTTTTTAAGCTACCCAGTCTGTGGTACTTTGTTATTGTAACCCCAGGAAACTAATACTATCATCCTTGCCTAGAACCATTATTTCTTTTAGGACTTGTCAAATGGTGATATTCCTTAATTATTGGCTGGAAAACTTCTATAAAAAGAAACATCTCTTTCACTACTATTTGAAATTCAGTTCATATGGCAAAAATAGGTAACAGGTTTACTTGCCTATATTCAGAATGGTAAGTTGGTTTCCCAGTATCATCCAATGGTGGTTTGGGGTTGGTATTTTTTTAGCATCATTATGAATATTATGAATTTTGAACATGATTCACATGTTTTATTCTTTTCAGTTTTCATGTTTAAATTGTTCCATATGTAGTTAGTTAGAGCCTTGACAGGTTGGCTCTGAGTCCTTTTGACATGACTCCAGGAATTTCAGGTATGTTGTGATGTTCCAGGTTGATCACATACATTGCCTGCCTCAGACCAGAACCATCCATCTCCTCAAGAAGCCCTGGTTCCCTTTAGTGGGAAATAGTATTAAGGGACTAAACTGGCACTAAGGGTATGCATTCCATGTGACTGGTCATTTTTTCTGGGCCTGTTCAGTGGACAGAACTAGGAAACAGACTTTTAAAATAAGAAAATGTATCAACAGTTCATACTGATATTTTCCACTCAAATTTAAGACTATAAAATGTTTACTATGTTATTAAATTCTGTGTTTGCATCTCTTTGTCTCTTCTGGTAAAATTCTTGGTTTCTATTCACATTAACATAATTACTTATTTACTTACTTTATATAATATTATATATAATATTACTTTAGATAATAATTTCAGAAGAATAATACCAATGTTATTACTAACATTTTACTCTGTTAAAAATCTCTTGAGGGGCTTCCCTTAGTGGGTTAGTGGTAAAGAATCCACCTGCCAATGCAGGGGACATGGATTCAATCCCTGCTCCAGATCCCACATCCCTTGGAGCAAATAAGCCCGTGCGCCACAACTGCACAACTATGAGGCCCTTACATTCTAGAGCCTCTGCTCCATGACGAGAGAAGCCACCACAATGAGAAGCCCTTGCACCGCAACTAGAGAAAGCCTGCATGCAGCAATGAAGACTCACAGCAGCCAAAAAAAATTAATCAAATTAAAAAAAAATCTCTTGAAATAATTCCTCTTGGTTGGCCACCAACTCAATATAGAGTTTGAAACATTTTATTTTGATTTTAAGGAATTGCCTTTTTCAATTTTGATTTAATTTAGTCTATATTTTATGTAAATTATTCCCATGAGTCCAAAACCAAACCTACAAAACAAGGTATATTCCAAATCTAGCTTTTAATCCTGTCATTTCCTAGTTTCCTCCATCCTTCTATAGATAACTGTTTAAAAATTTGTGACTTCTATGTTTTTTAAAAATGAGGCAAAATCACTGTCACCAAGGACTTTAGTGAGGTAGCTTTACATATAAGTGAACATCTTGGTGAATTTTTATCAAATACACAAACTTACATAGGCTAATCAAGATAAAATATATTTCCATCATCCCAGAAGGTTACATTGTCCCCACTCCAAAAGTCAATTGAGAAATCCCAGAAATAGCTACCATCTGATTCCTACACCAGTGATTAGTTTTGTTCATCCTTGACTTTTATGTAAATGGAACCAACCATACGGAGTGCACTCTCACGCCTGGTTCAGTTAACATGTCTGAGAATTATTCATGCTGTTGTATCAGTTCATTATCTGTTTTTGCTGAACAGTATTTCATTGCATGAATGCACCATGATTTATTTTTCCTTTCATCTTTTCTGGATTGTTTCTAGATTGTGTCTGATAGGAATAAAGCTGTTAAGAACTTTCTCATAGAAGTCATCTTTTTGTGGCTATTACTATTCATTTCTCTTGGGTGTGTACTTAGAAGTGGAGCTGCTGGGTCATAGGAAGTAGTGGTCTGGAGCCAGCTTGTACAGCTTGGGGCCAGTTATGTGCATTTCTTCCCAATTCTACTTTCAATGACTTCCCATTGGTAGCTTGAAATCAGCCAAGGGGGAAATATTTATCCCAAGGGGGAAATATTTACACCACGGAAATGGGCAAATGCTATAAACCAGGACTTCCTTCTCCTCCCCCCCAAAGCCAATTGGTAAATGTTTACAAGCACACTACTAGCTACA
The DNA here is from genome assembly GCF_001704415.2 of Capra hircus. Classification (NCBI taxonomy): domain Eukaryota; kingdom Metazoa; phylum Chordata; class Mammalia; order Artiodactyla; family Bovidae; genus Capra; species Capra hircus. The sequence goes on from NC_030810.1 coordinate 70,859,549, forward strand.
AGGAAGTTACATAAATTTATTAGAAACAACTAATTTCCCAAATGGTTCTATCATTCATATTTCCACCAGAAGTGCATAAGTGTTCGTACTGTGCCTCATCTTAGCTAGCACTTGGTATTCAGCTCAGTTTAAAAAATTTTAGCCCCTAGGATGGATAGGTGGTATTTTCTTATTGTAATTTTTATTTTCTTGATGACTAATGATGTTCACGATCTTTTCATTTGCCTATTGGCCTTATGATGTTTTGGTATGTTGACACTTTGTCTTTTGATTTGACTAAATTTACTTATTAGTTCTAGTAGTTTACTTGGAGATTCCTTCAGGCAAAGGACTAAATGTCCTTGTACACAATCATATTATATACTTTATAATATAATAAGCTTTATTTCTTTAATTTCTAATCTTATATCTTTTTTTTTACCTTATTGCATTAAAAAAATAAGTACTGCATATTTTTTTTAGACAAATTATAGCATACCACACATGCTTTAATTCATCTTGCTTTTTTCACTTAACTCTATATCTTACAGCATTTTATACCAGGATATAGACAGAATAGTGCTTTTTATAAAATTATTTTGGGAATTCCCTGGCAGGTCCAGTGGTTAGAACTGTGCTTCCACTCCAGGGAGCATGGGTACAGTCCCTTGTCAGGAAACTAAGATCCCATAAGCTGCATGGCCAAGAAATAAAATTATTTTACCAATTTGAAAAGTTGTGGCAACACCCTGAAGAACTTACAAAAATTATATGCTATATGGAGAAAAGTCAATAAGATCTCAGAAATTTATTTCTTGGACCTTCCATCTACTGGCTGGCAGATTTTCTTCAGGTATAGTAATCTGTTGACAAGTTGATAAGGTCTAGTTGTGGGAGATAAGAGATCCTTCTGTCCTGATTGAAGGGTCAGAAATTTATATAAGAGAATGTATCCTCCTCTGTAGTCATAGCAACCCACCTGGTATCATCAGGCTCTCCTTGGCAACCCTACCATACATCCAGTTTCACTTCATTGTTTCAGTACTCATGTTTTAAGAACATTCCTCCTCTAACTCTTAGAGCAATGCAGAGACTACATACTTCATCCAATTCTTATATCCATGGTCCTCAAATGTATCTATAAATGAAGTGTGGTCTGTGAAACTTCTTGGACTTAGCATTTGTATACATATACATATATATATATACATAAATATGTGTGTATATATATGCGTATACATACACACATACCTGTGGGAATAATTTTCAATCTAGACCACTGTAATCTTGCTGAAAAACATAGGGTATTACATTTGGGCTTCCAATTTTGGTTGGTTGGATGTGACTCAGACAGAATCCTGTGTCTAGCACTGCAGTCTAGCTCCCTTTGAGCATCTAAAAAGTGGATGGAGCCATACAGCTATCTAAGTTTTAAACGCAAACACCATTTAGTACAGCAAGTTCACCTAGGTAAGTTTACCGCTTCACAAACATGCAGCATCTATATGTTCAAGGGTTTATTGCAACATTATTTGTAATAGAAAAAGAAATTCTGGAATAAACTAAAGGTCAGTGGGTAGAAGACTGGTTAAATTATGGCTCATCCATATAATGGAAAACTATGCAGATGTTTAAAAGAATAATAACTGTCTGAATGTACTGTTGTGGCACATTCTATAAGATAAATTGATTGAAAAGTAAGGTGAAAAAGAAGCACTATAATATGATCACATGGGTATAAGCTTGAACGGAGATAAATTATAGAAAAACAGATCTGAATGTAGTTATATACGTGGGTGAAAAGTGAAAGTGTTAGTCATTCAGTCATGTCCAACTCTTTGCAACTCCATGGACTGTAACCCGCCAGGCTCCACTGTCCATGGGATTCTCCAGGCAAGAATACTCGAGTGGGTTGCCATTCCCTTCTCCAGGGATCAAACGCAGGTCTCCTGCATTGCAGGCAGGTTCTTTACTGTCTGAGCCACCAGCGAAGCCCATCAGTTCAGTTCAGTCGCTCAGTCATGTCCGACTCTGCGACCCCATGGACTGCAGGAAGCCAGGCCTCCCTGTCCATCACCAACTCTCGGAGCTTACTCAGACTCATGTCCATTGAGTCAGTGATGCCATCCAACCATCTCATCCTCGGTCATCCCCTTCTCCTCCTGCCCCCAATCCCTCCCAGCATCAGGGTCTTTTCCAATGCGTCAGTTTTTCGCATCAGGTGGCCAAAGTATTGGAGTTTCAGCTTTAGCATCAGTCCTTCCAATGAATATTCAGGACTTATTTCCTTTAGAATGGACAGGTTGGGTCTCCTTGCAGTCCAAGGGACTCTCAAGAGTCTTCTCCAACACCACAGCTCAAAAGCATCAATTCTTCGGTGCTCAGCTTTCTTTATAGTCCAACTCTCACATCCATACATGACTACTAGCAAAACTATGACTAGATGGACCTTTGTTGGCAAAGTAATGTCTCTGCTTTTTAATATTCCGTCTAGGTTGTTCATAGCTTTTCTTCCAAGGAGTAAGAGTCTTTTAATTTCATGGCTATAGTCACCATCTATAGTGATTTTGGAGCCCAAAAGTAAAGTCTGTCACTGTTTCCACTGTTTTCCCATCTATTTGCCATGAAGTGATGGGACCAGATGCCATATGCAGGTAAAGGCACTTACATTTCTGGAGGGTTACACTATTAACTGCTTCCCATGGGGGCCTGGGAAAGGACCAAACCTCTAGCAAGAGGAACCTCTAGCAGCTCTTCTTGGTGTGAAGAGTTGGGTGGCTGGAGACAGAACTGCTGCCTCTATGAGCCTGCAGAATCTTCACCTGTCTGTTGAACATGCCCCATGCTCTGGGCACCTCCCCACTAGTGCAGGCCTGTGTAGCACAGGAGCACAACATACAGTGAAGAGTTAGTGTGGCAGGCACTTTGCTCAGTGTACGGCCTCATCCTCGAAGCGCGCCTAGAGACTACTGCGCTCTTCCATAAGGAAGCTGATTCTTTCATGGGATCACTAACTTGCCCAGAGTCGCACAGCGAGGAGTGTGGGAGCTCGGAGTCCACTCTGCTGGTCTCTTGTTGCGCTCTGGCTTTACCCACGACTCCCACCTCCTGTTCCGTTTCCAGGCACCTGGCATTTCCAGTTCTCCCACTAGGTCCCACTTTTCTAGTCTCTGAGACTTGCCCTGAGATACATCTTTACCCAGCCCTTCCTTGCTCAGTTAGCTCCTGCTCGTCCTTCAGCTTTCTATTCAGATATCATTCCCCAAGGATGGAATGATCGTCGTCCTCAGAGCCTTTCTGAAGGTACTTCCTCCCCTGTTTCCCTTTACCTGCTATCATAGAATCAGAAGTTCGAACTTGCCTGGCAGTCCATTGGTTAACACTCTGACTTTCCACGGCAGGGCACATGGGTTCGATATCTGGTTGGGGAATTAAGATCACGCATGCAGTGTGGTGTGGCCAAAAAGATAAAATTTAAGGGGCCTTCCTGGTGGCTCAGTGGTGAAGAATCTGCCTGCCAATGCAGGAGACATGAGTTTCATCCCTGATCCAAGAAGATCCCACATGCCTCAGAGCAAGTAAGCCCACGTGCCACAACTACTGAGCCTACGCTCCACAGCCCAGCAGCCACAACTGCTGAGCCCGTGTGCCGCAACCACTGAAGCCCATGGCACCCTAGAGCCTGTGCTCCAAAATGAGAGAAGCCACAGCAATGATAGGCTTGTACCAGGGAGCAGCCCCCGCTCGCCGCAACAAGAGAAATGCCTGTACAGCATGAAGACCTAACACAGCCAAAAATAAATACATTTTTTAAAAATCACATGTTCAATTATCAGTCTGCCCACAACCTGTGCTCAACCTGGGCTCTTAGGGGAGAGGAGGTTGTCTCTCTTGGTTATTAAAAACCTCAAGTCCTGGTAATCGGTCATGGTAGAGTTTCGATTTTCTGACTCTAATGTATCTCTTGGCCGAAATCAGAAAAGGCAGTTTAGGAGGAATGGCAAGATGGGGGGAAGGAGTGGCCAAAACCAGCAGCCGAGTTTCTAGCAGTCAGATTTAATTGTATAAAACTTTGAAAGAGACAGCGTGGCTGTGAATTTTAGGCAACTCACTTTTGCTTAGGAGGCAGGGTGCAGAGAGACTACTCAAGGGTTAACAGAACCATCAACAGGGCAACAACTTCTAATTGAGAGATGAAATCCCTCAGGGCCTGTAAACAGCCGGAAGGCCACTCTGCCTGTGCTCACCATCCCCATTCATCCTCCCATTTTTTTCACAAATATTCACCGAGCTCTGCTCTGAGCCCTGGGAAAGAGGACCAAGAAGAAGAGAAAGCTCTTGACTCCAGGGGCTGACAGTCTAGTGCACACAGTGCGGAGTCACTTAGTCTTATCTGACTCTTTGTGACCCTCTATGGACTGTAGTCCACCAGGCTCCTGTCCATGGAATTTTCCAGGCAAGGACACTGGAGTGGGGTGCTATTTCCTCCTCTAGGAGAGCTTTCTGGCCCCTAGGGATCGGACTCACATCTCCTGCATTGGCAGGCGAAGCCTGCATTGCAGTGAGCCTGCACTGAGCCCCCAGGGAAGTGGAGGTAATAGTTACCTATTAAACAAATATAGACGGCATCACGTGGACATACGCAGGATGAAGAAAATAAAGCAGGATAAGACAATTAGTGAGTGATACGAAGGGCTGTTTTGGGCACAGGAGTCAGAGAAGCCCCCTCTGACAGAAATCTGGGTGAAGAGGAAAGTAAGCTTCACACAAAACTGAGGGGAAAGGTGTCCCAGGGAAACATTAGTCATGTTGACAGAAGGTCATTAGAAACCTGAGCCTCCTCCTCCAGCGCTTTTAAGTAACTGCTTAGTATTTAAGTTGTTCAGGAAATGAAGACACAGTTACAACGCGCGGTACTCCTGGGTTCGGGCCAGGGGAATTGATCCAGGCAGCTGCCTAAGCCCCCTCCCTCCCTTGCATCTGCACCAGGCCTCTCATGCCCACCATCCCCACCTCTCATGCCTCCAGGAAGGGAACAACCTTACCCCAGCATTTTGCCTTGAATTCAGGGCCTTTTAATCCTGGGTGACTCATGTTCCTGTAGCCCTTGTCCTCCAGCGGAAATGCAAACCTCTCAGGGCATGTCTCCCTACCCTCAGCCCTGCTTTCCTTCACGTCCTTCCTGCTGACCTCCCCTCTCACTGCTCAGGGGATTCCCTCCCATTCTTCCTCAGTACCACCTCTGGGGCCCCACGAAAGGCAGACAACACCCTAGACCTCAGCCTTCCCTCCCTGAGGGCTCCTCAGCCTTCCCTTACCAACTTCTCCAGGGACAGCTGCCCATCCTTCTCCTTCCTGTCCCAGTCCCCAGCTGCTTTGCTTCTCCCATCCTTTATAGAAAACTCCGGCCATCCACCCCGTCTCCCCTCTGCTTTTCTGGGTTTCCCATAATAGTTACAGTAAATCCCCTACATATGAATGAGTTCCATCCCGAGAGTGTGTTTCTAAGTCCAATTTGCTCTTAACTCCAACAAAGTTAGCCTAGATATCCAACTAACACAATTGACTGCATAGTACTGTACTGTAATAACACTTTTTATACAAGTGAGACATGAAAAACAAGTGAACACAAGAAATACAGAAAATATTTGTAATATAGTCAGCACTTTGAAAAGTACAGCAGTGCAGTACAACAGCTGGCATACAGGGGCGTGTTTGCATCTTTGAATGTTCACAACTTGGAGGTTTGTATGTAGGGGACGTACTGTATTGAGGGATTGACTCAGTGTTTCTTACACTCCAGCCCTCATCATCACCTAGGGAAATGTCAAAACCTGGTTGATGATTTTCTTGAAACACTGGTCTCACAATTCCTTGGCTTTTTCAAGTGTAATGATTTTCAACTGCTCTCTACTCAGACACTAAAAGCTGGAAATGGTCCAAAACAGAAGCATAGAGACTGGAAGGGAAAATGACATTAGGTGTACAGGAAGCAAAAAGGAAGCAAAAACAAGATGGCAGAGCCAGGATTTTCTTTAGAAATAAGGTTGGGAAGCTCAAAACTCCACGGTGAGGGTGGGTTTGACATGCTTTATGGGTGTTTAAATTTGGCTTAAAAATTTACTGGTCTGGTCAGAAATGAGAGCATTCTGGTAATTTTGCTTCAGTTCAGTTGCTCAGTCATGTCCAACTCTTTGTGACCCCATGGACTGCCGCACGCCAGGCTTCCCTGTCCTTCACCAACTCCCGGAGCTTACTCAAACTCATGTCCATCCAGTTGGTGATGCCATCCAACCATCTCATCCTCTGTCTTCCCCTTCTCCACCTGTCTTCAATCTTTCCCAGCATTGGGGTCTTTTCTAAAGAGTTGGCTCTTCACATAAGTGGCCAAAGTATGGGAGTTTCAGCTTCAGCAACAGTCCTTCCAATGAATATTCAGGACTGATTTCCTTTAGGATTGATTGGTTTGATCTCTTTGCATTCCAAGGGACTCTCAAGAGTCTTCTCCAACACCACAGTTCAAAAGCATCAATTCTTCAGCACTCAGCTTTCTTTATGGTCCTACTCTTACATCCATACATGACTACTGGAAAAACCATAGCTTTGACTAGATGGACCTTTGTTGGCAAAGTAATGTCCCTGCTTTTTAACATGCTGTCTAGGTTGGTCATAGCTTTTCTTCCAAGGAGCAATTGTCTTTTAATTTCATGGCTGCAGTCACCATCTATAGTGATTTTGGAGCCCAAGAAAATAAGGTCTGTCACTGTTTCCATTGTTTCCCCATCTATTTGCCATGAAGTGCTGGGACCAGATGCCATGATCTTAGTTTTCGGAATTTTTTTTTTCTTAAAAAGACATATTACTAAACATACAAAGAAGAATAAAATACACTGAAATCTCACTATCACTGGTCACTGTTTGCTGAATAATAACATTCATTAAATTTTCAGAGCACTTTTGCACATTTTACTTCATTTTGATCTCAGAACAGTCCTATCTTGGCTCCCTGGTATGAAGCAGGCCCATTGTTTAGAAATCCAGACTTCGGTGCATTGGCTCAACTGAGGATGGCCTCACCAAAAGGTTCTCTGGGGGCCCAGGGCAGTGAGAGCCAGTGGGAAGAGAAAGGTAGTCAGCATGTGCAGAGCCATGGAGAAGAGAAGGCCCAGTTCTGCACAGTCCAGCTGACTGTCTAATACAAAATAACTACCATGGCCATGCTTCAGTAAAACTTTATTCCTGGACACTGAAAATTGAATTTCATTTAATTTTTACAGATCACAAGATATTATTACTTTTCTTTAATTTTTTTCAACCATTTACAAATGTAAAAACCATTCTTAGCTCCAGGGTCATTCAGAAACATCCAGTGAGCAAGATTTGGACCATGGACCACAGTTGGCCAACCCCTGGTCTGTGACAACACACCCATAAAGGAACCTGACAGCTGGTACTCTGTTCACAGACTAATGGTGATAAAAACAGCTGCCATTATGAACACTTGCTTTATGCCAAATGCTATGAATGTGCTTTATATATTATCACTTAATCTTCATATAATCATGTAAATTATCCCCCTCCCCCCACTGTAAAGTGGCTATCCGCATGAGATCACACAACCAGTAAGGTTAGGAGATTCTCCCTCTCTACAAAGATTATGCTCTGAACCAGCATGTGGAATGCCCTATGCTAGCTCTCTGTCATCCACGCATCTGGGTCTCAAGTCCTCTCACTCCACCTATCCATCCTTCTACATCTTCCTGATGTTTGGCTGTTTTAACTCTTATTTCGCCTTCTCTTTGCTCCCCAACTTAAGATTTATCTTCTCCCTGACTTGGCAGTTATTCAGCTAGAAACCAGGAAATCTGTCTCTTCAACTTTATATAGATCCACGAGCTTGGGTCAGGAAAGCTCGAACCAGCATGAGGTGCCTTTCTTGAGGCAAATGGGAGCCAAAAGATGAGTTTCATCTAAAGCCCTTACAAAGTGCCTAGTGTCAAAGTCAGAAAAACTCAGACCAGTGTGAAGTCAAAGGTGAGAGGATCCAGGAGAGAGGGGCACCAAAGATTAGGTCCTGTGTGGAGTTGGGAGGGAAGGGAAGCGAATTTAAGTCCAGTTTAAGTCCAAAATGGGTGAATGGGAAAGATATACCATGTTCTTGAATTGGAAGAATCAATATTGTCAAAATGACTATACTACCCAAGGTAATCTACACATTCAAAGCAATCCCATCAAACTAACAAAAGCATTTTTCACAGAACTAGAACAAAAGATCTAAAAATCTGGATAAAGACACAAAAGACCCTGAATAGCCAAAGCAATCTTAGGAAAAAGGGAGCTTCAGGAATCAGGCTTGTTGACTTTAGGCAACAGTACAAAGTTAAAACAGTATCTAGATTGCCAGGAGAAATATCAATAACCTCAGATATGCAGATAACACCACCCTTATGGCAGAAAGTCAAGAGGAACTAAAAAGCCTCTTGATGAAAGTGAAAGAGGAGAGTGAAAAAGTTGGCTTAAAGCTCAACATTCAGAAAACGAAAATCATGGCATCTAGTCCCATCACTTCATGGCAAATAGATGGAGAAACTGTGGAAACAGTGTCAGATTTCATTTTGGGGGGCTCCAAAATCACTGCAGATGGTGACTGCAGCCATGAAATTAAAAGACGCTTACTCCTTGGGAGAAAAGTTATGACCAACCTAGACAGCATGTTCAAAAGCAGAGACATTACTTTGCCGACTAAGGTACGTCTAGTCAAGGCTATGGTTTTTCCAGGGGTCATGTATGGATGTGAGAGTTGGACTGTGAAGAAATCTGAGCATCGAAGAATTGATGCTTTTGAACTGTGGTGTTGTAGAAGACTCTTGAGAGTTCCTTGGACTGCAAGGAGATCCAACCAGTCCATTCTGAAGGAGATCAACCGTGGGGTTTCTTTGGAAGGAATGACGCTAAAGCTGAAACTCCAGTACTTTGGCCACCTCATGTGAAGAGTTGACTCATTGGAGAAGACTTTGATGCTGGGAGGGATGGGGGGCAGGAGGAGAAGGGGACGACAGGGGATGAGATGGCTGGATGGCATCACTGACTCGATGGATGCAACTCTAAGTGAATTCCAGGAGTTGGTGATGGACAGGGAGGCCTGGCGTGCTGCGATTCATGGGGTCGCAAAGAGTCGGACACGACTGAGTGACTGAACTGAACTACATCAAAACAGTATCAGTTCAGTTCAGTCGCTCAGTCATGTTCAACTCTTTGCGACCCCATGGACTGCAGCATGCCAGGCTTCCCTGTCCATCAACAACTCCTGGAGCCTGCTCAGATTCATGTCCTTTGAGGCGGTAATGCCATCCAACCATCTCATCCTGTCTTTCCCTTCTCCTCCTGCCTTCAATCTTTCCCAGCATCAGGGTCTTTTCCAAGGAGTCAGTTCTTTGCATCAAGTGGCTAAAGTACTGGAGTTTCAGCTCTGGCATCAGACCTTCCAATGAATATTCAGGACTGATTTCCTTTAGGATGGACTGGTTTGATCTCTTTGCAGTCCAAGGGACTCTCAAGAGTCTTCTCCAACACCACAGTTCAAAAGCATCAATTCTTCAGCACTCAGCTTTCTTTATGGTCCAACTCTCATATCCATACATGACTACTGGAAAAACCATAGCTTTGACTAGATGGACCTTTGTTGGCAAAGTAATGTCCCTGCTTTTTAACATGCTGTCTAGGTTGGTCATAGCTTTTCTTTCAAGGAGCAATTGTCTTTTAATTTCATGGCTTCAGTCACCATCTACAGTGATTTTGGAGCACCCCTCAAAATAAAGTCTGTCACTGTTTCCATTGTTTCCCCATCTATTTGCCATGAAGTGCTGGGACCAGATGTCATGATCTCAGTTTTCTGAATGTTGAGTTTTAAGCCAACAAAACAGTATCATATAGCACAAAACCAGAAATACAGCTCAATGGACTAGGACAGAAAGTCCAAATACACCTATGGTCAATTAATTTATAACAATGGAAAAGATAGTGTCTTCAATAAATTGGTGCCAGGAAAACTGGACAGCTACATGTAAAAAATGAAATTAGAACGTTCTTTTAACACCATACACAAAAATAAACTCAAAATGGATTAAAGACCTACATGTAAGACCAGGTACTATAAAACTCTTAAAGGAAAATATAGGCAGAACACTGACATAAATCACAGCAATATCTTTTGGGGGGCTTCTTTGGTGGTCCAATGGTTAAGAATCCACTTTGCAATGCAAGGGATACCTGTTCGATCCCTGGTCTGGGAAGATCCCACATGGAGCAACTAAACCCCCATGCCACAACTACTGAGCCTTCATGCCTACAATCTGTGTTCCACAACAAGAGAAGTCACTGCAATGAGAAGTCCATGCGCAATGAAGAGTAGCCTTCACTCTTTGCAACTAGGAAAAGCCCACGTTCAGCAACGAAGATCCACCACAGCCAAAAACAAATAAATATATCTTCTTTGATCCATCTCCTAACGAAAATAAAAACAAAAATAAACAAATGGGACTTAATTGAACTCAAAAGCTTTTGCACAGCAAAGGGAACAATAAACAAAATGAAAAGACAGCTCATAGAATAGGAGAAAATACTTTCAAATGATGAGACCAAAAAGGGTTTAATCTCCAAAATTTACAAACAGCTCATGCAGGTCAATATTAAAAAAAAAAAACAACAACAATCAAAAAATGGGCAGAAGGCCTGACTAGACATTTCTCCAAAGAAGACATATAGGTGATGAACAGAGACATTGAAAGATGCTCAAGATCACTAATTATTAGAGAAATGTTAATCAAAATTACAATGAGATATCACCTCATACCAATCAGCGTAGCTATCATCAAAAAGTCTACCAACAATACTGGAGATGGTGTGGAGAAAAGGGAATCCTCTTACACTGTTGACGGGAATGTAAACTGGCGCAGCTACTGTGGAGAAGATTGAGGAGATTCCTTAGGAAACTAAAAGCAACCTACCGTATGATTCAGCAGTCCCACTCCTGGGCATATGTTCAGAGAAAAACAGTTCAAAAGGATATACGCACCCCAGTGTTCACTGCAGCACTGTTTGCGATAGCCAGGACAGCGCATGGAAGCAACCTGAATGCCCACCAACAGATGAACGGATGAAGAAGAGGTGGTGCATATCTACAGCAGAATATTAGCCATCAAAGAGCACGAGATAATGTCATTTGCAGCAACACAGATGGACCTGGAGATCATCATAAAGTAAAGCAAAGACAAATATCACATGATACCACTTATATGTGAAATCTAAAAAAAAAAAAAAAAAGATACAAATCAACAAAACAGAAATAGACTCAGAGAACAAAGTTATGGTTACTAGTCGGGGACACCTGGTGTGGAGGGCAGATTGGGAATTTGGAATTTATATGTACACGCTGCCATATTTAAAATAGATAACTGGAACTTGCCTAGTGGTCCAGGGGTTAAGAATCCACCTGCCAATGTAGGGTTCAGTTCAGTCACTCAGCCGTGTCCAAATCTCTGCGACCCCATGAATCGCAGCACGCCAGGCCTCCCTGTCCATCACCAACTCCCGGAGTTCACTCAGACTCACGTCCATCGAGTCAGTGATGCCAATGCAGGGTACATGAGTTCAGTTCCTGGTCTGGGAAGATTCTCACGTGGCATGGAATAACTAAGTCTGTGTGCCGTAACTGCTAGATCTACACACTGTAGAGCCTGGGAGCCACAACTACTAAGCCCACATTTGGCAGCTACTGAACCCTGCATGCCTAGAGCCTATGCTCTGCAACCTGAGAAGCCACCACAACGAGAAGCCCACACAGAGCAATGCAGAGTAGCCCCTGCTCACTGAAACTGGAGAAAGCCCATACACAGCAACAAAGGCCCAGCACAGTCACAAGTAATTTTCCTAAAACAGAAACTACTATTGAAAAAGTTAAAATAGGTAACCAACAAGGATGGACTGTGTAACACAGGGAACTCTGCTCAATACTCTGTAGTAACCTAAATAGGAAAAGAATTTGAAACAGAACAGATACATGTTATGCATAACTTGATTACTTTGCTGTACACTTGAAACTAACGCAATATTGTTAATCAATTCTACTCCAACATAAAACTCAAAAAATGGATAGATAGATGGATGGATGAAGCAGAGAGCTCCAAGGCTACCCTTCAACTATGGTCAGCGTTTCAGGGCACTGGACAGGCAGGCTTGGCTTGAAGGTACATGGTCAGAGCAGAGAGGCTCATCTTGGGACTCCCCTTCTGGGAGAAGCAGTGTTCCTGGGCACCACTCTGCACCTTCGGCTCCACTGTCATTGATCCAGGGCTAGAGGAATGTTTCCCAGATGGGTCCGGATGAAGCTATCCATGTACTATAGAAAATCAGAGCTCAGTCCAAGCAAGGCTGATATCTAAGGGGCATTTTTGATGGTGCTGACACTGGGGTGAGGGGCAATTTGATTCCAGAGAAGGCAGATCATTTTGAGGCCAGTCCCCAGACAGCAGAGTTCAGTGCTGGGTGGAGACAGAATGAGAGAGGTCATGGAAGGACTCCAGTCCCAGCAGAGAAAGTGCAGTGTCAGGAAATCAGTGCTGAAGTCCACTACCCATAAGTACTCAGTAATCATTCCAGACGATCAGGAAGGACAGCCCCCTCTGGGGTCAACAAGAGGAACATCAGGTTCCAGGAGGGGCCAACTTGAAGGGGTGAGACCCCAGTGGGCTCCCAGGTTTGGAAGGCAGTGAGGACCTCAGAGAAGTACAGGCTGTCTTAAATAATATCCCCAAGTCCCAAGCCTAAAGGCTAGCATAAGATTAATAAACTTAACTACAAACTTTAAGCACTTCTGTTTATCAGAAGAACCATGGGGCTTCCTTGGTGATCTAGTGGTTAAGAATCTGCCTGCCAGTTCAGGGGGCACAGGTTGATTCTTGGTCCAGGAAGATTCCACAAGCGTCGGGGCAACTAAAGCTGTGCACCACTACTGAGCCAGCACTCTAGAGAGCAGGAGCCACAGCTGCTGAGTCCATGCACTGCAATTACTGAAGCCTGTGAGCCTAGAGCCCGTGCTCCGCAACAAGAGAAGCCCGCACAACGAGAGGCCCACATTCCACAACTAGACAAAGCCTGTACACAGTAACAAAGATCCAGTGCCGCCAAAACAATGAAAAAAAGAACCATGAGGAAGTGAGAAGACAAGCAACAAACTGGGGGAAGATATTTATAACACATTCGGCCAACAAAGGGCTGATACGTAGAATATGTCAAGAACTCCTACTAATCAATGCTATTATCTGTAAAAGGGTAAAACAGGTGAATAAGCAAAATTTAAGAAGATTGATAATATCAGAGGATGTGGAACATTCTGCTCTGGCAGAGTGTAAATTACTTTAGCCACTTGGGAAAATAATTTAATATCATGCAATAAAGTTGAAACTTGGAGAAGGAAATGGCAACCCACTCCAATATTCTTGCCTGGGAAATCCCCTGGACCCAGGGGCCTGGTAGGCTGCAGTTCATACGGTCGCAAAAAAGTTGGACACGACTTAGTGACTAGACAATAACAACAAAAGTTGAAACTACAAATGCCCTATCATCTAGGAATTGCCTCCTACCCTAAGCTAGAGCTTCTCACCCTTGGTATGATTAACATCTTGGATCAGATAATCCTTCATTATAAGGGGCTGCCCTGAGCACTGTAGGATATTTAGCAGTATCCCTGGCTTATGCCCACCAGATGCCAGAAGCAAAGCTTACCATTAGTCACAGAAACCAAAAACGTCTGGAATATTTGCTGACATTGCTAAAAATCACCCCTGTTTCAGAACCACTGCCCTAGGCTCTTGTGCACTAATAGAATTCTATAAGAATGTTCACAACAGTACTGTATAAAATATCAAAAAGCATAACACATAAAAAAGACTGGGAAAAATATGAATATCCAACAAGAGGATGGACAACTAAATCAGGGTCAACAAATGCAATGAAATATTACACAGTTCTAAAAATGAATAAACATCTCCCAACAATAAATGACTCTCATGATTGTTAGTGGAAAACAAAGTTGTAGAAGAATATGTTTAGTATGCTAAACTTGACCTGTATGCAGGTCAAGAAGCAACAGTTAGGACCAGACATGGAACAACAGACTGGTTCCAAATTGGAAAAGGCTGTATATTGTCACCCTGCTTATTTAACTTATATGCAGAGCACATCATGAGAAATGCTGGGCTGGAAGAAGCACAAGCTGGAATCAAGATTGCCGGGAGAAATATCAATAACCTCAGATATGCAGATGACATCACTCTTATGGCAGAAAGTGAAGAGGAATTAAAAAGCCTCTTGATGAAAGTGAAAGAGGAGAGTGAAAAAGTTGGCTTAAAACTCAACATTCAAAAAACTAAGATCATGGCATCTGGTCTGATAATTTCATGGCAAATAGATGGGGAAACAATGGAAACAATGACAGACTTTATTTTCTTGGGCTCCAAAATCACTGCAGATGGTGACTGCAGCCATGAAATTAAAAGACACTTGCTCCTTGGAAGAAAAGCTATGACCAACCTAGATAGCATATTTAAAAAGAGACATTACTTTGCTAACAGAAGTCCATCTAGTCAAAGCTATGGTTTCTCCAGTAGTCATGTATGGATGTGAGAGTTGGACCATTAAGAAAGCTGATTGCTGAAGAATTGATGCTTTTGAACGGTAGTATTGGAGAAGACTCTTAAGAGTTGCTTGACTGCAAGGAGATCAAATCAATCAATCCTAAAGGAAATCAACCCTGAATATTCATTGGAAGGATTGATGCTGAAGCTTCAAAACTTTGGCCACCTGATATGAAGAGCCAACTCTTTAGAAAAGACCCCGATGCTGGGAAAGATTGAAGACAGGAGGAGAAGGGGATGACAGAGGACAAGATGGTTGGATGGCATCACCAACTCGATGGACATGAGTTTGAGCAAGCTCTGGGAGATGGTGAAGGACAGGGAAGGTTGGTGGGCCTTCATGGGGTCACAAAAATTTGGATGCAGCAACAACAAATATTTAATATCAATATTTCTATAAAGTTTCAAGCATGCAAAATCAGGACTTCCCTGGTGGTCCAGTGGTTGGAAATCTGCCTGCCAATACAGGGGACACGGGTCCTATTTCTTCTCTGGGAAGATTCCACGTGCTGTGGGGCAACTAAGCCTGAGTGCCATAGTGCTCCTGCAACAAGAAAAGACTTGCAATGAGACGTCCATGCACCACAACAAACAGTAGCCCCTGCTCACCACAACTAAAGAAAGCCTGAGCACAGCAACAAGGACCCAGAACAGCCAAAATAAATTAAATAAATTTTAAAATAAATTGAAAATAAAAATAAAACATGCAAAATCAAATATTTTATCTATGTAGTACCTACATTGATAGTCCAGTAGGTGGTACTTCCCCAGAAAGGCTGCAAGAGTATTTCTGGTCCCACCTGTTATCCAGAACCTGCCTACACCCCCATCATCAGGTGCAGGCAGTGACCCTGCCCCTTGAAGCAGGTGGGACTTTGTGGCTGCTTTGACTAATGGACGATATATGACTTTTGAGGCTAGGTGGCCACAGTTCACACAGCTTCTGTGTAGTTTTCTCCTTGGCAACTCAGGTACCATGCTGTGAGAAAGCCTAGGAAACACGGAGAAGAACCAAGGCCGAGGCCTCTGTCCAACAGCCAGCCAGTTAACGCGTCATGAAAGAACATAGATGCAAAAGGCCCAGGTGAGTCCCCCCAGCTGATGCTGTGTGTGGCACAGGTGAGTTCTTCCTACACAATCCTGCCCGCATTGCAGATATGGGAGGAAAGGAAAAAAGATTGTTACTTTTACACCACTAAGTTTTATGGTTGTTTTCAAATAGCAATAGATTTCTAAAATAAATGGCAAAACTATAATGAAGAGCAAGTGAATGATAACATAAAATTTAGGACCCTGGTTACTGATGGGGAGAGGGTTGGGGAATGTGACGGATTAGGGGCTGTGGGGAATGTTCTAGCCAGGCAGCTGAGCCCACTGATGGACAGTGAAACCACTCTTTTCTTCCTACTCTTAGGCATCTTCTGTGCTGAGGGTGAGCAGTTCTTCCTAGTGTTAAAGAGGCGCAGAGAAACTCAAACCCCAGAGAGGAAGGTGGCCTGACTACACAGCCTGGGCCCAGCCGGCTGCACCTGCCTGCTGCCCTTTCAGGGTGGACCCGGCTCCTCTGAAGGGCTAGAGGAAGGTTGGAGAGAATGCTCTCCCTAGGCTGTGCTTTTCTGGTTGTTTACTCAACACCTACAGTTATCTGTTGACATTTTGGAAACAAAACCAAGTGTCCCTGAAAAGACAAAGTGAGCATTGT
Source organism: Capra hircus (assembly GCF_001704415.2). Lineage (NCBI taxonomy): Eukaryota > Metazoa > Chordata > Mammalia > Artiodactyla > Bovidae > Capra > Capra hircus. The sequence continues at coordinate 70,875,923 of NC_030810.1, forward strand.
GCCTCTGAGCCATTAGAAGTATTCAGAGCTGGTCCTGAACAGTGGTGTGAACACTGGACACTTATCTTCCAGTGAGACCATCTTTGTGTGCAGACTTGGCACCGGGCGAGGTTTGATGTTGGTGCTCCTTGTATGAGCTTCCCTTACCCTTGTTGAGAATTCCAGTGTTACGGGGATGCAGCATTTATCAGGCAGTACAGACAGTGAACTCGAGGTTTCAAGGAGAATTCGGCTCAGTCGTGGGGATTCCCAGAAGGGCCTGTCTGGGCAGGGGGAGACTGGAACTGAGCATCAGGACTGTTCTGGGAACTAGGACAGATCACTCAGCTGTGTTTCTTCAAATGAGCAGAGCTGCAGATGTCTTCAGACAAGAAACAGTGACCTGCTGGCTTCCCCCAAAGAGAGGTCAGATTGGAAAAGAAGGAAACCCCCAAAGGAGTTCTCTACAGAAAACTAAAAATCAAAAACAAGTATTATTTGTTACTTTTCTATGGTAGAACTGGGGTGCATTTTTCTAAAGTAGAAAGCCTCAGAATCAAGTGTTTGTGAGACATAAAATGTAACAGTGGAAGGGAGTGGTGGGGACTGTGGCAAATGGATCACAGACAGGTGTTTATGAAAGGGGCACCCACTACTCAGATCCAGCCCATTGCTCAGGGGAGGAAAACGAGCCTAAATGTATTCAATCTTCTGAAGATTGTGATGAAAAGCCAGAAATTCAGATATTTATATAATTTTTTTGCATATGTAATCACGATTTTTAAAATAATGTATCAGGTAAACCGACTATATGTATGAATAGTAGTTGGACATGCCAAAAGGAATACAACTCCCTTGTAGGGTTGTGAAGAGGATAAAATGAAATAAAATAGAAATAACAGCATTTAGTGAACACGCTTCCCTGGTGGCTCAGATAGTAAAGAGTCTCCCCTGCAATGCGGCAGACCCAGGTTCAATTTCTGGGTCGGGAAGATCCCCTGGAGAAGGGAATGGCAACCCATTCCAGCATTCTTATCTGGAAAATTCCATGAGAAGAGCCACCTGGTGGGCTGCAGTCCATGGGGTCACAAAGAGTCAGACAAGACTAAACGACTAACACTTTAACTTTCAGTGAATATGCATCAGAAAAACCTATATACATAATTTAAAAAATAGGTCAGTCTACTGACAAACTATTCTCCAAAGACAACTACAATAATACTTTGTATCCTCCTGTTTTTATTATGTAACCTTGACACCCCTTTCATCAAGTGATGGGGGCTACTTTCCCTCCCCTTGAACTGAGGACTTTATGCTTTCCTGAAGCCATAGTATGGTGGAAAAGACACTATGTGGCTTCTGAAGCTAGGTTACACAAACACCATGCAACTATGCCTTGCTCTCTGAGATGCTCCCTTCTGTAGCCCAGCCTCCATGTTATGAGGGAGCTCAAGCAGCCTGTGGAGAGAGCCATGTTCAAAGGAGCCAGCCCACACATGCAGCTCCCAGCCAGGGCCAGCTCCAGCCTGCCAGCAGTGCAAGGGAACCATCTCCAAGGTGGGTCCTGCAGCTCTCATTTGAGCAGCCTCAGTCGGACCATATCGAGTAGAGACAAACCATTCCTGCTCAGGCCTGCCTGAATTGCAGATTCATAAACAAAACAAATTGATGTTGTTGTTTTAAGTCACTAAGCTTTGGGTGTCTTTTTATATAGCAACAGTTAACTTGACCAGGGTCAAAAATTAAACTTTTAAATCAGAGACATTCCTGAAAGGGTGAAGAAAGAGACCTAAGGGCAACTCAGGCCCTCCTAAAGCATGGGAATGTAATTTTTAGGTCAAAAGGAAAGGGTGTTTTTCTTCCTGATTTCCCAAGCTGAGACAGAACCCATGGAGACAAGGAATGGAGTGGAATGGACCATCTGAACTTTAATTCAGTCCCAGCATTAGGCTGAGGCGGGAGCTGCAACCCTTCTGAGTCTGGGAGTGGAATCAGTCCCCATCCTTTTCAACTTTGAAGATGAACGTTTTGATTTACCATTTAGGCCAGCATTCCTCAAAGTGGGGTACCCACAGTACACCCTACATCTGACTAATGTAGCAGGGGGTCTGAGAAGCCACATTTTCCACCACTTCCCAGATGATCCTTTTGTTTCAGTTTAGAAACCTACTTTCTACTCATCTCTCAGGTGCCCTTTCAGACACTCTCTTGGGGCTTATTTCTTGGGGAAGTGCTCACGGCTGAACATGTAAGCAGCCCATGGCTTCGTCAGGGGAAGAAGCAGATGTTTCAGGCAGCGGCCCTGCATCCTCGGGGACTGGGTACAGTGGGCATGGTGTTCAGCTTGAAGAGGTGGAGGGAAAGGGGCATCCCATTCAGGCGGTGGGTGAAAACTTAAAATTAAATGAAGTCAGAGGCAGTTGTGCAGACCAGAGCCTCTTCTGCTGGCAGATGCCTTTACCTTTCCCCCCACAACCCCGCCCCCCACGGGCTTCCCAGGTGGCACTAAGGGTAAAGAACCCGCCTGTCAACGCAGAAGACTTGAGAGACGCAGACTCGTCCCTGGGTTGGGAAGATCACAGCAGCAGGGCATGGCAGCGCTGCCACTCCAGTGCTCTTGCTGGAGAATCCCAGGGACAGAGGAGGCTGGCGGGCTACAGTCCATAGGGTTGCAGAGAGTCAGGCACAACTGAAGCGACTTAGCAGTAGCAGCCAAACCCCCTATAACTCCACCCTTAAACCACAACAAGTCTCTCATTCAGCCTTGACCACCACCCAGAAACCCACCTAGAAGTACCTCCCCTCTGGTAGTAGAAAGAATTTAAGCTGCAAGAACTTAAGTTAAAAGTTAGGAGAAAAATGTGATTTTAATAAAATTTAAAAAAAGAAGAAGAAGAAGAAGAAACAAACTGAAAATGTTGGTAAAATATTTTCTCTTGAAGTAAGAGGAAATGTTCACCAGCAAATGAAGACAAAGAACCTAACATGTAAAGGCCTGTTATGCGCAGGACACTTTCTAGTCACTGCAACAGAGACCAGTTGGGCCCACTGCATCAGGCAAAAGCTAGAAAATGTTACATACAAATCTCAAGAATATGTATATAGCATTATCCTATTTCTATAAACAGCGTTCATGTAGGTCTGTATTGGTATATTTATCAGATAATCTGGAAACACGCAAATGGTCATTGTGGTTGTAACTTGGGGTGGAGTGAGAGTGAAAGGCAGTGTGAGATTATGCTGAAATTTCCCTTTTTAAACTAAATGACTGTAAAAAGTTTCTTTTTACTTTTTATTTTTGGTAATGGCAACATATTAAGAAAGTGTCATAAGAAATACTAAGAATATGAGAAAAAAACTATAAGGATAATTTAGAAATATAAAATTTTTACTTTGAAAACTATGAACATATAATCTGCATACTAAAACACACCTATTTTAAGCATATACTTTGGTTTGATGAGTTCTGATTAAAAATATACACCCTCCAAACACCTCAAACAGAATATAGAATATTTACATCACCCCAAAAAGAGTTCCTGTCCCCTCACCCCTGCCCCAGGCAACCACTAATCTGCTTTCTACCACAACAGATTATTTTTGCCTACCTCAGATTTCATATAAATCAGAAGAACAGCATATTTTTTTCTCTTTTCTAGCTTCTTTCATTCCATGTTTCTAGATTCATTCGTGTTGTGATGATTTATCAAGAGTTTGTTGCTTTTCATTTACAAATGATATCCTATTGTATACAAAAATGTGCTTATCCATTTAGCAGCCGATGGACGTCTGGGTTTTTTTCAGTTTTTAGCCATCTTGCATAGAATAACATTGTTGTGAACAAGTCTTTGTATGAGAATGTGTTTTCATTTCTTCTGGGTAAATACCTAGGATTGGAATGGTTGGATTCTAAGGTAAATGTATGTTTAATTTTATTTTTTAAAAAATATAGGTGTTTCCATTTTGATGCAGTAATTCTTCTCACAATTTATTATAAATAATCATGGTTGCTCATGAAGATTTAGCTACTGGATCTTCATCACAACATTGTTTACACATTTGCTACAGTTTACAAATTTTACACATTTGCAGTTTACAAAAGTTTACACATTTGCAAGGTATATCCTTGCAATGGAGTACCATGTGCATGCTAAGTCACTTCAGTTGTGTCCAGTTCTTTGTAATCCTATGGACTGCAGCCCATCTGGCTCCTCTGTCCATGGGATTCTCCGGCCAAGAACACTGGAGAGGGTTGCCCTCCTCCAGGGGATCTTCCTGACCCAGGGATTGAACCTGTGTCTCTTATTTCTCCTGCATTGGCAGGCAGATTCTTTACTGCTAGCGCCACCCGGGAAGCCCTATGGAGTACCCTACAGCTACTGAAACGGCTATTTCAGGCTCCTAGTTCAGGTTTGGACTTAGCATGGCTTCCCAGGTGGCTCAGTGGTAAAGGATCTGCCTGCCAATGTAGGAGGTGCAGGTTCAAGCCCTGAGTTGGGAAGATCCCCTAGAGAAGGAAAAGGCAACCCACTCCAGTATTCTTGCTTGGGAAATCCCATGGACAAAGGAGCCTGGCTATAGTCCATGGGGTTGCAGAGTCAGACAGGGCAGTGACTAAACAACAAAAGGACTTAGCAAATGTATTTATCCTCTGAGACGGCCATTAAAATAACAATAAATGGATTAAAATGATATAAACTGACAGCAAAGAAGAAAGCAGGAAAGGGCCATCAGCTGAAGTTTCAGCAAATTTCTTGGAAACATAAAGGGCTGGGTGAATACTAAGGAACACAGCAGGTGGAGGAGGCTACAGGCAATGAAGGCTCCAGTCTGTCCCGACCCTGAGATGCCTCAGCATGGAGATGCAAAGGATCTCAGAAAGCAGGAAGGGAAAATGGGCTGAAAACTGCTGAAGTTCTAATATGCAACACCTCTGTTTGCCCAGATTAGACACTAGACAGGTGCCAATCACTTTCTCTAAGTCCAACACTGGAGGGCTTGTTTCTGAAGAAATTGTACAGACCACCTGGGGAGAATTCACTTAGCCAATATGGAGCTTGGAAGATTCTTCTGCACTCCTTTCCTTAGGAATCCTTCACAAGAACAAAAAAACTAGCTTTCTGCCACCTTTCCCTGGAGAGAAGCCTGAGAGGCTCTGCCCATGTTCTGCAAACTTCCCATCAGCCTCCTGTTGCTTCAACCTCATCCTTAAATATTAATAGAAAAGAAAAACCAAGAGTAAACAGATACGGAGGAAATTTGGCAAAAGGAAAAAGTACAAAAAAGATAAACCAACAAACAAAAATGATTCTAGAGGAAACAGATAATTCACGGAGGAAAGAATTAAATAACAAACAAAAACTTTAAAAAAAACTCAGCGACAACTGGGAAAATATATCACTGTGGTAAAAACAAGAAGAGGGTGCTATGAGAAAGAAACAGAACGAGAGAAAATTCTTTAAAATTAAAATTTACTTGCCAAAATAATAATAACCACCATAGCAAGGTTAGATGATGAAGTTGTAATCTCCAAGTATAGATTTTAAGGTTTTAAAACTTTTAAATCATACTTTCATAATTTAAAAAAATATTTAAAAGATTTTAAAACAAAAAATGCATGATGGAAAATACAAAAGACATAAAGGGATGACCTAGAGGTTTGAGATCTAAGTAACAGGAATTCCAGTAAGGAAAAGTTAAAACAAAAGGAAGGAAGTTATAAAAGAAAGATAATATATAATTTTCCAGAATGAAGAAGGGCATGTGTCTTTGCTCATAGGATCCACAGAGGCCCAGCACAATAATCTAGAAAAGATTCACACCTGGACCTGATCTCTGAAAACTCTCAATACAAGATAAAGACCAGAGAGGGAGGGTCAGGATGGGGAACACATGTACACCCACGGCTGAGTCATGTGAATGTATGGCAAAACCACCACAATATTGTAAAGTGATTCAGTTCAGTTTAGTCGCTCAGTCGTGTCCAACTCTTTGCGACCCCATGAATCGCAGCATGCCAGGCCTCCCTGTCCACCAACTCCCGGAGTTCATTCAAACTCATGTCCATCAAGTCAGTGATGCCATCCAGCCATCTCATCCTCGGTCGTCCCCTTCTCCTCCTGTCCCCAATCCCTCCCAGCATCAGGGTCTTTTCCAATGAGTCAACTCTTTGCATCAGGTGGCCAAAATACTAGAATTTCAGCCTCAGCATCAGTCCTTCCAATGAACACCCAGGACTGATCTCCTTTAGGATGGACTGGTTGGATCTCCTTGCAGTCCAAGGGACTCTCAAGAGTCTTCTCCAACACCACAGTTCAAAACCATCAATTCTTCAGTGCTCAGCTTTCTTCACAGTCCAACTCTCACATCCACATATGACCACTGGAAAAACCATAGCCTTGACTAGACGGACCTTTTTTGGCAAAGTAATGTCTCTGCTTTTGAATATGCTGTCTAGGTTGGTCATAACTTTCCTTCTGATTAGCCTCCAATTAAAATTAAAAAAAAAAAAAAAAGATAAAGACCAGGGTCACAAGATTCCAGAGAGATAAAAACAGATTCTGCTTTGAGGAAAGTGACGTTTGACCTGGAATTTAATACACAGCCAACTGATTAATTGAGTGGAGCACAATAAAGGCATTCTCAGTAGGCAAGTTCTATAAATTTTACCTTCTGTATAGCTTATCCTGCAGAGTGACTCAAGGACACATTCCAGCGAAATGAGAGTGTAAACTAAGAAAGAGGAAGCTATCGTGGTCTTGACAAGAGTGACCCTGATCAATGGAAGCAGCTAATGAAAACTGCAGCAGTGTGCACAGACCCACAGGGAACAAGGGCAGGGAGACAGAACTACAGGAAGCTGCAGGGAGAGGCTTCTTGTTTCGTTTTTAGGGAGGAAAGGAAATAGAACCCATAGAAAAATAGCATGATCAAAAGCTTGGAAAACATGATATGAGGCTAAGATAAAGGACATCGGTGGGATGTAAAGAAAAGAGAATAAATTTACTTCAGAAATATTCTCTGTTGAATAGGGACATTGGTCCCCTAAAGAAAGAAATGTGGTCCTAGTTCACTACGTTCATCTGCTGTGAGCTGTGTTTACATCACCAAAATAAAAGAAACACTATTTTCTGGCCTTCTACTCTTAGAATCAACCTTGGACAAACAAACAAGAACAAAGCTGTCAGAACAAACGTAAAGGTATGGAACAGGCTGACAGAGGTGGGGAGGAGCAAGGAGGGAAGCGGGGAGTGGTGTCATTACCTTACAAAGTGAGGAGTAAAGAGATACTGTCTGCAACTGATGGAGCAGGAAGTGGGGCTTAATTGTGTTCTTTGAAGTTGAAGAAGAGACCCGGGTTTAACTCTGAAAATAGTCATTTAAATATATTTAGAAGAGCTGGAGGAGGAGATAGGAACAGGGTAGAAATGAACCACTGCCTCATCTCTTACGTAAGGAAGTCAATAGAAAGCACGAAGTTAAATCAATAAATAGCATCTTATTTAGAAATACGGCGGTAACCTCCAAATGAATTCTAAATACAAAGGCTTAGAATTTGTCTCGGGGGAGCAGAACCATGGATGGGGAGGGGTGAAGCAAGTGACTTGTTTCATTAAAAGGTCTCTGGTAGTATTTGATGGTAAATATTTGAATATATTACTAATTAAAATCTTTAATGATGAATTTCTGAGATAAGTAGTTTATAAGACCATGTAGAACAACATTCCTTGAAAAAGTTGAGGGATATAAATAAAACTGGTGTCAGAAATCATCTCTGAGTCTTTGGATAGTAGATTGCTTCATTTTCCTCTTTATAATTTATACATATCTGTATCTTCTACTCAGAGAAGGCAATGGCAGCCCACTCCAGTACTCTTGCCTGGAAAATCCCATGGATGGAGGATCCTGGTGGGCTACAGTCCATGGGGTCACTAAGAGTCGGACAGGCAGAGCGACTTCACTTTCACTTTTCACTTTCGTGTATTGGAGAAGGAAATGGCAACCCACTCCAGTGTTCTTGCCTGGAGAATCCCAGGGACGGGGGAGCCTGGTGGGCTGCCGTCTATGGGGTCGCACAGAATCGGACACGACTGAAGCGACTTAGCAGCAGCAGCATGTCTTCTATACTAATTAGTTTTTTACTCATAATTTTTAAAAATAACTTTTAAAGAATAACCCTGTAAGTTTCTCTTGGCGCACAGGCAAACTATCTGAAACTGAGACCTAGGAGGTTAAGACCCTTGGACTTGCCCAAGGTCACAATCCAGATTTGATTCCCAGTCTTTTAGTCATACAAGATTTTAAAAGAAAGATCATTAGGACATCTCAAGTCTTTGGGTTATAGGTAACAGAATCTCAATTTCAAGTCAAAGGAAAAAATTATCAGAAAAAATGCTTCACTTCCCTGGTGGAACAGTGGAAAAGAATCTGCCTGCTAATGCAGGGGACAGGGCTTGGATCCCTGGTCCAGGAAGATTCCACATTCTGCAGAACAAATAAGCCTATGCGCCACGGCTACTGAGCCAGCACTCTTCAGTGTGCGAACTGCAGCTACTGAGCCCACGTGCTGCAAGCACTGAAGTCTGACTGCCTAGAGTCTGTGCTCTGCAGCAAGAGAAGCCACCACAGCGAGCAGCCCCAGCACTGCAATGAAGAGCAGTCCCCACTCACCACAACTGGAGAAGGTCCTCGCAGCAAGGAAGACCCAGCACAACCAAGCATTAAAAGACACTGGACTCCAAGGACAAGGTAGTGCATCCTTAGCAGGGTGGAGAAAGCCCAGGGGATCACAGGCAGCTCCCCTTCTCCTCTCTCTCTGCACCTGACAAACACCACTCCCGACTCCTGGGCTCCAGCCCAAGTGTGGGTGACAATCCTGAGGGAAGGAGGATGGGTCATACTGGGCAGATACAGGGCCTGGGCCAGCGTAAACCCTAGGCGAGGAGGGGCGGCAAATGCTGCAGGGTGGGAAACCGGAGGAGGGGAGGGAGGGGAGAAGCTCTGGCGCGTGTTGAATGCTTCTGGGCCGTGCGTTCTGCTGGCGACTTGGTCAATACCTCATTTTAAAGACAAGGGACTGAGGCTTGGTACAGTTAAGCACAGACAGTAGCGGAGCTGAGTAGCAGACTCGAAAGTGGCTCTCCTTCCTCTTAGTATAAGACTCTTTCCTTGACACTTCTGTATCATGTGAAATGATCCTCTTGGCATTGGGGGCCCTGGAACAAGCCCCAGCTCTCCACGTACCACTCTGAAAAGTGTTACATGCTAGCTACTCAAAGCCATCAGCACCCTGGGCTGCTTGCTGGGAACTTGGGCCAGTGCTGAGGGGTGGCTCCATCCATTTCCTGGCACCAGGCCTCCATTCAGGAGTGTGCTGGAACAAGCTCACACCGCCTCCCAGGGTCAATTGTATTTTTTTGGAATTGTTCAAGCTGGTTGACATCATACTGGTATCTTGAAATCAGTCGTTGTGGGAGGATTTTAAAGCCTGGAAATGGACAAATGCCACCAATCAGGGCTCTCTTCCACTCCCAGCTTGTTGTTAAATATTTACCAGCACATCACTGTCTCCATCTGCCCACTTCCTGCCCGGAAGACTCTTGAAGATGTTCACATGGAAGCTAACACTTGACTTTTAATTCTCTATGTCTTCAAATATATTTAGTAGATTGATTTAAGAACAAAAAAAAAACCTTTGTAATCTTGAATGCTTCAAATCCATTTCACTGGTAACTCTAGGCCAAAAGCCTAAGAGAACAAACAGATTCTTTGTGTAACTCAACACTCCAACTCAGCCGTAATGTTTAAACCTCCTTGCTTTCCACACTCGCTGCTGTGCCCTTGCCTCAGGCCGTTATCTCTCATGGAGCCCATAGCTGGACCTCCTATCTGGTTTCCCTGCCTCTAGCCTCCCCGCTATCCACCCTCCATATCTCTGCCCAGTCAATCTTTTGGAATCCCTGCCTCCCATCAGAGGCTCTGCACTGGCTCCACACAGTTCGATTTCCTGGCCCTGCCTCTTGGCCTCCTCGCCTCCCACTGCCTTCAGGCCTCTATTCCCCAGGGAACCCCAGTGATAAACTGGACAGGACTGGACTTTGCTCCTCTGCGGTTCTTTCTCCCTACAAGGCCCTCCTCCACCCCATCTCCCGTGAAGCCCAGTTTCTGCGGCATTTCATCCACGACATCATCTGTCCCTAGTCCCTACTGCCTGGACAGAGGTGACCCAGGCGCTTTGGACCTCTTAGAACTTTGCTTGAGGCTCTCCAGTGTCCCTCACGGCTGTGACTCTTCTAACGGGGGCAGGCCACAATCACCTGCTGCAGCACTGCCACTCAAAAGGTAATCCTGGCAGCACTTGGCTGGTCTGTTAGCAAAGTGAATTCTCAGTGCCCATTCCAGGCCTAAGTGAATCAGAATTCTGGGCTGGGTTGGGGAGGGAGCCCTCCAGGTGATTCTGAGGGACCTGGTCTACTCTCCCTCATTCCCATGGGCCCTTTCTACACGATGCCCTTTATCCGGCTGCCCCTCATGGTATCTTTTTATTATCAATATTTCCCCTGCTCATTCAGATTCTAGCAGTCTTACCCACTAGAAGGATCCTCTCAGCAAGGCTCTAGGTGACAGTTGCATCCACCCCATATTACACTCCTTTTCTGTATTTCACAGGCTCTGAATGTTCCCTGTGTCCCCAGCCTCTACTGAGATGTGGGGCCTGCAAGCTCCATTCCTCACTCAGCTGGGTCCACTGTTCTTCCCCCCTGCATAGGTGTGAATTACAGCCTGTCTTCTCAAAACATGGGCTGCAAAGGCCATCTTCCAGGGCAGGCAATGCTATTATCAGGTAAGCTTTGTGTGCAGCTACTCTGGCCAGCCAAAGGCAGTCAGGGCTTCACAGCTAAAGCCACTTTCGCTGAGAAAAGGCCTCACTGTGGGATAATGAGCTCCCTAACCCCAACGAGGGAGCTCTCTCCCTGCCCAGAATCAGGTGTGGCTACCACAAGCCCCAGACCTTGGAGAACTAGGAGCCTTTTTTGTGGTTTTTATGTGGATACAATTTCAAAGTTTAGTGCAAAGTACCGTGGTGGTCCAGTGGTTAAGAATCTCCTGCTGATGCAGGGGACATGGGCTCGATCCTTAGTCTAGGAGGATCCCACATGCTGAGGGGCAATTAAACCCCGGCGCCACAACTACTGAAGCACTAGCGCCCTAGAACCTGTGCCCCGAAACAAGAGAAGCCAGTGCAGTGAGAAGCCCGAGCACCTCAATGAAGAGTGGCTCCTGCTCTCCAAGACGAGAAGCCCATGCAGCAACAAAGACCCAGCACAGCCAAAAAAAAAAAAAAAATTCCATATACCTTTTACCACATGCACTTCACATTTGCTCATTTTGTTTATTGTGTTACTGTTTTTTCTTAACTATTTAAAAGCAAGTTCAAAACATTGTTTTCACCCCTAAATATTTCTAAGTAAAAGGATATTCAATGTCAAATGACCTTGACAGTTTTCAAGGTCACTGGCTAGTTATCTGGGGCTTCCCAGGTGACTCAGTGGTAAGAATCCATCTGCCAATGCCGGAGATACAGGAGAAGTGTGTTCCATCCCTAGGTCAGGAAGATTCCCCTGGAGGAGGAAATGGCAACCTACTCCAGTATTCTTGTCTGGAAAATTCCATAGACAGAGGAGCCTGGAGGGCTGCACTCCATGGGGTCGCAAAGAGTTGATATATGAGCACCAATTACTCTGTAGTCTGTCCCTGAATTTAAGTACCTGGTGTTTCATGCTTACATTTAGATAAACTTCGAGGGAAGGAAAATCACAGGACATGACGTTGTATCGTTCTCAGTGTATCTTCCGGGATCCATGATGGGGGTCTGTCCCAATAGCAATGGTAGCTTTGAGCTCCAAAGAGGCGTAGACAGCCGTGTGAAGGCTGCCCTCTGCTGGTCATTTGCACCATTGCCTCTGCCTGCTTCGGCGGATATAATTGACAAGGGACCATGATGGACAGGGAGGCCTGGCATGCTGCAATTCATGGGGTCGCAAAGAGTCGGACACGACTGAGCGACTGAATTGAACTGAACTGAACTGAAGAAACCTTGAAGCGCAGACCTTGACCCCTGTCCGTTCCCTTATTGGTTGTGAGACCTTGGGAAAGGTATTCAGCTTTATTGAACCTCGATTTTCACATCTATAAAAAGGTGACAGTTTCTGCCCTGCTTCTCTTACAGGATGGTTGAATGTGAAAGGGTCCTACAAATGTGGTCATGCGGTGTTTTAAACTGTCTACGACTTCTGCACAAACCCATCCTGGAGGTCCCTGAGTGCCAAAGCTACCTGCACTCACGTCCGCTACCTGCAAAGCCCCTAGTGGATCCTTCCTCTGCGGCTGCTGCGACAGAGATGCTGCCTTACCTGGGGCTTCCACCAACAACAGGTGTCCATGAGTCGTGCTGTGAAGGAACACAGGGAGGTCTGGCCCTCTGTGTTTCTGCCCTGGAGGTCCATCTGGGGTCCCCACTGGCCCATGCACCAGCTGTTACCCCTACACCCGCTGGGGTTGCTGCCTTACCGCTGCTCCCAGGCTGGTGGGACTGAGCCCTCCCCTTCAGCTGGCGTCCTCCCAACCCCACCAAACCAGGAACACCTGTGTCTTCAGCACATTTAGGTGTAGGGGTTTCACCTGCAGTAATGCCAGAATTGTGCAAACTCTGTTCTTAGCCAGACCTTAACTCCCCACATTTTCTTTGCATCCTTCCGAGACGTTTCGGTGCCCCCACACACATTTCTTCCTACCTACCTGCCTTCTTTCCTCCTTTCAGTTGAGTATTTATTGGGCCTAACTATACGCCAGGCTCTGCCTTGGTTCTACATGGAGAGAAGGATGCATGCTTGCCTCACGGAGCTTATAGTTTTTTGAGTGATGGAAACAAGCAGAGCAGCAATTGCATCCTAAATGAGATTCCTGTGCCTTCCCAGGCAGGCTTTTCCCATCCCACGTGACTCATCCACTCTTAGTGCCCCTCACATGGCCTAGAGCCTCCTCTTTATGGCTTTATAGTTTTGAGTGCTTTCCCAGAACACCAGGGAGATTCATTTTGTAGGCCCAAAGGAGAAGCTCAGAGCAGAAGAATCATGAGAAATAAATAGATCAAGGAGAGGAGAGAAATATCTCTCAGCATGAAATTAACTAGCTGCTTCTTTTCTTACTGCGATTTACTCTTGGAGCAGAGGCATCTGTAAGTAGTGAACTGAAGCCATTCTCTGGAGCATCCGTGGGGTCCTCCTGTTTGGGGAAGCTTGGGATTCATGAGAATTGATGACTCAGCAAATGGAGTTCTGCGCCGGCTCAGAGAAAAGAGCATCACACAGATAGGGGCTCAGTATATAGTGATGTACAAGTGCACTTGACTTTGTAAAGCCCAGATTAGTTTGTGAGGTTGGTCCAGAAGGCACTGGGGAGGTGGGCAGCCCTGGCCTGGAGTGACCAACAAGCCTGCCCAGCTTCTCTTCATCTACAAGACTGGAGAAGTCATTCCTCACCACGTGAAAGACATCATTGCCTGACTCATCTGCCTCACAGGCTTCTTTTGAATGGAAAATGAAATAAAACATGGGAAGGGCCATACACCATTTGTGCAGAGATGCCCTGTGCACCAACAGATATATAGGAAACATGTTTGGCCAGAAACATGAATAAGGAATCACTTCAGAATGTAATTTTACAGTGGTTTATTAGGGAGCTTGTCTCCAGCTGGTTAGGCTTCCCAGGGGGATCAGTGGTCCAAAAAATATATATATATATATATATTCTGCCTGCCAATGCAGAAGATGCAGGTTCAACCCCTGGGTCTGGAATATCCCCTGGAGTAGGAAATAGCAACCCACTCCAGCATTCTTGCCTGGAAAAATGCATGGACAAAGGAGGCTGGCAGGCTACAGTCCATGGGGTCGCAAGTAGTCAGACATGACTGAACATGCATGTACACACTCCACCTGGTTAGCAGCGGGTTAGAACAGAGTGCAGATTAAGCCGCAAGATCAGGGTCTGAGCTGGGTTTACAATGGTCTGATTCACACCTGCCTTGCTTCCTCATTTATGTGTGCATTCCAGCCACAAAGGATGCTGGGGAAGAATGTGAATGGAACATTCACAAATTCATCACAACTTCTCAAAGAACAAGTGGGTGAAAAATTAGGTCAGCCTGCTCTGCAAAGGGCTGAATGTGCTTTGGAAAAGTTTACTAGAAAATTCCATGAGGGTGAAGACTATGAGGTCTTGTTCACCACTTTACACACAAAACCTAGTGCCATACCTGGCACTGAGTAGGCACATTAAAACATTAGCAGCAGTGGAGGCTCACCATGACCTAGTTTATTGCTGTGGCATAATTGACAGAAGGGTAGTTGATGTTTTCTCGTGATCTTATCCCCCAAGCAATACTTTTGAAATGAAGCTGCAATTTCTAGCTTTGCTTTAATTGGTGAATAATTAATAAAATACTTTAGAAATTAAAACTCTATTTAAAAATCAAGCAATTGATGGTAATATTGAAGGCATTTAAGCTGTTGCCCACTGAGTTCTTGATTGACAACGTCAAAGCAATCATTGTAGCTAAGGCTGAAGTATTAAGGAATGCAACTCCAAAAATGAAGACAGAACAAAACAAAACCCTTAAACTATCTTAGCTATCATGATTAAAACAGGTACTAACTTGTATTTTGCTGAAGTCCTGAAACTGCCTTCAGGGGCAGGCAAGCAAACACTATATAAAGGAAAAAGAAAAAAGCAGCAGCAGCAGCACAGAAGCAGCAGCTATAATAATAGAACTAGTTTGTCTGTCCTGAGCCTAGGAAGGCACTACCTTCCTGTATTGTTCCATAACATTCACTTCCCAGCCATCTGTTTCCCTGGTCCCTCTACATCCTGTTAAACCAACACTATCCTGGGAACAGGAATTCCTGTTACATAAAGAGACTTTATGATATCTCTCCAGCTTCCTGTCCTGTTTCTGCAGGAGTTTTATTTAGCCTTATATACAAGTATGTACTTGCATATGTGATGGAAGGAATGAGGGCCAGGGCATCAAAGCAGGGGTCAAAAGGGGTCAGTCACACGAGGGAAGGCCAGGATGGAACATGGTCTGGCCTTGCTTTCTGGTTCTTGGGGCTGAGAACCAAGCCTTCTTAGTGGATCTAGTCCATAGCTTGTGAAAGTCACCACTTACTGAGCACAGTGCTCGGTGCGTTGCGTACGTTGTTTCTCATTAGATTAACTTCGCAGCACCTAATGAGATGGTTTTGCTGTTGTCATTGCTTTTTTATTAGAGCGCAGGAAACAAGCCTCAAGAAATGTTGCATGGCTTGGTCTTTCACGTGACTCAGAAGAAGCAAAAGTGAAATCTGAACTCACGCTGAGTCTAAGGCCTGTGCCCGCAGCCGCAGGTGTTTTAGCCTTTCCGCTCCTTCTGTTTTGCTTCCCTGCCTCTGGGCTCCTTCCTAGTTCAAGATGGACAGACATCCAGAAGCTCCATGTCACATCTGCATCCTGCCTTCAAAGCCCTCCGCAGCCTGGCTCTATCCTCCCCTTACTACTCCCGTGTTGAGGCTCCCTTGTGCAGCTGACCAGGTCTGTTTACCTCGCAAGTCCCACCCAGCGCCTCCGCGGCGCCGCGCCTCCGCAGCGCTCCACATCACAGCACTTTCTGCTCAAGGAGTTCTCCTCGTCCCAGCCTCCTCCTGCTTCCTCACCCGCCTTACTCACATCCCCAGCCCTCTCGCTCTGCCAGGGCCCGTGAAGACTTATTCCCTCCATGAAGCTTCTCCATCCACCCAGGCCTCAGAGACGCCCACTTCCTTTAGGGTGAAGAACTTGCTCTTTGGGCTGCTGATCTGTCTGTTAACCACATGCTACTTTACCATACTCTTGATATTACCGACTTCACTATCAACTTTTCGTGTGCTACTGCTTTGTCTCCGCGATTAAGATTATAAGCTCCTTGAGTGCCAAGTGTCTCCTTTAAACTTTGTGATATTTCTCTTAACCCCTCGTGTGGCACTTTGCACACTAAAGGGGTTCGGCAGATATCTGTTGGTTTCTATATGATTATATTCATACCTGGTTAATACCAGCACTCTTAGCACAAATGTCAAAGAGCTAAGCTAATCTTCAGTGCTTACCACCTCCCACTCAGGGCTTTCTTCTTCCTACCTACGAGCTGAATACTTTGGTCCACCCTTTCCACACAATATCCCCAACTCAGGCCTAGTCACGCTATACTCGGGCTAGTAGTCTGTTGTTGTAGTTATGTGTCTCCAGAGCCAAGTTTCCTGGATTTATATCCATTTCTGCTACTTTCTAGCTGTAATCTGAGCAAGCTACTTAACCACTTGGGGCCCCAGTTTCCTCATCTATAAAATGGGGATAATAGTACTGTCATTCATCAACTATTTATTGAGGGCCTACTGTATGCTAAGCATTGTTCTAGGTGCTGAGCATGAAACAAATTCTAACCATCAGGAAGCTAACATTCTAGTGAAGAGACACAGACAAGTAATCGAAATAAACATAGTGTGTCAGAAAGTGATATGGGCTGTGGAAGGGAGTAAAATGGCATGGTGACACTGGAAAACAGACCCGCAGGACACTGTAATGATGAAATGAACAGATGAATGGAAAGACTTAGCATGTGGTGCACAGTAAGCACTGAACAATTGTTGTTGTTCAGCTGCTAAGTCTTGTCTGACTCCTTGTGACCCCATGAAATGCAGCACACCAGGCTTCCTTGTTCTTTACTATCTCCCAGAGTTTTGCTCAGACTCATGTCCAGTGAGTTGACTCTTAGCATCAGGTGGCCAAAGTATCGGAGCTTCAGCTTCAGCATCAGTCCTTCCAATGAATATTCAGGGTTGATTTCCTTTAGGATGGACTGGTTGGATCTCCTTATTGTCCAAGGGACTCTCAAGAGTCTCCTCCAGCACCACAGTTCAAGAGCATCCATTCTTCACTGCCCGGACTTCTTTAAGGTCCAACTCTCACATCTGTACATGACTACTGGAAAAACCATAGCTTTCAGCTGCAATGTAAAGTAGACTTCAAGAGGCAGAGATTCTGGCTTGTTTGCTGTTTTTAGTAGATGGTGAACATGTGTTTGTTGAATGAACAAATGAACCCTGGGCCTCACCCCAGGCATCTCCCAGGCAGCCTGGCCAACTCTGCCCCTTCCCTCCTTCCTACAGACACCTGGCCTGCACTCCTGTTTCCCGCCCTGCTGGATGTTTAGGACATCCAAAGAACAAAACAGTAGGGACAGAAACAACTTCCTTCCACCTTTGCCCTCAGAACTAGTGCTGCTCCGTAAAGTGACATGTGGCAGCTGTGCTCGAAGGTTGGGGTCAGCAGCAGGGCTCTCCATGGCTGGCTGCAGGCAGGGCCTGACTGCCTCAACAAAGGGGCCCATCCTTTCCTCTGATCCATCAGATCCATCCCAGAGGGCTGGGCTGGGCTGGCTTCTCAGATGATGACTCTGGGTGTACAGACACACTGACCTTGCAGCTTCCCCTCCCGTCGGGCTCCCTCGCTCTGGCCCAGGCACTTAGAGGCACCATGCCCCTCCTCTTTGTGTTCCTGCATCAGCCTGGCGGGCTCCTCCTCCTTTCTTTGTGGCCCTCTCCCCCTCTGGCTCCCTTTGCTGGCTTTATTCCTCCCAGGCTTCCTGTCACACTAAGCTCTTTGTCCTCTCTCCCCATTCCTCAGATGACATTCTTTCGTGCCCTCTGTAAGTCCAGAGCTGCCTGGCAGGGCCTCTCCTCCTCCTCATTCCTTCTGTCTCATCAAAAAAGGCACTTAATCTGATTGAAAGTTTCCTTCTGGGCACTGGGTTCTGCCTGCCCCGGTGGCCTGAGGGGCAGCCTTCTCCCCAGGAGGGCTCTGCTGTCCTGAGGAAGGGTCTATGAGAGAGAGCTTTGTCAGGCTTGGCTGCGAGTGGCATGCCTGGCTTTTGTTCCAGGCCATCCCCTTCCTCAGCTCTCAGGCCATCCATCAAAGCTCAGAAGCACAGACCGAGAATCCTCAGCAGGTCAGTCAGCTCTGGGGTGAATTCCCTGGGTGACATTAAGTGGACGACATTCTCTCAACACCCAGGGTCAAGTTAGGGAGCCAGTACACAGGAAACCCCACTCAGTAACACCAGAGAAAATCACTGAGTGCCACACCTATGTCCCCAAGTCAACCTCAGAGCCAGTCTCATTTCAGGGCTGTAGCTGGTGGCTGCCCTGGGCATACATCAACTTGCAGAGCACCCGCCCTGCGCAGCCCAGCCTTCAGAACTCAGCCTGCCCCACCCTGCTTTGCTCTAAGGAGCTAAGCAGCAGCCTTCATTGGCAGGTTTAAGCTCCCCCTTGGTAGAGAAAAGCAACCAAGGCATTTAAAAGTTAAGTTCTCTTCAGGGAGAGAACCAGAGGTCACGCTGGTAGGAGACAGCAAGGAAAGGAAACAAGGGCATATCCCCTGCCCTTCTCCATGCTCTGCCTGTTTCTTCCAGCAGGGATTCAAGCTGCCCCTTCTCTCTCTCTCCTGAGCTCAGCTTCCCTCCATGTCCAGGGCCAGTGCTTTGGAGCTCATCCTGCTGACTCTTTGCCCCATTTCTGCACTGGCAGCTCCGCTCACCTGACCCCTAAATCTGTGCCTGCTTGGGGACCCGGCCGAGATGCTGTTCCTGCTCTTGTCTGCCTGCCTGCCAGCTCCCCTCTGCTTCCCCTACCACGGCTCCAGCCCAGTGGAACTCTGTCTGGTTTCTGGCTGGATTCATTTTTCAAAGGTTTCAGAGAGAATGAGAGGAACATTCTCTCTCCAACTTTTAACACATAGAAGGAGCTTGGTAAATATGAGTTGAAGTTGGTAAAGAATGGAAGGATGGAAGGGAGGGAGAGAGGGATGGAGGAAGAGGAGAAAGGAGACAATGGAGAATCCTGCGCACTGGACCACTCTACCTTCTTAAGGACTCCAGATCCAGAGCTTCTGAAAGCTCTTAAACAAAGTATCAGGGTAGGCGGAGGGCAGGAGGGGAGAGGCAGAGCGGAAGGGAGGCACTGGCCTGTGCTCCTGGGAGAACACAGACCCAGGGCTGGGGGCCCATAGCTTCCCCATGTCTGCGGCCCTGATCACTGGCCGAGTGTCTCCCCAGGCCCAGGGAATGTCAGAGCCCCGCCCCACGTCTTCACCCCTGCAGTTTCTCCTACCTGGGCTGCTCTTTCCTTTCCTCTTCACCTTTCTCATTCCTCTTCCTTCCTGTGAAGACTTCCCACCCATCCCTCCCCCATGCCCGCAGCCAGGGACTCTTTCCACTCTGCCAGCCTTCCTGGAGCAGTGCCTGATGGAGGGTGTTTGTCTGTATCTCTCTCCCTTTCATGGTTTCCTTCATGCAGTATTCATTCAAGTGAAATTTATGTTTTTTTACTTAGTAAAAAAAATGTATTTATTTGGATACGCTGGGTCTTAATTGCGGCACATGGGATCTTTAGTTGTGGCCTGCAGGAGCCAGTTCCCTGACCAGGGATCAAGCCCCAGCCCCCCTGCATGAGAAGCGTGGTGTCCCAGCCACTGGACCACAAGAGAAGGCCCCGTGTGTCATTTACGGAGGGCCTACTGTCTGCCAGCAGTGATTGAGAGAGACCCGGCTCCTCAGTGCCACCAGGGAGGTCGCAGGGCAGCGAGGGAGAAGACTTCAGGAATACAAGATGGTGAATGCTTTGGAAAGGAAAGTCAGGGTGCTCTAAGTGAATATGAGAGAGGGTGTACTTTAGCCTGGGGTTAGGAGCAGCACAGTCAGGGAAGGTCTCCCAAAAGATGGAACATTTAAACTGAGAAACCTGAATAATGAGGAAGGAAGGCATGGCCAGGGAGAGAGGTGTGTGTGTGTATAGTAGGGGCAGTGTCCTATTTCAGGCTGAGCTTGCGCAAATGCAAAATCTGCACAGGGAAAGAGACAGTGATTCCGGCGAGAGGATCCCAAGCACAGCTTGTAGCTGGTGGAGGGAGACAGGCTGCACGGTCGGGTGGGACGAGACGCTGGGGCACCAGCAAGGCCAGGTTCAGTGCCATTCCAGAAAGGGGGGCCTGTGACTTATTTGTTTTTGTATTTCTGGGGCCCCTGGGAATCACAGGTGCTCAAGAAGTGTTTATTGAACAAATAAAGACTGAAAACACTTTAACTAGAGAAACAGAATTTACCAGGACATGGGGATCTGACCAACGAAACAAAACCACCCCAGAGGCCACCACTAGGGCCATTTCAACCTTCAGCTGGCAGCCGGGAAGCGCTGCAGCCATCCGCCTGGCACAAGGACAGGTTTGTAGTAAGCACATTTGGCCTGATTTGAGCTGGTGAAACTTAGCAAAACAAGAGTGCCGTTCATCCAAAGCAGGTCTATCCGGAGCCCGTGGGAGGGACCGGTGACATCTTCCAGGCTGGGACTTCACACGGTGGGGGAGCCTGGCAGACACAGACCCTGCCAGGGGCTGAGGATAGCCTTTCAGGGACAGGCACTCTCCGCTTCTCCCCACAGTTCTGGAGGGACACAGGACTCTGGAGAGCCTGCACATTCAGAGGGAGGGGGACTTCAGTGATCATCTGGTCAGTTCCTAGTTTTATAGACACTGACACCAGACAAATTGGGTGTCTCACCCTAAGTCAGTGGCAGGAGGAAGCTAGATCTCAGGGCTCCTGATTCTACTTCCAATCCTCTTGTAAGAACACCTAAGGGAAGAAAGGAGGACGAGAGAGAAAGAAAGTAGAAGAGGAGTGGGGAGGAAACTCGATTAGTGCTGTCTCATGGGAACTGAAGCAAAAAATGGATCTCCACAGTGAAGGGCAACTCAAAGTTCTGTGCCTTGTAACATACTCATAAACCTGAGTTCAGGTGCCACGCTGAAAGGCAGAGTGAGAACCCAGTGTTTGCCTTTCTCAGCTGAAGGCTCAGCCTTTGGGAGGAAAGTTCCTACCCTAGCGATCTAAGATGCTACTGGGACCACAAAGCCTTCTCCTTGCAGCTAACCAGTAGCTGGGAGCTGGGATTTGGAATGAAGCAGCCCAAAGTCTGGCTGAGCCCTTGTGCTTTCATAATCTCCCCATACCTTTTCTCGTTTCCTTTCTCGCAATAAAACTCCTGGGTTTTAGCTGGCACGTGGTTGGCTGGAAGAAAGATAACATTCCCCAGCTCCTGGTGGCTAAGAGTTGCCTCTGTGACTAGGTTCTGATCAGTGGCAGAGAGATCAGGTGCAGCCTCAAGAAGTCAATTACAAGCAGTGGTTCTCTAGCTGAATAGATTTTGCTTCCCCGGGGACACTGAGCAATGTCAGGGGACATTTTTTCTGTCACTCTTGGGAAGAAGGAAGTGACACTGGCATCTGGTGGTAGATGCCAGGGATGCTGCTAAACAGGAGAGGCCCTGTGACAATGTGACCCCAAACGCCAATAGCACCAAGACTGGGAAACCCTGCCTTAAGGGAGACAGTGAGCTCATTTTGCTTCTCTCTCCAAACTACTGACTGGAGTGTGGATGTAAAGGCTGGAATCTAAGCTGCCATCTTTGTCCATGAGGTGGAAGCTACATGTTGAGGATGGTGAAGTAACAAGACTGAAGAAATCTGGATCCTTGATCACCCCGAAATTGCTGTACCAGCTAAGGATGCCTCACTTCCACACTTTGTTACTTAATACAGAATGAAGTTTTAACTCCGTTGTTTTAGGCGTTCCATGACTTTCAGCTGAACTTCGCTGATAAACATTCCTTCCCCCTGCTCCGTCTCCCCTCAGCTTCAGTGCCCCTCTGCACACTCAACCCTCGCCCCTGGTCTCCTCCTGCCTCGTCCTCCTTCGTTGCGCCCAGCTTTCACCTCCAGATTGACTCCAGAGCTATATTCACCCATCCTCTACCTCGCTCTACTTTGACTTCGGATCCTGGCTCTAAGATCTATCTTTTTGCAGCTCGGAGTCGATCAAGTCCTGCTCCTTGCAGATTCCCAGTCAATCCAGCCAGTGCTATGAGCAAGCGCATATCATTTGGGTTCTAGACATTCCTCTGTAACCTAGTTTGCAACACGGTACCACGTTCTTCCAGACTGGGTGCTGTCTCTAATGGCCAGTACAGTGTGGGTGCTGTCAGCAGAGCGGAGGCCTGGCCAATGGGAATGGTCCCCTCCCGCGAGGCACTACCCTTTGGTATAGTGGTCATATACCCATAGTCATATTACACCTGAAGAATTCATCCATCTATTCATCTATCCATCCATACATCAGTTCATTCGACAGTTGCGTGAGTTGTGTTTAAGGCTGTAGCACAGAATCTGCTATGATGATACCCTGGAGAGCTTTCTATGTATCATTATTGTTTACCACAGGCTGGAAAATGCCAACTCACCGGCCACCAAGGAGGGTCAGCCAGAGAAGCAGACGGAAAGGACTGGCCCCTCTCTATTTCTTGATGCTTCCCCATTGCTAGTGTTGAAGAACTTGGTATTAACTAGCCCTTTCCTTTCAAATGGGAATTTGTTTGTATAATGGTGGGGTCACATTTATACAACCATATTGTCAGTGATCCAAAAGTTAACCCTTTGTATTCAAGGGCAGATATTCTGGGACAAGGAGGGAAATTTCAGCCAGTGCATTTGATAGTGCTTGAGTCTGACATCTTGCAGATATAGCAAAAAGCATAGAGTGGATTCGTTCAAGGGGAAAGTGGACAAGGACCAGAGAATAGTCAAACAAGGAGCATCTCAGTCAATCTCCGTGTTCGTCAGGTGAACTGGGATAAATTCTGAGTCTGGTACCAAATTTCTGAGTCATAACTGTCTGGATCCTTGATCAGATGTGAGGCCTGATGTCAGGAGAGAAGCTTCCGACTTAGTCAGAGTAATTTGGAGTAAGAACATAACTGAATCACCTCAAGAATCTTCCTTCTTGGAATATTTGGTGATTGAAATGGAGGAGGGAAATTGGCTGCCATATTAAGAGCAGGAAGCAACTAATATTAGAGATGGGGTGTGGGGCTTCCCTGGCGGCTCACACTGTACTGGAGTTGATCCATGTGGCCCAGAGAATGCAGAAGTGACGACGTGGGACTTCTGTGGATAGGTCATAAAGGCATGCGGCGTCCACCTCTCTCTTAGATCATTCAGTCTGGGGGAGGCAGCCCTGTTGAGAGGGCTGAGGCGAGGAACTAAGCGCTCCTGCCAACAGGCCTGTGAGTGAGTGGAGTCATCTTGGGAGCAGACCCTCCCGCCCCAGTCAAACATTCAGGTACTCACAGCCCCAAACTACCTCGAGAGAAACCCTCAGTGTAAACCACTCAGCTAAGTGGCTCCCTGACCCACAGAAACTGAGATAATTTTATTGTTTTGAGTTGCTAAGGTCTGAGATAAGTGGTTAATGCAGCCCTAGGTAACTGCCAAGCTTCCCTGGTGGCTCAGGGGTAAAGAATTTGCCTGCCAATGCAGGAGACTTGGGTTCAATCCCTGAGTCACAAAGATGCCCCTAGAGGAGGAAATGGCAGGCCACTTCATTATTCCTGCCTGGGGAATCCCATGAGGATTGAGGAGCCTGGAGGGCTAAAGTCCATGCGGTTGCAACACAATTTAGCAACTAAAGGCAACAGAGGTAACTATTATGTCAGCAGCTCAGTTAATCTGCACGGCAATCCTGTGAAATAGAAATAACTTTCTTACAAAAAAAAGAAATAACTTTCTCCACTCAGAGGTGTGAAAATGGGTTCAGAGAGTCTAAGTAACTTCTCAAGGTCATACATCTGCCCTCAAATCCTTCTAAACCATGCTGCCCCACACAGCCATGCCTCTCTGAGACTTTCTCCTCCTCCTCTGACTGACTTACAGAGATGAGCCTAGTTGTTCTGACAGTGGTCTCAGGTTTAAGGCTGAAATTATATGATTGTTATGTATGACTGGTTTCAAACGACCACTGCCTGCAAAAATCGTATTCTTACAGACCGTGTGAAGCAGATTCAAGGACTTGGCAGAGATGAGGTGAAGCAAACAGCATTCTAAAGTAATGGCAAAGAAACAACTAAAAAAATGGACAGCGTCTCTAGTTGAAATCAGAAAGCTGATGACAAATAAGAGCTCTGCTGGGACAAAGGATTGTTGGTATCATTTGTTGAGCTATGACACATATACACCACGGGAAAATAGCTGAAGCCATCAACACGTGGACACCGCCGGCTGGAGATTTTATCAGTCACCTTGGCAGCCCAGGTGTGGTCATCACTACCTGTGTCCTGAGTCTATCTCAGAAGGAGGAAGACAGCCAGGAGTAATTCTTCTGCCAGTTCTGGAATGGACTTGACCTAAGTTCTGTTAGACATAACTAGGAATTGAACTTTTCTTCCCCAGTTCTTCACACAGTGGGAAGTAAAAGGGCATAGTTTTCTCAGAGGTCATTTTTTGAGTCAATAAATCAGATTGATTCAGAGCTTTTCTATGGAATTTTGAGATCTGCTTATTAAGGACTTAATGCTGATAACAGAAGCCAGGTGGATTAATAAGACTTTGCTACCAAAGCCCTAAACCAGTGCTTCTCAAACTTTAATGCAAATGAATCACCTGGGACATCTATTGAAATACAGATTTGGCTTCAGCAGGGCTGGGTAGGGCTCCCAGGTGAAGCTGATACTCCTGGGCCATAGTCAGTATTTTAGCAGGAAGCAATCATTCTCAAACTTGGCTGCTTATGAGAATCACCTGGGAAGTTTAAAAAGCTATAGATGCCAGGGTCCTACGCCCAGAAAGTCTGCCTTAATTAGCCTCATGTGCATCCTGGGCATTAGGATTCTAGTGTGTGGCAGAATTTGATGACTGGTCTAACAAGCCCATTTCCAGCTGTTTGCTGGCTCCCTCCTGATCCTTTTCCTGGGAGAATCAGCTACAGTTCAGGGTAATCGGTAGCTGGGGGCAGGTGCCTGACCCATCCTGCTGCTCTCTCTGTGGCTCCCCTTCTCATCTGGGGACAGGGGCAATGACTGAGTCAAAAGGAGGATGGAGCACATTCACGTATTCACAGAGAACTCAGTGTAGTGCCCGGCACAAGGCATTAGGACTTCATGACTACTCTCCATTGCTTAAGACTTAAGATTAGTTAAGTTTTAACAGATGGTTATCCTTTGTGGGCCAGGAGTGGAGAAATGCCTTTGTCTAATAACTTGGAAGAAAGACAAGTGGATCTGAAGGGGCTGGGATTCAAGACCCACTCCCACAAGCTGTGAGACTGAAGGCAGAATGAGGACACTGAAGATCAAGTTCTACTCCCAAGATCATTCAGGCAACATTTCCAGAGTGACAGGGCCTGGTGCTACGTAAGCCTTGGGGAGAACTGCCTAAATTAGAAAGCAAGGATGTTTAACTTTCTAGAGCTTCTGGTTTAAAAAGAAGACACGCTAAGGAATTCCGTGGTGGTCCACTGGTTAGGGTTTCAAGCTTTCACTGCTGTGGGCCCAGGTTTGATCTCTGGTTGGGCAACTAAGATCCTACAAGCTGTGTGACATGGGTGATCTAGCGACAAGAAAGTGTGGTTCCTTCCCCTAAAGATGCTGATAGTCTCAGAGAGGATATAGAAATAAGATAGAAAACTATACGACTCCCACCTCCAACCTAGAAGAGGAGCCGTCCCCACCAGCAGACTTGGCTGAAGAAGGTCTGGGACAGTTTGTGGAGGAGATGACACGGGCTCATCAATTTCAGGCCCTGTAGCCTTGCCTTCAAAGGGCTTCGGGATCTTTGTCTCCTGACAAGTCAAACTTACTTCTGGTATCCATCCATGCTCTCCTGTCTGACTTTGCTCAAGATTGCAGAGTACATGGGAGCAAGGAAGGCACTTGTGTTTCTCACCACAGTGTCCCCGGAGACCAGCAGAGTGCCCTGGCACGTAGCTGTGCTCAGTGCTTAAGGGAATAAATGTGGCTTTTGCCAGCTCAAAGCCTGAGCAGCACTGAAGGCCCAGGTCAGGCTTGGCCTTTGTCTAGCTATCCCAACAGCAGGGAGTGACTACCACCTACAGGAAGGTCCTACATTCTTCCCGAGTTCTTCCAGGCTTGGAAGCCTGGTTTGCAGCCGCGAGGTCTGGAATCACACACATGGTGCTGCCTGCCTCAGACACGGTATACTTGCTTCTGCCTTAGTTTCCCTTTGTGACTAGACTCCTCTGAACACCAGCCTACTGGTCTGAGACGATCAACCAATTCTTTCCAAAACCTTCCCTTTGGGGGCTGGCTCATGTTCCATTTATCCTCAGCTGTGATTCTTGTCCTCCTGTGAATGGGCTGATGGCACAGAACCATGGAACTGGCCCGAACCTGACTTGGTCACCAGTGCCTTGAACTTCGGTGACCTTTTTCCACCAGTACCTGTTGCAGCCAAGGCCAAGTTAGCTGGACCCATTCAGACACTGGACTGCTCAGCCGCTGCCATTTCCCCAGCCCTGACCTGTCTTTTTCCTCCATCCTCCCTAGTCTGTTTACTAACTCCTTGTCTGGAGTTCCTTGCAGGCAAGTCGGCCCTAGGTTAGGTAGCCCTTTCCAAATGTAGCTTCCTCCCTGCTTTGCCCTTTCAGGATGTAATCTCAGTCTCTCCCCTTGAAGCCCCAGACCACTGCACCTGTCTCACTGAGACACTGTTTTACCTTGCATCACAATTGTGTACCTTTCATCATATGTTCTAGGCAGTAAGCCAGGTGCACGTCTTTTTCCTTTGTATGTCAACCAGACACTCAACCATTGCTTGTTGAAGAGATGAAGTCATAAGACAACACTAAGCACAAATCAAATGGGATGTAATTTTCCCTGACCCTTGGGCTCCATTCCATTCAGCCTGTGTATCACCTCCTAAATTAACCATTCTAAAACACAGCCATTCTCATGCCAAAAGAAACGACCTACTGCGTGAAATCCACATTCCTCATCCTGAACCAAGCTTGCCCCAGCTCCCTTGCCACATCCGGCCTCTATCCTACTTGCCAGCATCCTGACTCTGCAAACCCTCACCCCAGCTGTACATTCATAAGGACTCTTTTGTGTCTCTTTTCTACATTAATATCTAAATTTCTTCATTCTGGCACTTTTTCTTTTCCTTCTTCTATTCCACCTTGCCACCTAGTGTATTAAATAACTTGCTTAATGGTGAGCACTAAGCTTATTAGGATGAAAAAAGCAATCATTTAAATGTTGTGAGCAGATTTTGTCTTCATAAATCCTTCAGGGATACATTGTTTTTCTCTTGCTTTGGGAAACCATGTGGTTGTACTCAGGAAAATAAGAATCCACACAAGGTTCTTGGGGGAGAGTAATGAGGAAACCACGGAGCTGAAGGTAGATGTTTTAGTTGGAGAAGCTGAGCGTTCTGTTTGGTACATCATGTAAATATGACGTCAACAGCTGAGTAGGAGTTCGGTAGGGAGGTTGAGAATGTTTCTTGAGTTGCAACAAATTTAGCTGACCCTGTATCTGAGGTGGTTTGTTCCTGCAGAACGTATGAGATTTCTTTATTGAGAGCTGCTTGCTAATAATAACAGCAAACAGTTGCTACACACTTACTGTGTGCCAGGACTCAAATTGCAGAAACCCTTACAAGGATTAACTCCCATAATCCTCACAACAACTTTAGGATTTTTCAGAGATGGAGGAGAAGGCTCAGAAAAGTTAAAGCTGATATCTTGCAAATTAGAGGCACAACCAAGATGTGAACACCAGGAGTCTGACTTCACAGCCTATGTTCCTAACCACCAATCTCGGAGTGTTTGATTTTTTAAGAAAATCTCTTCCTTTACATTTTTTCTTTTAAAAAGATAATTAGTATAGAGTATATGCTTTTCATTTAGGAATGCAAACTCAAAAGCCGTTTACTGGTAGGGATACCCAATCACATTTTGCCACTTTTTCATATGCTATCTTCCGTTAGTTTGCTCCTTATTTCATAGTCACAGGTATTTCTCCCAAGGAATCTGAAGTGTCCTTAAAGGTAGGGATTGTGTCTTAAACTTCTATTCTAGCTGCCACAGTAGGCCCAACTGTATCCTCCCTAAATACTCCTTGAATTGAATTACACTGGTACGCCAATGACCTTCTCCCTCTGGAGCAAAGCAAAGCTAGTGAAAATAAATAGAAATACAGTGGATTTCTAGAGATTCTGGGGAAGGCTGAAGCTGCTTTTAAGCACTGCAAATAGAACTCAGGAACTTTAAAATAATCCTCCTGTACAAACATGAGAAGTGTTACTGCAGACTCCCAAAGGGGTATAATGATCTGAACTTAAAAATAAGACACCGAGATGAAGTAGGGTTTTGCTGCCCAGGGAACTCAAACTGCAGCTGTGTGATCAGCCACTCACAGTCCATGCTTTGGCTCCCTCTGTTGGCAGAAAAGAAGAGGCTTGTCTGTTTTTACCTGTAGGAATTCTTGGTGCAAGCTGTGTGATGGCTGTAAACTACATGTCTATTGCCTGAGATTCAGCTCTTAGATTTAGAAAAGGGGATGAGAAAGCCTACTGGATCTTTCTCCTTAGATGGAAACTAAATACAGATTTACATTCCTTTTACATGCTAACATTGCTGCCTCTAAAACCAGACTCACTACAAACCACTTATTGTCAGAGAACAGACACAGCACTTGTTCTGCCATGGCTTTCCCAGGCACCAACTGTAAGATGGAAGACAGTACACCTTGATTGCTCACAGAGCTGGTCACACAAGCCCTGGTTTTCCCACACTGTCTGGTAACCTTGTATCTTGGTAATGTTTTCCATGACAAAGACAACTACTAAAAGCAATCCAATATCTAAAAATTATTTGCTTGATTTATTAAGTGGAATTAAGGACAAACACATCTTTTCTTAACATGTGATTTCTTTTTCTATTCCCCCTTCCCAGACCTTTCACATATGAGTCTGAACTGTTAATCATGTCAATGATTTATCATTTGTGATTTGGCTCCAATGCTCCCAGAATACCTCTGTATGGTATTCCAAGGAAACATTCAGTGAGTTCAGTTCAGTTCAGTCCAGTCGCTCAGTCGTGTCTGACTCTTTGCGACCCCATGAATCGCAGCACGCCAGGCCTCCCTGTCCATCACCAACTCCTGGAGTTCACTCAAACTCACGTCCATCGAGTCGGTAATGCCATCCAGCCATCTCATCCTCTGTCGTCCCTTTCTCCTCCTGCCCTCAATCCCTCCCAGCATCAGAGTTTTTTCCAGTGAGTCAACTCTTCGCATGAGGTGGCCAAAGTACTAGAGTTTCAGCTTTAGCATAAGTCCTTCCAAAGAACACCCAGGACTGATCTCCTTCAGAATGGACTGGTTGGATCTCCTTGCAGTCCAAGGGACTCTCAAGAGTCTTCTACAACACCACAGTTCAAAAGCATCAATTCTTCGGTGCTCAGCTTTCTTCACAGTCCAACTCTCACATCCATACATGACTACTGGAAAAACCATAGTCTTGACTAGACGGACCTTTGTTGGCAAAGTAATGTCTCTGTTTTTTAATATGCTATCTAGGTTGATCATAACTTTCCTTCCAAGGAGTAGGCATCTTTTAATTTCATGGCTGCAGTCACCATCTGCAGTGCTTTTGGAGCCCCCAAAAATAAAATCTGACACTGTTTCCACTGTTTCCCCATCTATTTCCTATGAAGTGATGGGACCAGATGCCATGATCTTCATTTTCTGAATGTTGAGCTTTAAGCCAACTTTTTCACTCTCCTCTTTCACTTTCATCACGAGGCTTTTTAGTTCCTCTTCACTTTCTGCCATTAGGGTGGTGTCATCTGCATATCTGAGGTTATTGATATTTCTCCCGGCAGTCTTGATTCCAGCTTGTGTTTCTTCCAGTCCAGCGTTTCTCATGGTGTACTCTGCATATAAGTTAAATAAGCAGGGTGACAATATACAGCCTTGACGGACTCCTTTTCCTATTTGGAACCAGTCTGTTGTTCCATGTCCAGTTCTAACTATTGCTTCCTGACCTGCATACACATTTCTCAAAGGCAGGTCAGGTGGTCTGGTATTCCCATCTCTTTCAGAATTTTCCATAGTTTATTGTGATCCACACAGTCAAAGGCTTTGGCACAGTCAATAAAGCAGAAATAGATGTTTTTTCTGGAACTCTGTTGCTTTTTCGATGATCCAGCAGATGTTGGCAATTTGATCTCTGGTTCCTCTGCCTTTTCTAAAACCAGCTTGAACATCTGGAAGTTCGCGGTTCATGTACTGCTGACGCTTGGCTTGGAGAATTTTGAGCATTACTTTACATTGCAATTGCAAGGACTAGTGAAGACTCTAAGATACTACTAATGCCTGGCACATTTCCAAGTTCAAAAAAGATTAAACAAAAACACTCTGAAGTCATTTGCTATTTTAAGAGTTAATTTTGTATATGTCAGAATTTCTCCTTCCTGCATATGAGGATATTTATTTCATTAAAGAGGGCATAATGATGTTTTACATAAAGTGCTTACTGTCAAGAAACTTTATGTATTGTGGTAAAATAAAACATACAGGCCTAGCATCAGTCTGGGCTCTGGCATTGTTTGGAGAGGCAATGAACACAGGCCCTTAGCATCCCTGCACGTTCTTGCTGAGTGTGCTAAGAATGTAAGACCCTGCTCACTTGGGTCATTCTTCCAGGCTGTTTGCAGTGACCAACCTTGAAGGATTAGGGAATGTCTGTGAGACAAAGAGCCAGCTTGCTTACTGCTTGCTATAAAATGGAAGGTTCCCCAAGATCAGTATTCCTCTTATGTAATGAAACTCATTATGTGTGCAATCATCCATCTGAGCCCACCTGCTTCTTTCCTGTGAGAACTGGGGTTCAGAGAACTGATACAATTATGTTAGCACTCTGGCTACGGTGAAAGTCTTTCATCTCTGACCCAGGGGTCCTATGTGTTCTGTCAACATCCATGAAACTGGAAAGATGTCATAACTGGCAAGTAGGGTAAAACAGATGATTCTTCCAAGTTCTTGTCACACTCCAGCGGGGCCTCCCTACACAAGTCAAACTCTTTAGCTGCAGTTTCCCTTCCTTATAAAGAGGATGTAGTATCTGGCTCATAATACTGTAGTGGTTCAGTTCAGTTCAGTTGCTCAGTCGTGTCCGACTCTTTTCGACCCCATGGATTGCAGCATGCCAGGCTTCCCTGTCCATCACCAACTCCTGGAGCCTGCTCAAACTCATGTCCATCAAGTGGGTGATGCCATCCAACCATCTCATCTTCTGTAGTCCTCTTCTCCTACTGCCCTCAGTCTTTCCCAGTATCAGGATCTTTTCCAAGGAGTCAATTTTTGCATCAGGTGGCCAAAGTATTGGAGCTTCAGCTTCAGCATCAGTCCTTCCAATGAATATTCAGGACTGATTTCCTTTAAGATTGACTGGTTTGATCTCCTTGCAGTCCAAGGGACTCTCAAGAGTCTTCTCCAACAGCACAATTCAAAGGCATCAATTTTTCGATGCTCAGCTTTCTTTATGGTCTAACTCACATCCATACATGATTATTGGAAAAACCATAGCTTTGACTTGATGGACTTTTGCGGCAAA
The DNA here is from genome assembly GCF_001704415.2 of Capra hircus. NCBI lineage: Eukaryota > Metazoa > Chordata > Mammalia > Artiodactyla > Bovidae > Capra > Capra hircus. The sequence goes on from NC_030810.1 coordinate 70,907,489, forward strand.
GTAATGTCCCTGCTTTTTAATATGCTGTCTAGGTTGGTCACACCTTTTCTTCCAAGAAGAAGAAAAGCTTCTAATTTCATCTTTTAACTTCATGGCTGCAGTCACCATCTGCAGTGATTTTGGAGCCTAAGAAAATAAAGTCTGTCACTGTTTCCATTGTTTCCCCATCTATTTGCCATGAAGTGATGGGATTGGATGCCATGATCTTCGTTTTTTGAATGTTGAGTTTTAAGCCAGGTTTTAAGTCTCCTCTTTCACTTTCATTAAGAGATTCTTTAGCTCCTCTTCACTTTCTGCTATAAGAGTGGTATCATCTGCGTATCTGAGGTCACTGATACTTCTCCTGGCAATCTTGATCCCAGCTTGTGTTTAATCCAGCCCGAAATTTCACATGACGTACTCCGCATATAAGTTAAATAAGCAGGGTGACAATAGACAGCCGTGACTACTCCTTTCCCGATTTGAAACCTGTCTGTTGTTCCATGTCCGGTTCTATCTGTTGCTTCTTGACTTGCTTACAGATTTCTCAGGAGGCAGGTAAGGTGGTCTGGTGTTCCCAACTCTTAAAGAATTTTCCAGTTTGTTGTGATCCACAAAGACTTTGGCGTAATCAAAGTGGAGTGAAGTTAAATAAGAATGCACTGATCCCTGCTCTACTCGACCCTTCCTGGGTGCTTCCTCTCTCTTTAGCACTGGGATAGGGTGCGGAAGGCACGATGTAGCTAGCTGGGCAGAGTGGAACGGAGTAGACCACACGGTAGGGTGCAAACGAACCTGAAGAGATAGCACAGTAGCAGCCCCGCAATTTCTAAGTAGGCGGGCTCGGAAAACCGCAAGCTGATTGGAGCGGGGACCAGGATTTTGTATGCAAAGGCATTTGCGGGGCAACCACGCGTTTTTTACTTGGCTCGTCTATTTCAAGTGGCTTTCGGGTCGTACTGATAGGAATTACAGGGAGCATTGAAACCCTAGGTGCCCTCAGACAAATCCTTGGATTCGTGGCGACCGCGCCCTTTCGAGCAGCGGGAGCTTACCCAGCCTGTGGCTGCGCCGCCTCCCGGAAACCCCGCGGCTGCTCTCGGGTGCGCGCCCCCCGACCGCTCGCGACCGCTCACGCATGCTCCCCAAGCTCCCACGCGCGCAGGCCCTTCGCCGCCGCCGCCGCCGCCGCCGCCGCCGCCGCCGCCGCCGCCGCCGCCCACGCCGCCCACGCAGCCGCGTGCTCTGGCCGCGCGGACTCGGCGGCTGCGCTGCGCCCACAGAGCCAGCTGCCGGCGCTGGGACGACCTCTCGGAGGATGCTGCAGCGCGGGGCGCGTCGCCCCCCTCAGTCCACCAGAGCCCGGATACCTCAAAAATTCGGCTCTGGGTCTGTGGGGAGCGAAATGCAACCCAAACTCCATTTTGCCGAACCCCGCGCAAATAAACACACACAAGCATTCACACAGACGTCGCCGCGACCCGCGCCCGCCGCGGCGGATCCCGGCCGCGTGCGGCCAGGGAAGAGCTCGGGACTCGGGAGGGGTCGCTGCTCGGGACCAGCCGATAAACGGTGCGACGTAAGTGCCCGGCGTTACCGGCCCGGCTTAAAGGCGCAACTGCCGGCCCGAGGCCTGCAACGCCGGGGCGGGGCCAGGCCGCGCGGAACCGGCCGCGGGAGAGCGGGCAGGCGGGGGAGATCGGAAAGGAAAATAGCCGGGGAGGAAGAGCGCGGGCGTGATTTGTCCTCCTCGGCCAGGTACGGCGGCGCCCAGGGTGGGCGGGAGACCGGGCTGCGGCTGAGCTCAGACTCACCAGCCCGCGCCCGGCGCCCCCGCAACATCCCTTCTCTTGCAAGACTAAGCCGAGTTTATTAAAAGGCGGTCGCCGAATGAGGACGGGCGCCAGCGGCCGATGTTTGGAAGTGCCCTGGCCTCAGTGATGCAGACCAACAGTATGGGGGCGGTGGGAAGGGCGCGGGGCCGTCGCCTCTGGCTTAACAGAGCAGATGCGCGGAGACTCCAACAGGTGGCTCCGTGGCGCAATGGATAGCGCATTGGACTTCTAGAGGCTGAAGACATTCAAAGGTTCCGGGTTCGAGTCCCGGCGGAGTCGGAGGTTTTTTCCCGACCCCCGGTTTTATTTTCTACACCTGTCATTTCTCTCCTTTTCTTAAAGGGTGTACACTCGCATCGCATTCTCTGCCCGCTCTCCCTACTGCCTTCGGCTTTCTGCAGCTCTTTTTCTTCTAGTCGCTCGCACCTCTATAGTCTGTCCCTCCCCCTACTTCCCTGCCACGGTGGCTCTGGGCCAGGGCCCTGCCGACTCCGGAGCCTGATCCGGGAACTGGGAAAAGCAGCCCGTGCGGCATCGAGGCACGGTCTCGCGGTTTCGGCCTAAGCAGAGCGCGGGGATGGCCCCGTCTCGGTTGTTTCGGAGAGCTGGCTCCAGACCTCTTCGCCAGAGCCGCGATTGTAGCTGCTAGGGAGGGAGGGGCGAGCGAAGGACAAGGAAACGCGCCCACACGGTGAACAGTCCTCCAGCCCAGAAGGCTCCCGATTGTCACGAACTGGAATCCCCAGTGGGATCCTGTCACAAATACAGATTTCTGGGCGTCACCCCAGTGGGGCCCAGGAATCTTGACTTTCGAATAAGAACGCCTGCTCCTCTCCTCCATGATTCCGGTGCAAAAAGACCCAAGGTCTACTCTGCCTGTCAGCTCCTTTAGGCATGGCTATCTTACACCTCTTTACCGATTGAGCTACCGGCGAAGCCCTTCTGACAATTCATATCTTTGCGTGAGATTAGGGTTCTATCTCTACGAATGCGAATAAATCAGTGAGTGAATGAAATTTTAACAGTGCTGCAACAAACAATTTATGCAAAAAATACAAAATCCCAAATTGTCCAAAAAAGTACAGGGAAAAGTAAACATATTTGTTCTTCCTGTTTCCCAGCCCTTCAGCTCTATAAGCCATCAGTGAAAACGGTTTCTTGGAAATATTTTCAGATTTATTTTATGCACATGTCAGCATTTCTGCATCTACCCTCTTTATGTTTGTTGATGTTATTGATGTAGGTGGTTTCGCATTGCCATTGGTGATATGCTATGCTTGCTAACTCACTTATTAATGCAATAGGACTGCCTTGTTCCATTGCACCGAAGTATCATAATGATTTAATAGTCCCCAATAGTTGGCTATATCAGTGTTATGTATTTTCCTAGTGTTTCAGTGAACATCCTTATTCTTATATTAGTGTACACAAATGCAAATTTATTTGTAGGATAGATTCCTAGGAAATTGAATTGCTGGGTCAAAGGCTTGTTTGTGCATTCTTTGATAGATGTTACCAAATTGCTTTGGTAGAGATTGTATCCATTTTACTGTCGCTAACAGTGATAAAAGTGGCATTTCAAATTTGCTTAGAAGAGGAGGAATGTTCACTGTCAGTGATTCTGAGACAAAATTCCCACTTCAGTCCTTTTACAGAGGTATATTTCAGATGAAAATACAAATAATATGACCATCAAAAGCACTAAAATAAAATGTGATGAAGTTATTTAATAACTTAAGCGGTACAACTCCAAACCTAGAAGCCACTAAAAAATCACTAATAAATCCAAATATATGGATTTCTGTAAGACAAAAAATAAAATACCATAAACAAAATCAAAAGACAAACTGGAAAAGAACAATTGTAATACATATCACAAAAAAGGGCTGGTTTCTTTAGTGTGTAAAGAACACCTGCAAACCAATAAGCAAATGACCAATGATGGAATAGAAAAATGACCAAACCCACCAAACACACAGTAGGTGTCTAGAAAATATATTTGGGTTTGTTTTCTTTTAAATAGACATTATATTTTGGCTCTAACTTCTTTTTCTAAAGTTAAATCTGATAGTTTTGTAGACAACCAAGTTTCCTGTGCTATTTATTAGTTGCACTAAAGTACTCACCTACCTTTCTTATTTAAAAAAATGTTAATAGACATACAGTTGATTTACAGTGTTGTGTACAGTATAATGATTCAGTTATATATAAAAATATTCTTTTTTCACATACTCTTCCAGTATAGGTTATTATGAGATATTGAGCATGGTTCTGTGTCTACTGTTATTTTGTATATAGAGGTCTGTATTGGTTAATCCCAAGTTTCCCTCTCCCCCTTACCTTTTTGGTAACCATAAATTTGTTTTCTTTGGCTGTGAGTCTATTTCTGTTTTGTAAATAAGTTCATTTGTATCGGTTTTAAAAAATGCATATAAGTGATACCATATGCTATTTGTGTTTCTCTGTTTGACTTAATATGATAATCTCTAGGTCCATCCATGTTGCTGCAAATGGCATAATTTCATTCTTTTTTATGGCTGAGTAATATTCCATCATGTGCGTGTATGTGAATACCACATTTTCTTTATCCATTCATCTGTCAGTGGACACTTAGGTTGCTTCCATGTCTTGGCTATTGTAAACAGTACTGCAGTGAACATTCGGATGCATGTATGTTAATTCAAATTAGAGTATTCTTCAGATATATGCCCAGGAGTGGGGTTGCTGGATCATATGACAACTCTGTTTTTAGTTTTTAAGGAACCTCTAGTGGTCTCCACAGTGACTACACAAATTTACACCCCCCCCCCCCACACAATGTGTAGGAGAATTCCTTTTTCTGCACACACTCTCCAACATTTATTATTTGTATACTTTTTAATGATGGCCATTTTGACTGGTGTGAGATGACACCTCACTGTAGTTTTGATTTCCTTTTCACTAATAATTAACCACATTGAGCATCTGTTCATGTGACTGTTGGCCATCTGTATGTCCTCTTTGGAGAAATGTCTGTTTAGGTCTTCTGCCCATATACTGATTGGGTAGTTTTTTTGATCTTCTTAAGCTGTATGAGCTGTTTGTATATTTTGGAAATTAATCTCTTGGTAACATTGTTTGCAAATAATTTTTATACTCTATAGATTGTCCTTTTATGGTTTTCTTTGCTTTGCAAAAGCTTTTAAGTTTAATTAGGCCCCATTTGTTTATTTCTGTTTTTATTTTCATTACTCTAAGAGACAGGTCCAAAAACATTCTGTAATTTATGTCAAAAAGTGTCCTATCTTTTCCTCCGTGAGTTTTATGGTATCTGGTCTTACATTTAGGTCTTTAATCCATTTTGAGTTTTTTATACAGTGTTCAAGATGTTCTAATTTCATTCTTTTACAGGTTGCTGCCTAGTTTTCCCAGCACCACTTATTGAAGAGACTGTCTTTTCTTCACTGTATATTCTTGCTCCTTTGTTATAGATTAATTTTGACCATAAGTGAGTGAGTTTACTTCTGGGCTTTCTGTTCTGTTTCATTGATCTGTGGGTCTGTTTTTGTGCCAGTTATCATACTGTTTTGATTACTGTAGCTTTGAAGTATAGCCTCAGGTCAAGGAGCTTGACTCCTCCAGCTCTGTTCTTCTTTCTCAAGATTGTTTTGGCTACTAGGGGTCTTTTGTGTTTCCTAGAAATTTAAAATTTTTTGTTCCAGATCTGTGAAAAATGCCTTTGGTAATTTGATAGGGATCACATTGAATCTGTATGTTGCCTTGGGTTATAGAGCCGCTTTAACAATATTGATTCTTCAGTCCAAGAACATGGTACATCTTTTCATGTCTTTCATCTACGTCTATAGTTTTTGGGGTACTGGTTTTTGTATCCTTTGGTAAGTTTATTGCTAGGTATTTTATTATTTTTGGTGTGATGGTAAATGGGATTGTTTCCTTAATTTCTCTTTCTGCTATTTTGTTGTTAGTGTATAGAAATGGAACAAGTTTCTAGATATTAATTGTGTATCTTGCAACTTTACTGATTCACTGATGAGCTCTGGTAGTTTTCTTGTGGCACCTTTGGCATTTTCTGTGTCCAGCATCATGTCACCTGCAAACAGTGACAGTGTTAGTTCTTCCTTTCCAATCTGGATTCCTTTCATTTCCTTTTCTTCTCTGATAGCTGTATCTAGGGTGTCCAAAACTATTAGTATGTTGAATAAAAGTGGCAAGAGTGGGCGTCCTTGTCTTGTTCTTCATCTTAGAGGGAATGCATTCAGCTTTTCATCAGTGAGGATATTAGCTGTGGGTTTGGATGTGTGTTCTGTTTCAGCCCTCTGAATTATGGATCCCAGGCTGGAACAGCACAAGATGGGAGGCTGGATGACCAGTTCAGGGCTGTTGAGGTCATCTAGGTAAGAAAATGATGAGGGCTGGAACTAGGGAGGGGGTTTGGAGAGAGGGATGAGTATACAAATTGAGAGAGATTAAAGGAAGCCAAATTGATGGGACTTGATGAATTAAGTGATATATAGAGGGGCAGGGGCAGTCAGAAAAAAACTCCCATTTCTAACCAGGGACTGTGGGTGGATGCTGAAAGAGTCACGAAGGAGACAGACAGAGAAGTGGGTCAAGTTCAGATTTCTTGAGGTCTCTGAGGAACATCCTGGAGAAGATGTACAGTGGCAGTTGATATGCAATGCCAGGTACATAGCAAGCTCTCAGTAAATACTTACCGAATGAAAGGACTAAAAGGAAAGTAGGTATTTAGGGAAAGAGGGAAGAAAGAGGTGGTCTAGAGCTCAGGAGGCTGATCTAGGCTTGAGATTTAAAATTCATTCACCTGCAGATGGCACTTGAAGCTCTGGACCATGTGAGGTCATGCGGGGGAGTGTAGATGGTGTATGGAGAGATGAGGATTGAAGACAAAAACCTAGAGACAGACAGTTGAAGGATAGCAAAAGAATGAGTTCTTCAGAGAGAACAAAAAGAGTAGCCAGGGAGGTATTAATAGGAAGAAATCCAGGAAGAAGCATTATCTCCGAAAACAGATGGAGTAAGTTTCCTCTTGAGGAGGACTGAGTCAAGAGGAAAAGGAAGACATCTCACATTTTTCTAAACACCTGCTTCATGATAGCAACTTTATTTAACCCTTGCCATTTAATTATCCCCCCAACCCTAAAAAGCACAAAATCTCCCCATTTTACAGATGAGAAAATTGAGGTGAAAAATGTTATGGGGGTAAGGTGAAAGGATTAGCCTAAGCATGATGGAAGAGTGTCTGCCCTTCTAAGGCAAGCAGGAAGTGGGCAGAGCTTAAAGCATGAAGATAGAGAAGGGAAAATTATAGGTTTCCATGTTTGAGGACCTGTTTCCTTTGTGCCCTCTTTCACTGCTCTGTGTCACACACTCAGAATTCAGGAAGGTATTGACAAAGTGGGAGCTCTGCCCCAAAGGTGGAGACATTCCTATCTTAATGCCACATAGAGCCAGTACAGACCTAAAAGACCAGGGGCTCAGGGAGGTTTCATTCCAGCTTCCTCTTGATCTGAGGCTTTCTGTATCAAAAAATTAAAAAAAACATTTTACAACTTCATCCACCTTCTATGGCAGCTACTCGATCAGGAGACCCAGGCTCCTTATTCTTCCATCTTCAAAATGCAACTTCCACCTCATGGTCCAAGATGATTGCTGCTGCCCCTGCTGTCAGGTCAGCATGCTAGTTAGTGGGGAGAAGGTAAAGGGACAGAGCCTCATTTCAAGCTCACCTTTCTTTGAGGACACCTCCCAGAAGTTGCACAAACCACGTTCATTCACATCCCATGGAAAGGTGGGACTATTCCCAGCTAAAAATCATATGTTCTGTTAACTGTAAAAGAAAGGGGAAAAATCCAGCAGTTTCTGCCGGTGATGCTGAAATAGGTATGCACATAGCTGTAGTGCATAGCTAAAATGAAAGTGGAACAGAATTATACATATATATTAGCTCTGTGACTTTAGGCAGGTTACTTAATTTCTCTGTGCCTCAGTTTCTTCATTAATAAAATGATGAGGATAATAGTAGGACTTATCTCCTGGGTTTACCTAAAGGTTACCTAAATTGTTATATATGTATGTACGTTTCATACATATGTACATACATACATAATGGTTACATAAAATAAGTTGTAAGTCCTTAGAAAATGCCCGGCACTTAGTAAGTGCTATAGTGTTTATTAAAAACAAAGTAAAAATAAGCAGAGTCAAATGGGAATTCCAAGGATGCACATATTGGTGGGGAAAAAACAAAAAGTACTTTATGAAGAAATGTAGGACATCAGCTCATTGATGCCTGGAATGGTCTTATTCCTTCCCTGGGCACCCTGAGCCCCTGGGCCTGTTGACTTGCACAGAGAAGATGCTCAAAGTACTGGTTTCTGAATGGGTTTGAAAGGTTAGTAGTATTTTTTTAGGTGGGTTGGAGGCAAGGAAAATAGTCTAGGTGGAGTTAACCGTATGAACAGAAATAAAAGGTGAATGCTTACCGTATCCAGCACAGTAGCTAGTGTGCAGAGCATGGTATATCAGCTAGTTTGGTTTGGCTGAAATCTGTCAGTTGGGTCCAGGCAGAAAGACACATCACTTTAGGAAATGTAATATGGGGAACTGTCACATAGGTGATCAAAGTGTAGGTAACCCAGAAATTCCAACAGTAGGAAACCTCTTATCACTCCTAGTGCCAGCGGGACATGGGAGGAGGTGTTGTTCCTAGAACCCAGAATCCTGAGTGGTGGGGGACTGCCTGGTGGGAGCTGGGAAATGGCAGAGCTGCAACCCAACCCAAGCCAGAGAGGGAAAGAAACACCCTCTTCCCTTCTTCTGTCCTCCTCTCAGGTCAGTGTCTCACTGGAAAGTCAGTTTGGCATCTGGGAAATATTTCTTGAAGCCCAGAGCAGAGCAGTGAGAGAAACAGGCAGATGACCAGCAAAAAGGCAGTTTGGAGCATAGGCAGGGCAGTGAGGAACATAAGCCTGTGGTGGTGTCCTTTTATGGAGTCTTGAATGTCAGATCTTGAACGCAGGGGTTGCCTCATATTTTGTTAGGCAGAGGTAGGCCACAGAACGTAAAAAAGCAAAGACATTGTTCAAACCATTTTAGGAAGACTTCCCCAATGGGGAAGATGGAGAACAGGGAAATAGTAGCTTCCCTTTGAGTACCTGTCATGTGCCAGGTATGGTGCTAAACATTTATCTCAGAAAGATGATGTGTCTGGTTCTGGATATGCTGAGTGAGAGAGGACATCACAATAACATGGATGGGCATATTACAGAGTTAATAGGAAATTTGCATCTGAAGCAGAGGTGTAGAGATGTAAGGGTGGATGGACCTCCCTGGTGTACTGAATAAGACTCTGCCTGTTGATGCAGGAGACATGGGTTCGATCCCTGGTCCAGGAAGATTCCACATGCCGTGAGCAACTAAGCCCATGCATCACAATTACTGATGCCTGCGTGCTCTAGGGTCTACGAGCCACAACTACGGAGCTCGCATGCTGCAACTACTGAAGTGTGCACCTAGAGCCTGTGCTCCACAAAAAAAGAAGCCACATTGACAAGCCTGCTCTCCCCAACTAGAGAAAACGCATATGCAGCAACAAAACTAAGTGCAACCAAAAACAAATTATTTTAAAAAAGCGATGTTAGGATGGAGACTTTGGTGTTTTCTGCAGAGAAGTGAGAGCAAAGCAGGAGAGGGAGAACAAGACATTCAAGTTAGACAGTATAGAGGAAGAAGATAAGAGGGCAGGCATTATGGAAGACTAGCAAGCAGTGGGCAGAGTAAGAAAACCAGTGAAGAGCAGAGAGATAGGAGAAGCAGAAAGTTTATCTTCCTGCAGGCACCAAAAGAGGCTGGAGCTTCAAGAAGGAAGGGTCAGTAATGTCAAATAACATTTCCTGGCCAGAAGAGATGAAGACAAAGATAAAAGCTATTGAATGCAACAGCTGGATGCGTGGAGGAATGGTTTCTCTTGATGGATTAAGTCACAGAAGGAACAGTGGGTATTTCCTTGGCTGGGAGTGGCAGGTGCAAGTAACAGGAAAAAAAAAAAAAGAGTAAAGGGATAAAGAAACTGTAGAGATAAAGAGGTTCTCACCAATGGATCCAGATTGATTAGGGAGGAGAATGTATCCTGATGGGGGTGGAGGACTGGGAGGGTGAAATACTTGAGATCAAAATTCTTCATAGTCTTTGGAGTCTACAGGACTTTGGAGCCACCTCAGATAATTCCAAAGTGCAGTCAAGGTTGGGTTAGAGTGAACTGGAGGGACTGGGATAGTCAAAGTCCAGAATCTTGACCACTGAACAGTTTCAAGCAGTGAGTCTAAGTCTATGATGGAGATTGACTGAGGTGGAGTGGAAATAGGGTGACTAGAATTGATGAGACTGAGCCTGAGAAACTGCAGGCTTGTCTTGGTTCAGTTGCCTTTGGACAGATCAGGATAATGATTTTCACTACAGGAAAAACCAAGAGTCAACCTTAAAGGACTACAGTCAGGTAAAACGTGACAGGGTTGAGTCATGATTCAGCAGTCACCGAAGCACGAGGAGAGGCGCTGGGCCAGCTGTGTGCTCTCTTCCCCTCACTTGGACATCCACCTCCCCCCTGGCAGGTGGGGGCAGCGGACAGTTGAAGCAGGTTAAGTGGCAGACTTGGCTGGAAGGGCAGATGTTACAGCTACATCAGCCGAAGTTTGGGTGAGCTTTACATTATAGAATTAAGCCGTGGCTTGTTCTCCTAGCTCTCGTTTCAGAGCCAGCCATTTTGATTTGTATATACATAAAAATGTATACACACAGATTTGAGGGAAAAAATAGATTTTCCTGATAAAACCTTAACATATAAATTTTATTAACTAGAGTGTGTGCCTTGTTTTTGTTCTCTTAGTGCATTACTCCTGTGAACTTCCCTGAGTTACGGGGGTGGAGGAGTGGATGTAGGAGGGAGGGACTGAAAACTTCATATACACATTTCTTCATATAGATGACTGCAAGCACATATTTCTCTCCTGCCACTGAGAAAGGTTGAGGAACACCTCTCAGTCATTTGTAATTGTCCTCACTGTTTTGGGGAGCTAAAGTTCATATGGTAATTGACCTAAATCTAATTATAGTTTTCATAATCCACGTTTCACTTTTCTTCCCTTGATGAACATGACCTCAGAATTTGAGTACATGGCATGGGATCTGAGGTCAAGATTTTGGCACCTGAACCATACCAGCTTCTGCTTTGCAATTCTGCCCAGGAGGTTGTAACCATAAGGAAGATGAATCAATGGAAAACAAAGTATACCACTCACATAATAGCTTTACAAGAGCACCGTGACTGCAGACTTCTCAGTTAAGCTGCAATTGAATGACTTATGCCCCAGTCATCCCCTACCTTTCATAGAGAAAGCCTGGCTTAGGAAAGCCCCAATTCTCATTTCCCACCTCATTTCGAAGAGAGAATGATAGGCCTGCCCACTAACAGGGCAAGAGTGACTGCAGATGGTTTCTGACCTGTTAATACATCAGCCCTGTTTATTTGTGAAAGTATAGCATAATGGGTATCTCGGACTCACCTCACTCTGGTTAGCAACTCCTCTTTCCTTAGGAGGGGTAACTGGGAAGGAGGCAGATGGAGAAGAGCAGGACTTCTAAATTCTGAGCAGTGCCACACAAAAGGTGTGGGTCATGTTTTGGTTTTCTAGCCAATTTCTATGCTGCTGTTTAGTCGCTAAGTCGTGTTCCACTCTCTTGCGACCCCATGGACTATAGCCCACCAGGCTCCTCCATTCATGGGATTCTCCAGGCAAGAATATTGGAGTGAGTTGCCATTTCCTACTCCAGGGGATCTTCTGACCCAGGAATCGAACACACGTCGCCTGCAGGTGGGAGGCGGGTTCTTTACTGCCGAGCCACTGGGGAAGCCCTTCTATGCTGTACTACCATTAAACTGAAGATAAATTTCAAGAATGTGTTAAGCCTTCGAGATCGGCTCAGCAGCCAGCTGAATGACCTCATTTGATACCATGTGGAGTACAAGCCACCTAGCCCAGCCCTGGCAGGCTGAATCATGAGATTGAGTAAAACAGTGGCTGTTTTGAATCAGAGTCTTGGGGCAGTTTTTTACAGTGATAATGAATGAACACCTATCACCTGAACCTATACGTTCCCCCCTTCTCACAGCTGGTGTTCAGTGTTTATTGGTAACTTTACATTTCAGAACCACCTCTATAGTTATCTCAACTCACATTTCATAGTTTGAAACATTCCAACTCTGATAAAACACTGATCTGCTTAAGATAAGTCATGCTACTGACCCTGCTTCAGGGAAATTATTATAATTTGAATGCATTCTGTCTTCATTTTTAAACAGTGAGACCTGAATTTTACATTCTAGTCAGATGCTTTGGGGAGTTTTTTAAAATAATTTTGCTTCAATCTTAACTGCATGCTTTCAATAAGATACTGTAGATGGTTATTCTAAACAGTAGTTGTCATTACTTGAGAGACTGAACTGAATGAGTACCTGCACATATTCCAGAGATGGTACTGAAAATTTTTTCAGGAGTTTTTCTTATATTTGCTATATTTAGAATGCAACCCCTTGAATTTATCCCAGTTGCTCAAAGTTTCATTAAATGTTTCTGTACAGCCTTTCTTCCTTTTAAAAGCCTGCTATTTATTCTCTGAACAACCAACCATGGCTTGTAGTCTGACAGCCTTGTTAGGGAACCCATGAGACATTTCCTCGGGTTTTAAAAATAGGTATAATGGTGTTTCTCTAAAGCAGTTGTTTTTAATCTCATGGCAGAACACTGAACAGAGCTGATTTTTGTGTTAAGATTCTAGGAAGTCGAGAACCTGCCTTCATCAACTGTTGTTTTCTAATTTCTTCCATCTTCATTTTCCTTTCCCTAATTTCCTTACTTAAGGAAAAACAACACCCCCCCCCCCCCCCAAAGAAACCAACAGCAAGACCACCAAAACTAGCACTGTAGACTATCTTTTTAATAAGTTGTCTTAAAAGCATTTCAGGTGTCTTTCAAGAGCTCCTTAAGGTATTCTGAAGGCTCTTCTTTCATTACACTGTATCAGCACTTAGTACACTTTTTAATGCTTTTCAGTTGAGAAGTCATGGTACTTCTGATAGTCATTAGCCTTCAAATAAATAGCTCCAGTAAGTGAACTGAGTTTAGTTGACATAAGCCAAAGACACTAAACCTGTTTCTCAATGGTGGTTTTGCTTAAAAAAAAAAAAAAAAAGATAAATATATCCATTATTCAAGTATAGATTTTTGTGGAAGCCTGAGGCACTAAGAGACTTCCTTCTCATCTTTACGTAGATATACTTTGATACTGTTTTGAAGATTTAAACTTGTGAAGATCGTTATCTGAGATACTGCTATGCATCTTACCAGTTTTAATCCCTTAAAGTAAATGTTAATAAAGGTGACTTAAATTGATTTCCAGTTGAAGTATTTCAGTTTATTTCAGTATTTCACTGAATAAGGTATTTTACATTTGTTAATAACTCTCTACTTTGTTCCAAGTTATTTATGTGACATAAAAAAATTCACAAATAAAGGGACTTCCCTGGTGATCCAATGGTGAAGTCTCCATGCTCCCACTGCAGTGGGTGCAGGTTTGAAACCTGGTCAGGCAGCTTCAGATTCTGTATAATTTGCAGTGCAGCCAAAAAAAAAAAAGACTGCAATATCCTGGAAAAGACAGATTATTAAGGTAAAAAACTAAGAAAATCTGAATAAAGTATAAACATAAAAAAAATACACACAAAATAAAGAATCAATGGAGACAAAAAAAGCATGTTACAATGTAACTGTAAGTAAATAACAGTGGACCCCTGAACAACACAGGTTTGAACTGGGTGGGTCCACTTACACATAGATTTTCCAATAAATCCATACTAAAGTACTACATGTTCTGCAGGAGTTGACCAGTTGGTTCGCAGATGTAGAACCGTGGGTATAGAGGGCCTACTTTAAGTTTTTGACTTTCAGCTGCTTGGGGCTCAGAGCCCCTCACCCCTTTGTTCAAGGGTCAGCTATCCTCAGAATACATTTTGTGAGCACCTCTAAGGTGGGTTAGCGAGGCTGGCACCTAGGTTCAGTTCTCTTCCTTATCACTGCTTCCCAATCTAGAAAGCTCAAATGCTGCCCTGTGTGGGAAGGATTGGAGATTTCCAATTTTGTGTTCCCTGTAAATGCACTATAGTGTTCCAAATATCTGTCATAACTGCAGTTTTGAATACCAGATAATTCAACCTTTTCTAGCATTCATGAGTCAGAAACCAGCATGCAAGTTACAAATAGATAAAAAGTTGACCCATCCCCTTGAGCCTGAGAAAAAACTGGGTAAATTCTCAGTTGCACAGAGAAACACAATACAAAAGGGCCACCAGTCTTGAGTGTTCCAACACCCTAGTAGCATGAGTTGAAGAAACATTCCGCTAAGAATGTCTCCTTCTGGAAGAACGTGTATGGGGTAAATGCTTGTTTTGATAGTTAATTCTCTCATATCAGGTCCTTAATGTAAAAACTTAATACTCTTGAAAAAGCTTTACTATAAAAGAGAACAGATACAGATGCTTCCCTCACTCCGCCTATAAATGTCATTTAGTTTTATTATGAGGCTGCTTGTGATCCTAAGCAGTAAACACAAAATAGGAAGTTTCTTATTTACTGAAATCCCAAGAAAGCAGTATGGTAGAAAATAGAGGTCCTGTGTGAATAACGACATAAAGGAAGCAATAAGCCACCAGGAAGCATGAATAGAAATGACTAGTGTTCCTTGGGTGTCATGAGTTGCTTAGCCAGGATGCATATTTCTGCCACTGGAGACTTTACCTCCTGGCCAAGTTAAAATTATTTGAATACTATTCACTGGAACACAGCATTGAATATGGATGAAAATCTAGATAAAAATCTATCTTACCTCCTGTTTCAGTTGCTAAGGAAAGAAAATAGCTCTCCTGCTTCTACCTTTAACCTAAACTTTCCAAGCAGTCTCTTTTAAGTCCTTTTCATAGCTTCATTTAGTTCTTTGGTCATGTATTAACATACACATGCTCCAACACTTATAACATTTCTTTGATTTCAACTATGACTTTTACACTTGCAGCAAGATCTCTGCATCCCAGCTTTACCAGTTTTCTGGATTTGAATGTGCAACTGGCATAGGGCATCATCTCCTATGCATCTCTCTATGTAATAATTACAGTATTGCTTATGTAGCTCTGAAAATACTACTTTAAATTTTTTGAATGTTAGCAAACTTTGTATTTTCTAAATATTTTGATTGAGGTTCTTTTCCTTTTTGCCCTCCTCAAAGGGTCTAAACATGAGTGGATCTTTTGTAGACACACCTATTTTTATTCCGGGTGGCATGTGACTGATTCTTTCTCAAATCAACTTTTTAAAGAGAAATCCCCCCAACAGGGCCGGTCTATGTTACTTTATGTGACGGTCATGCTAATTTTTAAATTATCTTTAGTAAATAAATAAAGAGGAGGTTTACAATTTTGTGATTTGCTTGGTGAATCTTAATTACGGAACTTCTTCTTCTTTCGAAACTTCTTTCCTGCTGCATTTGCTGCCTTTTCAGCCATTATCTCTGAGTACTTCCTTCGGTTATATCTAAAAAGAAAAACCAAACCTTTAAGTTCTAAAGTATGACACTCCAGACATTAGAAGTTAATGTAACTTTTTGGTGGTGTTTGGGGGGCAGAGGGGGTGGGGGTGATGGGCAGGTGCTTCTAAATTTTTTATTTTTGCATTTTCACTATCCAGCACACCTGTACCGAGTCCCATCATGAATAAGAAGCCACACTAGGCGCTGGAGACAGAGCAGTGAGCTAGCCAGCTGCAGTCCCTGCCCTCAGAACTTGTAGTCTAGTAAGAAAAATGTGGCCATGGAAGAGGCAGGCTTTTGGAAACTTTCATTCAACCACTAGAGACCCATGCTGTAATTTCTGAGACTGCTATCATGAAGATTACAAAATGCAGGTCAATATATGAAGTAAGCAAAGACTCAATCACCTTGTACCCGACACCTCTGTGGGACAGAAAGACAGGCTTAAGAGAGAGGAAAATGGGAGGAAATCTGACAGTTTGAACATGGGACTGAAGGGAGAAAGTGGTGTTAAGGACTTGCCCTAAGGGATGGAGGGCAATGCCATTCAGTCAGGAGAAACAGGACACTGGGAGGGGACTAGACGGGAGACCCCAAGTTAGCTCTCAGAGGGGCTTATGAGATACTCATTAGATGTTCCTGAGGCAGCAGCAGGTTATGTGGCTCTGGACTCAGAAGAGATCCAGACTATACATACATTTGAAAGTCAACAGTATATAGATTAATACAACTTTGTGGGGATGAGATTTCCAGGGAGAGAAATAAGCGAGAAAAGAGCATTGCTTATTTCTAAAAGTTTCACCATTACCCAGAATCATGAAAAAGTTTACATAACACTTGAATTAAATTTGTCTTCCATGCCTATATATTAACCTAATTTTTAAAATCCCTGATGAATATTTTCACTTTTGCTATTAAACCAGTCTGGAAGTTCAGCAGAAGTTTCTATATGAGGCATGCTTTTAAACCTATGCTATACACATACCTGCTTCAAGGACATTTAAACATACTTAACTGCCCCCATCTCGGGGCGGGCGGGGGCGGAAATCCAGCTGCATTCACTAGCTGTGCCTCTCTCGTCTTGCTCACAATTATTTCTTCAATTTACTCTCAAGTACCGTCCAGTCTAGTTTCCTCCCCACCACTCCCCTAAAAACTCCTGACAAGGTTATTGTGACGTCCACATACTAAATTCAGAGGAAGATCTTAGTTCATAGCTCACTTGCATTCTCAGCAGCATTTATTCCTGTTAACCACTCCCTCTGGCTTCTACCCGCCTGTAATACTCTCTTTCCTTGACTTCTTCGACACTGCTCTCCTGGTTTTCCTCCTGCCTCCCTGACTTCTTTCCTCGTCTCCTTTGTGGGTTCCTCCTCTAGTCAGTCTCATTTCCTTCTAAAGCAGTGGTTCTGAATCAAGAATGCTTATGTACACCAGGGAACATCTGAAAAACGTTTGAAGACATCTTTGAGTGTCATGAATTGGGAGGGAGGGGAGTGTGCTACCAGCATCTAATGGGCAGACACCAGGGATGCTGTTAAAGATCCTACAGTGTACAGTCCTCCCTAAGAATTATACCACCCAATATACCTAATAGTTCTGTTGAGAAACTGTGCTAAAGCATTTAAAAATTATCTTGAATTTAAAGTTTTTGCACATTCTAAAGGAAAACATATATTATAAAATGAAACATAAATTCCTTTACCTTCTGAACTCAGAATCAGCCAGCAGTTCCTCCACGATAGTTCTCTTCCTTTGTTTCTTAGGAAGTCGTGAATGGTAGAAGTCAGCAGGATTGTCAACAATGGTTCCAATCTATGAATGAATGGTTGAAATAAGTCATGTAATACCTGAAAGCCAAGCTGTTTTCATATCTCAGGGGAGCTCTAACAAAATTTATAGAAAGGAATGGAAAACACAGCTTATATTTTACCAGTATTAAAGTTAGTTTTGCCATTTCTTAAAAAAAATCACTTATTCAACCTGCACTGGGTCCTACTAGTGACATTTCTTCATTAAAATTTTTGAGTAAAACTAAAATTCCTTCTATGTAAGTGCTAGACTATAAATTCTTGATGAATAGTCTAAATAGAGGAAAAGTGGGACAGATAAAAATAACACCTTTTTAGTTTTCCAATTTAACAAGATTGATACACACATTCTATTATATACCTGTTAGACCTCCTAGGTTATCATAAATGCTGCCAGCTTAGAACCTTCTTACTGAACACTTGGC
This sequence comes from Capra hircus, assembly GCF_001704415.2. Classification (NCBI taxonomy): domain Eukaryota; kingdom Metazoa; phylum Chordata; class Mammalia; order Artiodactyla; family Bovidae; genus Capra; species Capra hircus. The sequence continues at coordinate 70,925,192 of NC_030810.1, forward strand.
ATTTGTTCATACATTCAAATAAAATATACAATGTCTGCTATGTGCCAGGGTTAGGGAAACAAAGAGTAACTGGTCCCTGCCAGTGAGTGGCCAGTTTTATAGAAGATCCAAAGGGACACGGCTAAAAATGAAAGCATAACCTAGTATTATGTTGAACAAAACACTCTAGATTCTCTGAAAACAAAGTGGCCAATTCTACCAAATGGAGGTAAAGAAGGTTTCACAAGGATGACATTTTCGCTTGGGTTTGTATGGGTAAAATTTCACCAAGCAAACATGGCAGAGCCAAACACTAAAGTCAGAATGACTAGGTCATCGGTGCATATCCTGAGAAGACTGAGCAGCTGAGTGTGTTGGAGCTTAGAGGGCTATGTGACCAAAATAAGGATTAGTGAACTGGTGTGGGTGCAGATTGTAAAGGGCTACATCACAGGATAGAGATTCTATCCTACAGGTTATAAAGAATCACTGGTGGTATTACTGAATATCTTGATACCACTGAGGTGTATCATTAGTATACGGTACACCCATCTTACAGGTCCCATATTTAGAGAGCTGATCTGGAAACCTAGTTACCATTTGGAACACTGTCTTTCAATGAGGAAAGCCATTACAGGCTGATGGCTATCTGAACTGGGTTCTGGCCATTATTATATGGTCCGAGCAGATATACACTGTAAATACACATTTAAGAGGAAACAAGTCACTATAGTGTTTCCCAGACTAAAATCCTCAGAACATCACTACTATTATTCTGTTTGCTTCATACCTGGAAGTACTTAGGGAAGCCATCTCTATCATTTTTCTTGTAAAACCTTTTTGGGTCCATGCTAGCTCTCATCTTCAGTGCTTTGAGATCATTTTTCAGTTCATCTGTCAGTTCTGGCGCTTTCATACCAAACCATCCATCACCTGCTGTTTTTTGTCGCTCTTGCTGAAGTTCAAAATTTCAAAAACAATTAGAAAATTCTAATTTTTAATAAGTAGTATATAACTACACCTCATTTCAATATTATGAAGAAAATTTCATGAATTAAAAACAAGTAAGGTTACTTTACAGGAATGTATGTATTAGTCTCCAGATACACCTTTCATAAAATGAATTAAATGACAAAAATCCATTTCTCTTGATACATTAGACACAGCACTATCAGTGTCATAAATGAAGACTCCTTAAAATTAATTTTGTATCTCAGTAAGAACTGCTAACTTGTTGGGAGAATAGCCAACAATGTCGATTTTTTATTGTCTGAGATATCCTACAAGATGTAAAGTATAAAAACATTCTTACTTCTGGAGCCTTTCTGTACACATTTAACATTTTTATTCAGTGACCCAGTTGTCTCTTAAGAGTTACCCTCTCCAACATGCCCAGAATTTGTGTTATTTCTAAAATTTAAAACCTTTCTATTTTTTGGAAAATTTACAGCAAGTTATTTGCTTAATTTCATTTTTTTGTTCATCAGCAAATATTAGTTTACTACCTGCCAGGGTGCTCTGGTCATATCAGTGACATTACTGGAGCACCATCCTCAAATTTCCTCGTGTACCATCCATAATTTCTTTATGCTTACTAGTTGAAATGGAAGTAGTCCCCTGTATTTTGCTCAAGAAATTCCTTGCTCCCATTTGGCAGACTAAATAGGCTGGTGTTTTTAGCTGGTTACATTACTTCAAGAGCCAGCAACAGAGTTCCCAGCCTTCTGTGAACAGTACCTATAAGCCACGACACTGTATGGTGTGGACAGTGACCTCATATACTGGCTGCCACTGTTTTTAATGAAGGGAAAAAAGATTGGATACATTGGTGTATCCAAATGCACCAATCGCTGCACTTTCACTTTGTGAAAATTTACATGAAATGTGTTTATGAAACCATATTTTATGGGCTCTTAGACATTTGTGATAATTTTCTTTGGAAACATATTTTAATTGTACAACCATGTTAGACAAGCTGAATATATATATAATCAAACACATTAAATGCTCTAAGAAAGAATCACTGTACTTACTCTGCGTTTTTTCTGAAGTTTATATTTTGATTCACTATATGGTGGGACACAGTAGTTTTTTTCAAATTCAGGAGTAATGACAGTTTTCTGCAGAAGCTACAAATATATTAAACTGGTTTTAAAATAATGTCAAAATGTCAGTATTTTTTCAACATTTTTGCCTTAAAAAAGAAACATCTCCCACACTGATGACTCCAGATACATTAACCTTCTTTATAGACAGACATACTACTGCAAAGTTGTTCCTGTTCTTAAATCTATATATAAAAATAAAAATGCTTTAGGAGACAAATTGAAGGGTTATTTTAGGGTATCTATAAAATTAATATTCATCTCAAATTTCTTTTTCTAATTTGAATTTGCATACATCAGACATACTTTAATGTGTCCACTCGCATTTCATTGGTTTGCAACCAGCTACCTGCACCAACCAACTGGAAAATAAAGACAACAGAAACAATGCTATAGTGTTCTGGAACTTCCTGAAAAAACAAACACACACACACCTGACTAGCCTAAGTTCTTTTGATGTTGACAAAACAGCTTTATGTGATCTGAGACCAGCTAGACTACTGATAAGAACAGCAGTATAGATTTTGATTAAACAACACATGCTTTTAATGGTACACCAATTTAATCATGCCATCAAGCAAATCTGCTTTCTGCAACTCAACAACATATCAAAGATATTCTTTCAATGTCAATTCATGCAAAGATCAACTTCATTCATAGCTGTTAAGCACAATTTTTCTTGATACTTAGTTTAACAGTCTCCATTAAATTTTTTCCATTAAATATTATAAACATCATCTCTGAATACTTGTTATTATTTCTGTAAAACAGATTCCAAAATGTGTCATTTAAATTTTGATAGGTACCACTAAATTGCCTTGAATCCAAGTAGCATAAACTCCTACCAGAAGTTAATTAGTACCTTTTTTTTTTTTTTAAACATAGCTAACACTGGTGATTATCTCTGTGTTTTGTCAGTGGTACCTCATGAATGTTTCCATTTGCTGCTGATCATCTTTTTGTGTGTTTGTTTTTAGCTGTGTTTAAGTCTTCTTCTGTGGAATGCCTGCATTTGTTTGGGAGTGGGGGGTGGTGTTCTTTTTCATTTTTATACAAGGTTGTGTTCTTATTAATTTGAAGAATTATATTCTGTATCTTAGTGGTATTAAACCCATGGCCTTTTACTTATCTTTGTTTAGATGTTTTTAATTGTGTAAGTTTAAAAACTTTATGCAGTCAAATATGTTAATCTTTTCTGAAATGTCTTCTGCATTTTTTGATTACTTGCCTAGGGTAATTAAATACTGTCTTAATACTGTGTATGTGACTAAAAGGAACCGCAGCCTCATTAGTCATTTCCCTAGAACAAGAACTAAAGACAGTTCACAGAGCCGTTAGCCCGCAAAACAGTTCGCAGGAACGCAGCAAATATTAACTTGGTCAATAACATTTGCAATTATTAAATCCTCAATTCAAATTTAGGACTAGAAGTTGCTGGGTAGCACGGTAGTGGTCTAGACTTTCCTATCAGTCAGAGAAGAGTGCATGACATTTATTTTATAGGTTATTAAGAGCTGGTTGTGTATCAAGTACTACAGTAGGGTTTAGAGTGGTTCTCAACTGAGCAACTGGCAATGTCTGAAGACATTCTGAGGTGAGGGGCATGAACCGGTAGAGATGGATGCTACTGGCACCGATGGGGTAGAGGCTGGGATGCTGCTAAACATTCTACAATGCACATGACATCTTCCCACAGCAAACATCAGCTTTGCTGAGGTTGAGAAATCCTGTTTTTTTCAGTGCTAAGAACACAGCCAGGGAGACGGAGCCAGATGAACAGAGGCACCTTGAAATGCTCTGGGGAACCACGCAAGGACTTAAACAGGAGAATATCATGGTCAGATGGTATCCTGTGTTTTTAGAATGAGAAATCTAGCAAGACCATTGTGGATGGCTTGAAGAAGAGGAGGCCAATGCAGTGGTCTAGATAAAAAGTAAAACAGATGTCACTAGTCAGTGACAGTGGGGTGGAAAGAAGGGAGTGGAATATTAATAGAAAATATATAAGAAGCGCTGTCCTTTAAGCTTAGTTACTGATTACAAAAGAGAAATAGATTTTGGTGTCATTAACCAGGATAAATAATACAAGAGGAGAAGCTGGTTCAGGCAAGGAAGAAGAAAAGGGCAATTAGTGAAGTCAAGTGCCTGAACACATCTGAATGAACAAAGAATAGGCACCTGAGTTTAAAGACCTGTGTAGGCTGCAAGATTAGAAAATACTACAGATTTAGGAGGAAGCCATTCAAGGTGGCAGCAGAAACTGAAGGCTTGTGTAAGATTACCTAACGTGTAATTTCCTTCTAAAAATATATGTACAATTTAATGTCTATGAGCACATATGCTTTTTCCTGGTGGGGTTAATGGGTACTCACAGCTTTCAGATTTTCAACAGAGTCCAAAGCAGTGAGGAATGAAAAATATAGCAAGAAAAAACAAAAACTCTGGGATCACAACTGGTACTTGCCAGAAGAGGAATACTGACCCTACATTAGTTTTCAAATGTCCCCTTTGGCTGGGATTTTATGATAAAAAAAGAAATGACTCTCCTGCAAAGAGAGAAAAAAGGAGCACAGTAGGCTAATGTGGTTTCACTGCAGGAAAACTAGTCTCTTACCAAGGACTAATCATTTCTAGAAGTGACTGGTGAGTTCTGTGCAGCTTACCTCATCTTTCCTTTTCTCTTTCATCTGTGTTAGGGTTCTCTTGTTCAACTGTAGCTTGTCTGCATTGAAATTAATATACAAACCACCCAGCTCCTTAATATTCAGTCCAGTATCTATGCTGCTGCTCGTCAACTTCAGACTGAAAGAGAAATGATCACTTTTAAGTGATTAAGAAATAATCTTTAGATCGTTTAGCAATTCAAAATGAAAACTGAGACTTTTCATTTAGAAGAAATTATAGGATAAATAATGAATTAAGCCCTGTGAGAGCACATCCAAATTTATTCCCCAAATTTTCTTAAAAGGAGATTAAGGCCATATTATATGTCAACAGACTTCATACACGTATTTTACAAGGAAAGAATTATAGAAAAAAGGAAATACATCTGGCATTTAGCTCAACTTCATATCTAGGTAGTAAATTAATAAATGTCCATATTTTTCCATGTCAAAAGCCAATGAGACAGACAAGGCCTTTTTCTCTGTACTTCTAAGTTATCCAAACTTGGAATTTTTTCCTGGTATTTAAGGACATTTAGTAGTGCCTCTAAATCAGTGAATTTTAAACAATAGTGAGCATCTGTATTTTCCACCAGAGCTTAAAAAAAAATGTAACTGTCATACCCTAGATCCACCAAATCAGAATCTTCAGCAGTTGGCTTGGGCTTCTGCTGTATTTATGTAATTACTAAAGTCTTTTTAATAAGTACACTTATAAACACTTGGACTTAGTTTCTTCCCTAATTATTCATATAAACTGAGCAGTTTAAAGTTTCCATAAACAACCTCTATTCAATTACAGTGCCTTGGCAGTGATTCTCAACCCTGAGTGTATGTTACAATTATCCTGGGGAAAGGGTATGGCTTGTAAAAAAAATCAGTCCACCTGAGACTAGTCTCGGAGATTTCACTGGTTTAGAGTGAAGACTGGGCATCTGTTAACGCACAGTTCCTTAACCAAGGATACCTGTATTTTCAGTGGATACACTGCCACCAAAGGCCTGTGCCTGGGAAAAACAAATTTGGAAACCAGAAAAACTAAAGAAACCGCCTCCAAAGAGTGCTTTTTAATGCCAGTAGATGGGATTATAGGTTACTATTTTTCTCAGTTTTCCTCTATTTTTCATTTTCTCTACAATCAACATGCATAAAAAAGCCAAGTTACCTTCCTGCCCTTTTGTATGTTGCTCTTAATAATCATGCAAGAAAATCGTAACATCATTTTTAATACACCATCAAATGGAGTACTTTTAGCTCTCACCAGTGGGAAAAATATGACTAACAAAGGCACCCACATAAACAAGGGAAACCCTGACAGATAAAGAACCTAAAGCAGTAATTTTTTTTCAGTTCCTATGGTTTGTAATACTTCTATGGTAAATTATTGCCACTTGAAGCTTGTATCAAAAGCTTACTTTAAAAAAATAAAAAGATAAAACTTACAGTTTAGATTTTGTGTTACTTAGCAAGTTGTCTTCATCACTAAGCTCATTATCTTTATTTCTGTCATGGTCTGATAGTTCTTCTTCACTTTCTTCCTCTTCTTCCTCTTCCTCCTCCTCCTCCTCAATGGCAACCTCACCTGCCTTGTCTTCTTCATCCAAGTAAAAATTTTTATCAGCACTCAATCCGGGAGTAGTGTCAATCACAAACAATGCATTGTCATGTGACAGATTTTCTGAGTCTCCATTTAGGGACTCTTTGTTACCGTTATTTTCAACAAAACACACAGTGTCCTCTTCATTCTCACTGTGTTCAGACTGCTGGCTTTCATCACTGCTGAGAACTAACAAAACAGAATCATCTTTATCCTGAGTTGTACTGAACTCAAGATTACTTGGTCTGGTATCACTCTCAGAATCTACCTCCTTTTCTTTGCTCATGTCTTCACTAACACCTATAACTGTGCACTCTTCAGCATCACTCTCAGAATCTGCCTCCTTTTCTTTGCTCATGTCTTCACTAACACCTATAACTGTGCACTCTTCAGCATCACTCTCAGAATCTGCCTCCTTTTCTTTGCTCATGGCTTCACTAACACCTATAACTGTGCACTCTTCAGCATCACTATCATCATCATCACCAGGTTCTGAATAGTCACTTGTTTTTATGGCATTCTTTCTCTCTTCATTCCATCTGTCCATTTCCACAACTGCAAATGTTTGAGCCAACGATTTCATCACAGCCTTACAGTTCAGAGTTGAAGATTCTGATGTGGTTTTGTCACTTTCAGGGGTTGAATGACTTTGAGAAACTAACTGCTGAAGGCCAGTATCCTGAAGTTCAGAAAGATTCTTCAACTGAGAGCTCTTCTCATTACCTTCTTTCCCCCCATCTATTATTTTTTTGGCTTCTTCATCTAAACTTTTACAATTCTGCTTTATTTCTTTGAGAGGTGAAATACTGTCCTGCTTTTCCTCTCTTATGGTAAAATTTTGGTTTTTTTTCACGGCTAGTTTTTTTCCTGAAATTCCAAAGAGGAATCATCATCAGGGTCATTACAAATTTCATTATTAGAGAAATTTGGCTTATTTATCTGAGAAAGTGATCTTGCTAGTAAACGGGAAGTTCGTCTGTTAACTGAATCCTCTAAATTCACAGGTGTATGTATGATTTCCTTCTCATTTTCTAGTACAATCTTAGTATCATTCTCCTCAGTTTGTGCCTGTAATTTCCTTTGCATACTCCTTGTTGTTCTCCTAGTTGCAATTCCAGAAAATGAAATGTCTGAGCATGATGACTCAGCATCAGAAATAACTTCCACATGGGATTCTTGCTTTGGCTCTCTTTGGGATTTAGCCTTACTTCTTCTGGTTGTTGTTTCTGTGGGAGGCATAATTCTAGAAATACCTGAAACATGTGAGTCTGCTTCAGAGACGACTTCTTCAGTATGAGACTCACTTACCCGAGTTATTTTCAGCCTTTTCCTTACACTAGAAACTGGGGTGCCTGCAACTAAGATCTGTCTTCTCCTAGTTACTCTGAAAACAGGATCCTGGACCTCACACACAGAAGAACAATCTGACTCTGCTTCAGAAATCTCGCCATTTGTCGAAGGTTTGTTCATTTCTGGTAATGAGCCTGTAGTTCCACTCTTCCTGGTTTTAGGAGCTGGACTTCGTTCTGGAGTGGTCTGTGATTCAGCTGTATTTTGGTTATCAGGTGAAGACCCCTTCCTGCCTTTTGGGTGCACTTGAAGTCTTGTGACAGCAGAATTCTGTAAGCCAAATACACTGTAATTTAGGTAGGGCTGGGAAAAGGGAAAAGTGAATGAGTCACTCCCTTCAAAAGCAAATGTTAAGGGGGCACTGGAAAAACTCAGTAAAGAAAATTAACGTAAAACAGTAACTACCATCACCAACCACAATTTAAAAAATCAATAGCTAGATACTGGATCTGACTTCGCATTTGCAGGCCCTGCCTCACTAGCGTCACCTCAGTCCTGACTTCAGGAAACAAATAACTGCAAATAAAAATCTTCCTCACGCAAGGTCACAAATGCCTGGTGGACCTACATTCCGACACACATACAGGAAAAGAACAAAGAAGCCAACGATGTGTTCCGGCAAACAGGCCAATGAAATCGGTCGCTGTCCTTACTTTTCGTATCTACGGGGACTAATACTCCCTTCCCTTCATCGCAGCATCAGAGGCAGCAGACAATTAGCACCACTGAATTACGAGGTGACGTCACCGCAGTCCTCTCCCCTCCAGAAGGAAGTGCTGTCGGGGCACAGTCTTCCCACGTGAAGACGGTGCCTTTTCCAATCCACGCTTGGCGGCCGAAATTAATCCTCCAATAGCAGTAAGGTTAAAAAACGAGCAGTTCATCTGAATTACGGAACTGAACTACGCAAATCAAGGTACCTAATCTATTACCTGCCAAGCATTACCTTAAAAGATCCTAATGTGGTCTTTAGAAGCTACAGGCTTAGAGAGGAGCCTGGTACGCAGAAGCGCGCCGCCAATTCTGGCTTTTCTGCCGTTCCTTCCCCAGACTCCACGGGACCCCTGCACCGCCCACCTTCTTCAGCACCGTTCTGCGAAGCAGTTAGAAGAAATGAGGGAGACTGTCGAGTTTTCCTACCTTCTGCTGCAAGCTTTCAACTGACGTGGCTTGGTTCCCGGCCCGAGGCCGCGCAGACCTAGTAACCACCATCTTCCAGGCGTGCGGCCCCCGCAGTCTCCCTCTGTTCCCGCGCCCCGGAAGTACGTCAGAGATGCGCCTACTCGCGTTTCCCGCGAGAATCTCGGAACGCAAGAGAATCTCGTGCCGCCTCGGCCACTCAGACCTAGGTCTAGGCAATCCGAGCCGAGAAGGGCTAGGGTTTTAGAGTTCAGTACAGTGCGGGACCGGAGAAGGCAACGGCACCCCGCTCCAGTATTCTTGCTTGGAAAATCCCATGGATGGAGGAGCCTGGTGGGCTGCAGTCCGTGGGATCGCGAAGTCGGACACGACTGAGCAACTTCACTTTCACTTTTCACTCTCATGCATTGGAGAAGGAAATGGCAACCCACTCCGGTGTTCTTGCCTGGAGAATCCCAGGGTCAGAAGAGCCTGGTAGGCTGCCATCTCTGGGGTCGCACAGAGTCGGACACGACTGAAACGACTTAGCAGCAGCAGCAGCAACAGTGCGGGACTCCCATGGATGGAGGAGCCTGGTGATCTGCAGTCAATGGGGTTGCTAAGAATCGGACACGGCTGAGAGACTTCACTTTCGCTTTCATGCATTGGAGAAGGAAATGGCAACCCACTCCAGTGTTCTTGCTTGGAGAATCCCAGGGACGGGGGAGCCTGGTGGGCTGCCATCTATGGGGTCGCACAGAGTTGGACACGACTAAAGCGACTTAGCAGCAGCAACAGTGCGGGGCTTCCCTGGTGGCTCAGACGGTGAAGCGTCTGCCTACAATGCGGGAGACCTGGGTTCAATCCCTGGGTCGGGAAGATCTCCTGGAGAAGGAAAGGGCAACCCACTCCTGTATTCTTGTCTGGAAAATCCCATGGACGGAGGAACCTGGTAGGCTACAGTCCGTGGGGTCGCAAAGAGTCGACACGACTGAGCGACTAAACTCACTTGCACTCACTCACAGTGCGGTAGAAGACAGCCCAGGCTGGGTCAGGGAGAGACCTTCCCGCAATGATCTAGGGCCCTTGTCCCTATTACACCCGAATGAATTAGAAAATAGCATCATGTGCCGACTACATCTATCCTCTCGTTTGTTCAGCAAAAGTCTTAATGTAGCCATGGTTATGGCCAAAGGAGACGTTTGCATTATCTATCGCAACCTTAAAAAAAACAAAAACACTCTCCCCCCAACACACTCTTCTATTACGTGTGGAAGTTAAATAAAATAAAAGCCCTAGTTAGGGTAAAAGACGTGTTTGCTAAATGCCCAGGAACTCGACTAGTTAGGAAGGAAGCTATATAATTTAAAGGTGAGATGGTGTGTAGGGATGGGGAATAAGCAGAATAGAAGAATGTTAAATTGCAAAGGAGAGAGATGTTTTTAAAAGGTTTTTTTTTCAGTGAAAGGAAGAGAATGATCAGAACGAAGAAGAGCTTTTTGATTTTTCCTTCAGAATGAAGAGAGAAGAGCTAGAATATGTTTGAGGGCAATGGATTGAAGAAGTAAACAGACGTTGGAGATGAGAACGCGAGCCTCATTGTATCTTTTCTCTCCTTTATAACAGAAAACTGATTTTTTTTTTTTTTGCCTTAAAGTCACGAAGTACAGAATTTTCAGTGGGCACACTGCCCTCAGCTAAATAACTCCTCTCATAGTTTTCTTTGCAGACAGATAAGGGCTGTTTGAGCTAATTACAGATCATTAAGTGTTGGGTAGTTCTCTGCTGCTGCGTCGCTTCAGTCCTGTCCGACTCTGCGACCCAATAGTCGGCAGCCCACCAGGCTCCTCCGTCCTGGGATTCTCCAGGCAAGAATACTGGAGTGGGCTGCCACTTCCTTCTCCAATGCATGAAAGTGAAAAGTGAAAGTGAAGTCGCTCAGTCGTATCCGACTCTTCGAGACCCCATGGACTGCAGCCTGTCAGGCTCCTGCGTCCATGGGAGTTTCCAGGTAAGAGTACTGGAGTGGGTTGCCATTGCCTTCTCTGGGGTAGTTCTCTAGAGACCTCTTAAAAGAGGAGGTTCTCCTTGCCTTTAACTTCATTCCACTCCCTAGAGTCATGTTCCCTGGTTTTCAAGCAGCAATCTTGTGCCATGAAGAGGAGAGCTATGCTTTAAGGATCGCAGAGCAGTGACAAAAAAGTTTCTGACAAATTGGGGAACTGCCATATCAGTTGTTGCAGTCGCTCAGTTGTGTCCAACTTTTTGTGACCCCGTGAATTGGAGCACGCCAGGCTTCCCTTTCACTACTGTCTCCCAGTTTGCACAAACTCACATCCAGTGATGCCACCCAACCGTCTCATCCTGTCATCCCCTTCTCCTCCTGCCCTCAATCTTTCCCAGCATCAGGGTCTTTTCCAGTAAGTCAGCTCTTTGCATCAGGTGGCCAAAGTATTGGAGTTTCAGCTTCAGCTTTAGTCCTTCCAATGAATATGCTGATTTCCTTTAGGATGGACTGGTTTGATCTCCTTGCTGTCCAAGGGACTCTCAAGAGTAGTCTCAGCACCAAAGTTTGAAAGCATCAGTTCTTCAGTGCTCGGACTTTATGGTCCAACTTTCACATCTTGTACATGACTACTGGAAAAACCATAGCTTTGACTATACAGACCTTTGCTGGCAAAGTTATATCTCTGCTTTTTAATATACTGTCTAGGTCTCTCATAGCTTTTCTTTCAAGGAGCAAGTGTCTTGTTCTAAACAGACTAATTTTAGAGCTATTTCACATGAGAGAAACATCTCTCACTTTAAACCACTGTTATTTGGGGATTTTCTGTGTTTTGCAGCTGAGCCTAATCCCAGCTAAAGAAAAGAATTTTTTTAAAAACTGGAGATGAAGCTGTAGAGGAACGCTCCTTCCTTTGAGATAAGAGGAAAAAGTTGATAATTGAAGCAGACAGGAGACTGTAAATGCAGGGGAATTAAAGTGGAGAGAAGAGGAGGGATCTGAGAGAACATCAATCCATGTAAGTTGGAGTAGGTAAGAAAGAAGACATGCTAAATTTGAAGAGATGGGATGGGGTAGAGAAAGGAAGGTGAACCAACAAGGTGGGTAATGGAGATCAAAGCAGCAGAAGACAACAGCTTCAGTCATAGTAATCAGTAGTTCAGTTCAGCCGCTCAGTCGTGTCCGACCCTGTGACCCCATGAATCACAGCATGCCAGGCCTCCCTGTCCATCACCAACTCCTGGAGTTCACTCAAACTCATGTCCATCTAGTTGGTGATGCCATCCAGCCATCTCATCTTCTGTCGTCCCTTTCTCCTCCTGCCCCCAATCCCTCCCAGCATCAGAGTCTTTTCCAATGAGTCAGCTCTTCGCATGAGGTGGCTGAAGTACTGGAGTTTCAGCTTCAGCATCAGTCCTTCCAAAGAACACCCAGGACTGATCTCCTTTAGGATGGACTGGCTGGATCTCCCTGCAGTCCAAGGGACTCTCAAGAGTCTTCTCCAACACCATGGTTCAAAAGCATCAATTCTTTGGTGCTCAGCTTTCTTCACAGTCCAACTCTCACATCCATACATGACCACTGGAAAAACCATAGCCTTGACTAGACGGACCTTTGTTGGCAAAGTAATGTCTCTGCTTTTCAATATGCTATCTAGGTTGGTCATAACTTTCCTTCCAAGGAGTAAGCATCTTTTCATTTCATGGCTGCAGTCACCATCTGCAGTGATTTTGGAGACCCCCAAAATAAAGTCTGACACTGTTTCCACTGTTTCCCCATCTATTTGCCATGAAGTGATGGGACCAGATGCCATGATCTTCGTTTTCTGAATGTTGAGCTTTAAGCCAACTTTTTCACTCTCCTCTTTCACTTTCATCAAGAGGCTTTTTAGTTCCTAATCAGTAGAGCACTTACTATATGCTGGTACTAAGTGCTTTACATGCATTAACTCATTTAATATATAACTATGTATAACATTTAATATATATGACCACCTTAACATGAACAAATGCATGAAAATAGAAATTAAGATCACAGGAGTTGTGTAGAAAATTGGGAGAGTATTATTAATATAAAACCAGTGTGTACTATTCACTTACAAGCATGGCCCCTTTAAAATGAAACAACAACAAAATGCTCCCAAGTATTTGGAACGTAAAACATTCAAGAACAAAAATAAAATACTAAGATTAAAATGTTAGCACATATTAATAATATAAAACTGGACTGGTCTGCTGATCAGGGGCAAAACTGTGAAGTATTCTATTTGAACTGAACAGGTCTGCCATGTTTCCCCATCTCTGCCTTCTTTACCTGCTCTCTTCTTTACCCAAAGTGGATTTTGGGAAGATACAGTAAATATAAAAACACAGTAATTATTACTCAGGCCTAAAGGGAAACTCTCCCATAATATTTTACTAACTAAAAATATTAAATTATAGGGTTGAATCTCTTGCAGGAATTTTAACCAAAAGATGAGTTCAGTTCAGTTCAGTCACTCAGTCGTGTCCGACTCTTTGCAACCCCATGGACTGCAGCACTCCAGACCTCCCTGTCCATTACCAACTCCCGGAGTTTACCCAAACTCATGTCCATTGAGTCGGTGATGCCATCCAACCATCTCATCCTCTGTTTTCCCTTCTCCTCCTGCCCTCAATCCTTCCCAGGATCAGGGTCTTTTCAAATGAGAATTTTAGTGCATATGCCTAAAAATACATACTATTCATGGTCATTTTACATTATTACATACAAAATATTACTTTTAAATTAAGTTTGACTGGTAAGATGGTCTCCATTGATCCTATCCTCTGGTCTTCATACCCTTGAGTATGGGCTAGACCTAGTTCCTTATAATGAAAAGAATGTAACAAAAGTGATGGGTGTCACTTTCAAGATGAGATTACAAAAAAGGCTGGCTTCTCTCTTGTTACTTTCTCACTCATTCATTCTGTGAGAAGCTAGTAATTGCTTGCTATGAGCTGCCCTATAGAGACGGCCATGTGGCAAGGAAGTGAGGAAGGCCCCTGGCTTATAGCCAGAAAGGAAACTGAGTCCAGTCAACAACCTCATGAGCAAGTTTGGAAGGAGACCAACCTCAATCAAGCACACAGACGAGACTGGAGTTCCAGATGACCGTGACTGCAACATTTTGAGAGGCCTTGAGGTATCCAGGTGCAGCAATAGATAATACAGTCAATACTAATTCTGTCTGTTCTAAAAATTTCATGTAATGGAAATAATGTACTTTCATGTCCAGCTTCTTTCACTCAGCCTATTTCCAAGACTCATCCATATTACTGTGTATGAAAGTGAAAGGAAGTCGCTCAGTTGTGTCTACCCCATGGACTATAGCCTACCAGGCTCCTCCATCCATGGGATTTTCCAGGCAAGAATACTGGAGTGGGTTGCCATTTCCTTCTCCAGGGAAGAAGATCTTCCCGACACAGGGATCGAACCTGGGTCTCCTGCATTGTAGGCAGACGCTTTACCGTCTGGGACACCACGTAATTCCAAAGTACTATAGATATTGGTATATATCTTCTTCAGATATATGATTTCTCTTGAGTAAATACCTAGGAGTGGAGTTGCTGGGTCACATGGTACATTCTGTAAGAAATCTAAAGTTATTTTTCATAGTAGTTGTACCATTTTACTGGACTATGTACAAGTTGCTTCCTCTACATCCTTGCCACCACTTCTATTGTCTTAAAAAATTTTAGCTACTTTGGTGATATTTCATTATGGTTTTAATTGGCATTTCCCTGATGACTAATGATGTTGAACATCTTAAATGTTCTTACTAAGTATTCATGTCTTCTTTGGGAAAAAAAAAAATCTGTCCTAAATTTTGCCTAATTTTCCTTGGGTTGTCTTAAGCTGTAAGAAGTTCTTTAAACACTCTGAATACAAGATCCTTATCAGATGTATGATTTTCAAGTATCTTATCCTGTTTTTAGGTTGCCTTTTGACTTTCCTGATGGTGTTTTGACTTTCTTGATGGAGGTTTGAAGTTTTTAAAAAAATTTATTAAATGTAGTAGATTTACAATTTTGTATTTTTACTATACAGCAGAGTGATTGTTATATATATACACACACACATTCTTTTTCATATTCTTTTCCATTATGGCTTATCTTGAATGGTGTTTTTGAAGTTCAATTTAAAAAAATTTATGTCCAATTTATTTATTTTTTGTTTTAACTGCTCTGCTACGTCAATTTATTTTTCATAAGATTTATTGCACGTTTCATTGAGTCTGTGGCTCACATTTTCATTTTTTTGACAGTATATTTTTAAGAACGTAAGATTTTAATTTTGATTAAATTTGGTTATTGATATTTTCCTTTATGGTTACTTTTTTGGTGTTATTAGAAAACTCATAAGCCAGTTTTCATTTTCTTGCTTTATTCTAATTCCACACATATCAAAATGAATCAAGTATTTTGAATGAAAAGAGACCAGAGAGAAAAACAGATTATTTCTAGGGAAGAAAATCCAAATTCTCATTAGCAAGAGTATATATGCTGGAAATCAATGGAATATTATCTTCAAGATGCTGAGGGAAAGTGTTTGGAAACTTAGAATTCTATAATGTCAAATGATCATTTAAGATTGTTAACAAAGACATACTGAGACAAACAAAACCTAGCAGGTTTACTGCCCAAAGACCTTTAGTGAAAGAATTACTAAGGATATAATTAAGAACAAAGTAAATGTGAATGGAATAGGATGCAAGAATCAATAGTGAGCAAAGAAACAGAGAAAACAAAGCTAAGTCCAAACAAGTGAAGCTTATTGTAAAACATGAACCTTCTTAAGATAATGAACCAAAACACAGACCAAAATCTTGTAGAACATTTTATACATTTATTCATTGCTCAGGGATACATATTAAGGTTTTGTCTGACGTTTCTGGTAGTGAAACTACATAAGACATACTCTAACATGTCTAGGGTACTGGGGCAAGTTTTTGTCATTTATAAAATGTGACTTTTCAAACCTTACCTACTCTTGTCTCACTAGAAGCCATTCCTTTCTATCTGATAAGAATAAGCTCTTGAAGAAAGTGTTTTCACTGAATTTCTGAAGTTTACATATAAACAGTTTCATCATTCAGTATAAGTGTATTTATTGAATACAAACCAGGCACACCCCACATCCCACTCTATGATCCTAACTCTAAGGCTAGTTTCTCCAGGGAACTTTTCTTACGTATTCTCACTCTGCTCCCAGCAGTCCCATTCCTTCTATATGACCCTACTCCCCTTTCACGGCTTTTATCATTAACAACACATGCAGCCCTTTATTGCTCTTGTTCACATTGAGATCTCTCTCGCCCCTCAAATATACTTATCTGCTCTTTGAAGACAGAGCTGTTTTCATTTCTGTCTTTCTGCCAACACCTTGCACAGTGCCTGACACACAGCAGGCATTCAATACATCTTTATTGAATGAATGTATGAATAACTTTACGGCTTGGATGTTTAAATTTTTATCATAATTTATTTCCAAATCATACTCAGTTTGAATTTAAACAGTTCAAAATCAATGTTTCAAGATGTTTACAATTATTGCAACAACTCAATTAAAAAATATACAACTCATACTTTAAGTTCATAATATAGTTAAAATTAAAAACTGTTATAACTATTTAATGATGCATTATATTTTGCCTTTATAGTATACTACTAAAGACAAATAAAAGTAGAATTATCTAATTAAAACATTTTCCCCTCCTAAGTATATTTCTTACTCTGAAAACTATAAAAAATTAATAAAAGTTATAGTACATATTTTTAAAAAATAAAACACATATTGTGTGTATATATATATACACACATACACACTATCTCTCTCTCTCTCTCTCTCTCTCTCAACTGCTTACATTCCTAAATATTGAATCTGGGTGGAAAAGTTAGAAAGACTTCTAAACTTTCTTAAGTTTAAACTTAAGAAGTTCTAAACTTCAACTTTTTAGGTTCTAAAAAGAGACACAATTAAATGAGCCTTAGACCTTTATCACTGAAAATCAAGATCCTATTTCAGTTACTACTAGGCTCTGGTAGGGAAAAGTCTGTTATCATTCATTCAAAATAGAATAACTTCACTTTTCATTTCACACAGCTGTCTAAATGTTCCTGTCAATGGAAAAATTATTAGCTGTTATTCGTGATTCAATTTCTAGCACTAGTTGTTGGATGCTCTATTATCATACTGGCACAATGTGGTCTTCAGAATTCACACTACATAAAACACATTTTATAAGACACCTGGGTCCTTTTTTTGACTACGGTTTCTTAGATGAGAATTCAAAACAGACTCATTACAGAACAAATTACAAGTTACAGCACAATGTGTTAAAATAAGGCTCCAGTGTATTTTGGACATATAATAATAAGCTGCAGCTTCTTGTCATGTTTACTGGAAAAAAAGTTATATAAATTCTTTATACCTTGGGTCACTGGATACACATCTCCGCAGAAAAACAAATCTGTTATATACACTATTGCTCACTTAGCTTTCGGTTTTAAGCAATTATTTGGTAGTATCATCACTCTTTATTTTATGGCTTTTTAAACATTAAATCCTTCAATATTTGAAAAGCATTCACTATATTCTGATAGTTCACCAAATAAAGAAGTGAATATCAGCTTAGAAAAGATGAAGCCTTAACAAATCAGTTTTTTAAAGAAAGGTTATTCAGGAACAGAAATTAAAGGTATAGAAGCAAAACAAAAAACACATTTAAAAAATGCCATACATGATCTCCTTCATGAAATGAATCTATAATCTTGGTTCCTTGTCAAGAGTTGGTGGAAAAACACACAAAAAGGTCCCCCTGAAGTCTGGATATATTGGCAATATACGTTTTTTTTTTTCCTATTTTCAAAATAACCTTTTAAAAATCCGCTTTTGTAAGCCTAGGGTTTTAAAAAATAATAAATGTGATATTTAAGTACCCTTTTAAATGTCTTGGCCAATTCACTGTATAGGCTTAAATTAAAATGAGCATTTGTTTAAGACTTATGTTACATGAAAAAATGTACATTTCTAAATTAAAAAGTTAACTATGTATACTTAATAACATTACATACAATTAATATAAAGGCTACAGAAGGCTTTAGGAAGCTGAAAGTCTAAACAAGTTTTAGTAGGTAAGTCAGCTGATTTCACATTACAATTCTAATCAAATTATACAACTAGTAAACCACAAAACCTTACTTAGGATAGGAGAGGAGTCTTGCTTGTTTATATAATATTGATTTTTAATGTGTTTATTTTGAATATGGAATCACAGCTCTTTTCCGTAAGCTGAAAAAACTTGGGCAAATTAGTTTTATATGAGTTACATACATGTGTATGTGTGTGCATGTACATATGTGTATGTATGAATATATGTTATCATTAGCTTAGTTTTACAAACCATATGTTAAAATACATGGTTTAAAAGTATTAATTGAGATACAAGAGATTAAAAAAATTTTTTTTCAAACTATTTGGGTCACAGATACAAATTTATAGAATTACAGAGACTAACAGTATACACCAAAGGTCACAACTTATTTATTTGCTATTTTCTGGTTCTTAATCTAATAAGGAATCATATTAAATAATACACAGTCTCTTTTAGCTTTTAAGTTTTGGTTATACTGTTCTACTTTTAAACAGTTAAGACCGTATCTCAAACAAAGTTGTCTAAATAGACAACACTGACCCTGAATTAAAGATTTTTTTCACCTCTTTTCTGGCTTTTAGTCCCTTGCAGTCGGTCACTAGAAGGGAACAAGCATTGCATATTTTACTTAATTGTTTCTTCATCCCTGTGCTCCCTCCTTCCTCCTTCCAGAGCCCACAGTGCCCAGCACACGGTAATCGCTCAATACTTACTGAATATTCGTGAATGAGTAGAAAGATACTAAGGACAGATTGAGAATTAAAAAGAATCTGGATGTGAAAATAGCTGCTTTTATAAAGCCCCCAAACAATAAGATCAAAGCTCCTAGTCTCCTTTACATATTTACTTTGGTCTGTCCTTGTAATAAAAGCAAGAGCAATTATGGCACAGAATACAAGGTTAAGTCATTGCAGGTAAACTACAAGCAAGGACACATTAAAAAAATGTAAGTTTCCATTCATGTAGTGAAGAAAGGACTTTTATTTACACTATTAGTAGATCCCAGCTACTCCAGTTAGTCTGAGATATAATCATCTTATCAATGACAGGAAAAATATCTTCCAGTATTTCAGTTTTAACAATTGTAATTAAATTGCTTAGTTATACTATAGAGTAAGAAGCAATTAATGAACTGTTTAGAAATAAAAAATATGTATATATATTACCCTGATGCCTAGGCCAAAATATATCTAATGACAAATTTTCTTGATTGCTGTTGTCATAAAAATAAAGGAAAAATATATTGCAAGTATATTCTTTATAGACAATTTCAATTGGAAAACAATAGTTTAATGAAAACAATAGAGTGGTTCATGTGAGTGAACTGATATGGAAGCAAGAGAAGTATTCAAACTTGACAGATAACATATTGTCAAATATAACTAAAGAATATCTGCCTCCAAGGCACACTTACAGGCAGTAATTAGATTTTTACACATCTCAATTTTATCTTATATTCAAGGAAAATACAGGTCAGTAGGTTATGGTCCTAAGCTGCAGTTAGGAACCCTTTCTTTTAGCTTGTAAGATGTAGCCTTTTGATTTGATAATTCCTCTACTTTTAACAATGACCGAGTACCGCAGTAGCCACAGAGGCACCCACTCATGTGCTCGAATGTCAGGGATGCTCTCCTGAAGTGCTTCTTGGAAACTTGCTTCAGAAAGCAGTTCTTAAAACAAACAACAAATAAAATCCCAAATTGTTAAACTTGAAATCAAAGCACTTTACTATGTAGGTAAGCATTTAAATACAACAAAAGAAACACCTCAAAACTGAATATTTATCCTTAATCTGTGCTACAAATATGAATCAGAATATCAGAAAAACCCAGGTAGTTCTGTAGAAAGTATCTCCACCTGTAACCCAGCCAGTTTAACTCATAATTTCTGGTGAGAGGAGCCTGAATACTTGTGTTTTTTGACAATCTCTGGGTGATCCCAATGTACAGTCAGGGACAATAAAGGAAAGGACAAAAGGAAAAAAATATGGACCATTCCACTACCGTGTATTTCCATAAAACTATTTTTCCTG
This sequence comes from Capra hircus, assembly GCF_001704415.2. Taxonomy (NCBI): domain Eukaryota; kingdom Metazoa; phylum Chordata; class Mammalia; order Artiodactyla; family Bovidae; genus Capra; species Capra hircus. The sequence continues at coordinate 70,945,216 of NC_030810.1, forward strand.
TATATATTTATTTTATATGTATGTATGTATCCATATCTTAAAAACCAGAAATCATACTGCAGTTATAGCCTAATTTATTTATTTTTTCCACATATATTATGGATATTTTCCCATGTAATTATTCTGTGAAAGCATTTTTCATAATTCTCCCAATATATTTTATAGATATAATTTCTACATTTTCTTATTGTTGGCAAAAAAATTAGTTTTTTCCTAATATTTTGCTAATGAAAATAAAGCTTGATGAACACCCTTAAAATGCGTGCCTGGCTATGGAATGACAAAGTCAAAGTACAAGTACCTTTGGAAGGTTTGATACATAGTGTACTGCCAACTGCTTTTCAGAAAGACTGCGCTTCACACTTGATACTGGAGTGCCAATCTTACCATATCCTCACCAGCACCAGCAATCATTTAAAAAACCTTTCCCGACCCTTTCCCGACGGTTGTCTTTTAATCTGCATCTCTTTGATGAAACCATTATTTTCTGAGTCCACATTTCTATCTAAGACCTCTGCCAGTGCTCCGATTTACAAGTCCCCTCCTCACTTCCTCCTCTCTAGTCACACTGGCCTCGTGGTTCTTCTCTAGTCACACTGGCCTCGTGGCTGTAGCCTGAAATCCTCAAACACATTTCTACCTCGCAGCCTTTGAATTAGCTGCTCCCTCTTCCCTGAGCACTCTTCTTCAGGATACCCACATGGCTCTCGCCCTTCTTGGAGGTCTGTGATTAACGTACCCTAGCAGAGGCCTCCCCAACCATCCTACATAAAACAACACCCCCTAACCTGGGCACTCTTCTTCCTCAGGCAACTTTTCTCCATGGCACACACCACCATTTATCACATTCAACATTTATCTTATTCGTGTCTCCTCCCATCAGAATATAAACTCCATGACAGCTGAGATTTTGCTGACTTGGTCCTGTATTTCTAGTACTTAGAATGCCTGGCACATAGTCTACTCAAGAAATCACTCAATATGGAAAGATTCCACTAGGGTCAGAACCAATCCTACAGATAGGGATTAGATGACCATCTATGCAATATGATTTGGGAATGTCAAAGAACCTGCCTGCCCCCAAATGAACTGCTGTGATATTTGAATAACAGCAATACTAAACTCTCAGTAAATATTAGCTACTGTCATGTGCCAGGCACTTTTCTAAGTACTTCACATGTATTAACCCTTTTAATCCATATGCTAACCCCAAGAGATGGATATTATTTTCCTTTGCAGGGGGAAATCGATGCAGAGACATTAGATAACTTGCCCAAGGTTTACACAGCTAGTAAACGGTAGTTTTCATAAATAAAATGGTAATTTTCCAAATATTTCTGTTTGCGGATCTGTTTTTCAGATTGTCTAATCGAGGAACCCTGAGGGAATGAGGCATACTATAGACTTAATGGGAGTGAGGAGAGGAGGAAGGCCAATAAAAAAGGAAAGGTCTTAAGTCAGAATCACATACTTGACAATTGTACTCTGACTGTAGTTAAACGGTTACCACAACTTCTAGGACAAAGAATAATGGAAAATAAACCTTTCTGAGGAATAAGGGTAATTATAGAAGAGAGGAAGGCCTTTCGGTGACTTATAAACAAGATTCTATTTTAGATGACAAATAGAGATAAATGTTTAACAACTTGCTTGCTTAAAAAATAAATCTTACTGGGTTACTTCACTCTGTATAATAGGTTCCAGTTTCATCCATATGAAACGAGTCACCAGCCCAGGTTCAATGCATGATACTGGATGCTTGGGGCTGGTGCACTGGGACGACCCAGAGGGATGGTACGGGGAGGGAGGAGGGAGGGGGGTTCAGGATGGGGAACACGTGTATACCTGTGGAGGATACATGTTGATGTATGGCAAAACCAATACAATATTGTAAAGTAATTAACCTCCAATAAAAATAAATAAAAAAATCTTACACAAAATCAGAAAACTATGTTATTCACTAACTACATTCTTTTAATTCAACTAATGTTAAATCTTTAGAATCAGTAAACATGACAAAACTTTTAAGGGAACTGCTCCATTACAGATCAAAGTGTCTGAAGACCCATTTATAGTCTGTGCAGGATCAGACTATAAATTCTACCTAAAGGGCTTAGAATCAAAGAAACATCCTAAAGTCAAATTACACTGGTAAAACAAAGACACACTCTCCCCAAAAGGATTAAACTTCTCTTCTCCTATACATATGTAATACATCTTTCCATGGTGATGTGTCAGCACATGAGCCACATGCCCACATTTAGATAAACAGAAATAAAACACTAGACACCTTAGACTTTTCCTGGTTCCTTTCCCACTGGAAAAAGAATTACGTGTTTTTCAAGTGGAGCACAAGTGGGGTACAGGCTCACCGATCAGCTATTTGTAACAACTGCTGTTGGTAATAATTACAGTTGGAAGAGCCTCCACAAAGTAAATAGAAAAATTAGATAATATATGCCAACACATAGGAATTTAAAATTTAAATAGCTTATATTTCAGAACAAATCAGCACAGCAATTCTTTGTTGGATTTTCACTAAAATGACCTTTTTTAAAAAAAATGAATCTAATTACTTATGCGTGAAAGCTCTGCTGGAGAGGGAAGGTCAAAGCAACTATGTCTTATTCTGGTATGATTTAAATGGAGGCTGAAAGAAAGTTTTGGACCTGAAATATTACAATACTAATGTTTCAAATCAGAGAGAGAGTGGGGAAAAGATTCCAGATTCACTCAGGACCTAGGTCTAAGCTCAGACTTCAGGCTAGGCCAGCTGGGTGACCTTGAGGAGTTTCTTAAACTCTAAGGCCCTATTTCCTTATCCATAAAATGTCCAGTTTCAGTTGTGAGAGTTACAATCTCTGAGGCATGTAGTATGATGCCTAGCATTTGAGAAAGAATAACTATTAAAACTCCTCTTCCACTTCCTATAAAATAGTAAAAAAAAAATGAGAATGAGGTAGACTGTTTATAGTAAGGTTTAAGTTATCCATAAGCATCCTAAATATAAATGGAATCACACCACCTATACAAATGTCATGAAATGAAAGTAAAAGCTGAAAGTTTTTATTTAGGAATCACCTATAAAATAAAATTTCCTCCGATTTTTATTAAATGAGAACTTCTATAAAAGTGAAAGTGAAGTTGCGCAGTCGTGTCCGACTCTTTGCAACCCCACGGACTGTAGCCTACCAGGCTCCTCCGTCCATAGGATTTTCCAGGCAAGAGTACTGGAGTGGGTTGCCATTTCCTTCTCCAGGGGATCTTTCCGACCCAGAGATCGAACCCGGGTCTCCCGCACTGTAGACAGACGCTTTACCATCTGAGCTACCAGGGCAAGTGTCATGGGAATTTGAAACTTTCACAAGATAGCTCTCACTTGTATACCAAAAAGAACTATTTCATAGAGCCTGTATGTTTACTTAGTAAAATCCCACCTCTGCTCACTATGAAACTGTGAAAAAATGAAAATGGAGCAGACTGCTAGTAACTAAAGTGTAAAACACTATCTTCCCAGCTTTCCAACTTATCTTGTAAAATGTTGATAAAAAAAGTATCCTACAAAAGGCAGACAAGCCATTCTCATTAATCAAATAACATTTCTGATTAACATCAAACATATATGTCTTGCTGGTAATGATTAATAAAATACCTAATCAAATACCCATCTTAAGATGCTTAAGTTTCAAATTAAATTCTATCTGCTGCTTTTTCCAGATATTTATCCTCTTTAATTAAGTGGCCTTTTGGTGCAATCTCTGCTGTACTACACAATATTATATGTGACACTAGTTAGAGTATCTTACAAGATCTTCTCTGTGTAGCTTAGCATTTATAAATCTGAGCAGACTGGATGTTCAGGAAGTGATCTCTTCATTTCTTTTCCCATTGGTACAAAGACAAAATTAAAGCTTTCTGAAACTAAAATAAAGGTGTATGTGTTTTTAACTATTAAGAATAGTTCTAGGTGATAGCACTGTACCTTTATCATTGTACAATTAAAAATTAAATTTTAACAAGTAGCTTCTTATAAAATAAAAGCACCTGATCAATCTCTACAAATGAAAATCTCAGTCTTACCTTTTGGATCATTATGAGTCAATAGCTGTATGTCAAACTGTTTAGCAAATGCAGTCAAATCAGGTGGCATCACACAGCAGGAGGCAAGATTAACTTGGTTACTATTTGGTTTTACCTAGAAGTGAAAAGAAAAATCATGACATCTCCTTTAAATTAAGTACTTGGAAAAGTAGAAAGCAATAAAAGGACTCAATTTTAGAACATATGAAATATCACATCCTACAGTGCTTCAAGTTTACTTTTACATGAATTTATTTTTTACTTTTACTTATACTTGTGCCCAGAGAAGGCAATGGCACCCCACTCCAGTACTCTTGCCTGGAAAATCCCATGGACGGAGGAGCCTGGTAGGCTGCAGTCCACCGGATCGCGAAGAGTCGGACACGACTGAGCGACTTCACTTTCACTTTTCACTTTCATGCACTGGAGAAGGAAATGGCAACCCACTCCAGTGTTCTTGCCTGGAGAATCCCAGGGACGCGGGAGCCTGGTGGGCTGCCGTCTGTGGGGTCGCACAGAATCGGACACGACTGAAGCGACTTAGCAGCAGCAGCAGCATACTTGTGCCAGATTTTTTTTAATTTATTTTTTAATTGGAGGATAATTGCTCTACAATGTTGTGTTGGTTTCTGCCTTATATAAAACAACGCAAATCAGTCATGACTATATAAGTATCCCTTCCCTCTTGAGTGTCCCTCCCACCCCACCTCTCCATCCCACCCCTCTAAGTTGTCACAGAGCCCCAGGTTAGTCTGTGTCATAAAGTGGCTTCCCACTAGTTATCTATTTTACACATGGCAGTGTATATATGCTTCCTAGGGGGCTAAGTGGTAAAGAATCCACCTGCCAAGCAGAAGATGCAGATTCAATCCCTAGGTTGGGAAGATCCCCTGTAGAAGGAAACGGCAACCCACTCCAGTATTCTTGCGGGAGAAATTCCACAGACAGGGGAGCTTGGTGGGCTATAGTCCATGGGGTCCTGAAGAGTCAGACATGACTTAGGGACTAAATAGCAGCAGGAGCATTGTATATATGTCAATGCCACCTTCTCAACTTATCCCACCCTCTCCTTCCCCCGCTGTGTCCACAAGCCAATTCTCTACATTTGTATCTCCATTCCTTCCCTGCAAACACGTCCATCAGTACCACTTTTCCAGATTCCACGTAAATATACAAATGTATGTGTGTGTATATATATATATGCATTAGTATATGATATTTTTCTCTTTCTGACTTACTTCACTCTGTGTAACAGTTCTAGGTTCATCCACCTAACTATAACTAACTCAAATTCATTTCTTTTTATGGCTGAGTAATATTCCATTGTATATATGTACCACAACTTCTTTAACCATTCATTTGTCAATAGACATCTAGATTGCTTCCACGTCCTGTCTATCGTACACATTTCTGCAATGAACATTGCGGGTATGCGTGCCTTTTGGAATCATGGTTTTCTCAGGGTATATGCCCAGTAGTGGGATTGCTGTGTCATATGGTAGTTTTATTCTTAGTTTTTAAGAAATCTCCATACTGTTCTCCATTGTGGCTGTGTCAATTTACATTCTTAGTAACAATGCAAGAGAGTTCCCTTTTCTCCACATCCTCTCCGGCATTTATTGTTTGTAGATTTTTTTGATGATAGCCATTCTGATTGGTTTGAAGTGATACCTCATTGTAGTTTTGATTTGAATATACTTATTAATATACACTTTTCTGACTCATGGTACTGGTAACAGGAAAGGGAAAAATAGCTCTAAGGAGAGGGGAATAAGCCAATATATTCCTACACTGTTAAAAAGTCTCATGCTAGAACCTGCCATCTAATATATCTGCCTTGAAAACAAACATGATTCTAAGTGTGATGGTTCCACCTAGAAAGGAGATATCTTAGAGACAAAGGATCAAATACAAATGACAAGCATATTTAATGCTAAAGTATATGATATGGTTATTAATCATATACATTTGAAAAAGAGAAGAATTAGGTCATTCCTAATAGATGCTCTGGTTTATTTACAGATACATTTCAGATCACCCAAGTGATCTTAGTGATTCAGCAGAGTCTTAGCCACATTCTGGCTATCACCAAGTCAAAGGGACAAGGAGGCAACTTTTCTCTAGGGTTTTCCTGCCCAGAAGAAAATGAAAAGGCTGGGGATGAAGTAAAAGGAATAAAGAAAACAGAGACAGCAAAGGTAAACTACTTGTGAGCAGCTTCCCTAATAATAGTGTAGGTTATTAGGCCAGAGAGTGGCAGTCATTAGTTTATGACTCCTACTCCGTATCAAGACTTCCCTGGTGGCTCAGATGGTAAAGCGTCTGTCTATAACGCAGGAGACCCAGGTTCAATCCCTGGGTTGGGAAGATCCCCTGGAGAAGGAAATGGCAATCCACTCCAGTACTATTGCTTGGAAAATCCCATGGACAGAGGAGCCTGGTAGGCTACAGTCCATGGGGTCGCAAAGAGTCGGACACGACTGAGCAACTTCACTTTCACTCCATATCAAGTTATGTGAACTGAAGGTCTTACATGTCTTTAAATAACAGAGCAAAATATAAGTTATATATGATATTCTCTTATTAGAACCATGGTCTAATAACACCTAAAGGAAAACATCATATTTTTATCACATAGTTAAAAGTGAAGGAAAGAGACTTAATTCATTTGGCTATGAATGTTTCAACAGACATTTTCTAGAGTTTTTTTTTGTCAAAGTCTGCCTCAAAATCCCCATATGTGGAACAGGCCCCCCACAGTGGTGTCTGCTCTGTGCATGATGTTTAATGGGATGCAGCAAAGACTGTGAGAGACACGGTGCTCCTGGAGCACTCAGGATGCAGGTGTCCTTTACCTGTGCCCACTGATACAGCTGCTCCAACTGGGTTTTGTCCAGATCAGAGGTCCCAATAGCAACAATCTTTTTGCTCTGAACTAAGTTTTGTAATTCTTCCCAGTAAGGCTGCAAATGTTCCAAGGAAAGATTCACTCCATCTTCAATAGGAGGTGAAGCAATGATCACAGAATCCAGCTGTGCAACTCCAAGGACTGAGCAGGCTGATGCGGAGGGAAACACAAAGAAGACAAACGTCTGTACGTAATGGAGGCAAGTTGTTTCTAATGTCCTTTGCTCCCCCACTGAATTCTGCCCATAGTTCACTAGTACTCTATGTAACAGATTATTCCACTAGGTTTCATAATTTACCTGTCATGTATAACATTTCCATCTTTTTCAAAACAATGAGTATCCATTCATCTACTTGGTCTGTGTGGCAGACATGTGGGTTTCCTTGACCTGCCTCATTCCTGGTGAAACTCACGACTACTGTAGGCTCCCTATTTCTTAGGCCCCAGGACTTTCTGGTAGCTTCTGACCTAATAGTCTGTAATTGTTGGGTGTGCTGTGCGTGCATGCTAAATTGCTTCAGTTGGGTCTGACCTTTGGGATCCTATGGACCTCTAGGTTCCACTGTCCATGGGCTTCTCCAGGCAGGAATACAAGAGTGGGTTGCCATGCGCTCCTCCACACGATCTTTCCAACCCAGGGATCAAACCCGTGTCTCTTATGTCTCCTGCACTGGCAGTGGGTTCTTTACCACTAGTGCCACCTGGGAAACCCTGTAACTTGTAGTCATAGCAAAGAATAAGCTTGAGACGATGAGAAACTGAATTTATGGCCTTAACTCACACATTAATTTAGGTGGCTCAGTGATAAAGAAACTGTCTCCCAAGCAGGAGATGCAGGTTCAATCCCTCAGTCAGGAAGATCCCCTGGAGAAGGAAATGACAACTTACTCCAGTATTCTTGCCTGGGAATTCCCATGGACAGAGGAGCCTGTCAGACTACACAGTTTAAGGGACTGCAAAAGAGTCAGATATGACTTAGCAACTAAACAACAATAGATGTAGATAACTTCTTAGTTTTTATAAAAATGAATTTATTTTTACCGATTTTTATTCCTTCCATAGTTATATTACAGAGCTAGTTATTTAACTGTTCAATGTATGTAAATACGAGAAGAATGTTTTAAAAGAAAAAATACTCATTAATTATAATGCTATATAGTAACCTCACCATGAGATGAAAATAGATAAAAATGCTTGTTTTTGTTGTTATTCTTTTGATATTTCACCTGTAGTACTAAAAGAGTTAAGAATATGATTAAAGAGAATTTCTATCTCCAAATGTATAGTTTACCTACAGTTATGTTACATCTCTTACAGTCCTCTTATATATCAAAATATGACCTTACATTGGTTGATGTGATTTCCACAGAAACCTTAAAAATTAGGCTAGAACTTGAAAAGTAAAATTGCAATGAGCTCATTTTTTTTTAAACTAGACGTGAACACAAGATATAATTAATACACTTACAGTAATTTAAAGTTCACTATGAAAATAAAAGTTAAAATTTTGCTTACCCATATCGACTGCATTTCTAGTTGATGATGAAGAGTTTGATCCTACAATGAACAGTTTTGCTGAGTGACAAAAAGAACAAAACAGATTATTATATTTGAGCAACATTCTACTACACAGCAGTAACACTGCTAAAAGACTAAGAACAGATAATCCTGAATGAATTTTTTCCTTCCCTAGCTGCATTGTTTTATAGTTTTAAGACCTAAAAGTGTATTTCCATGGTAATTTTAAAAAGATATGCTAGTTGCCAACCAGTATCTGATTGTCAAAACAAAAAGGCAAATATTAATTCTCCTTTATTGGAAAGCAGGGCAGATAAATATAGAAGCATTCAAAATATCTTTTTTTATGAATTAAACATTAATGGAGCATATTATATACCTGGGCTTTCCTGGTAACTCAATCAGTAAAGAATCTGCCTACAATGCAGGAGACCTGGGTTCTCTCCCTGGATTGGGAAGATCCCCTGGAGAAGGAGATGGTAACCCACTGCAGTATTTGCCTGGGAAATCCCATGGAGAGAGGAGCCTGGTAGACTACAGTCCATGAGGTTGCAAGAGTCAGACATGACTTAGTGACTAAACCATCACCAAATTATATACTTTCTCCAATAAACTGAAGTCTATATAAAGATTAGATTGCTTGTAATGAGAAGAAAATTGAAAAAACAAAACCAAAAAAACCAAACAAACAAATATCCTGCAATTCTACTTTCCTAATCAATTTTAGACAATGATACCTTCAAGTTCTTGGTCATATGAAACACAGTATATATTTTGTACTTCTATGTATTTGGTTTATTACCCTTATGTAACAAATATTTTTTTATATTTCTATGCAGTATTTAGGTAAACTGCCAAGAGTCTCATCTCCAAAAGCAGTTACTGTTTAGATTTTTACCTACTCTGTACTTTTCTTTTTTTTTTTTTTTTGGCTCTGCAGCTTGTGGGATTTTAGTTCCCTGACCAAGGGTCAAACTTAGGTCCTTGGCAGTGAAAGCACAGAGTCCCAGCCACTAGACTGCCAGGGAATTCTCTGTACTCTGTATTCTTAATGAATAATATCGATGGTAACTCTCTGTTCAACTTTATGCCTGAAGCATTTCTGAAGATCAGAAATGTAATCATGGGTCAAAGGATATGATTCTTTTGTTAGTCTTGTTTTATTTATCTCTCACTTAAAAAAAAAATTGCGTCAGGTTACCAGACCATTAAAAGTTAGAAGTTGCTCTCGTAACAATATAGGATGCTATTTTAAAAAAGATATATATTTTTGCTAATTTGATAGGTACAAAATGAAACTGAAACTTTGGATTGATTTGACTCAACATTATATATATTGTATATATATAAATATGTATATATTTACTTTATGTAATAAACTCACTGTTCAAAAATCTAAATCTACTCAACAAATAGGTAGAGTAATAGGAAAGCAAGAAGAGAGAAAATCATAAAGGGTAATAGAGAGAAAACAGGGTTAATGAAATACCCTTATGTAAAGTGCTTGGCATTCAATACATACAACAAATTTTCTTTGTACAACATTTCGTCATTTCCTTTCTACTGCTGGATAATCTTCCTAAAATATTGCTTTCCGCATGTTACTTCTCTATCTAAAAGCCATCACAACTTCCTTACGAGCTGAGAGTCAATCTTTACCACTTTGCTCCAACTCAGCTCTGTAATTATATTCTGTGAAAACCCTCCCCATCATTACCCCACTGGCTATGAATTGGGTGTCATTTGAGATGGTCTCCTCTTTCCAAAAGAGGAGGCATTTTTAGGTAGGTGAAAAGAGGAAAGCTCTTGATGCTTATCAAAAATCTCAAGCCTTCCAGGAATCAAGGACAACTTGTTAAGAGTTCCAAAATGGATCTACACCATGATGAATTGTAATATACTACAGAGAAATGCTGCTCTGATGACCTTTTCAACACAAACAGTAATGTGAAATTAACAAAAAGAAATGGGTTCTATAGTCAGGCATACCTTGATGGACTCCTGGTTCAACCATTTACTTGCTACACAACAGCTTTCAAGTTATTTAATGTCATTTGTGTAATGGGGATAATAAACCTACCTTGCAGAATTGTTTTGAAAATTCTATAGAATAAATATAACCATAATTCTATAGAATAAATATAACCAATACGGTTATAACCATAACCATAATGGCAAGTACAATCTCTGGTATAAAGTGAGATTCAACAAATGGTAGTTATTAGAGTCAATGCTCTAATTCATCTTACGTGTTCATCCTAATAAGAATAATAATAAAATGACAACAACTACGACACAGCCACCAATAGTAATAAGTAAGTTTCCTGGCACTTTACTTTGTGCCAAGAACCATGCTAAGCGCTTCTTTCGTTATTTCATCTAACTTAAAGGAAGCCTGAGAAACAGGTGTATCCCCATTTTATAGGTAAGAAAACTGAGCTCAGAGATGTTAAATCATTTGTTAGCCCTAGATTATGTCAGTCAGTAATCTGCACATCCAGGAATTTCAATCTAGTAAAGCTCAAGTATTTAGTGACTATGTTACGCTGACTGTAAGCTGAGGACAAGAACAGCTTTCGTTCCTTGAACTTAACACTATCTCTGGAAAGTAGCAGGAGTCCCTCCACCTTTGTTGAATGGGCACAGTATGTATATTATTTTTCTTCATGCGACTTGTTGCCCAGACTGGTTTCCCTGCTCCCAAGTGACCTCAGCCATTGCTTAGTAGTGTCACACCAGGAAGGGAGGACTTACGCCGGCTTCGGGTGAAAACTGCTCTTAAGCCTTCCCTTTATTCTTTCCTACACCTTCTTCTACTGCTCTGATTAATAATGTCTCACATAAATTAGTGAGAACAAAATGAAGAGGTGAAGTTCTATTCTGCCTTCACTGAAGTAGCCAATAGTGACCTCCTATAACGCCTTCTTTAAAGCTGGCTATAAAATTATGTTATAAAGAATCTCTATATTTCCTACACTGAGTGATCGAGTTACTTATTACCAGAGTCAAAGAAAGGCTTAGCCCCATGCCTAACAAAACCTATTGTCCACTGTAAAACAAAATGAACTGCAAAGGCTGGACTTTACCAGAAACTTTCATTTCTTCTCTTTCATCGGGATTTATCTTTTCTACCGCATGAGATACAGTACATTCCAAGACATCTGGAAACTCCTATAATAAACACATGATATTTACAATAAATATAGAATTAATGTTTTTACGTAGCGACATATTTTCTACATAACACTCTTTAGAAGCAGAGAACCCATAAGACAATAAAGTTCTTCACCTGATTGGCTTCAGAAAGTCTATAAAGCCCTGAAATAAAGGTAAAGTGCTGTGTGTATATATATGTGTGTGTGTCCATTTTTCTGGGAAAAAGTGTCCCATTTTGACAGGATACTCAGGGCGGGGGTGGGGGAAGGATGTATGACCAAAGACAAATGAGCAAACCAGCAAGCAAGCTGGGGAGCATGTGAAGAGTGAGAGCCATCAACACAGCCAATACTTCTACTCAGAGAGCGATGAAAAGCAGTATTTTCCTTCTGGATACTGACATGTTAAAGACTTCCATATGTCAATCGCAAACATTTTAACCCAAAATATATTTTTTTCTGAATGCAGTGGAAACAAAGTAAAGGCAAGTCCAATGCATAAAAATGAGTAGTTAATGAGGGAAATGTAAAATATTGGTGCATAAAAATCACTAACAAACTAACATTTATAAAGTTAAAACAAAGTAAACCAGATTTTCCCATAATTCTTGAACATAGAATGCCTGACCACATGTTAAGTATTTACAAGTCAAGCACAGAGTGAATGGTCATTTCAGAGAAAGGAGACTGATAGAAGAGGTTAATAAATGTCTGCCTAGCACCTTTAGTTACAAAGTTGCAGTATGCTCAGGGAAACAATTATTTTTAGTACATGTCCTCTTCCATACTTTCTAAGAAGTCTCTGTAATTTGTGACAAGCCTTTGGCTAAGCTGGATTCCAAAGAATGGTTTACAGTGTTTTGTATATTAATATTTTTGATAATAGTCATATACTGATATTCAATGAAACACTTCCTTACTGTTTCATAAGTAACTGACACTTATAAAATTATTTTTAGCAACTATGTTTTGCTAATAGTCTACCAAAGCAATCTAGAAACCAGAACTGTTTGATAGTCATTCCTCTACTAGACCAAATATAAACTGGAACTAAATAGACTCTGAGGAGACTGGAATCTTGGCAGCTTGTCTTACTGAAGAGTTGACTAAAGAGTTGGATTTTCTCTTTCATGCTTAAGCCTACTGGGTCAAACTGCCATTTCAACAAATGGACCACAGTGATTTTCATGCTAGTTGCCTATCTGACTTCCTGATCAAACCTGAGAAAATTAATTTCCTGCTTATTACATGATTTTTTCACTCACAGTTCACTCACCCTGATCAAATCTGGGCTGATTTGGGAACTCCACTCATTTAAGGTCTTTTGAATACAATCTCGAAGCTGCAAAAGAAATGCATTTTTAAGCTGTTAACCATATACTACACTTTTTATGTACTTCTACAATGAAAAAAGGTTGAAATAAACCTTCACCTAAAGTTTAAAAAAAAAAAAGGACTGTATTAATCTGATAAGTAGGAAAAAGAAGATACCCACAGGAAATACGATACAAATCAAAATTTTAATTCTACAAGGTTTTGTTTCCTTTAACAAAGATCAACTTATATCTGTTTTTATCCTACTCTTAATTCTCAAATGTTCTTGACCTAAAGCAGTAATCTAATCATTTAAAAAGTATTTTTGCACCAATGAAAATTTAAGGAAACTTTTGAGATGTAAAAGCATTCATAAAGAAACAAAATTTCAAAGAATAAGGAAATTTATAAATGGAGGAACTGTAATCAAGCCCAGGCAGCCTGACTAGAATGAACCTTAACCACTATGTGCCTACATGAGAATCACCTGTGGTGTTCAATAAATGTTTAGATTCCCAAGCCCCATCCTAGATCTGCTGAATCACTTTCTAAGGGCAGCAGAACTTTCATTTTAAGAGGCATCCAAGTAATCAAAATGTACTCTAAAGTCTAGAAACCACCATAGTCCTATCTCACAGGAGTCAACTTGCATAAAGTCAGTTCATATAAGTCATTTCCTAACAGGCAGGTAGACCTTAGACCTGTCATCAATGTTTTCTTATACAATTTTCTTACACTAACATTGTAGTATTCTGTAAATTCATTCAAGTGTCTAGTTATCTTTTATCTCTTATGACAGCGTATTTCCAACTTATTTAATAGTGGTCCAACATAAGACATACACTAACACAGTGAGTACAGACGTCCATACATATAACAACAAAAATTGACAAAGTAATATTTATGCTTACTATATACCAGATAGGCTGGTGACTTCTATGAGTTAGAAAAAAATATGTTGCTCCGTGAATCATTGAACTGACTTCTGACCACAAATGGGCCAACACTAGCAGTTTGAAATCACTGCCTTATAAATACCAAGGGCACAGTACTTTGCATTCTGTGGGCAATCAATGAAAAAATAAATGAGTAACTAGAAGCACATCCCCGAATTGCAAAAGCACTTTCCTAATATCAACAACAGAGATTAAACTTCTGAACTCACTGTCTGATCAACAGAGATTAAACTTCTGAACTCACTACCTGATCTCTGAGTGCTCATGATAAAAACCGACACAAGAACTTTACTGCTTATATTTCAGTATAGGTAATTACAAGGGACAACTGGTTTATCAAGAGCTCAGAATCACCTATTTAAGATTTACAATATATAACAGTAATTCATGTGCTAGCCACAATAACCCACATGAATTCATTTACAGGGTCTATATATTTATAATCAAATTTAAGTCATTAAATAAAAAACAATTAGTTGATAATCATTTTAGACAGAATTACAAGTCAATATTCTCTGAAAAAATTAATAAAAATTGAGGCAGCAGGAACAACAATTCTATCAGGAGTGCTGTGGCTCAAGTCATGGGAGAAATTTTAGAAATTTTCCTCTGGCAGGATGGTTAACTGGCAGAAGGCTTTCCAGATAAATTTCTCAATTCATGAAGATAAGTATATTTTCAGAGTGTTCTCTCCCTTCTGTCAGGACAAGTTATGGAACAGTCCAATGTTATAATAATATGAGAAATTCACTGACTATCACAAACTCGGTGATTTTTAATCTTTTATATGTTATCTGTACTGAATGAACGTTAACTTTGTACTTTTTTGTTCTCTGCTCTCTTCATTCTTACCACATGTAGTATCATGGAAGATGAGCATCATCATAGTTTAGTGTATCATTAGATCTGGAGTTGTGTAAGAGTTTTAAAAAAATTCTACATGATCAAATACCTTAACAACAAATAACTGTTCAAAACAGTCCAATAATGGCCCATTTAAAACACAAAATTTTATTTCAGAAAATTACAGTGAAACAAAAAATCAGGGCAGAGATTACAGAATAATTAAAAAACAAAACATTAGACTAGAAAAGATCTTTTAGGAAATTTAATGTCTCTGGTTTACAGCTCTGGTTGCTGCAAAGTTCTTTACATAGAAACAAAACACACCTCTCCTATTCTAATCACGTTTTCTTCACATATGCTAGCACCAAGCTTTCCTCAAAAGTTTTCAAATTTCTTAATTTTGTCCCTCCTTCACCTAACCCAAAATAAAATACACAAATCACAGTTAGTCTTTTGAAGAATGTTTTTCAAACTGAGAGGTGTAACTCATTACTGCATTAACAAATCAAGTTTTTAAAAATTAAAATAAGAAAAAATTAGAATGCACAGTATATAGTAAAATCTTTTCATAAGATTTTGAGTGTGTGTGCGAAAACATGAAATGGACTATCATGGCAAAATGCTTTTTTTCTTTTACTGAGTTGCAAACTACTACTTTAGCATGTGTTAAGTGAGATAAGAGAGAGAAAATGTCACCCAGAATTATCTATGTGCAAAATGCTATATTGAACCATCAACCCTGGAGAAGTTAAAGGTCTAGTACAAAACACAGAAGTGTCTATCTTTGGGAGAAATAGCACAAGTTAGGGTGTTTAAAAAACAAACAAACAAGAGAGACAAACTGATCTGCATCCTGGACACAGAATATGGTATGGATTCTGATTCTTATTAAAGTTGCAACCAAGAGTTATCATCCCCCGATTGGTCCTCACTGCCAGTAGGAGGCCTGGGCACAGGTCCAAGTCATACTCAGAGGGATGCTACTGCTACTACCTAGTATATTTACCAACATCTTATTTCAAACTGATTAGGAACACAGTTGATAACATCATAATTGACGTAGCTTAGGAATTTTTTCTTTTAATCAAGATTTGTTTTATCTCTCTGAACCAGATGGCAAGGGAGATAAATCCTTGCATGGGGTTTCATATAGAATCTTTTATTCCTCACCGTGACCTGATGATGATACAATCCAACTTTCAAGTCATGGAAATAGGCTCGCGAGGGTAACTTTCCCAAAGTCACAGAGCTCTTAAATTAAAAGTTTGTTTGATTGTTATTTTTTAACACTAAAACCCGTCCTATACCACCAACATGCCTCAGCAATTAACTGTGCGTAATGATCAACTCTTCATTTCAGGAAGGACCAGCGATGTAACAAATATTCAAGGAGAGTATAATTCCAGGTTATTCCCTGCCGTTTCAAAATTGTGGTCAGTCTTCTGCCAAACTAATCTTCGGCAAGAGAAATACATACCTTTTTCCAAAGCCGAATTTGAGTGTTCAGTCATTTGCCTCACAGCCAGAGAGAAACTACAGTCAACACCCTTAAAGCTAACTGGATTATTACTACTACCTCATCCGAGTCTTCGGCAAGATAATCCCCCCAATTTTTCTTTACCTGGACGCCGTGGGAGAAAGGGAGTGAGCTAGAGAGGGGGACGAAGCGCGGGATCGGCCCTCTCTTATCCCCTCGCCCGGGAGAGCGATCCAATAGGTTCGAGAGTTTGGTCATCAGCCGGGAGCACCGACAAGAGGCGTCACTCCTCATCAAGTTGCACCTGCTGAATTTGTAAAGACGCAGTGCCCCCCAACAGCAGGTTCGGACGCGACATCGAGCAGATAGCAGCCCCGGCTTCCTCTCGCAGGCGGAGCCCAGGTGCGCGCCTCGCCCACGTCCCCAGCGGCGCCCAGAGCCCGATCACCCGCCCGCGGAGCCGCCCGGCCCGGCCCGCGGCCTGTCCCTGGAGCCGGTCTCCGCCGGCGCGCTCGCCGCCCTCACCTCCTCGCTGTGCGTGGACGGGCACTTCTTCCGCAGGCGGCCCCAGTTCAGCAGGTTCCCCGTCTGCAGGTGCAGGGTGCTGGCCCGCGCCAGGAGCGCTCCGGCCGCGCGGCTGTCGGTGCCCATGACAGCAGCCGACGGAGCGGGCCCGGCGGCGACGGGGCCGCAGGCGGGGAAGGAGGCCGCCCGTAGGACGCGGTGCCCGAGGCCGGAGAGCAAAGCGCGAGGCTGCTCGCCCCGCGCGGCGAGACCCCGGCCTGCGCTCGGGCCCAAGGACGACCGAGCGGCGGCGGAGCTGCGGCCGGGAAAGACGCGCTGATGGCTGCGGCTCTCTGCTACAGCGGCCGCCGCGGTAGAGTGGACTCCCAACTGAGGAGCCGTTTCCTGGAAGACAATGACTAAGCAGAAATTGCGGCGGAGAAAGTGCTTCGTAACCGTTACCCGTCCCGCGGCGGCGGCGGCGCCGGGCGGGGCGGGGCGGCGAGCGGGCTGCGGGGCGCCGGCCCGCGGGTGACTGCCCTCGGCCTGCGGCGGGCGTGGCGCCGGGCGGCAGGCGGGCGCGCGGCGGAGAGATCGCGGGGCACGCGGGGCGGGGCGGCATGGCGCGGGGCCCAGCGCGGGGCCCAGCGCTCGGCAGGGCTCCCCCTGCCGGCCAGAGGGCGGTGCGCCGGCCCGCTCCACCTCACCTCCCAGCCAATGGGCTATCACGCTGGTGATAGACCTAAGCTACCGCTCTAAAAAGAGAAAGTACCGAGGCACTGAAACGCCCGCCGGTTTCCATTCTCAGAAGCAGTTCGTTTTCCTTCTTAAGGGCTTTCCCCCAAACTGCTCATTTTTTCTTCACGTCCATTGATTAAAGGTCTATTGATTTACTCTATTTGCTGGCCAGTGTGTGAAGTCAAAGAGTAAGACAATCTCTGCCCTTGAGATTCTTCAACTGTAGTTCCAGATACGATTTAAGCAAATGAAACAGTGAGTAATACTGTAAGAATGTCATAGTTTCCGGATGAGATTAAAGAGAATGCTTAAACTGGTGAGATCAGGGAAGATATGAGCTGTTCCCTTAGAGTTTGTGATTCTTTCAGTTCAGTTCAGTCGCTCAGTCGTGTCCGACTCTTTGCAACCCAGCACTCCAGGCCTCCCTGTCCATCACCAACTCCCGGAGTTCACTCAAACTCATGTCCATCGAGTCGGTGATGCCATCCAGCCATCTCATCCTCTGTCGTCCCCTTCTCCTCCTGCCCTCAATCCCTCCCAGCATCAGAGTCTTTTCCAATGAGTCAACTCTTCGCATGAGGTGGCCAAAGTACTGGAATTTCAGCTTCAGCATCAGTCCTTCCAATGAACACCCAGGACTGATCTCCTTTAGGATGGACTGGCTGGATCTCCTTGCAGTCCAAGGGACTCTCAAGGGTCTTCTCTAACACCACAGTTCAAAAGCATCAATTCTTCTGCGCTGAGCTTTCTTCACAGTCCAACTCCACATCCATACATGACCACTGGAAAAACCATAGCCTTGACTAGACGGACCTTTGTTGGCAAAGTAATGTCTCTGCTTTTTAATATGCTGTGTAGGTTGGTCATTTTACTCCTATTAAATTTCATATGTACTAGACTTGGTAAGAACCGCGAATTTAACATTTATTGAGCTTTCCTCAACACATTTTTGCTTTTGTTGAGAGTAATCAGATATACTAAAAAGCAAAAACATAAACCTGTGTGGCTTGCAAATCTGACTTTATCAGGTACTGGTTATTTTAACTTAGACAAGTCGCTTAGTCTCTGTGTTTCACTTTCTCCTGTTTTTGCGGATAATGGTTTAAACTTCGTGATATTGCTGATAACTGACTATTTTTGAGCTACTGAAATGGCTAGTTCCCATGATTCCACCTAATACAACACTACTACGTTGGTTAAGTGTGAGGACTTAATGAGAGAACTTATGACAGCCCTCAGTACAGTACTTGGCTCATAGTAATGTCCAGTAGGTGAGATCACTTAGAAATACTGACTCTTCTCTTTCCCCCTTACAACCCACTTCTCACACTCACAGCAATATCACTGTCATGTTTTTAAAATTTACATTTAGAGAGGAATTCCCGGGTGGTCCCCTGGTTAGGATTTGGCACTTTCACTGCGAAGACAGAGGTTCAATCCCTGGTAGAGGAACTAAGATCTTGTTGGCCATGGGGCATGGCCAAAACAAAAATTCACATGTGTAAACTGCTTTGGGCTTTCCTTGTAGCTCAGTGGGTAGAGTCTGCCTGCAATGCAGGAGACCTGGGTTCAATCCCTGGATCTCCTGGAAAAGGAAATGGCAACCCACTCCAGTATTCTTGCCTGGAGAATCCCATGGAGAGAGGAGCCTAGCAGGCTACAGTCCATGGGGTCGCACAGAGTCGGATAAGACCTAGCGACTAAACCATCACCAAACTTTACTCTTCACAGCAACAGATAGGTGATTTGTTGAAAATCTTAGGTAGTACTAAGTTTTGGGGCCTCCATCAAAACCCAGATCCTTCATTTTCAAACTCCTTACTCTTCCATACTACAATTTATGCTACATAAAGCATATTTATTGAGGTAATTTTAATTCTTAAATGTGTATGAGCATGATTTATATGCTTTCTGTGCTTGTACAGCTTTATTTTACAGTATATTATACTGTATGATACCTTTGCCCTGGCATCATAATTTTGGAAGAAAAAAAGCTTAATCTTCTAAATTTATTTGTTGACAAAAACAGGGAATGCAAAATCAGAAGTATTTTGCTATATACAGTTATTTTGAGTGAGTTGCACCCCCCTCCTCCTTCTATGGAAGATGAAAAAATGCTGACACATTCATCTTTGGGAATGGTATTAATTTCAGTTTTAGATACTTTAAAATTCTGCAAATGTGTGTAAGTATAAAGAGTCACTAATATTGACTGCCCTTTTTAAATTCTTCTTGACCTTTCCAGGATCTGATAACTACTGTCCAGGCTCTCCTTTAAAAACTACTCTCCTCACTTAGATTGAAATAAACTACACTACATGTTTCCTCACCATATTTGATCACAGAACACTTTTTAACATTGTAATGTGTTGTTGGAAGCCCAATAGAGGCTCATGAGCTGTAGATGTTTATGTTAAAGCACACAGCAAAAATGGTTTCATAAATAAATTGTTGTAGGAAGTGATTACATTTTTCATTCATAGTCCATTTTTGTTTGATGTAAGAACAAGCAAAATATGAAAATTAAATTAAATTTCACCTTATTAAGGGGCCACTTGGTACATTTTATGCTTAGTTAAAACTGATTTAAATTCTTGACTTTTGTTTTAATTCCCAAAATTAATGTTACAACATTCAGGAGTAACTAACTCAGTCATGGCCACTTTAGAAGTGAAGGTGTTTAAAAGGATTTTTCAGACTTCCCTGATGGCTCAGTCGGAAAGAATCTGCCAGCCAATGCAGGAGACATAGGTTTGATCACTCATTTGGGAAGGTTGAGCATGCCACAAAGCAAATAAGCAGGTGTACCACAACTACTGAGCCTGTGCGCTAGAAGCCAGGAGCCGCAACTGCTGAACCTCCCTGTGTGCCCTTAAGCCCTGCTGCTGCCACTACTGCCGCTGCTGCTAAGTCACTTCAGTCGTGTCCAACTCTGTGCGACCCCGTAGACGGCAGCCCACGTCCCTGGGATTCTCCAGGCAACAACACTGGAGTGGGTTGCCATTTCCTTCTCCAATGAGCGACTTCACTTTTACTTTTCACTTTCATGCCCTTAAGCCCATGCTTAGCAAAAAAGAGAAGCCACCGAAATGAGAAGCCTGTGCTCTGCAACTAGAGAAAAGCCTGCGCAGCAATGAAGCCCCAGCATAGCCAAAAATAAATATAACAAAATATAAAAAGATTTCTCTAAGGTATTTCTGAAACCCAGATCGTTTGGAAATAACACAACTGTCACTCTCACACAATTTGGAAGAACAGACCGTTGGCTTGGAATAGAAAGAACATGAGTTAAGTACAGAGGAGTGGAAACACCCACAGCATTTTTTGAAAATAGGAAAGAGAGGCGCCTGCCTTGAGCAGGAGTACCCCTTAAAGGTGAAGGCAGTGAGAGTGTGATTAATGGAAGACCATTATCAGCAAGCTAGAGTTTTCGAATTTGGGTTAGGAAGACTTTGACCTTGAGTAAAACAAAGTCTTGACTCCAGGAAGTAAGAAAAAAAATCTATATTTAAAGTAATATTAATTTACTCAACAGATATTTCTTACATGTCTATTACTTGTCAGATGCTGGACTAGGCACTACAGATTTAGGGTGAGCAAAGTATGACTTTATCCCTGTCCCCACATAATTTACAATCCAGTAGAGGAGGCCACTTTAGTCATATGCTGCTGCTGCTAAGTCACTTCAGTCGTGTCCGACTCTGTGCGACCCCACAGACGGCAGCCCACCAGGCTCCCCTGTCTCTGGGATTCTCTAGGCAAGAACACTGGAGTGGGTTTCCATTTCCTTCTCCAATGCATGAAAGTGAAAAGTGAAAGTGAAATCGCTCAGTCATGCCCGACTCTTAGCGACCCCATGGACTGCAGCCATGAGTTACTTCTACCAAGAAGAGTGAGCAGATTTTTAATAAGGCTGTGTAGAGTTATTTTTCAGAAGGCCAGAAGGTAGCACTTTGCTGAGAGTCCTTCTGGTTTTCAGGTAGGCCTGTCTCACCTCCATAAAGCAGGTCAGACCCATTCTCCGGATACCAGACAACTTGGCAAGAATTCTGGACAGCAGGCTCCTGAAATTCCAATATTTCACCCTGAATAAGACACAACACCCACAGACCCCTATGGTAAAATGATCAACCATCTTCTGGAAAATCCAAGCATGATGTTATCTAAAAATGAAGTTTTAATGAAATTCTAGGCTTTGGAGTCATTCAGAACTAGTTTAGCTTCCTGTCCTATCTCTTCCTTTTTTAAGGGACGGGCTCTAGAGCAAGACTGCCTGGGTCGGAATCTCAGTTCCATCTCTTAGCGGCCATTTGCACTTGGCCAAGTGACTTAACATTCTGTATCTTGATTTCTTCTTCCGTAAAATGGGCATAATTATCGTATTCTTGCTCATGTTGGTGCTATGATAATTAAAATGAGTCAAAACACATAAATCTCTTAGAATAGTGTCTGAAACATCTTCAATAAATGTTAGTTATATATGTGTTTTTGTGTGTTTAACATAAATGTGAAACACTATTATTTTTATGTGATTTATTTTAAATTTAATTATATATTACATGTATAATTTAATTATATATACATATATATGTATGTAGGTCAATATATAGATTTCTATTTCATGTATATTTTAGAAACCTAGTATTATGTAAATATACTATAATTTATTTATTCTCAGTATACAATTTTGCACCCCAAGAAAAAGAAATGCAAAAAGGTAAAATGGCTGTCTGAGGAGGCCTTACAAATAGCTGAGAAAAGAAGAGAAGTGAAAGGCAAAGGAGGAAAGGAAAGATAAACACATCTGAATGCAGAGTTCCAAAGAATAGAATGGAGAGATAGAAAGCCTTCCTAAGTGAACAATGCAAAGAAATAGAGGAAAACAATAGAATGGGAAAGTCTAGAGATCTCTTTAGGAAAATTAGAGATACTAAGGGAACCTAGATAGTATATTCAAAAGCAGAGACATTACTTTGCCGACTAAGGTCCGTCTAGTCAAGGCTATGGTTTTTCCTGTGGTCATGTATGGATGTGCGAGTTGGACTGTGAAGAAGGCTGAGCGCCGAAGAATTGATGCATTTGAACTGTGGTGTTGGAGAAGACTCTTGAGAGTCCCTTGGACTGCAAGGAGATCCAACCAGTCCATCCTAAAGGAGATCAGTCCTGGGTGTTCATTGGAAGGATTGATGCTAAAGCTGAAACTCCAGTACTTTGGCCACCTCATGAGAAGAGTTGACCCATTAGAAAAGACTCTGATGCTGGGAGGGTTTGGGGGCAGGAGGAGAAGGGAACAACAGAGGATGAGATGGCTGGATGGCATCACTGACTTGATGGACGTGTGTCTGAGTGAACTCCGGGAGTTGGTGATGGACAGGGAGGCCTGGCGTGCTGCGATTCATGGGGTCACAAAGAGTCGGACACGACTGAGCAACTGAACTGAACTGAAGGGAACATTTCATGCAAAGATCGGCACAATAAAGGACAGAAATGGTATGGGCCTAACAGAAGCAGAAGATATTAAGAAGAGGTGGCAAGAATAAACAGAAGAAATGTACAAAAAAAGATCTTCATGGCCCAGATAATCATAATGGTGTGATCACTCACCTAGAGCCAGACATTCTGGAATGTGAAGTCAAGTGGGCCTTAGGAAGCATCACTATGAACAAAGCACTGGAGGTGATGGAATTCCAGCTAAGCTATGTAAAATCCTAAAAGATGATGCTTTTGAAGTGCTGGACTCAGTATGCCAGCAAATATGGAAAACTCAGCAGTGGCCACAGAACTGGAAAAGGTCAGTTTTTATTCCAATCCCAGAGAAAAGCAATGCCAAAAAACGTTCAAGTTACCACACAATTGCACTCATCTCACATACTAGCAAAGTAATGCTCAAAATTCTCCAAGCCAGGCCTCAATAGTACATAAACCAAGAACTTCCAAATGTTCAAGCTGGATTTAGAAAAGGCAGAGGAAATGAAAAGTGAAAGTCAGTCAGTTGTGTCCGATTCTTTGCAACCCCATGGACTGTCCATGGAATTCTCCAGGCCAGAATACTGGAGTGGGTAGCCTTTCCCTTCTCCAGGGGATCTTCCCAACCCAGGGATTAAACCCAGGTTTCCTGAATTGCAGGCAGATTCTTTACTAGCTGAGCCACAAGGGAAGCCATCAGAGATCAAATTGTCAGCATCTGCTGGATCATAGAAAAATCAAGGGACCAGAAAAACATCTACTTCTGCTTCATTGACTACGCTAAAGCATTTGACTGTGTGGATCACAACAAACTGGAAAATTCTTAAAGAGATGGGAATACCAGACCACCTTACCTGGCTCCTGAGAAATCTGTATACAGGTCAAGAAGCAACAGTTAGAACCGGACATGGAACTACGGACTAGTTCCAAATTGGGAAAGGAGTACGCCAAGGCTGTATATTGTCACCATGCTTATTTAATATCTGTGCAGAGTCCGTCATGAGACATGCCAGGTTGGATGAAGCACAAGCTGAAATCCAGATTTCTGGGAGAAATATCAATAATCTCAGATATGCAGATGACACCACCTTTATGGCAGAAAGCAAAGAGGAACTAAAGAGCCTCTTAATGAAGGTTGAAAGAAGAGAGTGAAAAAGCTGGCTTAAACTCAACATTCAAAAAATGAAGATCATGACATCTGGTCCCATCACTTCATGGCAAATAGATGGGGAACAATGGAAATAGTGACAGACTTTTTCTCCTTGGGCTCCAAAATCACTGCAGATGGTGACTGCAACCATGAAATTAAAAGATGGTTGCTTCTTGGAGGAAAAGCTATGACAAACCTGCTGCTGCTGCTGCTGCTGCTAAGTCGCTTCAGTCGTGTCCTACTCTGTGCGACCCCACAGATGGCAGCTCACCAGGCTCCCCTGTCTCTGGGACTCTCCAGGCAAGAACACTGGAGTGGGTTGCCATTTCCTTCTCCAATGCATGAAAGTGAAAAGTGAAAGTGAGGTCGCTCAGTCGTGTCCGACTCTTCACGACCCCATGGACTGCAGCCTACGAGGCTTTTCTGTCCATGGGATTTTCCAGGCAAGAGTACTGGAGTGGGATGCCATCGCCTTCTCTGATGACAAACCTAGACTGTATTAAAAAGCAGAGACATTGCTTTGCCAACGAAGGTCCATCTAGTCAAGGCTATGGTTTTTTCAGTAGTTATGTATGGATGTGAGAGACCATAAAGAAGGCTGAACACTGAAGAAATGATGCTTTTGAACTGTGATACTGGAGAAGTCTCTTAAGAGTCCCTTGGACAGCAAGATCAAACCAGTCCATCCTAAAGGAAATCAATCCTGAATATTCATTAGAAGGACTGATGCTGCAAAGCTGAAGCTTCAATACTTTGGCCACCTGAAACGAACAGCCGACTCATTAGAAAAGACCCTGATGCTGGGAAAGATTGAAGGCAGGAAGAGAAGGGGTTGACAGAGGATGAGATGGTTGGATGACATCACCGACTCAAGGGACCTGAGTCTGAGCAGGCTCCGGGAGATGGTGAAGGACAGGGAAGCCTGGAGTGCTGCAGTCCATGGCGTTTAAAGAGTTGGACATGACTGAGCGACTGAACAACAACAGTTTCATGAGACAAACAAGCTTTTAACAAGAAGTGATGTAGACAGTTAAAAAAAAACCCACAGGTCAAGTTTCTTCTCTCTTGGTTCCTGTTTCTGTAGCAATTCCAATGAATATGTTAGATAACACTGCATACCTTTTCATAAAGCATTGGAAATTACCATCCAGTTACTGAGTTGGCAGTTTGCCCATGGGACACAGACCACAGTGCCTCACAGCTATAGGAATTCAGTGCTACCTTATTTGATAATGTGTTTGTGGTGAAAATCTTAAATTGCAACTCAATCCCCAAATTTCCTTCTAGGGTTCTTTCCTGTATGATACAGCCTGCAAGCTCTTTCACTAACTAATTCTCAGAATCCCTTACAAGCTCTTGTTCTAGGTACAAATTAGATTACATAAATTCCATGTACTAGGTTTGGATTTCAAAGTAGAAGTTCAATGGAGGGCGTCTTCCTGCATCGTCAGCTGTTGAATTTTGCCACAGCCATGGTCTGATGTCCTACCCCCAGCTTCGCAGATGTCACAGAGGCAGTTAGAACCACTTTCTGATCCCTGGATTGCAGCAATGATGATTCCATGGCAACCTCCTGGTTGCTCATCCTTCTTATTGTGTCCTAGGAGAAGCTCTCCTGAAGGGACAAGTTGAACAGTGTCACCATGGGCGTTATTTCTAGAGACATGGTGCAGAGCTTGTTTGTCCAACCTTCAATTATTTCCTGAATCAAATATTATCTTCTGCTTTAACAGAGTAGTTTCTGTTTACCCCACTTGAACCCTGACTGATACCATTTCTGTTCTTATAATTTCATTTAAAATGTGTTACTACTATGGGAAAAATGTACTACTATTTTAAGATGTAATATACATTTCTTCCCATCTCTAGCAAACAAATATCACTCTATAATTTTTAAGTATACATAAAGTATACATTGATTGTTTATACATTTGGGCAAAGTGCTAGCTTTAGTTTGCAATTATACCCACAAAGTCACACTCATGAGTATGATATACACATTTTTAAATTATTACATGAAAATATAATAGAATGGTTCTAGGAAGATTAAAAACAGGGAAAAACTAAATTCTGATGTGCATTTCTGAGGATGATATTCATTGATAGATGAATGATAGACAGTGCTAACCAGAGAAGCATATACAGGAATGGTTAGGAGAGCAGGGAAGCTGCATCAGATGACTTTAGTTCAAACATTTGCTCCGACACTTGCCAGAAGCATGTGTTTGGGTAAGCTTTTACTCCCTTGAAGCCTCCATTTTCTCATCTATAAAATGGGGTGGGGGTAATCCTAGCACCCAACTCATACAGTTGTTATGCAAATGAGAGAATATATATAAAATTCTTAGCATAATGTCTTAGCATGTGTAGCTCAATAAATGTTATCTATCATACAAATAAATTACTTTTTTGCATGATTTGCTTAGAAAATACAAGACTATTGGGACAAGGATTCTAAGAGTTTCTGGCAAAGATACTGTACTTATTAGTTTCTAGTTTTAGCTATTTCTATATATCATTATATATTCTCTGTGATGTGTTGGCTACCTTCTTCAAAGAATCATCCAAAATCCCCGAGGAAATACTCCATGATGAAAGAAACGAACTTTAAACGTCTTTGAAACTTGCTAATACTTGCTAACTCTGTGCAAGTTATATTTGAAATCTGACTATTGTTGAGCCAACTTTGGGCTTTCATTAAATTGTGGCTTATTGGTTTGGGGATTGGTGGACATTAGCAGCAAGTCCAATGGCACCCCACTCCAGTACTCTTGCCTGGAAAATCCCATGGATGGAGGAGCCTGGTAGGCTGCAGTCCATGGGGTCGCTAAGAGTCGGACACAACTGAGTGACTTCACTTTCACTTTTCACTTTCATGCACTGGAGAAGGAAATGGCAACCCACTCCAGTGTTCTTGCCTGGAGAATCCCAGGGACGCGGAAGCCTAGTGGGCTGTCGTCTATGGGGTCGCACAGAGTCGGACACGACTGAAACGACTTAGCAGCAGCAGCAGCAGCAGCAAGTCCAAACATCAGTGCGTGGTGGAATGTGGAAACCTAGATTCTGTCTTAAGTGTTCTCAATGATGCCTCCATCCCAAGAGGAGCATGTTTGTCATTAAATGACAAATTACTACTAAGAAACTGAAGGGCTTGGAGAAAACTCTGGGCTGCCGGGGAATCGGGTGCCCAGGGAGCAAGGGAGCAGGACCACGGAGCAAGTGAGCCCATGTGCCACAGCTGTTGAGCCCTCGCTCTAGAGTCTGTCAGCCACAACTGCTGAGCCCACACGTTGCAACTACTGAACCCATGTGCCCTAGAGCCTGTGCTCTAAGACAAGAGAAACCACAGCGATGAAAGAATGCACGCTGCAATGAAGAGTGGTGCCTGCTTGTCACAACTAGAAACAAGCCTAGGCAGCAATGGAGACCCAGCACAGCCAAAAATGGATAAATAAATACTTTAAAAAAGAAAATCTACCAATATAAATCATCATGTTAGTAGTTTTAAATTGAAAATCATATACTTACTTTGTAAATACTGAAAATGCATTTAATAAAATTAAAAAATACATAACAAAGAGACAGAGTTGAGATACTCATATTATACTATTTGTGTGTGAGCATCTGTATGCTCAGTATAGTCTGGTTGTTTGTGACCCTGTGGACTGTAGCCCGCCAGGCTTCTTCTGTCCATGGGAATATCCAGCTAAGAATACTGAAGTGGGTTGCTGTTTCCTCCCCCAGGGGACCTTCCCGACCCAAGGATAGAACCCAAGTGTCCTGTGGCTCCTGCATTGCTGTAGGATTCTTTACCACTGAGCCACCTGGGAAGCCCCAGCTCTATTTGGGACTGTCAAATACCATTATATAGTAGAAATCAAAGACTGGCAGGTTTAGGGGCTGAGAACAGGAAATCTGCCTTTTAAACAAGGCTTCCAGGTGTCACTACAACTAGGGTCCTAGGGTCACTACAACTTGAAAACCACTGGACTTGTGTATGTATTTTTTTTTACATCTGACTACAGATACAATTAAATTTGTTAAGGAATCCTAAATTATTTTGTCCAGCAATTGTCTTTAAAAAATATTTTTTCATTTATAAGAAGAATGTATTTTATCACAGAATATTTACAATATGCAGAAAAGTAGAAAAAAATAATTTATACTACTCGAACATATCTACATTGGTTTTTAAACACATATATTTTAATGTATTGTTAAACACACATTTACAGAACTATTATTCATACCGTCTCAACAAATGTATCTTTTTTCAACTTAACATCATAGCAAACATTCTCCAGTGTTATTAAAATTATTTTAAAGCATTGTTAGCATCTTAACCTGCATTTCTTATGATAAAATTAATACCTGTTTATTATAAAAGATTAAAATATACAAAGAAAAAAGAATAAAATCCATAATCTTACCACCTAAAATCACCATTACTATGGTATGTCACTGGCTACTGGCTAGATGTTTTTTGCATATTTACATATCTTCATTTTTAAAACATGATCATACTGTTTGAATTGTTTTATAATCTATTTCTATTTACTATATTGTGAATATTTTTATGTTAACAAATATGCACAACATAAAATGTATTATATATATTCATGACAACACTGGTTAGTAGCATTTCTTTTATTATCTCTATTTTAAAAATGGTCTCCTAAATCCTGCTTACTCATGTAATTCTATGTCCTGTTAACATCCCTTATTTGGGGGCTTAGGACTATTTCTAATTTTTCACTATTACAAACTACTTTATATTGAATATTCTTGTGATACATCGTTAGGCTGTTGTACTGTTAAATATGTAGAATAGTTTTCTAAAAGTAAGATTGCAAATCATCAGAGTATATATTGTAAATGTTGATATAAAGGATGATACCAATGTACAGTCTCACCAAGAGTACCGAGGGATCATCGTCACTCATGTTAGATGTCAATTTGTACCTGCCAATCTGATCAGCCACAAATGGTATATTTTTTAAGATTTGTATTTTTCCGTATGAAGAATTTTGCTCACTCCTTCACATACTAATTGGTCATTTGTCCATGTTTTTCCAGTAGTAGCCTGATGATACCTGCTGTCTTAGACCCTTTGGGCTGTTGGAATTAGGTATCATGACAGAAGTTTATTTCTCACAGTTCTGGAAACTAGGAAGTCCAAGATTAAGGCACTGGCAGATTTCGTGTCTGGTGAGGATCGGCTTCCTAACTGTAGATACCCTCTTGTCCTTATGTTCTCACATAGCAGAGGGGCAAGAGCGCTCCCCGGGGGTGTCTTTTATAAAGGTGGAGCCCCAAGGCCCCACCTCTTAATACCATCACATTGGGATTAGATTTCATCATATGAACTGGGAGGGAGACACAAGCATTCCGTCTCTGGCACTTGCCATCATCAAATATTGATTATCTGCCCTCCCACTGCAGTGGAGTCTATTTACACAACCAACTAAGGTTAGGCTTTGCCATCTGATTTGCTAACAAAATGCTGGCAGGAGATAGGTGACTAAAGGTCTAAACTGTGCTTGGATGGTCGGGAATGCTTGTTGGTCTTCTGCCAACTCTTTGAGAAGAACATGCCCTGGCCAGCCTGCTGCCAAAAGCATGAGAAACACATGGCACGGGCCTGGACTCTGCCTGTACTGAGCCCAGTGCCCAAACAACCTTACTTGACCTGCGTGTCATAAGTGAGAATAAATGTTATTTTGCACCACTGTATTCTGGGCCTCTTTATTATTAATTATTTTTGTGGCAATAGCTAACCTAGAAGGGCTTCCCAGGTGCTGCTAGCGGTAAAGAACCTGCCTGCCGATGCAGGAGACCTAAGAGATGCGGGTTCGATCCCTGGGAAGATCCCCTGGAGGAGGAAATGGCAACCTACTCCGCTATTCTTGCTCAGAAAATTCCATGGACAGAGCAGCCCGGTAGGCTACAGTCCATAGCGTTGCAGAGTCGGATATGACCGAAGCGACTTAGCACATAGCACACACAGCTAACCTAGACATTGCCCTAGCTATTTTTCCCACTGTTTTATTTTCTTACTGATTTGTAAGAACTATGGACATAACTGGTTTGCTAGTATGATGTTACATATAATTTTCCCTTTGGGCATTTTCTCATTAGTTTCGGTTACTGTGCTTATTGATTTACTGAAGATTTTTACTTTTTTCTAATAGACAAATCTGGCATTCTTTTCCTTTATGGTCTCAGCCTTTGGTATTATCCTTAGAAGGGCCTTTCAAGATAACATAAATATCTCCCTCCATTTTCTTCTAGTACTTTTCTTGCTCTGGTTTTTATACTAAATCTTTAGTTGATTTATAATTTATTTCATAAATTGTTTTATAAAATAGTTTTATTTTATTAAATAAAATATTATTTATTTTATAGTTTATTTATAATTTATTTTGATAAATGATATGAAATAGGTATCATCTAATTCATACCATATTAGGATCTGTTTTTTAAAAATTGAGATAGAATTGAATTTCAAGTGTTCAATATAATGATTCAGTATTTGTATATAGTGTGAAATGGTCATTACAATGAGTCTAGTTAATGTCTGCCACCATCAGTTCAGTTCAGTTCAGTCGCTCAGTCGTGTCCAACTTTTTGCGACCCCATGGACTGCAGCATGCCAGGCCGCCCTGTCCATCACCAGCTCCTGGAGTTTACTCAAACTCGTGTCCATTGAGTCGGTGATGCCATCCAGCCACCTGATCTGCTGCCCTTCTCCTCTCGCCTTCAATCTTTCCCAACATCAGGGTCTTTTCAAATGAGTCAGCTCTTTGCATCAGGTGGCCAAAGTATTGGAGTTTCAGCTTCAACATCAGTCCTTCCAATGAATATTCAGGATTGGTCTCCTTTAGAATGGACTGGTTGGATCTCCTTGCAATCCAAGGGACTCTCAAGAGTCTTCTCCAACACCACAGTTCAAAAGCATCAATTCTTCTGTGCTCAGCTTTCTTTATAGTTCAACTCTCATATCCATACATGACTACTGGAAACACTATAGCCTTGACTAGATGGACCTTTGTTGGCAAAGTAATGTCTCTGCTTTTTAATATGCTGTTTAGGTTGATCATAGCTTTTCTTCCAAGGAGTAAGTGTCTTTTTTTTATTTCATGGCTGCAGTCACCATCTGCAGTGATTTTGGAGCCCACCAAAATAAAGTCTGACACTGTTTCTACTGTTTCTCTATCTATTTCCCATGAAGTGATGAGACCAGATGCCATGATCTTCGTTTTCTGAATGTTGAGTTTTAAGCCAACTTTTTCATTCTCCTCTTTCACCTTCATCAAGAGGCTTTTTAGTTCCTCTTCACTTTCTGCCATAAGGGTGATGTCATCTGCATATCTGAGGTTATTAATATTTCTCCCGGCAGTCTTGATTCCAGCTTGTGCTTCTTTCAGCCTAGCATTTCTCATGATGTACTCTGCATATAAGTTAAATATGCATGGGGACAATATACAGCTTTGATGTACTCTTTTTCCTGTTTGGAACCAGTCTGTTGTTCCATGTCCAGTTCTAACTGTTGCTTCTTGACCTGCATATAGGTTTCTCAAGAGGCAGGTCAGGTGGTCTGGTATTCCCATCTCTTTCAGAATTTTCCACAGTTTATTGTGATACACACTGTCAAAGGCTTTGGCACAGCCAATAAAGCAGAAATAGATGTTTTTCTGGAACTCTCTTGCTTTTTTCAATGATCCAGCAGATGTTGGCAATTTGATCTCTGGTTCCTCTGCCTTTTCTAAAACCAGCTTGAACATCTGGAAGTTCACGGTTCACGTATTGTTGAAGCCTGGCTTGGAGAATTTTGAGCATTACTTTACTAGCGTGTGAGATGAGTGCAATTGTGCAGTAGTTTGAGCATTCTTTGGCATTGCCTTTCTTTGGGATTGGAATGAAAATGGACCTTTTCCAGTCCTGTGGCCACTGCTGAGTTTTCTAAATTTGCTGGCATATTGAGTGTAGCACTTTCACAGCATCATCTTTCAGGATTTGAAATAGCTCAGCTGGAATTCCATCACCTCCAGTAGCTTTGTTCGTAGTGATGCTTCCTAAGGCCCACTTTACTTTACATTCCAGGATGGCCGGCTCTAGGTGAGTGATCACACCATCGTGATTATCTGGGTCATGAAGATCTTTTTTGTTCAGTTCTTCTGTGTATTCTTGCCACTCTTCTTAATATCTTCTGTTTCTGTTAGGTCCATACCATTTCTGTCCTTTATCGAGCCCATCTTTGCATGAAATGTTCCCTTGGGATCTCTAATTTTCTTGAAGAGATCTCTAGTCTTTCCCATCCTATTGTTTTCCTCTATTTCTTTGCATTGATTGCTGAGAAAGGCTTTCTTATCTCTCCTTGCTATTCTTTGGAACTCTGCACTCAAATCGGTATATCTTTCCTTTTCTCCTTTGCTTTTTGCTTCTCTTCTTTTCACAGCTATTTGTAGGGTCTCCTCAGACAGCCATTTTGCTTTTTTGCATTTCTTTTTCTTGGGGATGGTGTGCCACCATAAATAATTATAATTTTTTCAATGAGGACTTACTTTTAAGATCTAGTCTTTTATCAACTTTCAAATATGCAATGTAGTATTATTAATGATAGCTTACAGTGAACAGTGTTGGATTCTTGATCTCTGAAGAAGATTTAAGTTTGGGACCAGGGACCAGGCTTGATCACTCAAGAGCTTTTGTGTAGCAGAGTTTTATTAAAGTATGAAAAGGGACAGAGAAAGCTTCTGACACAAACATCAGAAGGGGGACAGAGAGTGCCCCCCTGATAGTCTCTAGCAAGGGAGTTATATATTTTTTAATTAGTTATTACAATAAATCCAAAAATGTCTCAATGTTGTAAAGATCTTACTAGACCCACTCCTATGATTTACATTTTAAGATAACAGAGTTAGCCAGAAGGTTTTCAGGAAGGAGAAACTGTCCTCAAGCAGGATACATGTTGTTATATAATCCTTAGTACAGAGTTTAAACTGAGTTGTTTGTTGTGTAATCATCAGTTCAGTTCAGTCGCTCAGTCGTGTCTGACTCTTTGCAACCCCAGCACACCAGGCCTCCCTGTCCATCACCAACTCCTGAAGTTTACTCAGACTCATATCCATTGAGTTGGTGATGTCATCCAAACATCTCATCCTCTGTTATAATCACCACTTTAAAGAAAAAAATGTTTTATGTGACTAAGACTAAGGAAGGTATAGAAAAAGAAGATGTTTGTCCTTTCCTCCTCCTTGAGAATTCCAGACCCCTATGGGGTGGAGATCAGCCCTGGGTGTTCTTTGGAAGGAATGATGCTAAAGCTGAAGCTCCAGTACTTCGGCCACCTCATGCGATGAGTTGACTCATTGGAAAAGACCTTGATGCTGGGAGGGATTGGGGGCAGGAGGAAAGGGGGACGACAGAGGATGAGATGGCTGGATGGCATCACCGACTCAATGGACGTGAGTTTGAGTGAACTCCGGGAGATGGTGATGGACAGGGAGGCCTGGCGCTCTGCGATTCATGGGGTCACAAAGAGTCGGACACGACTGAGCGACTGAAATGAACTGAACTGAACTGAACTGATGGGGCTTCCCTGGTGGCTCAGAGGTTAAAGCGTCTGCCTTCAATGTAGGATACCCGGGTTTGATTCCTGGGTCGGGAAGATCACCTGGAGAAGGAAATGGCAACCCACCCCAGTATTCTTGCCTGGAGAATCCTATGGACAAAGAAGCCTGGTAGGCTACAGTCCATAGGGTCGCAAAGAGTCGGACACGACTGAGCGACTTCACTCACTCACATCTCTTCCTTGAGAGCCCAAGACCCAAGACTGGAAGTGTGTATCTTTTAACCCTCTTCTCCTATTTCACTCATTCCCCACCCCCTGCCTCTGGCAACATGCCCTGAACCTATGAGCCTGGGTTTTGCTTTGTTCTTTTTAGATTCCACATATAATAAGATCATATGGTATTTGTCGGTCTTTGTCTACCTTATTCAACTTACATAGTACTCTTGAGGTCCATTTATGTTGTCACAGTGCCAGAACTTCATTCTTTTTTCATTACTGAAAAATATTCCATTGTATATACATATTATGTTTTCTATATCTATTCATCCATTGATTGACAACACAGAGTATTTCCATATCTTGGTGATTGTAAATAATGCTGCAATGAGGGTGCATATATCTTTTCAAGGTACTCTTTCTGTTTTCTTTGGACAAATACTCAGAAGTAGAATTGCTGAATCATATGATATTTCTATTTTTAGTTTTTTGAAGAAACTTCATCATATTTTCCATAGTGCCTGCACCAATTACATTCTCACTAACAGTACCCAAGTCATTTTGGGGTTTTTTGATAATAGACATTCTAACAGGTGTGAGGTGATATCTCTTTGTGATTTTGATTTACATTTCCTTGCTAATTAGTAATATTGAGTATCTTTTCATGTGTCTGTTGGCCAGCTGTGTGTCTCCTCTAGAAAGATGTCCATTCAGATCTTTTGTCCATTTAAATAACTAATTAATTAACTAATTAGTTAGTTCATCAACCAGGGATCAAATCTGTGCCATCCTGCAAAAGAATCACAGTCTTAACCACTGGACTGCCCATTTTTAAATTATATTCTTTGCTGTTTTGTGGTTGAGTTGATTGAATTCTTTACATATTTTGGATATTAACCCTTAATTAGGTATGTGATTTGCAAATATTTTCTTTCATTCAGTAGGCTGACTTCATTTTATTGATGCTTTCCTTTGTTAAGCTTTTTAGTTTGATGTAGTCTCAACTGCTGATTTTTTTGTATTATTGCCTGATATCAGTGAGCTTACTCCCTATATTTTCTTCCAGGAGTTTTATGGTTTCAGGTTTTCTTTCAACTCTTTAATCCATTTTCAGTAATTTTTGTGTATGGTGTAAAAGTGCAGTCCATTCTCTTGCTTCTGCAGTTTTCCCAACA
Organism: Capra hircus; assembly: GCF_001704415.2. NCBI lineage: Eukaryota > Metazoa > Chordata > Mammalia > Artiodactyla > Bovidae > Capra > Capra hircus. The sequence continues at coordinate 70,980,293 of NC_030810.1, forward strand.
TCATTTGTTGACTATTGTCCTTTCTCCATTATCTATTCTTGGTTCCTCTGTTGTAAATTAATTGATTACTTACATGTGGGTTTACTTAGGGACTTTCTAATCTATTCCATTAGTCCATGCGTCTGCTTTTATACTAATACCATAGTGTTTTGATCATTGTAGATCAGGTCTGCTCCCACTCTTTCTATTCCTATCTACTGATGGAAGACTAAACTACGACATACCATCCAGTCGAGGATGCATACGCATATGTTCAAAGTAGAAAGTAAAGGAAGGAAATGGTAGTCACAAAATTTAGGACAGTGAAGGTGGGGTTTCAAATTGGGAGGTGCACACAGCTGGCTTCTGTGGTGTTGCCAAGATTTTATTTTCTGACCTGCGAGAGATTACACAGGGTTCACCTTATAATAATTCTTTAAGCTGCACCAATATGTTTTACTCGATTTTTCTATAAAGGTAAGTCTCACAATGTAAGAGTGTTTTAGAAATTCTTATTATACTCAGAGTACCTTTCAAGCATGTGTGTAGAGAGGATTTTAAAAATAGCCAGGTTTGGATGCTTATACTTGGAAAGTTCAGATATCATTGATATGAACATTATTTTGGCATAGTTCACAGCTCATGGAAGCAGGTCTGTCAGGATGTTTGTTTCAAACCTTCTCTCCCATAACATGTTCAGACTTTCAGGTAAGGCCTCCGGATGTCCTTCACGTCCCTCCCTCCCACTCTTCTCAGCACCGGCATTCCTGTTGAGGTCAGCACCGCCTGTGCCTGGCTCCCCATCTGGGTAGCTTCAGTAGCTCTCCCTCATCCATCTTGACCTTTGCTATCAATCAAAATGCTATGAGTATTGCTGGCTGTTAAGCTGTGAAGCTGTCTATCATCACCTAGCATTCCTCACACACAGCTTCTGATCCAGCACGTCCTTATCAACCACTGCCAGGGACTCTCACTGCCCTCTGAACAAAGTCCAATTCTCTATAGGCCAGCAACTCCCAGCTCCAGCCTGCCTCTTTTCTCATGCAGTTGACTTCCTAGTCAGGCCCTACAGTGAAGGCAGCTGCACTTTGTGCTTTTCCTCATACGGACAACATTTTTCAGCCTCTATGATTTTGTTCTTCCATATCAACATCCCAAATAGCCCAGTCTTCCAGACCTACCTCACACACTCTCTTCCTCACAAAGCCGCCCTCGCCCCCGCGCTGCCGCCCTCGCCCCCGCGCTGCCGCCCTCGCCCCCGCGCTGCCGCCCTCGCCCCCGCGCTGCCGCCCTCGCCCCCGCGCTGCCGCCCTCGCCCCCGCGCTGCCGCCCTCGCCCCCGCGCTGCCGCCCTCGCCCCCGCGCTGCCGCCCTCGCCCCCGCCGCCCTCGCCCCCGCGCTGCCGCCCTCACGGCCTCATGCTCTTCTCCCTCAGTGTGATCAGTTTGCCATCCATCTGGTTGTCCCCATTCCCACCTTTCTGATGCCCCATGTCCTTTTCTGCTTAGAGTCCCTTCTGGGATTTCCCATGACCTCCTCCACCTGGAGTCGGGGCCCTCAGACCCGCTCCCGTCCCACTTAGGTCACTCCTATGTGTGGACTCTCTGCTCTGACCAGAATCACCTGTTCTCTAGTCTTGAAACACTTGGAGGGACCCATGCTGCACCTTCAGTCCATTCCCTCCCTCCAGCCTAGTGGCCTTCTGCTTGATTTAGCCTAGCTTAGTTTAGTCACTCAGTCGTGTCCAACTCTGTGACCCCATGGACTTTAGCCCACCAGGCTCCTCTGTCCATGGAATTTTCCAGGCAAGAGTACTGGAGTGGGTTGCCATTTCCTTCTCCAGAGGATCTTCCTGACCCAGGGATGGAACCTGAGTCTCCCACATTGTAGGCAGATGCTTTACTGTCTGAGCCACCAGGCTTGTTCAAACTCAGCTCATCCTTCAACACTAAGTTTAGATCGCATCTCTCCTCTGCGAAATGTTTCCTCATTACTCTGATTAAACTTTCTATTTCCTACCTCTGAACTTTTGTGACATTTAATTTCTATTGACATTTGTTCCATTTATCCTTACATTTTCATTTTGGTAATTGATTATCTAGTTAATTAATTATCAGCTCCTGGAGCTGATGTTCTATTTCTTCAGTTCAGTCGTGTCCGACTCTTTGCGACCCCATGAATCGCAGCACGCCAGGCCTCTCTGTCCATCACCAACTCCCGGAGTTCACTCAAACTCACGTCCATCGAGTTGGTGATGCCATTCAGCCATCTCATCCTCTGTCGTCCCCTTCTCCTCCTGCCCCTAATCCCTCTCAGCATCAAGGTCTTTTCCAATGAGTCAATTCTTCGCATGAGGTGGCCAAGGTATTGGTGTTTCAGCTTCAGCATCAGTCCTTCCAATGAACACCCAGGACTGATCTCCTTTAGGATGGACTGGTTGGATCTCCTTGCAGTCCAAGGGACTCTCAAGGGTCTTCTCCAACACCACAGTTCAAAAACATCAATTTTTCAGTGCTCAGCTTTCTCCACAGTCCAACTCTCACATCCATACGTGACCACTGGAAAAACCATAGCCTTGACTAGAAGGACCTTTGTTGGCAAAGTAATGTCTCTGCTTTTCAATATGCTATCTAGGTTGGTCATAACTTTCCTTCCAAGGAGTAAGTGTCTTTTAATTTCATGGCTGCAATCTATTTCTTAGGCTTTCTCTATTTTTAGTATCTCCCACGGTTTTGGGTATTGCGTCTCAGCACCTTAAGTTACTTGGTACAGATGTATTGATTGAATGCTAACGAAGTATCTAACTCAATTCTGAGTAATTGCAGGGTTCCCTGGCTTGGGACCTGGACATTTACCTTCATCCTATATTTCTTTTCTTGCTTGAAAATGATGATAATTTTATTCCATAAAGGAATGGATGGGACAAAGCTAAACTGGATATATGCTCTATATTTTTCAGTGTTGTATATTTTTATTATTACTCACAATAAAGTTGCTTCCTAATTCCGATGTAATAGAGGAAGCCAGTATCTCTGGGATGAGGCTGCATTCCCCAGATAACTTGTGGTAAAAGCTGATAGGGTTTGGATTCAACTAGATAGCTTAGGGGAAAAGGAAACAATCAACACAGAACTTCACAAAATTCTACTTATGGAAAGCCCTCAGAGTAGAGGGCTGAAGCAAGCTCTGTGGCACACAGGGAAAGGTTTTTGTCATTGTTTTAGTCACTAAGTTGTGTCTGACTGTTTTGCAATCCCATGGCCAATCGCCTGTCGGGCTCCTCTGTCCATGGGATTCTCCAGGCAAAAATACTGGAAGTGGGTTGCCATTTCCTTCTCCAGGGGATCTTCCCGACCCAGGGATGGGGCCCATATCCTCTGCATTGGCAGGCAGATTCTGTAGCACTGAGCCACCTCGGAAGCCCCATGTAGGGGAAATAGGTGACGCCTTTTCCTCTAGAAGTTGAAGCTGAGGAACGAACCCAGCCTGTGCTGTGTGCACCATCAGACCCCTACACCTATCTCTCCATCGGATAACTTCACTTGGTGGGCCCACCAGCACCTTGAACTCCTACCCACTGAAGCTGGCTCCTTATTTCCCCTCTGAAACTCTTTATCTGTGATGGTACCACCTTCTAGAGTTCTCAGGAACCACGGGAGCCAGGGAACCCTCCTGTCGTTTTTATCGCTCCTACCCGTTATGCTGACTTTCCTTGTGAAAACCACCGTTGTTTTCCATTCCTACTCTGAGTCCCCTCAGTTCAACCAGTGCAGAGCCTCTTCCTGATGTGAATTTCCACAGTGCCACGTCAGTGATCTTTCTAAACTGCAAACGAGCATCTTTGCCACTGTTTGAAACCTATTTCTCTGTTCTCTCTGTTCTGAACCAGATGTGTCTCCTTGCCTGTCCACCTGCAGACAAACTCATCCTTGGAAAGCCTGCGTGGCTGTCTATTCTGCTGGGCATCTTTGATTCTCCCAGTGAATTATCTCTCCCCTTCTCCTGTGTAGCTACCCTGTGGGTCCATGCAACAGTCTCACACTCACTCTAGTTAGGGTTTCCATTCTGTTTTCTGTACTTGACCACGAGCACCTGGGATGAAGAAGTGACTTACTCATTTTTGTGGCATGACAGAGTGACTTAATTGTCTTTGTATCACTGTATTCAGGTTTCTCAGCACCTGATAGCAGATACTCAATTAATGTCTGTTGACTTGACCATGGGAGTAAATCATCACAGGCTAGTGATCCAGCAAAAAGACAGGATATGGTGTCTTCTCATTTCAGCAGATATCTTGGAGCCGCCAAACAACTAGCAGCCTCTGCATAGCTTTGCTCCTCTCTGTTACTCTTTGCATCTGGCAGGGAAATCCTTCTCTTGTGCTCCATCTCCTTCCCATCAGCCGTCCCTCTGCATTAAGAAGCAAATTTTCCCTACCCTCTGCATGGTGCAGTGGAAGGGTCACTGCATTTGGATTAAGTCGACCCAGGAACTCATCCTGGTGCCTCTGTGTGACCATGGACAAGTCAAGGATTTTTCTTCAGTCTCAGGTCTTCCTACTGCCAACGGCAGGGCCAGTGAAGTTTGATCACAATGAGAAGTTTTAGAAGTGCTCACGAGTAGAGAGCACTTCTTTGACTTGTAGATCACAACAAACCGTGGAAAAATTCTTCAAGAGATGGGGATACCAGACCACCTTACCTGCCTCTTGAGAAATCTGTATGCAGGTCAAGAAGTAACAGTTAGAACTGGACATGGCTTCCTTTTCCGGTAAGTGGCCTGAAGTGACCCCTAAAAATGGTGTGCTATTCACTTGACCCAGAAAACCCCACAAAATCATGCAAATCAAGAGGTTCAAATCTTCATGTACACTTTAAGAACACTCGTGAAACTGCCCAGGCCATAAAGGGTATACATATCCAAAAAGCCACTGAGTATCTGAAGATGTCACGTTAAAGAAGCAACATGTGCCATTCCGTCGTTATGACGGTGGAGTTGGTAGGTGTGCACAGGCCAAACAGTGGGGCTGGACGCAGGGTCGGTGGCCCAAAAAGAATGCTGAATTTTTACTACACATGCTCAAAAATGCAGAGTAATGCTGAACGTAAGGGCTTAGATGTAGATTCTCTGGTCATTGAGCACATTCAAGTGAACAAAGCCCCCAAGATGCGGCACAGGACTTACAGAGCTCACGGTCGGATCAACCCCTACATGAGCTCTCCCTGCCACATTGAGATGATCCTTACTGAAAAAAAACAGATTGTTCCTAAACCAGAAGAGGAGGTTGCACAGAAGAAAAAGATATCCCAGAAGAAACTGAAGAAACAAAAACTTATGGCCCGGGAATAAATGCTGCAAAAAATAAATGCAAATAAAAGTTAAAAAAAAAAAAAAAGAACTGGACATGGAACAATGGACTGTTTCCAAACTGGGAAAGGAGTACGTCAAAGCTGTATATTGTCACCCTGCTTATTTAACTTCTATGCAGAGTACATCATGAGAAATGCTGGACTGGATGAAGCATAAGCTGGAATCAAGACTGCTGGGAGAAATATCAATAATCTCAGATACGCTGATGATAACCACCCTTATGGCAGAAAGTGAAGAGGAAATAAAGAGCCTCTTGATGAAAGTGAAAAAGGAGAGTGGAAAAAGCTGGCTTAAAACTCAGCATTCAAAAAACGAAGATCATGGTATCTCATCACTTCATGGCAAATAGATGGGGAAACAATGGAAACAGTGACAGACTTTATTTTCTTGGGCTCCAAAATCACTGCAGATGGTGACTACAGCCATGAAATTAAAAGACGCTTACTCCTTGAAAGAAAAGCTATGACCAACCTAGACAGCATATTGAAAAGCAGAGACAGTACTTTGCCGACAAAGGTCCATCTAATCAAAGCTATGACTTTTCCAGTGGTCATGTATGGATGTGAGAGTCAGACTATAAAAAAAGCTGAGGGCCAAAGAATTAATGTTTTTGAACTGTGGTGTTGGAGAAGACTCTTGAGAGTCCCTTGGACTGAAAGGAGATCCAACCAGTCCATGCTAAAGGAAATCAGTCCTGAATATTCATTGGAAGGAGTAATGTTGAAGCTGAAACACCAATGCTTTGGCCACCTGATGCGAAGAGCCTACTCATTTGAAAAGACCCTGATGCTGGGAAAGATTGAAGGCGAGAGGAGAAGGGGATGACAGAGGATGAGATGGTTGGATGACATCACCGACTCAATGGATATGAGTTTGAGCAGGCTCTGGAAGTTGGTGATGAACAGGGAAGCCTGGTGTGCTGCAGTCCATGGGGTCACAGTTGGACATGACTGAGCGACTGATCTGAACTGAAGAGAAGAGAGAAACAGCTAGAATTGGGGCCTGGATCCTGCCTTCAAGCTGTTGATGTGTTTTTATTTGCTCATATATATTAGTAATATTTAGTTTGAACAAAGTGTTCCTCAATCAAAGCATGTTTGAAAATCCCTGGCATAGATTAATTTAAAATCCTTTTCCTCCTTCTATTATCCAGACTTCTTCATTTGCTAATAAGAGAAAGGGCGTCCTAGTCTTCTGAAAAGGATTACTATTGGCGAGGAAGATTTCTTCCTTTGTAGTTTTCTTAAAATTGAAAACTAGTCATAAGTCCAGCTGGTTATCTGAACTGACTTGATTTGTACAATCCTGACTTGTTTGTATGTTTATTGTCTTTCCAACTTTCATTCTCAGTTCATGCTGAGATTTGCCAGTTGACTATAAAACACATCTCTGTGGTGAGGTCACCCTGGAGATTAGCTTTCTGCTCTAAGAGATCAGAGGCAGGCCCAAACTTGCTTTCCTGTGAGTTGAGTGGAAAGAGAAGCATTGGGCATTGGCAGAATTCATTTTAACACTCAGCATTTAAAAAGCATTTATTAAAAAATATTGAGATGCAAATCAAAATTCAATGCATTCAAGTATAAAATAAAAAAGGCTTTTCTGGATACCTACTGTGTGGAAGGTGTGCTGGGGGTGATGTGGGGAGTAAAAACAGTAATGTCTTCTCTTAGGGAGTCTATAGACCAGGAATTGTTCAAGAAATAATTCAATTAACCTAAAGATTTGAGTCTCATGTTTGTTTCCTACTGAAAATAAAAAGAGAACTTGTGAGCTATTGTGACCCTTGTTGGTATGACCTTCAAAGATGCCTTAAGTTCAGACTTGCTGTGGGGATCGGAACATGAATTTTCTGTTTGTTCATTAATGGTTCAACGGACAGAAGGCATGTTACAAATTCTGTGATAACTGTTACTTAGTGACTGACCTACTAGTTTCATTTTTTAAAATGAAGCAAACTCACCAAAGAAAGTGTGGACTTTTGCCTCTGCATTATTCCACGTGAAGTCACTCAATCTGGAACATTCTTCTTATCCTCAAATCTCCTTCCTATGGTTTAAGTCTCTCCCAGGTAGCGCTAGTGGCAATGAATGCAGGAGACACAAGAGTTCTATCCCTGTCCTTTGGGTTCTATCCCTGGGTCGGGGAGATCTCCTGGAGAAGGAAATGGCCATCCACTCCAGTATTCTTGCCTGGAGAATCCCATGGACAGAGGAGCCTGGCGGGCTACAGTCAGTGGGGCTGCAAAGAGTGGGAGATGACAGCGCACAGCAGCACATCCTTTGGGGAGGTGTCCCAGGTTCGGGTTTATGCACCCTTTTGGTGTGCTCCAAAATAATCTTGTACTTACCCTTGATATAGAGAGCACTTGTATTTTACTGTAGCCGTCTATTTCATTATCACTACAGTCTGTAACATTAACTTCTTTGTAGGACTTACTGGGTACTAAGCATAAACACACTTAACAATGTATAAATTCACTTAATCCTCTCATCACTATGAGGTAGGTGACCATCATCACCACTGTACATATGGCAAAACCAAGATACACAGGGGCTAAGTGACTTGCCCAGGGCAACAGCAGCTAGTACACGGCAGAGCTGGGATTCTAATCCAGGCAGTCTAGCTCGAGTCTATATTCCTAAGCAAGTCCTAAGCAGGACAGTCTTGCTTGCAGGTGTAGCCCAGGGCCCAGCAATTTGCTTGGCACGTAGAAGACATTAAGGCACTTCCTGCTTGGTGGCCTGGTCACTGAGCACTAACACGAGGGTGGGGCAGAGATTTCAGGAATGCTGTAGACCCAGGGCTGAGGGTGTGATGAAGAGGGAGCAACTCCTGCTATCCGGGAGCTGAGGACTGACCATGCAGGCTCAACATTCTCCCACAGGGAGCCAGCTGGGCTCTGCCGGGCGGTGACTGCCCTTTATGGTTTGTCCAGACAACCTGGAACTGTCTTGTTCTGAACGTTGAACTAGTCACCAGATGACTTTAATTTCAAGAGAAGTATTATATATTAGATTTGTAGAAATTATTAAAAAACAAATATACTACCATATGTAAAATAGATACCCAATGGGAAATTGCTGTATGACTCAGGGAACTCAAATCGGATCTCTAGAAGGGTGGGGTGGGTTGGGAGGTGGGAGGGAGGTTCAAGAGGGAGGGGATGTAGGTGCATGACTGATTCATGTTGATGTATGGCAGAAACCAACACAATATTGTAAAGCAATTATCCTTCAATTAAAATGGACAACCAACAAAAAAACATTTTCTCTCAATGCCAAACAGCAAAAAAAAAAAAAAAAAAGTCAAACTTGCAGGAACCATCTGCACAGCAGAATTTCCAAAACATAAAGAAAGGCAATTTTGAGCCTAAACAGCTTGCATGGTGGGAGCTATCCTGACCCTCCGCTATCCACAGAACCGCAGGTATGTGGAGGGAACAGGGTGTCAGCACGGGTTGGCTGAGGGGAAGGCTTGAGAGGACCATCCCTGCCTGCTCATTACTCTCTCATCCTGAGTGCTAGCTGCTAAAATTAACAGGTGCTTTAACAGCACTCATTTATACAAGTTCAGGTATGTTTTAAATTAGAGATTAGATACATTACGGCAGGAATGTGAAAAATTTTTGCCTTAACAAAGTCTATGCTTGGTCTTGCCCCCACTTCCTATACCACCAGACTCCTTCCCAGCACGTGGGTGCCTGGCCTCTTGCCTGGGACCTCTCCAAATCCTCCCCCTTTCACTGAACCTTCCTGAGTAACTGCACTGCTCATTAATCTCTCAGTTTTTGGAAATACTACATTCGTGGTTGGTAGCAAAAAGGTAAAGGCAGTATCACCTGATGCTCTCCCACATCAGGCTGTGGGGCTTAGGATCTGCTTCTGCCAGCTTTTTGAGCGTGCCACTGACCCCTCTGAGCCTTCGCACTAATGACAGCTCCTGCAGTACGGGGCGACTAGGAGGATTAATTAATTAACATCTCGCACCACAGAGATGTGGTGTGAGGCATGTACCACCCCTTCATGGGCCAGTCCTGTGCAACAGGACCCCATAGGCCTCTCTTTGTCTCTGGGTCCTGTTTGGTCCTGGTGGTGTCCCAGAAATGACTTGGTGGTGGAGGCGGTCCCATCACCCACCACACAGGAGCAGGGAAGGTGAACAGGGACTGAAGCTACGAATCTAGTGTCTCTGTCCCTCCACGCAGGAAAGATCCCTTCTGGGCTACAGGATGGAATGTGCCAGAGCAGCTTAATCACTGGCTTATTTATTGACCAGCTCAGGGAGAGTTTGGCTGAGGAAGCTAACATGGATTTGGGGCATTAGTCTTTATTAACTCTATTGCCTGTCTCATTTTGAGCTTTTGGTTTGAGTTAAAAAAAAAAAAAAAAAAACAAGAACAGAAAGAAAGAAAAAAAAGAAATTGAAGCTAACCCAAAGAGACAAAAAGGTTTATTGCCCCAGAGCTGGCAGAGACACCTGGGGGCCTGCTTCTCAGTTCCAGGTGCCATCTGTTATTATGTATCCTGAATATGCCCGCCCTACTTCCAGGTGGTTACCCCTTTACAAAGCAGGCTGCGGAGATTTTTCTTGAGATTAAAAAGTAACTGTGTGAAAGGTCCCAGTGTGAGTAAAGAAAAGCTCACTGGGAGGAGGCACCATAGCCTCCAAGTCAGAAACTTGACTTTGAGCATCCTGACCTCAGTGCTGTGCTGCCAGGGCAAAAAGAGATAGCAGATCTGAGCTGTGGGGATTCCTGGGGTTTGCGTTTGCCGTGAGGGTCAGGAACAGGCTGGGTCTTTGGCTGCGGGTTTCCATTTTTACCGTTCTCAGTTGTTTAATCAAAAGTGGCTGGAACTGTGGGGTGGTGAGGTGGCATGAAGAGACCTGACTTACGGGCTGTGGGATCGGGATTCAGTTCTGACCATGACTCATAGGGAAATTCTTTTAAAAACACCCCGTCGCTCTTGGCAGACATTTCCAGGCTGTTAAGATGCTGACATTTGCTCAGCAACGAGATAGGCCCTGTGCTGTGTGGTTGATAGACGTCGCTTCATTTAATTTTCATAACAACTCTGCCTTGTAAGCCTCCCAGGTAGGCCTTCTGTCTGCACTCTGCAGATTCAAAACTGAGTGGCAGAGAGGTGGCTAACTGGCCCAAAGTGAAATCATTAGAAAGAGGCAGAATTCAGACTGGAAGCCAGGTCTGACTGATGCCCAACCCTGTGCTTGTAGCAGAATAGAAGAAAAACATCACCGAACTTTCCTGTCCCCCAGTCCAGTGAAGTCAGTGGGAATAGATGTGTTCCCCTCTACCTTATAGCACTTCCCAGGTGGCACTGGTGGCAAAGAACCCACCTGCCAGTGCAGGAGACATAAAAGACTCAGGTCCTATCCCTGGGCCAGGAAGATCCCCTGGAAGAGGGCATGGCAACCCATTCCAATATTCTTCCCTGGAAAATCTCATGGACAGAGGAGCCTGGCTGCTACAGTCAATAGGGACATAACTGAATCGACTTAGGACATGCACACTCTACCTTGTAACATAGGCAGTAGCTTCCCACGTCTAGCACCTTGGAAACAGGGTGTAGATTTGGCTCTGGAGTTGCCTCAGGGAGGGAAGCTCAGGCTGGTGACAGAGCCCAGCACTGTGAAGCCGGTGAGTGCCTGGTCTTGGAAGAAATACAGCCCAGGTAAAACTTATACCCTGGGAAATGGGGTGCAAGGAGGCCTGTGTCCTTTCCCTCAAAGGAAAGGTGCTGGTTTAGTCTAGATTTGCCTGTTTGTACAAAGCACCAGCTGCAAAGGCCTTGGTAAGGTTCTTGCCCCATGACCCAGACTGAATGTCTGCTGTGAGGAGCATTTGTACAAGGCAGGAAGACTTGGGTTGGTCTGTATCCAAGGCTGAGGTCAGGTTGGGTGGAGCCAATTGATATACCTTTCAGATCAATCAGCTCTTCTCCGTCCACCCCCAGGGTTTAGCCAGTACCTGACCCAGCCTTTACTCCACAGACCCTGGGGCAGACATAGGGGCTGCCAGGCCTGAGAGGTGAAGGCATGTGCCCACAGTCACAGCGAGAATCCAGTCCCATGGTGCTTTTCTCTGCCCTGCCAGGCCTGAACCCACCTGTTCCTGGTAAACTGACATACCAAGAACTTTGTGTGGGAGGCCTGCAGTCCCACATACCTCTGTGAGCATTTTAAAAAATTTATCTATTTGTAATTGAAGGATAACTGCTTTACATTATGGTGATGGTTTCTGACATACATCAATATGAATCTTCCTTTCCCTCGTGACCCTCCCTCCCACCCCTCTAGGTTGTCACAGAGCCTTGAGTTCCCTGAGTCATACAGCAAATTCCCACCAGCCATCTATTTTGCATATGGTAGTGGATATGTTTCCATGCTGCCCTATCCATTCGTCCCCCTCTTCTTTCCACCCTCCATCCACAAATCTGTTCTCTATGTCTGTGTCTCCTTCGCTGCCCTGCAAATAGGTTCAGCAACACCATCTTTCTAGATTCTCTCTCTCTCTATATATATATGCGTTAATACACAATACTTGTTTTCCTCTTTCCCTCTGTGAGCATTTAACTCTCTTCTTGTGTTCTCTTCCACAAAGAGACATTTTAGTAAGTGCTGTTATTTCTTGGTGTTTTACCACCATCCTTCCCTCGGGAACTGTGAAGAGCTTACAGGTGAGTCAGTGAACATGCAGGGTCCTCCCATGAGGATGCCTGCAGGGTGAGACCAGGCCAGCATGTTCCTCTTCATTTAGCAAATGTTTATGGAGCCTCATGACCAGAACTGAAGGCCACGGTGGTAACACTCTCACTCTTGCTGGACAAAAATCTACCAGTCAGCTGAGGGCTGCAGACATGTAATCAGGCAACCATTCTACAGAGTGGCGATGTTTCAGGGTGTCAGGAGCAGAGCTGCTGGTGTCTCACCTGGAGTGGGGGACCCTCGGGGGGGGCCCCTCAGGGAGGATTCTGCAAGGGGTAATAATGCAGCTGGGAATGGAAGAGTGAGGGAAGGGGCAGGGAAGGGTAGAAAGAGGAGACCACTCTGGGGACCATACCTGGTTTAGTATGTTCAAAGCTCAAAGAGGAGATAGATGAGGTTGGAGAGGAAGGCAGGGGCCAGGACTTGCGAGTCTGGATGAAGATGCTGGACGTTTTCACGAGAGCAGCAGATCATGAGACCTTGTGTGAGAGAAACCCTCTGAACCTGTGGTAACTGCCCCCAAAACAATGAGTTTTCCTAAGAGATCTCGAGGCAGAACAAGTCAGGGGCTCTATGCCATCAATAGTCACTAATCCTGACATTCCACGCTGGCCACCAAACCAACTTTTGCCCCTAGACATAGTTCAGTTCCAGACACTGAGGCCAGGGAAGCTCCTATGTATCCCTGTCACAGGTCACAAAACACAGGGGATGACTAATTGCGGACTTGTACTGTTACCAGCCATGCTCCAGAGCAGGGCGCCATCCTTGAAAGGCAAATGCGGTATCCTGTGTATTTTTTGTTTTGTTTTTCTAAGTGGGACTATCTTTTTGTATGTTACTATTATGAAAGTAATATATGTTTCTTAAAAAAAATGAAACATCCCTGAAATGTATACAATAGAAGGTAGAATTTCCTATCTCCTCTCATAATTGCATTTCTCCAAGAAACCATTATCCCTCCAGACTTGAAAGAAATATATGTATATATGTATGTCCAGACATTTTCTGTTGTAGTATCCCAAGTAAAGCCAGGCTCTCAGGGACCTCACCATGTCCTCCAGTTCTTTCTGGAAGTCCCCAAAGGGAGTCTCATCTCTGTCCATAAGCCTGTCTGCTGGTTCTGTCTCCATATGGTAACTTCCCAGTCTCTCTTGGCCCCTGCTCCTTGTGTATCTGCCCAGAAGCTTGGAGAAGTTAACAGAAACCAAATGTTAAAGTCCATGCCATGCGGTGCTATTTCTAGATGTCTCCAAAGTGTCCATTTTTTTAAAAAACACTGTCCAGTGTTTTGAGGCCTATTCACTGACAGGTGCAGACCTGGACCCGCAGGGCAGCGAGCTCACTGGTACTTCTCCATCAGCACCACTGCCTGGCCTGTCAGGAACTTATCCCAGGCTGTGAGCCTGCCCTGCAGGTGGGCGACCAGCACCGTGTGCAAAGAGTGGCTCAGCAGCACGAAGGTTGTGGGTGCCACACACAGGTGTGTCTTTGCGGGTCTGCCACCTGGCTCAGGGCCGTGCACAGGTTACCACGCCTCGCATGGTAACACCCACTGCCTGGAGCTTGCAGTCCCTGGCTCAGCAGCTGCATGAGGCCAGGGTGCTCTCCCAGGTAGTTAATGTAGGCCTTGGTGCTGGGTTACATCAGGAAGAGCCTGTGGAGAAGGGAGTACAGGGAAGGGCTGTCCCTCCAGTGCTGGTGCTCCAAAGGTTCCAGTTCTTGTTTGGCAGAGTTGGGATGTTGAGCTTTGGGCAGGGGTGGGGAAAGGGCCACCTGCTCACTGTGTGCCAACCACCCTTTGTCACTGTTATGCTTAGATCCCCAGACTCCAAACATCTCTACTGAAAGGCTTCATGAGCTTCTCTGCTAAAGACTTGTGTGGGGGCCTCAAATTCAGTCTGAGGGGCAAGTGGAAGGGGGGATTCTCTTCTTGCTCATTGCTCTCTTCCCTTTTTTCCACCTCTGCTGCTGCTGCTAAGTCGTTTCAGTCGTGTCCAACTCTGTGCGACTCTGCTGTCCACCCTCAAAAAGGAAGCTCTGCTCTCCCGTCCTTTATCTTCAAACAATTTGTAGAAGCTCTTTATGTATTATCACTATTGACCCTCTTATTAATCTATATTGAAATACTTATATCAGTCTATATTTAACATTGTTAGTCTTGTTATTTTTCCTTAAGAAGTTTCAAATGTTATTTAATTAAACTCTCTAATTTTTCCTTTATTACCTCTGTGTTTTCTGTTCTGCTTATGAAGGACTGCTCCAGTCCAAGATTAAAGGTCAAGATTCTTTTGTAGCAATGTAGGAATAGTATATTTAAATTAAACCCTTTCATCTACCTGGATTTGTTTTTGTGAATGTCATATATAGAGTGGAATTTTAAAATTCTCCATAGAGTTGGGTGTAGAGGCTAAAAGCTAAAAGAGGAGATGGAGGGAGCAACTCAGCTGGCTCTTGGATGCCCTGGGGAAGCTTGTTTGCTGAAAACACAAAGAATTGTGCTCTTGGCTGGCTTGGAGTTCCATCTGCTTCCTGCTGAGAGTAACTCTCAAACCTTGTGTCTTTAGAGCCAGTCTTCCCTGTGTGATTTTAATCCAGGCTTCAGAGGTTGAGAGGAATATGTTCAGGGCTGCATTCTGTTGATTGCAAGGGCAAGCTGAAGAATCACTGTGGAATTCTGACTTTCAGAGAAGGTCAGAACTCTTCTGTCCACAAGGTCTGGCTCCATCCTGGTGGGGTGGGCAAAGAACCATGAGTTCTTGAATAGCTCCGAGACCTACGGCATCAAGTGGCATGCTTGCTACCTCCTGGCTAACTTTATTAATGTTGGGTCCTCAGTGCCTGGCATGTGTTGGGACCTCAAAATATTTATTCGTTGAACTTTTAAAAATCCATTAGGAAGGAATGGGACTCCCAAGGAGATGATGGTCAAAACAGGAGAACTTTAATGGCAGTCCTATATAGGATGACAACTATCCATTTGCTCATTCAGTAAATATTAGGTGAGTGCTTTCATGCATTGGAGAAGGAAATGGCAACCCACTCCAGTGTTCTTGCCTGGAGAATCCCAGGGATAGGGGAGCCTGGTGGGCTGCCATCTATGGGGTCGCACAGAGTCGGACACGACTGAAGTGACTTAGCAGCAGCAGCCTACTATGTACCAGACACTTTTCTAAGAGGGTGGGTGTGTCATTTTAAAAATAACAACCAATTCTCTCCTTCTCTAGCACCATCTGTGTGTTCACAGCTCAATTCCGACACTAACTGCTTAGAGTTATCGCAGACGCCATAGGTTAGGGCTTCCCTGGCAGCTCAGATGGTAAAGAATCCTTCTGCAATGCAGGAAACCTGGGTTCTATCTGCTGGGAGCCACCATGGGAGATCCCACCCATGACAAGCTCATGTGGAAGAGACCTGATGAGCAAGGTGGATCAGGACTCAAGTGACCCCCAGGACCTGCTCGAGCATCTACCCCAAAACCAGAATCTGTCTGTCTTACTATTTTGTGCCTTTCGCCAACTTTGCTGACATTAACAGGGGGCTATCCCCGACCACCTTTCTCTGGAGAAAATCAACTTAGGGCTCTAGCTAATAAGTCTCTTGGGCATGAATGGAATATTTCAATTCAAACCCCCTTGTTAGCATTCTAGCTTGCCTGACAGGTTTATCCAGACTCTTGCAGCTACACATGTGATTATTCACAGCCTCCCAACTGTGAGAGGCACAGGAAGCCTAAAACATTCTAAAAATATAGAGCCTTTCAAAGAGTTAAAAGCTATTAGAGCAGTGCTGGTGTAGGATTTCATTGCTGAGCCAATGCTTGCTGCTAAGTTCCCATATCTCTTATCCACTGTGCACCTGGGAGTGCAATAGTTAATGTAGTTGGAATTTAAGAAAAACAAGCAATAGCCTTGAAATTAACCATATCAGATCTTTGAGCTAATTGGTTTTTCTTTGTTGTAACTCACTGCACCTTTGCTCCATGAGAAATGTAACTGTTTAATACTTTCTGAGGCTGACATAGATTAAAAATATAAAGAAAAAACACTTCAAGGGGAAATAAGTTTTCTGGTTGAGCAGGCTTTATCAAAAGAAGGCCATAAAATGTCCACAGGCCTCCAAGGCCAGAAGATAATGTACACAACATTGTTTATGGGAAGGGTATGCAGAAAAAAATCCTGGTTTCAATAAAGATGAAACAGATATAATGTTTGGGCTGACTCTGTATGACATTGCATCTTTCATTTCCCTCTATGTACAAGTCAAGGTATAAAAGTTCCTTTTGAAAATAAAGTTATGGGCCTTGCTCACTGAAGCTTGGTCACCCCGTGTCAATCATTCTTTTTTTCTCTCTCTCCCTCCCTCTCTTTTTCAGGCTGATCCCTTGGAGCACAGAGGCTCTCTGCGTTCACTTTCCTGCCTGGGCTTCTAAGACCCGATGGAGAAGGCACTCTGTGTCTTCAGTCCGGTAAGAGGGCGCCTGTGGCCTCGTGAACAGAGCAAGTCCCTTGTCTTGGGGCTTTATTGGCTTTCTGTGTAAACAAAGGAATATCAGCTTCTATCCTTTCCTCTCTCATTCATTCATTCATTCATTCGCCAACACCGTTACACTTCGGATACCCTGAATCCAACCGGGGCAGGACCCCGGCATCTATCCTTGAGTCTTGAAGAGTTCCAGGAGAAGGGAATGACAACCCACTCCAATATCCTTGCCTAGAGAGTTCCAGGGACAGGGAAGCCTGGCAGACTACAGTCCATGGGGTCACAAAGAGTTGGATATGACTGAGCGAATAACACTCACTTTCCACAGGTGAGGAGCTCAATTCCACAAGGCTGTCCAGCTTCAGATGCCAGCCAAAATGGGGCCCCAGGTTACCTGCCCTTCTGCCTAGCTGTCTAGAAAATTGAGGTCTCCATGACACTCCCCCCTCAGGTTTGATAATTTACTAGAGTGACATACGTAACTCAGGAGTTTATACTGATGATTATGGATTACTATAAAGGATGAGGGCATCACTGGGTAGCTCAAATGGTAAAGAATCTGCCTGCAATATGGGAGATCTGGGTTCGATCCCTCAGTCAGGAAGATCCCCTGGAGAAGGAAATGGCAACCCACTCCAATATTCTTGCCTGGAGAATCCCATGGACAGAGGAGCCTGATGGGCTACAGCTCATGGGGTCACAAAGAATCGGACACGACTGAGCGACTAACACATAAAGGATAAAAATGAACAGCCAGATGAAATGGTACATAGATGAGATCCAGAAGGGTCTCAACTGCAGGAATTTTTGTCTTGGTGGATTTAGGGTACGTCATGCTCCAGGCATGCAGTTTTGTTCAACAAACTGAAAAGTGCCCTGAACCTGTTGCTTAGAATCTGTATGAAAATGAAAGTGTTATTCACTCAATTGTGTCCAAGTCTTTGAGACCCCATAGGCTGTAGCCTGCCAGGCTCCTCTAATCATAAAATTCTCCATGCAAGATTACTGGAGTGGGTAACCATCCCCTTCTTCATAAGATCTTCCCCAGAGATTAGCCCAGGTCTCCTTTCTTGCAGGCAGATTCATTACCTCTGAGCCACCAGGGAAGCTCTTTTGTGTAGAGTTTGTATAGGGAGTCTCATTCAGTTCAGTTCAGTTCAGTCACTCAGTCATGTCCGACTCTTTGTGACCCCATGAATTGCAGCACGCCAGGCCTCCCTGTCCATCACCAACTCCCGGAGTTCACTCAGACTCACATTCATCGAGTCAGTGATGCCATCCAGCCATCTCATCCTCTGTCGTCCCCTTCTCCTCCTGCCCCCAATCCCTCCCAGTATCAGAGTCTTTTCCAATGAGTCAACTCTTCGCTTGAGGGAGTCTCATTACATAGGCACAATTGATTAAATCATTGGCCATTGTGACTGAACTCAAATTTCATCCTTTTTCCCCTCCTGGAGGTTGAGCGTGGGGCTAGAATTTCTAAACCTCTAATCATATGGTTGGTGTCTCTGGCCATTTACCTCCATCCTGAAACTATCTAGGACCTCACCGCTAGTCACCTTATTAGCATAAATTCAACTATGATCATAAAGAAGCTCACTATGAGTAACAAAGTACATTCCTATGACTCAGGAAATTCCAGGGGTTTAGGTGCTCTGTGCCAGGGACCAGGGAAAAAATCCAGTTATATATGTACCATAATAAGATATCTTCCCTTGTGGGGGCTTACAGTCTGATGGGAGAATATACACAATAAGTTGTATGATATGTTGGAAGGCGATACATGCTCTGGGGGAAAAAAGGCAGAGCAGAGTAAAGGGGGTTTGGAGTGCAGGTGGGTAGGGGTGGCAAGTATGTTACAATTTTGAAAATGTTTTTGCTGAAAATTAATTTCATTTTAGACAAACACCCAAGTGCTGTGGTTGTAGCAGAATAGAATGGTTGAAAGAAGGGACATGGAGGGAGGGCACAGTAGGGAATAAAGCATATGGTTAAAACAAATTGCCTTGATTTATTATTCTCTCTATTGATAAGGATCTAAGCTCAGTTTTGGCTGGTCAGCATAAGACAAGGGTAATGTCAGCAGTAACTCTGAATCAGGTTCCCAGCTAATTTGAGGCAAACTTAAAGTACTGACTAAAATCCAGCATAGAAATGTGATATTGCAGTCACGTGTTCTGCTTGGTGAGCCAAGTACAGATAGAACATTAATCAGATAGACGTGGAAGAAGCTCCTTTAGAAATCGGGTCTGAGGGGCCAGCACTAAAGTCCTAGAATTGGCATGTTAATCTTCTCTTCCCTTTTCACAGTGCTGGATGTTGACATCCGTGTGATGTTGCACTCATTTGTTTCTGTAGGAAAAGGCTTCAAACAAACTCTGGGGTTCATCAAAACATATGCATTCCTCAGATAGCTGTATTAAAGTCTCCTTGAAGTGACTGTTATACCAACCATCTACAGAAACTTAGACCTCAGGGTGGGTTTAGAAGACTTTTGGTCATTTACTTCAACTCCTGATTTTACAGATGCAGGAATTGCCCAAAGACAATGCAGAGAATTAATAGGAATCGCATTGCCTAACTTCTTATATAGTGTTTTCCCCATCCTATTGTTCTATCCATATAATAATTTTGTGCTTAGAATTTGGAGTTAGCTATATGTTATATTTTTATGAATAAATATTAGGAATGACTACTTTTCTTTTGCTGAAAACTCTGCCCCTTATATGGATGAGTCAAATGGCACCCCACTCCAGAACTCTTGCCTGGAAAATCCCATGGATGGAGGAGCCTGGTAGGCTGCAGTCCATGGGGTCACTAAGTTGGACATGACTGAGCGACTTCACTTTCACCTTTCACTTTCATGCATTGAAGAAGGAAATGGCAACCCACTCCAGTGTTCTTGCCTGGAGAATCCCAGGGATGGGGGAGCCTGGTGGGCTGCTGTCTATGGGGTTGCACAGAGTCGGACACGACTGAAGTGACTTAGCAATAGCAATAGCAACCCTGCTCCAGAACTGGCTGAATTAGTTGGAAACATTCACTTTTCATTCTGAGAATTTGGCCTGAGTCCTGAAGTTGGGAATTGAGTCATGCAAGCTGCCTCAGCTGTAGAAGGAAGGTCTTTAAACTCTCTCACTGAAGCCCCTACAGGTTTCCCTGGTAGCTCAGCTGGTAAAGAATCCACCTGCAATGCAGGAGACCCCAGTTTGATTCCTGGGTTGGGAAGATCCCCTGAAGACGTAATAGGCTACCCACTCCAGTATTCTTGGGCTTCCCTGGTGGCTCAGATGGTAGAGAATTCACCTGCAATGTGGGAGACCTGCGTTCAACCCCTGGGTTGGGAAGATCCCCTGGAGGAGGGCATGGCAACCCCCTCCACCTGGAGAATCCCCATGGACAGAGAAGCCTGGCCAGCTACATTCCATAGCAAAGAGTTAGACATGACTAACAAAGAGTTAGACATGCAAAGAGTTAGACATGACTGAGCAACTAAGAACACACTGAGATCCTGCAAGCTGTCTTGCCCTAGTTATTGAATTTCATACTTCCAATAAAACCACATTTTAGTTATGCTAAGCCAGATTGGTTTCTGTTAGTTGCAACCATGACATCTTAGCCAGGAATCTTAGGAGCTGAGGACAGTTTCTTTCAGACATGAATTTTAGGTTTAGAAGTCTTGGTTCTTTTGTTGTATGCTATTATATCATTACCATTTTGTTTATAATATTAAATCATGAGGGTTTATATGAAGACTTAGTCTACTTGGAGCTATGAAGAAGTTGAGCAATCATTGTGAGGGACTTGTTCTCAAAAAACTTTTCTTTCGTGTTCTGTTAAGAGTCTTGACTTGTATATTCAAACTACTTCTATGTGACAGTGCGGAAAAATGCTTGAGTGTTCCAGAGGGGAAACTCATTTCAGAAACAACCTCAGTTTCTTTACCTGGAAAGTAGTGGTAATAATATTGTCATCATAATGTGAAGAAGAGCAAATTACATTAAATGAAATAGATGAGATAACACGTGGGTGGTAAGAGAGGCAGACTTTGGCTCAAATCCTGCTCTGCCTCTCATTAGCTGTATGGATTTGGCAGATCAATCTCCTAGAGCTTGAGTGGGCTCATCTAGAAAGTGGGGGAAAGAGCAGATACTTCAGAGGATTATCTTGAAAGCTTTTTTTTCTGTCGTGGGAACTTGACAAATATTAGTGCTCCTCCCAAACCTATTATGTCTTTTCAGCTGCCTCTGTTTGCCATGGGTGGGTTGCAGAGTCACAGGCTTTGCTGTGTGATTATTACAGCATAGGTAGTTGGAGGCTATGAACTAAGCTGACAATTTGAGAATTGGGAGGACTCAGCCCAGTGCATCTGAAATACAGGCTCTCAGAATGACCATACAGGTGCACACAAAGCCTTTTGTATAGCTGTTAAGATGAAGGGTGGCCCAGCTATGTGTGTGTGTAACTATTGGTCTCCTGAAACTCACTTTTGTCATTTGGTGTCTAAAAACTGGTTGTGCATCTTTGAGTAGGGTCTCTGAGCTGAAGGCACTTGGGAGGGGTGGCAGCGGGGGCCCCCATCTTTGATTCCCACCTTAATGGCACTATATAAACATGCTGTGGGTCATCCTAGGCCACACAGGACCAATAGGTAGAGTTTTTGTTGTAATTTTTGTTTATGCCAGGTGGAGATTCTTGATTATAAGACCAAGAAACAGCTGTGTCTTCCAGACAAGGCAGCAAACCCAATTTTCTAGCAACTCATTAATTATAAATATTTTTGATACCTATGTTGAAACTTACCCTTCAAGTAATAATATCAAGTTAGATATTAGATAAGATCTTTTTAGGTACCAGTTACGTACTCACAAATGTTATTAGATCTCTCTGTCAAATGCACACACACACACATACACACAAATGATATTTAAATGTGTTTGGCAGATTTCCCCAGTGGTCCAGTGATGAAGAGTCTGCCAGGGGACATGGGTTCAATCCCTGGTCCGGGAAGATTCCATATGCTGTGGGGCAACTAAACCTGTGCACCACAACTACTGAGCCCAGGCACTCTAGAGCCTGTTCCACAACAAGAGAAGACACAACAAGGAGAAAGAGGCCCGCACGCCTCAGCTAGAGAGTAGCCCCCGCTCACTGCAAATAGAGAAAGCCTGAGCACAGCAACGAAGACCCAGAACAGCCAAAAATAAATAAATGAATTTAAGATAAATAAATGTTTATAGACTAGAATCTGACTGGCAAGTTAACACAGAAAAGCCAAAATATTTGAGGTAGTCCCCCTGATTCAAATGGAATCACCTTCTAATGGCTATTTAAAGTACCTGAACAAGACTATTTTTCTTCTCTAGATCCTCAGTGGGATCCTGCCAGGTGGTCAGTGAGGCTCCATCACAGAAAATACGAATCAGGATTCAGCTGACAAAAGGGGCAATCCTATAAGCATACACCAACAGCATTATTCAGGGAGTATTCAGGAAACAAATGTCCCAGGCTAGAGTCTGGTGCCTGGGCAGTGGCAGAGCTGAGCTGGGAGGACTTTGGCTGGGGCTAAGAGTGGGGCCAGCCCGACCACATGGAGGTCTCTTGGTCATTTCAGACCTGCTCACTGGCGTAGCTGCTTGGCACAGGGAGCCAGAAGAAGCCCAAGACAGGGTTCTTGCCCTCTGAGATGGTAGAATATGAAACAAAATGTTATAGATCATAGCATGGTCCAACTTTGGAAGATATGTGACTTTTGCTCTTGAAGAGACATGGAAAGGTGGACAGGTTCTGGGACTAAAGGCTCACTGGGATTGGATCTAGGTGTGGGTGTGGGTGGTGGATGCTGTCAGCCAGCATCAGTCCACCTGAACGTTTTACCATGGTCAGAATCACCAGGTTATAAGAAGGCAGTTTTTGCAGAACTGCTGCTTGACTGATTCAGCAGTTCCAGAAAATGAGTGTGGCTTTTGGTTGGAATGTCATTGTTGTAGCCATCACAAAATATTTATCAGTGTATTTATTGCCATTGGCTGCAAGAAACTAGGCCATGCTAATCAGGATGGGTTCAGCTTTCTGAGGTGACATTATTGGCATTCCAGAGGAAAATGCTGATGTGGCTTGTACCCAAATCCCCCTGGGTCTTTATTAACCAAATGAGCACAGGTTCTGTCCTGTCAGGAGCTTCTTTAGCACCAACAAGACCAGACTTGGGTCTGCTCCAGGTGTCTGCCCCTTTAAGAGCCTGTGTCCTCCAGCATTCAGAAGTTCATCAGTGGACCTGGAGCCCCAAGACTTTCCTGCTTTCACAACCAGCACCTTTTGTTGCCCTGAGTCTGGAGGTACAAAATTTCAGAACAACAGGCCAGGAGGCATAACTTTCCCAGTGGACTCCCTTCTCAGGAGACTATCTCTTTCAGAGCCACCTCTGAGCGCTGCAGGCCCTGGGCAACAGAAGGTTACTAGGGGATTATCAAAGGATTAGGGGCCTTTGCTGAGTGAGCACGTATGCATACTTTCTGCCAGAGCGACTTTTCTGAAACAGATTTGATCATGCCACCCCTCTATGACTCCCCGTCTCCTGTAACTGTATTCGGAAAAGTACTGCCCAAGCATACTCTGCATCAGATTTACTCCGCGGAGGGAGAGGTTATTAAAATGCAGATTCCTGGGTTCATTGCCTGACCTGTTGAATCCAATGTTCTATGTGCAGGGTTCAGGAGCCACCGTTAAAAATGGGCTCCCTCACTGATTCTTATGTACACCAAGAATCAAACTACATTACAGGATAAAGTCCAAACTGCTTAGCCAGGAAGACAAAGCCCACCAGAATGTGGGTATGCCTGCCTCTATCTTCTCATCCCTCCTGGAAGCACTTATCCACCCTGCACTGCCACGTCTAGACAAACTGATGCACAGAATTAGGGTCTCCCTCCACATAATGCTCCCATTGCTTAAAACGCTTTCCCTCCACTACCTCCCCTTCCCCCGTTACTCTTTTATTCTTAACAATTCGCTCAGCTGCTGCCTCCTCTATGGGCCTCTTAGTGGGTCCACACTGACTCCTAACCATCTGGGACTTGCCTTTCTTCCCACTGTACTCTGAGCTCCACAGGTTGGGACTGTGTCTTGCCCTGGTTTCCCAGTGTGTGCTACGTTCCCTGGCCCTTAGTAGAGGCTCAGAAACAGTTGAGAATAAATCAAAATTTCAAGTTAGAGGCACCACAGGCTTGGGTCTACTTGAGTTGAGCACATCTTCTTAACAAAACCCAAATATTGGTGGTGGTAGTTGTTTTTAAATTCTGGTCTCTTAAAGACAACAATGGAGGGACTTCCCTGGTGGTCCAGTGGCTAAGACTCTGTGCTTCCAATGCAGAGGTCCTTGGTTCGATTCCTGCTCAGGGAACTAGATCCCACATGCTGCAACTGCAACTAAAGAACATTCTTACCACAATGAAGATCCCCAGATCCCGCGTGCTGCAACTAAGACCTGGTACAGCCAAATAAATATTTTTTTAAAAGACTGCAATGGGAAGAATAAATTAAGTAATAAACCCGAGCTGTGAGATTAATTATGTACACTTTACTATAAATTGTTAGGCATTATATATGCAACAAATTTCAGATGGGGGTACAATCACAATTTGGTTATGTCCCATCTGTGCAAAATCACATTCAGGGGGCCAGAGTTAGATGACGAGGGTGTTGAATAGATGGGCTACTGCTGGGAGTTGAGGAACCCAGGGCTGAAACTAAGATAGGAGTCAGGACCTCCAAGGAGAAAGGAGTCAGAGGTCTGGGTCAGCACTAGCAGGCATACCGAGGGTCGTGGCTTTCAAGATTAAGTATCCTTACCAAATCCTGAAGGCAGCAGTTTATAGAGCCATGAACACCACTGTTATTAAGAGTCAGGAGCTGGACAATACGTGGGCCAAGAATGGTGAAGAGTCTGGAAAAGGCAGGCCAGCACTGTTCTCCAGGAGCCCTTGGAAGAGTGTGATGGTCTCCAGGATGGGGTTTTATAGTGAACGGCCCGCTTTAAGAAGGTCAACTGAAGGTAGCTGTGGGACCTAGACATGGGTTCATGGGAATATGACACTTATGAGAAGGTGGGCATCTGGACAGGATGGTCGGGTAGCCCTGATAAAATTCTTACCAGCCTCCTTCCCTCTTCCCTTTAAAAATAAAACTTTATTTCTCACGGTTCTAGAGTCTGGATGGTCTGTGATCAGGGTGTCAGCATGAGAGAGTTCTGGTGAGGATCCTCTTCTGGATTGTATACTACTGACTTACTGTATCTTCATGTGGCCGAGAGCAGAGACGGGAGTAAGTACAATTATTACTCTGCTTTGTAGATGAAGAATTGCAGGCACAGAGATGTTAAGCATCTTGCCCAAAGTCACACAGTTAGGAAGTGGTGGAAGCTGTCTCTTCCCTGGACACAATAATTCTGACCGTGAGATTCTGGAATTTCATGGTTCTAGGATATCTAAGGGAGAAGGCAATGGCAACCCACTCCAGTACTCTTGCCTGGAAAATCCCATGGACGGAGGAGCCTGGTAGGCTACAGTCCATGGGGTCGTGAAGAGTCGGACATGACTGAGTGACTTCACTTTCACTTTTCACTTTCATGCACTGGAGAAGGAAACGGCAACCCACTCCAGTGTTCTTGCCTGGAGAGTCCCAGGGATGGGAGCCTGGTGGGCTGCCGTCTATGGGGTCTCACAGAGTCGGACATGACTGACGTGACTTAGCAGCAGCAGGATGTCTAAGAATCTACAACTCTTAAGGTCCTGGTAGCCCCCAATTCCATCAGTTTGAAGATCTTAAAATTCTCAGATTCCAGGTTGAAAAAGCAAATGCCTGGCATCTGTGGGAGTGGGGGCCCAGGCTGTGAGGGGAAATGAAACTTTTTTGTTCTCTCTCTGGCTCTGGCACTGACCACAGCTTCAGTGGTTTTAGAAAAGGCCACCATCCCTTTTCCTGCTGTGGCTAGCCATGCTGCTGCTGCTGCCAAGTCGCTTCAGTCATGTCCGACTCTCTGCGTAAATAGTGACATTTTCATCAGTGTTCTCCAAAATGAAGTCATTTCATGAAGTGGTGAGCCTCCAGGTTTGCATGCTTGAAGTTTTAGTCGCACTCTGAAAACCGTGCTCCTCTTTACAGTTACGGGTCCCTGAACACTGCTGCCTGTTTTATCTCTGCACACTTTGTTTTTCAATCTTGGCCTGATGGAAAGCTCATGTTTGGCCTCCTTGGATTAACCGAGTCTCTTCCCAGAGCTCCAGGGAGTGTCAGCACTGGAGTTTTATTCGGAATGGCTTCTTTAGCTTTCTTAAGTTCTTTTGTCTTATTTCCAGCTTGGCCTGTATCTGCCATTCTTTTCATCTCCTCAAAAGGCCGAATGAACAGTGTTTGTTCATGGGATATCCCATGGAACCATGCTGTTGGGGAGCATCAGAGAGGCAAATTGTTTCTGCGTCCTCCAGCCTCTGTCCTGGGCCCTGGTTCTCCCTGCTCGGCTGTGTGCATGACCCTGGGCATGTACCTGTCTCCAGGCGGGTATGGACCTGTCTCCAGGTGGGTATGGCCTCCCTTACCCCAGTTCCACTACACGCAGTTTTATCATCATCTCAATCCTGTCTCTAGCCAACCCTGCTGTTTCAAGCCCAAAGTCTGTTTCTCCCAGTGTTTTCAGCACTGCAGGGCTCTTTGGTGATTATTGTAGATGTACCATGTTTTTGAGAAAAGGGTGTGACAAGTATATACATGCAGTTTTGGCCTTTTCATGAGACTAGTCTATTTCTCTAGGGCTTTTTTAAATTAAAAGAGTAGGAGGTATGAGTGCAGGCTGCAGACAGGACTGGGATCATCAAGACTTGAGTCTGATCTAATTTCTGACATTGCGTCTCCCTCTGGCCTTCTTTAAATTTTGAATGAAGCCTCTAATAAAGGGTCCAGAAGTTTCTTGGGGGATATGCTAAATATTGTTGAAAATACTAATTATTGAAAATATCTTCTCAATGGCATAGCTGTTCAGTTCAGTTCAGTCACTCAGTCATGTCCGACTCTTTGCGACCCCATGAATTGCAGCACGCCAGGCCTTCCTGTCCATCACCATCTCCCAGAGTTCACTCAGACTCACGTCCATCGAGTCAGTGATGCCATCCAGCCATCTCATCCTCTGTCGTCCCCTTCTCCTCCTGCCCCCAATCCCTCCCAGAATCAGAGTTTTTTCCAGTGAGTCAACTCTTCTCATGAGGTGGCCAAAGTACTGGAGTTTCAGCTTTAGCATCATTCCTTCCAAAGAAATCCCAGGGTTGATCTCCTTCAGAATGGACTGGCTGGATCTCCTTGCAGTCCAAGGGACTCTCAAGAGTCTTCTCCAACACCACAGTTCAAAAGCAGCAATTCTTCGGCTCTCAGCCTTCTTCACAGTCCAACTCACATCCATACATGACCACAGGAAAAACCATAGCCTTGACTAGACGGACCTTAGTCAGCAAAGTAATGTCTCTGCTTTTGAATGTACTATCGAGGTTGGTCATAACTTTTCTTCCAAGGAGTGAGCGTCTTTTAATTTCATGGCTGCAGTCACCATCTGCAGTGATTCTGGGGCGCCAAAAAATAAAGTCTGACACTGTTTCCACTGTTTCCCCATCTATTTCCCATGAAGTGATGGGACTGGATTCCATGATCTTCGTTTTCTGAATGTTGAGCTTTAGGCCAACTTTTTCGCTCTCCTCTTTCACTTTCATCAAGAGGCTTTTTTGTTCCTCTTCACTTTCTGCCATAAGGGTGGTGTCATCTGCATATCTGAGGTTATTGATATTTCTCCCGGCAATCTTGATTCCGGCTTGTGTTTCTTCCAGTCCAGCGTTTCTCATGATGTACTCTGCATAGAAGTTAAATAAGCAGGGTGACAATATATAGCCTTGACAGACTCCTTTTCTTATTTGGAACCAGTCTGTTGTTCCATGTCCAGTTCTAAGTGTTGCTTCCTGACCTGCATACAGATTTCTCAAGAGGCAGGTCAAGTGGTCTGGTATTCCCATCTCTTTCAGAATTTTCCACAGTTTACCGTGATCCATACAGTCAAAGGCTTTGGCATAGTCAATAAAGCAGAAATAGATGCTTTTCTGGAACTCTCTTGCTTTTTCCATGATCCAACGGATGTTGGCAATTCGATCTCTGGTTCCTCTGCCTTTTCTAAAACCAGCTTGAACGTCAGGGAGTTCACGGTTTACGTATTGCTGAAGCCTGGCTTGGGGAATTTTGAGCATTACTTTAATAGCATGTGAGATGAGTGCAATTGTGCGGTAGTTTCAACATTCTTTGGCATTGCCTTTTCTAGGGATTGGAATGAAAACTGACCTTTTCCAGTCCTGTGGCCACTGCTGAGTTTTCCAAATTTGCTGGCATATTGAGTGCAGCACTTTCACAGCATCATCTTTCAGGATTTGAAACAGCTCAATTGGAATTCCATCACCTCCACTAGCTTTGTTCGTAGTGATGCTTTCTAAGGCCCACTTGACTTCACATTCCAAGATGTCTGGTTCTAGATTAGTGATCACATTATCATGACTATCTGGGTCATGAAGATCTTTTTTGTACAGTTCTTCTGTGTATTCTTGCCACCTCTTCTTAATATCTTCTGCTTCTGTTAGGTCCAGACCATTTCTGTCCTTTATCGAGCCCATCTTTGCATGAAATGTTCCCTTGGTATCTCTAATTTTCTTGAAGAGATCTCTAGTCTTTCCCATTCTGTTATTTTCCTCTATTAAGAAATCTGAATATTACACATGCAGTTAGACCTTCCTTGCATCTCACCCTGAATGTCATTTCCTCCCTTACACCTAGAAGCAGTCACATCCTGAATTTGGTGTTCATAATCCTCAAGCATGATATTTTTCACTGCATATACATGTATCTATAAATAATCTTTAGTGATTTCATGAGTTTTAGATTTTATAAAAATGTCTGGGTACACTATTTAGTCATTAATTCAACAAATATTGATACTGAGTTGCTACTATGCCAGGCACTGTTTTTAACACTGGGGACGGGAAATATGCTGGGCAGCTTCACCGAGAGGGCCATCGTCATCACTGGCGTGTTGTGCTCTATCACCGAGTGTGCCAAGCAGCTCTGCCTGGGCATGCTAGAGATGTTCTCTGGGTCCCCACAGTGAAGAGTCATGACTGTAGCTCTCTGTCATCTTTGAGGGCTGCCAAGGTGGGTGCGGTGATGCTGCAAGCTGCGCCTACACCACCCATGGCCTGGAGGAACCAGCACGACATGCCTGCTCAATTCAAGGGCAACACACCATTTCTCGACTCCATATGGCTAAGTTGAACCAGATGGCATCACTTTGCTGTGATGCGTGGTGAGACTGGATTTACCAGAACTGACTCCAGCTTTCCAGAGATAAAAGGCTATTGGGCAAGTTTGGATGCCTTTAGTCAAACCACCCATGAACTCACCATTCTAAATAGCTTAACTGGTTACTTAGTCAGGGGCCAAGGCACCAACATTAATGAGATCTTCCAGATGTCCAGGGCCCAGATCAAAACTGCTGACCCAACGGAAGGCTGTCCTGGAAGGCAGATTGCTATCACTGATTCTGCGGCCAGTGTTAGTGTGGCCCAGAATCTAATCAATGCCAGGCTTTCCTCTGAGAAGGGCAGGTGCTGTAGCTGGAAGAATGTAGGTTCACTCATAAACTTTTTATCCTGTGTCCACATAATCAAATTGTGTGATTTCTAGTCAGTGATTTTCAGGTTTTAAATTATTTCTAACTGTTCAGTTTCTATACAACTTTTTACCATTTGCTAAAAATTTAAAAATCAAATCACATTTTCTGTTCAGCTGTTAATGCTGGGATTCATATTTAGTTTTACAAGCTTTTCTGTTTTTAGTTTTGTTTTGGGCTTTTTGGCTCATGAATTATAGTTATGTTTGTTGATAAGAAATGTAAGAGCAGACTGTTACATTTCAGTTTAGTTCTGTAATGCCAAGAATGTAAAAATTAAAAATGGTTTGGTTAACAACTACCAGAAAAAATAAGAAACTAAACAAAAATTTCTGTCCTCATGGAGTTTGTATTTAGGGGAGCAGAGAAACAATAAACAAGAAGAGAAAGTAAAAACATACAGTATGTTTGATAATATAACTTCCAAGGATTTAAAAAAAAGCATAGAAGTGGGTATGATGTCAGGATGGGGATGGGACAGTTGAAAATTTAGATTGAGTAGCCAGAGAATGCCTTGCTATTTCTAGCCTGCTGCCGTTGGCTATTTTGCTAATTATTAAGTTTTGAGATACATATTTTTAATTAATTCATTTCCATTGCTATATAGCATCCACTGCATGAATTGGAAACAATTCATTTAGTTCGTTGTACTCTCCAGCCCCTTCAGAAAGTTTGATGACCCCCACATGAGAATGTGAGGATGTGAGAGCTGGACCACAAAGGCTGAGCGCTGAAGAATTGATGATTTCAAACTGGTGCAGGAGATGACTCTTGAGAGTCCCTTGGACTGCAAGGAAATCAAACCAGTCAATTCTAAAGGAAATTAACCCTGAGTATTCACTGAAAGGACTGATGCTGAAGCTGAAGCTTCAATACTTTGGTCACCTGATGTGACAAGCTGGCTCACTGGAAAGACCGCGATGCTGTGAAAGACTGAAGGCAAAAGGAGAAGGGGGCGGCAGAGAATGAGATGGTTAAATGCCACCACTGACTCAAAGGACATGAGTCTGAGCAAACTCCGGGAGATAAAGGGGGACAGAAGTGCCTGGCGTGCTGCAGACCATAGGGTCCCAAAGAGTTGGACATTGCTTATCAATTGAACAACAACACACGAGAATATTAACACCATAGAGACATTGGGTGTATCTTGTGCACTGCTTTAGACCCAGGATGTGGAGCACTGGATGCTTCCTGCCCTCTTCTCCCCTCCTCTCTTATCTTTTCCTTCTCTAGTTGGCATAAGAGGATGGACTCAGCAGTCAGTATCATTCAAGACCAAAGAGACTGCCAAGCTCTGGTGGAAAATGAGAATAGCACAATTGCAGAGCTGTGTGCCAGGGATCCTGACAACTAGGTGCTGTGTGTGCAGTGCTTTGTAGATGACGTGTCCTTCCTGAAACTCACCACAATTCAGGACTAAGGGATTTGGCTACAAGGTGCTGTGGTCCCTTAGGAAAGTTACTAACACGCTGAACCAAGAGGATGACTGGTTTGGCCAAAGCTTGACTCATGAGACACACATGTCTGAGCCTTGATATTAGACAGCTGCTTGAAAAGCTGAGTATGTATCATGGTGAGCTTTGGGAAAGGCTCTGAGGAGAGTAGCTTTGGGGGATTCTCATATCATGTATGTCTCAATTCTTAAAGTAATAAACTAAGCAAAGAAACTGCTAAATAATGACCTCTTTGGTGAGGCAGGCTCAACTATCAACTTCTTGGATTCCTTGGAGTCCTGTGTTGGACGATGGTGGTGCAGAGCTAGCTGCCCCATGGCTTACCCCTCTTTTCATCGCTTTCCTGCTTTCACAAGGGCCCTCATGTGCCATGAGCAGACTTGAGCCTGAGAGATCCAGGACCATCCATGACCCAGGAAAGAGGCCCACCAGGCCCTAGAGGCAGACTTTACACCAGCGGGGCAGGGAATTCTGGGTCTGATGGGCATGTGTCTTCAGACATGTGAGTGAAGTAACCAGAGGAGGACCAGAGTGAGGCCTGAAGGGAAGCCTGGATGGCCGGCCAAGTAGCTGAATCCTTCTGGGACTTGGTTTCCTTTTCTGTTAAAACAGTGTAAATCAAACAATTACATAAGGATTTAGTTTTTGAAAACTGAGCCTTTTTTTTTTTTTTTTTTTTTAGCTCTACAAGCCTATAAGTCTCTAAATCTGAAACTTCTAGTGCCTCTGCTTTCTTGAACTTGACAAACACCTTGGACAAATGTGGCAGTAGTAACGCCCTGTGGACACCAGGAGTCATGTTCATCTCAGAGGACCTGCTGAGGCACTGAAGTATCACACTGAGGAAACCAGGCCCCAAATAGCCTGGGTCCAGAGGGCTGAGAGCTTCTGGGGTTGTGGTTCAGGAAGGGGATACTGCTGTCCTTCTAGGGGAAAACATTTCCCCTTTCTCCACAAGCCCCTCCGGCTGCTGGTGCTAACTTCCTCCTCACTGGTCCTGATGCAAATATTCAGGCTGCCACAGAGACCCTTTCTTCCAAGCCCAGAGCTCTGCTGACCTGTTTTCTGCCCCACTTTCCTCTTCTTCTTTCTCTAGGAGATCTAGAGTAGCAGGAACAAATCAAGCTCTCTATGAGCTCTTTACTTAGAGTGAAAGAGATCCTCTTTTGATTCCAGCTGTTCTAAAATCTTGAGTTCCCCAAAGAAGAACAGGAAATTAGAAAAATATGGCAGCAAGTCATACCCCTGGAATAGCTCCCAAGTGGTCTTGTTTTCTAAACTGACTCTTTCCATTTTCTCCTCCTCTTCTTTGTAAATTTTTCTTATTAATCCAGATTGGGAAATTTTTCAATAAATTAAACATGTTCTCAGGAGATTTGGGTCTAGTCTCCAACTTGAATTTTCCTCAAACCCAGGCTAAGTGTGTGCCTGCCTCCTCCCTCTCGAGGTTTCCCTGCTTATGTTTCGCGGCTAAAATTTTTATTTATTTATTTTTTGTGGTACCTTGTGGCTTGTGGGATTTAGTTCCCAGCAGGGAACTCAACCTAGATGCAAACAGTACCCAGCTGACAGTGGATAATGTCTACATGCACTGCCAGTTGGGTGTTGTCGCAAACCCTGTGAGGCAGACTTGCCATGGAACATCAAGGCTAGCTCATTACAGAAGCTTGCTGTGACTGGCACTCCCGGGGCAATTACTCTCACATAAGCTCATGCCGTGATGGCAAGCCATATGGGCATCGGGAATGACCAAAACTACACCAGATGGTGCCCTCAGGGAGAGGAGTGAGTGGGGATAGTTTGTTGAAAGTGTGTTTGCATTTTATTTTCTCTTTAGAAATAACACACACACACGTACACACACACACAACGCAGATCCACTTGAAATGGGAACAGTGCGGAGGCCAGGGCCAGGAGGAAGGCGGCCCCAGGCTTCTCCCTCTGCGGTCTGGTCTGGAAGAAGCGCGTTCTGCGCTCATTTGGTTGCATGAGTTTCCCATCGGATGTTTCAGGTGAGCGAGTCAGTTCCTGTTTCCTTCTGAAAAAGCCTCCAAGTTGGGGTCTATACCGTGTGCCTCCTCTGTGTTCGTCTCTGCGGCCAGGAGGTTGCTTATGCTGGCTGGTGTGACTGACCACATGGCAGAGGCTCCTGCCCTTTCAGCTGCCCACAGTTCTTTTTAAGCTGCAGCAGAAAACCTGGGCAGTGTAGAAGGAGATTAGATGGACTCTGTCCATCTCGGTTTTCTGGTTCGATGGCTTTTAGACTTTAAGTTAAATAGCCGTTGGTCAAGCTCTGAAGGAAGCTCAGCTGAGGGCACTAGAGTCTATCAGATCATCCAGGTTTACAGGTTATGTTTATCTCCTTGTCTGTAATGTTTGGAGCCGATGATCCTGCAGGTTCTTCTGACTCTACGATCCAGATGTTTTAAAGATTCATGCCCCACCACGCATGTACATGTTGACATGTATGTTAGCCACACCTTCTGTAACATTTCTTATGGTGCCTTTTGGTTTGTTTTTTTTTAGCCAAGGAAGTTATCATGTCCTTACTATCTTAAAAGCCAAGAAATCATAATTAAGGTCATCCTTGAGGTGCAGAATTCCCTTTGTCCACTTCCTATAGAAGAAAATTGTTTTAAAATGGGATAATGTAAACAAAACATAATTATTATTTGTTTCATGACATTTACTTATGTACAATGCTCTGCAGGAGGGTTTTTGCAAACTTTTATAAAGGTTGTATGTCACAGAGTCAGGGTGAGGTATTGAACCACACATTTATTATAGAAAAATGCTGATTTAATAAATATGCTGCAGTAGGTTTTCTAGTATCTGCATGCTAAAATGTGACAGGCAAAATAGGAAACGATCACATCCAGTAAGAGGGAAAGTTTGGAGTTAACTGCTGCAGATCACAGATCATGAATGCCCCTTGTCAGGTCCAGAGATGACCTGGTATTACCCCCTTTAAGAGGGTACATGCCAGCTGTGGGTGAGGAGACCACTGACAGTTTTAGGAAAAACTTCTGAAATCAAATTATGTATTTTGAGTTACAAAAGGAATTTGTAACTGCAACTGCTTTCAAAGAATTATTTTCTGCTGGTGTAAACAGCAAATATAAGATTTATAAATGAGAAAGAATGGCTGGAAAATCTCAGCAAAACTAATTTTCTCTGGACAGATGCCTTTACTTAGGTATTTCTGGGCAAAGTCAGCCTTGCCAAGTAGTCATTACGTCTCTGCTGGTCAAGAGAAATGGGGAAAATGCATCACAAATAGTGCCTTGGAAAGGAGTGTTTCAATCATTACCTGCACCCAGCTTTTCTCACAATCAGGAAACTGGGAGGAATGAGAACTTTATGGGAAATTAGGCTTATTGAAAAAAATACTTTGATTTTATTTGATCTACTCTCCAGGTAAGTCAGGAGAAGATGGCTGAATTAATTTGATCCTTTAACACCCCAGGCTTAGGTCGCCTCCTCCAGGACTTTCTCCAGCTCTCCTTTGTTCTCTTTCTGGGGAACTGGGATGAATGTGTTCCTTATGTGCTGTGTCAGGGCAGGAATGTGGAGGCACATATCCCAAGAGTTATGACAGGCCAGGATACATACCTTTTATTGTTACTTCCTTCATCATTTTGAAATTTTTATAAAGAGCAAAGAGCCCTCTTCATAAAACAGAGAATAATCTTTACTCTAGCCAAATGAGACCACCAGTGAAATGAGTGCCAGTTAACTTCCTTACTTTGAAATTCAAACATAAGACCAGATGTATACGTCAAGTATCCCAACAACTGAAATATTTTAATATTCTCTCCTATCTTCCCTGCTTATTTCCAAAATCCAATTTTTTTTTTGCTATAAGCAAAAATATATGAGAAAGTTCGTTTCAAAAATGTTCTCCAATACCATCCGAAAGTTTCCTGATTATAAAATGAAGGTACACAGCTATCTTTGGCCCAGACAAGTGAGGCATGGAAGGGAGGAGGTGAGGGCTGCTATGGGTGGGACTCTCTGCAGGAGGCATGTCTGGGGCCCCTGCAGGCCCAGTGTGTCAGCTGGGTCCTTGAGCCAAGGATCTGCCCCAAGCAGTGGACAGGGAAAGGGTGGCAGAGGTACCTTGGCGTGTCGGCTGGCTCCTGCAGCTCGAGGGTGCAAAGGGAGGTCGTAAGTTTCATTCTGCTGTTTAGCAAAGTTCACAAATACCTGGAGGCAAGAGAAGGGCCAGAGTAGGTAGATAGCTCCAGAAAAGGGCACCCTCCACCCACCCTCCCACCCATCACTTTGTTGTTTCCCACAGTTAATGTTGGAGCAGCCTGTGTCCTGCCCAGGGCACAGGGTTTCCTCTCAGACTTGTGATCTAAGCCAAAGGAGTGCCCGCAAGAGGATCATGGGTAAATGAGGCAGAGTCTCAGCTAGTGGTAGCCTCCTAAACCTCTACAGGAATAACTGAAAAATCAAAGCCAGGAAGACGGGAACTGATCGCTCCAGTTTTCTATTCTCAATTCAATGTGCAGTGTGACCAACTCTTGTCCCTGCCTCCATCTACTTATGCTGGCAAGAAGGTGCTGGGAGCCAGCTCCTCAGAGAGTAAGCAGAGACTTGCCTGTTTCTACTGCTACGCTGAGTAGTCTTTAAGGATATTTATTTTAAAAAGAACAAATACAAACCAATGAAACCCAGAAACAAATGTCCATATGGATGAATGGATAAACAAAACATGGTATATACACACAACTGAATATTATTCAACCTTAAAAAGGGATGATATTCTGACACAGGCTCCCACATGGATTTACCTTGAGGGCATTATGTTAACTGAAATGAGCTAGACGCAAAAGGACAAATACTGTGTGATTCCATGTCTCCGAGGTATGTGGAGCAGTCAACAGAATGTAAACCAGTGGCTAGGGGAGCAGTTCCTGGGGAGTTACCGCTTGATGAGTGCAGAGTTTCAGTTTGGAAAGATGAAAAATTTCTGGAGATGGATGGTGGTGATGGTTGTACAACAATGTGAATATACTTAATGCCGCTGAAGTGCAATGCCACTTAAAAATGATAATTACATATATTTTACACACATATTTTACCACAATAAAAAATGACCACGTTAAAAAAACCTGACACATGGCACATACATTTACCAAAAGTCACTGAATTGTACACTTTAAATAGGTGCATTCTATTGTATTTAAATTAAGCATCAGTAGAGATGATTTGAAAGGAAAAAAGGGCCATCCCCACAAACTGGGAAGGAGAAAAAACATCGTAGTGTTGTGAGGAAGAATGCTGTAAAAAAGTCAGTGAAGTCTGTCGATGACTGAAATACTCTTAGAAAACCATTTCTGATTTTCCAAGTTTGCCCTAATGGACAGAGGGACTTGGCACTTGGGCACGTCCTCCAATGCCCTCGTGTAGATTCCAGCCGAGCGGGGCAGCGCAGCCCAGGCTTTGCCCAGCCGGGCACCCCCCAGCCTTGCCTGGTCCAGGGTGGTCTGCGTGACCGAGTACTCCTCAATGAGCAGGCTATCCTTGTGCGAGACGAGCAGCCGGAAGATCCTGGCCAGGGAGGAGGAGGAGACCTGGAACTGCAGCATGTTGTGGTGCCTCTCTCTCTGGACGCTGCCTGGGAAGTTGCCCTGGAAGAACTGCTCCACGGGGCCCAGGTCAGGAAGCAAGTCGTCCTTTGGGGATCTGATTTTCATCGTGACAATGTAGCCGTCTCCAAACCTGGGGGATGCACATGGCGGTGTGGAACAGGCCTGTTAGCAGCTGGATCTAAGGAAATCCTGAAATGAGGACTAGACTTATCACAAATATTGGGGATTAAAGGCCCTGTAGATCTTGAGAAGAGAAGGAAGCGGCTAGCCACTCCAGCATTTTTGCCTGGAAAATCTCATGGACAGGGGAGCCTGGTGGGCTCCATGGGGTCGCAAAAGAGTCAGACACAACTTAGCAACTAAACCAAAATAGATCTTGCGTGCGTGTTTAAAACTAGGACCGAAAGGGCCATGATGGTTCCTGGAGAGGTGGTTTGACACTAGCTTTTGGAGGTCTTACTGCCTCATGCGATGGAGTGGGTCTCCAGGTCTATGTCACACCTTCTTGTGTCCACCTTCTGGAGACACAGCTGTTCCCTGCTGCACTCCCTTTACCGTATGTGCTGAAGTCAAAGGTTGTCTGAGCCCTGTGCAGAGATCACAGGCTGCCCAGGGCTTCCTCAGAGGTGGAAAGACTGCCTGGGCCTTTAAGACACTGGCCTGGTGGGCGAAAAGGCTTGGGAAGGCAGTGCTTCCCTGGGGAACCTTCCAGAACAAATGGAGCTGCCAGGCCCAGGGCCATGGAGGCCTCCCTCCTTCACTCACCAGGTCACTCGCATGTAGGTCAATGGTCCACTAGAGAGTGAGTGCACGGCCAGATGGCATCCCTTCACACTTACCTCACGGTATACTTATTTCAGTGCTCCATCCAGGATCCAGGGTTGTTTCCCTTTGCAATAAAATGCCTTTACCTTTTACCCCCAGAAAAGTGACCATCCTTCACACAGGAATGTTCCCGCTCACCTGCTCTCCTACAGGAAACTGAGGACTGAGAGGCAAAGGGGGTAGGGAGCATCTGTTCTCCAGCAGGTGGACACTGGAAGCTGCTGACATGGGTCTGGTGACCTCACATGCTGAAGTCCCTGTATAGCGTCCAAGCTGTTGTTACTCAAGACATTATGGGTCTAGTGCCCAGATGCAGCTAACCTATTAGACCTTCATCTCAATTGTTGTTGCATATGATGCGTTTGAAGCCTGATGTGTGCTGTGCAAGACACTCTCCTGGAACATCGAGATGAAGTGTCTTGGCACAGATGCAGTGGGTTATGTGTTCTTCCTTTCACCAACTGGCATGGTGACTTTTTCTATTCTGGGCTCTCAAAATGTGTTTGATAAATAAGTAATAATTTAAAGTCCACCCTTCCTAGTTTATAAAACATATCAGAAGGCAAGGGAGTATGGTATTATTATCCAAAGCTTATTTTAAGTGTTTGTCCACTTTGGCACACAAACTGTTATTAATAACACATTATTTACAGCAGTTTACAATTTATAAGGACAGGATAATCCTACTAATGATTACTGGCATTGCTGGTTTGTCATATAATACATGGTCATTTCCCAAACTCAAAAGCATATGATTCTGTATTTTCCAAGTCTCCTGTAAATGTGTTGTAATACTTTCATAATTTAAAAAATAAAAAAGAAAGAGGAAAAAAAGCATATGACATGCCAGAAAGAAACTGACTGTTCAGGCTGTTTGGTCTCTGGATTGCTCCCATGTTGGTTGTGGACTCATTAAATAGGTCACGGGTTCTGGATTGTTGGGATGAGTGGTGTGATAACGAGGCAGTGGTAATGACCCTCTCTCATCCCAGCTGGGCTCTCATCCCAATTTGCCCCTTTCCGAATCCCCATCTGGAGCCTCAGCAAGCCTTCAGCCACAGGCTGTTAGCCCAGTAAAGAAGAGCTGCATTCAGCACGCTGGTTTTCTCTACCTGCTGCTGCAGAATCAGGCTCAGATACCTCTGCCCGTGGCATGGGGGAGCAGCAAGACTCTCTCACATGTCAGAAAACTGCACAGGGCCTTGTTGACTCCCCACTTCTCCCCCGAAGGTAACAAAGGCAACACCCCACCATATCCTTACTTGGACTTGAGGTGCTGGATGGTGCCCAGACACTGAAAGGCGCCCTTCACCATGATGGCCAGCCGGGTACACAGGGCCTCGCACTCTTCCATGCTGGGGGCAGGGAGAGAGCAGGTGAGGGCTGAGAGGACTGGACTCCATCACCCGCCTGCCCCACCTCAGCCCCTGGGAATCTCTTGCCTGTGGGAAGTGAGGACCACGGCTCTCCCTTCTCTGATGATGCCCATGATAGTGTTCCACAGCATGCGGCGCGCCTGGGGGTCCATGCCTGTGGTGGGCTCATCCTGTGGGGAGGGAGAGGGCAGAGGGCA
Organism: Capra hircus; assembly: GCF_001704415.2. NCBI lineage: Eukaryota > Metazoa > Chordata > Mammalia > Artiodactyla > Bovidae > Capra > Capra hircus. The sequence continues at coordinate 71,019,046 of NC_030810.1, forward strand.
GAGGGCCAGGCTGGGAGCCAGCCTCCCCCGGTTCCTGCACACTCCTTGGCTGCACCTTCCTCTCTCTGAGCGATGTTGCTCTCTGGCAGACAGTGCACAAAGTCGCTCCCCCATGGGCAAGAGCCGGGGAAGGCAGCACAGGGCATGGAAGGCAGGAGGTGAATCAGGAGCATGAAGAAACATCAGCACGCCTCTAGATCTGTTTTAGCCCATGAATGAGTCAAAATTCATTAAAGCAATGATAGAACTATTTTTAAAAAAGAAAATAAAATTCTCTACGTGTGCTTGCAAGGAAGCAGGAAGAAAGCTCAGGTGACTTTTCAGGGTCCTTTCAAGTCCTGTGACCCATGCCCTCATGAACCCCAGACTGCCTGGGAACAGGGCTTTGGGCCTGGTCTAGCTGTGGCGAGAACCACATGAGCCTTTGCTCCAGGCCAGCGCTCCTGTCCAGTTAGGACCTCAAAGAGGCAACCCACTCCAGTATTCTTGCCTGGAGAATCCCATGGACAGAACAGCCTGGCAGGCTACAGTCCGTAGAAAGAGTTGGACATGACTGAGCAACTTTCACCTTCACAGGCCTCCTCAGGCAGAGCTAAGTTTTGACCAGTCACTGACATTCTGCAGAAGGGCTGAATTTCCCTGCTGTGAGCCTGAAGCCCCACTAGAGGCTTCCCAGGAACTCAAAGTAATAATGTGTTTTGACTCTGATTTCCCCCAAGAGCTGTGAACCAAACATTGGACTGATTCACTCAATATGAGCAGTATAGGAACAACCCAGACAAACACAGACCGCTGCAGTTCCTAAATCCGCTGGCTCAAACACAGAGATGTGGCCCTCGGCTCTCGCGAGCCCTCGGGTGGCCTCCAGGGTCCTCACCAGCAGCACCAATGGTGGGCAGCCTATGAGCGCAATGGCTGTGGAGAGCTTCCGCTTATTTCCTCCACTGTAGGTGCCAGCCAGGCAGTCTGCATAGAGAGACAGGCCCAGGCTCTGAATACTCCAGTTTGTCACCTAGGGAGGAGAAAGAAATCCCATTTGGGAAAAACAAACAAGCAAACACCCCAGCAATTCAAAGTCTGGGCTCCTAGATCTCACTCCTCCAGGATGACAGACCCAGTGAGGCCAAAACATGACAACTTATGGAGCAGCTCATGGCCTTCAAGGGCCAGGCATCTCCTTTCCAGTCTCAGATCCTTAGATCCCCGTACGGTTTGGTCTGCTTCACATCCATTGGATGCAACTCCCTGAGAAATAGTCTTCAGCCTTTCCAGAGCAGGACAACGCTTCTTACCCAGTGTCCTGGACGATGGTTAGGAGTGGAAGAGGAAGAACTCTGGCTCCAAATGACATAAACCCACTTATTCATTTACTTAGTCCTATAAAACATGTAAAATTGTTTCAGGAGTGCTATTCCTATGCCTCTATAAAAAACAAATTGACTGGGAAGAGCTCATAGTCTGTTTGTAGTTCTTTATCTCCACTCTGCCTGCCCAGGACTGAGGATAACAATCGAATACTGTGTCATCAGCTATTTGTATTAGTTCTTTCCTTCCCCTTCCATATGATTATTACATTCATTTGAAATAAAATTGGATTAGTTGGTTTTAGTTTGCTTTCAGTGTTAGGATTTCTTTCTGTTTTCACTTTTACCTCTTTCTCATTCTTACTGAGTTAGTTTTATTTATTGAATATGTAGAATGTTAGCCTGATTACAAAAGTTTAAACTATACAAAAACATGTCCTGACAGAAGTGTTACTCCCTCCCATTTCCCCTTCACCCTGTTTCCCTCTTGCTGATCACCACACTCATTGATTTCCCGTTTATCCTTCCTGTATCTCTATTTGTGAAGGCAAGCAGACGTATTTATGCTTTCTTATTTGCCCTACTTTCTTCCATGAAAAAGTAGCATTCTACGTGTGCTCTTTTACACTTTGCTTTCTTCATTTAACAGTATTTCCTTGAAAAAAAGTCGGTATCATTCACAGAGCTATTTTTTTGGTTTTGATTTTTCTTTTTGGCCACACCAGGCACGGCATGTGGGATCTTAGTTCCCCAACAAGGGATCAAACCCATGCCCCTGGCAGTGGAAGCACAGAGTCTTAATTGCTGGACCACCAGGGAAATCCTGGGCTTTTTAAAATAGCTGCATAAGACCTTGCTGCATGTATTTATGGCATAAATTATTCAATCAGTTTCCTATATGCCTGAACAGTTAGCTATTTCCAATATTTTATGACTAAAGTGTAGTGAATATGCATTTTTGAATGTGTATTTTGTACTGTGGGATGTGTGTCTTCAGGGTAAATGCCCAGCAGCGGGATGGCTGGATCAAAGGGTAAATGCATATATCATGTTGTTAGATAGGAGGGTGGGAATTTTTTTTCATCTGGTTTGTTGACTGCTATACTCTTGTTTTCCAGAAGAGTACTTGGCATACAGCAGACACTCAGTTGAGCATTTGTTGAATGAATTAATGGATAGCATGCTCTAGTTTTCCCATATCTAAATAAATGAATTCTCATGAAGCAGGTTCATGGCTTACCAAACTATTAAGTGGACACAATAAACCAAGTTAATTTACCCTCTCAATTTCCTCTGCTGGTACACCTCGAAGCCGGGCATAAAGGTAAAGATGTTCTCGCCCTGTAAGCAGGTCATCGATTGCATCAAACTGAGGACAGTAGCCCATACTTTGATGGACGTCAGAAATATTGGTCAAAATACTGCAAGAAGAAAAAACAGTTAGTAGGTTTCCTTCACAAAATGGGTAACCAGAGATCTGGGACTGGAGGAGTTTCTGCCAAAACGATACTAAAGCTCCCTCTCCTCTTCCCATTTTTGCTTTAAAAATGTGAACAACATTTAGAAATCAAAGTAGGGGTTCTTTGGTTAGAAACTGATAAACTCCAGGAGTTCTGAGCTTTGAATCCAGTTGGATTCTCCTAGATTTCCCTATCTAGGATAAACTGAATACCTGTTACCCAAAGACAGCTGTGCTTTTAGATTGGATCACCTCATGTGTGAGTTTAAAAACAAAGGGAAGATCAAACTTAAGAAAAGGAGCAATGTTTTTTGATCCCTTTCAAATATTTGGGAAGTAGCTAGAGAAGATGCATGCTTCCCAGTGGAAGTGAATTTTCTACTTGTATTTAATGACAGAGATACTGTCAGTGAAAGAGGAACCAATCAGATCACCACACAGAGCAAGAGAACTGCAGAAGAGATGAAGAGATGAAATGAGTTCTGTTAACTCCCTCTAATCAATGTATTCTCCTCCACTAAAAAGTACATTGCCTTGATGAAAAAACAAACTGACCACAGACTGGTCCAATTTTCTTGCTCCTTCTCTCATAGCTTAGGGTCTAAGAATGAAGGATAGATGCAGTGGTATGGGACAGAGAGAGGCCATGTACTTCCCTACTGTGACAAAACCATTTAGGTGTGGCCAATTAAAATCGCTCAGGGGAGCAAGGAGGGTACTTCACCAAATCCACAGGAATTACTACACTTAACAGCCCCAATCCTGTGTCTTAAACCTATAGTTTCTAGCTTCTGTCTTGATTTTACCTGCGTCTCATTTTGATGTCTCATGGTAAATCTTCTTTCATCCCCTTGCTCTCCACTCCCTGCCCTCTCCCCTTTTGCTTCCCATCATGAAGTCATTTGCTTGGTTGTAGGCCAAGCTAGATCTGAAGATGAGGTGGAACCAGTCATGGCCTGGCTCCACCTCTGCCATTCTCTTTGCTCTAGACCCAAAAGCAAGGCTGGGAAGGCTGGGGAACCAAATTCATCCTGTCTGAGCCAGTGAAGAATGCTTAGGACTCTCCTCACCCAGGGAGCATTGGGCCACGTTGGTGATGGCTTTCCCCAGGCAGGCAGAAGTTGGTTTGATGTCAGCAGTGGCTAACTCCACTCATAAACCAGGACAGAGAGTTTCTCTGGGCACAATATGTGTGAGCTCTGCTATTCAAGGAGCAGCTTGTAAAGAGGCAGACAAGTGCCAGCTCATGTTTTCTGTCCTGTCCTGTCCAAGACCAGTCTGTTTCCATGCTCCTTATTTCAGAGAGCAGCAGGCACTCTCCCAGAATCCAAGGGCACATGCCAGTTCTCCCTTTATAAAAGAGTCTTGGCCAGCAAAGCCAAGTGTTGGCACAGAAATAGCCAATGCAGATTAAAGCTTCCGAGGACTCCTGAACAAGCCCCACCTAGAAACGCAACCCAGAGAAAGGGTGCTTCACCACAGACGTTCTTAATCTGGGACCTAGGGGTTCCTGTAGGGTCATAACTGTGCTTCAGGGCTCAGGCAATCCCCTGAAACTGTCAGTAAAGAACATATGAAGAGAGGCAATGGGAAGCAACTTTTATAGGTACATGTGTTCATCACATGATTAAAGGGTCAGAGGCTTATGACCCACAAAAGACTAAAAACCGCTGATTTGGTGCTTCCAGAGTTTCCTGAGAATTCATGCTAAGGGAGGAATCTTTTAACAATCACAATTCAATTCAGTTCTCCAGACAGTCTTAGACTTTTCAGACCATGTTTGCTGGGAGGTCTGTACCTCCATACAGATCTTTCAGGCTCTCAGAGTCATCCTCAGATACAGGGTAGGGACGAGGACATGCCTCAGGACCTGGGAGAGACACCCTGAGGCAGGATAACAGAACACTCACCTCTTGCCCGTGACAGTGGCATCGCCTGAGGTCACTGGCGTGTCCCCAGTGAGCATCTTGAACGTGGTTGTTTTGCCAGCTCCATTCACTCCCAGGAGGCCAAAGCACTGAGGGAGAACACACAGAACTAGCCTCGCTCTGAAGCCCAAGGTCAGAGTGTCAGGCCCCAGGGCAAGCAGGACCCAGGCTGCCATATAAAGGTGATTAGCCATTTATGGCCTATGGGAGCAGAATGTGTCATTTGGCATGAGGGTGATTGTGAGCTGAAGGCAAATGGGAAGAAGCAGACATAAGACAAGCTGTCTGCCTTCCCCTTATTTGCCTCAAAGCAAGACATAAATTTACAAGGTGTTCCCCTTTCCTCTCTATCAAGATGGACAAAAGTAATCACTGGAGACAACTTTAGACTCTTACTAGCCTGGAGACGACACTGCTGCTGCTGCTGCTGCTAAGTCACTTCAGTCGTGTTCAACTCTTAGCGACCCCATGGACCACAGCCTACCAGGCTCTTCCATCCATGGGATTTTCCAGGCAAGAGTACTGGAGTGGGGTGCCATTGCCTTCTCCAGGAGACGACACTAGAGGAATCTTTATCACAAGCTTTAATAACTAGCCTTATGTGCCATTATTTTCACATACAGGGCTTCTCTGGAGGTCAGATGGTAAAGAAACTGACTGCAATGCAGGAGACACAGGATATGTGGGTTTGATCCCTGGCTCGGGAAGATCCCTTGAAGTAGGAGTGGCTACCCACTCCAGTATTCTGGAGAATTCCATGGACAGAGGAGCCTGACAGGCTACAGTTCATGGGGTCACAAACAGCTTACCCACACACTTTCCTGCAATCCACCCTTCTAGAAACTGTAAGTCCATCTCCTTTCTCTTGTAACTTCCCTAACAATGTACTGTTCCTTTGCTAAGGTGCCACGTGAGCCCAAGTTCTAACCACCCCTTTGGGGTAGTCATTGCTCCTGCGCAGGTACAGTGCACATGCTAGCAAACTTTCTCTTTGCTTCTCTCTCATTACTTCATCTTTTATCAGTCCAATTGATAGAGCACTGGCTCCAGAACCTAAGAGGGCAGTAGGAAGCAGAATTTTCCTCCTTGACAGTGACTGCTGAGCACTTGAATGCATCTACGTGTACTATAAGATTAAATGCACACTAGATTTTGAAGATTTAGAACAGTAACAAAAAAGAATGTAAAATATAAATGACATTTTATATGACTTACATGTTGAAGTAAGTATATCTGATACTACTTCAGATATATTGGACAAGATTAATGATTAAGACTAATTTCACCTGCTTTTCCCCCTATGGCTACTGGGCAATTAGAATGACCTACGTGGCTTGTGTTTTATGTCTGTTGATCAGCTCTGTTTCAGAGGAGACCAGAGACATGCATGGGAGCTGGTTTCCTGAGGTTCCTTCACATGTGGCCCATAGAGTACCCACCTCTCCGGGGCGGACTCCCACACACAGCCTGTCCACTGCTGGGCTGGAGGTGCCTGAATAAACCTGCAAGATCAGAGAAAGTGGACGGAGGACTAACAGAGGGTTAAACGGGGGAGGGCAAGAGAGCAAACGATGGCTTAGGTGAAGGTTACACATCGACACGGATGTGATAGAGGTGCTGTGAGCACTGAGAGTGTTGAAGCTGAGCCCCTGTGCGGAAATGGAGTGCAGGAAGATTCATTAGCAGGGCTCAGTTGCAGCGGCTCTTGCTGAAGCCCTGTGTCAGTGCCCAAGATAAATGCTAGGGAAAGTGCCTGAAAGTTCTTGGAAGACTAATTACAACAAAGATGACAATCTCACATAAAATTGGGAAAAGGAATTGCTTGCATTAGTATATTGCCTATTCTACAGAAGGCAAATCACAGCATCGTGCCATCTTAGTCCAACGGGCACCTCCAAACTAACATTTCTGTATCTATTCCCTTACCTTGGTGAGTTCATTTAGCCGTAAGATATCAGTTTTATTTCCTCCACTAATAATTCTCTGTCTTTCTTCAGCCACATCATCATCTTCATCTATGACGGGCTCCTTTGCAGGCTCAGTAGTCCTAGGGGAAGACAAGAGGACAGAGAGGGCTGGTGCACAGCGTCCTTAGCGCTGTCCTTTCATCGTACCCTCTGCTCATTCACTGGCCTCTACCCCAGCCTAGCCTTCCACCCCTAACGCTTGACTCTCAAAAGGACTCTGCACAGGAAAGATGTCAGGCATTAGGCAGAGAAGGCAAGCGCTCGAGACCAGAGTCTGCCCTGGTCTCCAGTCCTGGCCTCCCTGTGTGTGATGGTGAGGATGCTGCCGAACCTCTCCAAACCTCGCCTCCTTCAACCATAAGACAGGGAGCGGGTGGTAAGAACATCTGCCTCATGGGATTGTGGTAAAGACGAACTTGGCACAGGGTCTGGCATAGAGTCAAGACTCAAAACCTGGTAGCTGCTATCATGATAGAACCCTTCATCTATGGTAAGCACTCAACAAATGATAGTTACTAGCAACCAAGCCTCCTACTTCTTTTAGTCCATCAGGTTATCTCCTGTCCCAAACTATAGTTTTCCATCAGCTGTAGGTTAAAACCTTAACTCCTCAGCTGAAATCCCAGAGACCTGCAGTCAGGCCCCACCTACTCTTCCCACTCATCCTCCCATTAATCTTTCTTTTTTTATTCAAAAAATTGTAGAGAGTTTTATTATTGCAGTTAATGGTGTTATTATTGGGAGAGTCCCTTGGACAGCACTGAGATCAAATCAGTCAATCCTAAAGGAAATCATCCCTGAATATTCATGGGAAGGACTGATCCTGAAGCTGAAGCTTCAACACTTTGGCCACCTAATGAGAAGAGCTGACTCACTGGAAAAGACCAGTGATGCTGGGAAAGGCTGAGGGCAGGAGGAGAAGATGGCAACAGAGAATGAGATGGTTGGATGGTATCACTGACTCAATGGACATGAGTTTGAGCAATGTCTGAGAGATGGTGAAGGACAGGGAAGCCTGGCATGCTGCAGTCCATGGGGTCACAAAGAGTTGGACGTGAATTAGTTACTGAACAACAACAACATTGGTAGAGAAATTACATTCCAAATGGCCTGGCCCACCCAGTTAGTGAGTCAAGAAACAGAGAGTAGCAGAATTATATCCAATCTCCTTATCGTCCATTTGAGGAAACAGGTTCACAGAGGGGCAGACACTTCTGTCAGGTCAGGTCCTACAGCTCAGAGCCCTGCCTCCCTGCACTGGATGGTTCTCCTGCAGCACAATTACTCTCCAGTAATTAATTCCGTAATACTCAAACCCTTTTGAATATGTACACTCAACATAATTTTGAAAAGCTTTAAGTAGATACCTAAATTTTCTCCCCACACTTTTTTTTTTGGCCATGTCGGGTGGCGTGTGAGATCTTACCCATTTATCTCTTGGACTGACTCCTCCACCAACCATAGCTGCATCTCCCCATCTACCCTCAGCTCCCAGCCCGGGTTAGGCTTTCCCAGCTCCCAGCCCCTGCAGGCATTTCCAGTGGCTCAGTGTTATTGTTCTCCTGCCCTGCCGAGCAGAACCCTCACCATCCTTAACAACACAGCCTCTTCTCGGAACACCCTGAGTACCCTGGCCTACACGCTCTCCTCCCTCCGTTCCTGGCCATATCCAGTTCATTACAAAGTTTTGTCTAACAGACTTCTTACTATTTCCTCCATCAACTTCTTTTACTCTTTCCTAACACCCTTGCTCCTTTCCAGGCTACCCCTGTCTCTTGCCTAGGTAACAAAGCAGCTTCCTGTCTCATCTCTCCGTTTCTAATGCTTGCAAATCATGTCATCTCCCTGATTAAAACACCCCAACGACTTTTTGCTGTCCTCAGGCTTAAATTCTAAGTCCTCACCAAGGTGAGGGGGCATTTCATGACCTGACTCTGCCTTCTTCTCCACTCATCTCTCACCGCCTCCCCCATCCCAACCCTCTCCTTTCACAGCCATTCTGAACTCCCCACATGTGTGCATACCCACTACCAAGAGTACCGTTCTTCCCTCCTCTCCTTTTTCTCCTTTCCTGGTTGTTTCTCAGGATGGGCCCTGTTGTCTTCTTGAAGCCAGAGATTCTGAACACTTCTCTGGTCCTCTTCCTGGTCTAATACAGAAGGACACACTTGATGTGTTGACATCAGAGTTTGAAGCTAAAGTGTGTCTGTTTTAGTAAATAACCCTTGCTTCTCTCCCACCCAAGGCCTCTTAAAGGGGTGCCCTGCCCCCCCCCAAAAAGAGGTAGCCAAAGCTGCAGAGGGGGGCCTGCAAGGACTGAGGGTCCCATGGACAAATCCTCCCGCTAGAACCACTTTCTGGCCATGTATTTTTATTCTAAGTGTGTTGACATTCATTATCTTATTCAACCTCTTTCCAATAACTCAATTCCCTGAGGATTAAAAGCTAAAGACCAGTCCTCTGAGTCTTTATTTATATGTGCCCACATTTGGCCTGAGAGGGTGAGAGGATAAGAGGGTAAGGGACAAACACTGTCCAGGAAAGCTTGTTCTGAGTGCCCAGTGACTTGCAGTTCAGCCCTCTGAGTCGAGGCCAGTAAATATCAACTTGGGTTGCAGAGGGGGCTGCCTTCTGGAAACCTGAGCACACACTTCAGAATGAGGCAGGGCCTTGAGCAACAGAATGGGAAGAAAGGCATGGCTGGGCTGGGTCAGGGTTGGCAGACAACCCTCTTGCTCCCCAACCAGGGGGGCATGACCACTGCTCCACCCCCGCCACACTGCACCTGGCCGCCTTCACCTCAAATATCACCCTCCGCATTACTCACTTCCCCCTCTGCCCTGTCCCCACTCTCAGATCTCTAATTAGCAAAGGGGCCTGATTTGTCCATTTCCTCATGAATGCATGTATTGATTTCCTAGTACTTTGGATATCAATTAATCATTATCATTTGTGATGCTATGATCCAATTTAATATGATTATATGTTTATTAAAAGAATGGGATTAAATACTAGTGATTGAAATTAATCGTGTTATATTCTAAACACTTTAAAATTTTCACAAATTCTAATGTGACTATTTTAATGTGTCTCTCCTTGCATTATTCAGAACAAGCCAGGCTTTGAGAGCATAACAATCTTTACGGAGTGGGGCTCATGAGGAAAGAGATGACCACATGGATGTGAAATCAAGTCCCCTGACTGACAGATGTGAGGAGCTGGGCTTGGTACCAGTGGCGGAGCATACCATCGGCTGAAGAAGAACTGGTATTGGATGAGGAGCGTCAAGAGGAAGTACACCACACCTTCTATTGCCATGGCAGCCAGGTTCTTCCCAATCAGGTCCCACTGGAATGGATTTGAAGAGTGCTCCTCACCTGGGGATGCAGACCACCAGAAAAGGACAGGAATGAAGTCCTGCTGTCCCTGCCGTCCCAAGACCTAGTTACAACACTAGGCTCAGCTAGACCACGCCTTATACAAGGGATTAAGTCAGTGACAAACCCGAGTCTCTGCATTGTGTTTAGTTTCTCAGTTGTGTCTGACTCTTTTCGACCCCATGGACTGCATGCAGCCTGCCAGGCTCCGCTGTCCATGGAGATTCTCCAGGCAAGAATACTGGAGTGGTTGCCATGACCTTTTCCAGGGGATCTTCCCAACCCAGGGATTGAACCAAGTCTCCTGCAATGCAGGTGGATTCTACCATCTGAGCCATCACCCGAGTCTCATATTGGCTCAAGTCAGAGTAGGAACTGTCCCTGATCCCTCCTATGCTCCTCAGCCATGGACACAGAAGCACCCTGATTCCTTCTAGTATCAGGAAAAAATCCCAGACCAACCAGGTGCCCCCGGACCCAGTCCAGGCTGCAGGTTGGTCATAGAAACTCCCACTGGAGCCCTCCCAGTCTTGGAGGATCCAGGGCCACATGACTGCTACCCACCAAACCGGGCATAGACGTCTGTCACTGCCTGGCTCAGTGCCAGGTCAATGAGACCCCGGCCCAGGCAGAAGTGAGGGAAGATAATGAGCAGCTTCCTCAGCATGGCATTGATCCTGAGCAGCGTCTGAAATATAGAAAAGCAGGACAGTCAGTGATGGGGCCAAGCCTGTCCGCCCCCTCCTGAGTGGAGTTGGGCCAGGGGATGGTGTGCAGCCAGAGGGGCCTGGCTGCTGGAGGGATCTGTCAAGCAGATAGGAGGCTTGGGAATACTCACAGGAGGTGTCCCTAGCCAGCAGCCTGCTTGGGGAGCTTTCACAGCGGATTCACTTTGAAATTCCACAGGAAGCCCCCCAGGCTTTTGTTACCAGGAGATGCAGCAGCTGCTGGGCCTGTGGCCTGGACTCTCCCTCTTTGGGTACAGCTGTGGGCTGCATTGGAGCTCAGGCTCTGTCACTGGTGGTGTCTCAGCCTCGCTTGTACCAAAGCGGAGAGGGCCCCTGCGCATCTCCTAGCTCTGCCTCTCAGCTCCCATAGGACAGCAATGGCTGTCTGCAACTGTCACCAGCAGAAAAGATGGCCGGAGATCCTCCCTGGTGCCTGGGGTATGCTGGGGACTTGTTTTCAGGTGGTAGACTGTATTTGCTGTATGAGCCTTAAGTGTCAGTGTCAGGCAGAGGGGACACCAAGGGGCTGAGGCTGACCTACTTTTCTGGCCCATCCCTGCTGTACAACCTCCTTCCTCTCTGGCCTCTTCACTTTCGCTTAGTCACCTCATCTCCGCCTATCTACCCCTCCCCACTGTCCCTCTACACTCTTCCTGGAAGGCACTACGTTCTTCTCTCTAGGCCCTTGCACTTGTAACTTCTATTAACTATTGCTATTAGTGAAAAGAATGCTCTTTCCCCTCCTGCTCTCTGGCAGATAACTGCCCTTCTTTAGAAACCTAGCTCAAATACTCTCTTCTAGCCTAAACCTTTCCAGATTCCCATGGAAAAACATCGAACCCTCTCTTAGAGAACTTACCATGTCACCATGATTAATTTTTTTTTAACCTGCATATTTTCTCCGCTAGTCACTGGTGCCCAGAGAGCAGGAACTGGGTCCAAATTATTTTGGTGTCCTTCCTAAACACCTGACACCTGATTAGCTCAGTGTAGGTACTTCATTGTTTATTAAGTGGGTTAATAAAATACTACTTATTCCAAGCTAGGTTTGAATTGAATTCCTCTATCAGGGTCCTGCTGACCCACTCTGGTCTGTGGTGCTTTATCAGTCTTGCTCCTTTGATGTTCTGTCACACGCTGTCTCATGGAAGGTTATGAACCTCCATTTATATCAGTTCCTAATTTGGTGTGCAGATCATTTCCTCACCGGAAGGGAGTTCCTGGGGCCACAGTGGTTTATATTGGCACATTCATCACACGGTGCTCTCCTAGTGGATGTCTCTGTGACCTGAGGAGCCTCCTGTGGGATTCTGGGAATTTCTGCAGCATCCATCTATTCCACAATTTAGGGGGAAGCAATCAGCTTTTTTTATGCAGGAGAGGGGTACACACTCAGTAATTGTTGGCTAAATGAGTGCAGCCGGCAGGAGTGGGATGTTTTGAGTTTAAGGCTCAACATTCAGAAAACGAAGATCATGGCATCTGGTCCCATCACTTCATGGGAAATAGATGGGGAAACAGTGGAAACAGTGTCAGACTTTATCTTTTTGGGCTCCAAAATCACTACAGATGGTGACTGCAGCCGTGAAATTAAAAGATGCTTACTCCTTGGAAGAAAAGTTATGACCAACCTAGATAGCACATTGAAAAGCAGAGACATTACTTTGCCAACAAAGGTCTGTTTAGTCAAGGCTATGGTTTTTCCAGTGGTCATGTATGGATGTGAGAGTTGGACTATGAAAAAAGCTGAGTGCCGAAGAATTGCTGCTTTTGAACTGCGGTGTTGGAGAAGACTCTTGAGAGTCCCTTGGACTGCAAGGAGATCCAACCAGTCCATTCTGAAGGAGATCAGCCCTGGGATTTCTTTGGAAGGACTGATGCTAAAGCTGAAACTCCAGTACTTTGGCCACCTCATGCGAAGAGTTGACTTATTGGAAAAGACTCTGATGCGGGGAGGGATTGAGGGCAGGAGGAGAAGGGGACGACAGAGGATGAGATGGCTGGATGGCATCACTGACTCGATGGACGTGAGTCTGAGTGAACTCCGGGAGATGGTGATGGACAGGGAGGCCTGGCGTGCTGCGATTCATGGGGTCGCAAAGAGTCGGACATGACTGAGCAACTGAACTGAACTGAAGCTTTTATTTTGAAGTAACACACTCTATTAAGATGTGGAGAGTTGTGAGCCTGTGACAGAAGCAACTCTAAAGAGCAGCATATTCAGTCTTCCAGGATGCTCCAGTCATTAGTGGAGTCTGTTCTCATCCACCTCCTTTCTGGGGTCTGACTGTGATGTGGTACATTTCTTATTAGTCACGGGACAACTGGGGTTTTGCTTCTTGCTTAGTGGCTACAGAAAGCCTGATGAGGTCAGGGAAAGAGTTGCTCTCAGGAAGCCATGTGACTGGGTGGTTAATGCAGGTTTGCCTTGGGTCCTCCCAGCAAGGCCTGGAGGCAGGCGTGGGGAGAGGGGCCACAGGACAGGTGTGCAGATGTGCTGGCTGGTGCCCACCCTCTCAACTGCAAAGACCTTCCGAGAGAGAGAAGGGCAAGAGAGGTGCTGGGGACACAGGCACACGGAAGAGCCCACTGATTCTCGGGAATGTTTCCAGGACAGCCAGGGCTCAGACACAGAGGACCGGGGGAGCAAGCGCAGAGCAAAGACAGCCCTGGGGCACTGCCACTGGTTTAGTATTCATTCTGCCAGGTCTTGCTGGGCAAGGAGCAGTCTGGGGGTGTGCGTGTGACAAGCGCACTTCACAGCTCATAGAAGTGGGTCATTCAGCGCTACAAATTCCTAACCCTAATCTCAGGATTAATCTTCATATTATTCTGTTACAATATGCATATGAAATTGGGAGAAAGGTCATATATGCATTTGTTTATATGTCAGCATACTGAACACCCACGCACGCACTCCGGAATACATAAGAAATTCAAACCAAACGTTGCCTCTGGAGAATGGAACTAGGCAAGTGGGAAACAGGAAAAAGGAGGAGACTTTTCATGTATGCCTTTCTGTTCTTTTTAAATTCTGAAATGACATGAATGTGTTACCTTGAGTATATGTGTGTGTAAAACCTAAGACCCAAAGTCCCCAAGGATAATTTCTTGAAGAAGTAAGATCTAAAAGCTTAGAATTATGAAAGGGCTTTTATAAACTGCAGAAAGGGTCCAGAAAACCATGACATTCAGAGCATATGAATGAACAAGGAGCTTAAAGAAACAAAGAAAGGAAGGGAAGAGGGAGGGATAAAGGAAAGGAAGCAGCAACATTCATTTACACACTAAGAACTGACAGACACAGAGTTTGCCCCTGGCTCTGGTTGACCTTCACACACTCTCTAGTGTCCTAATAACTAAACGAAGAAGCCAAGAAAGGCACACTTACCCGGTTATTCTCAAATAATTCCAGGACAAAAGTGACGGCACTGCTGTTGATGCCAATGAACAGATTAGCACATGATAAGGCCACATAGGCAGTGCTGGGGATATCGAACAGGAAGGATGCCGGGTACATCATGGGAATGATTGCCCACCTGTGTGAAATGACACAATTCAGTTGATGGTGTTCCAATTTCCACCCCACCTGCTGTGCCCTTAGGTATAATTCATCCCCCTCTCACACGGGGTGGTATGTTTGAACTGATGAAGAGTCCAGGGGAACCAAAGAGATACTGCCTTCCTTGGTTTTTGCTCTTCATCTTTGAATGGAGACAAACAATGCCTTTCCTGACCACCTCGTGGAGTTTTTGTGAGGAGCAATGAGATAGGAGCTGTGAATGTGCCTTGTAGATTATAAAGCCTTACACAATATATAGAAGCATTCTCTACCCTGCAACACTTTCCATTCTAGTCTGGATCAGCAAAGCTGGGCTGAGATTCCAACAGGCTAATATTCATAGCTCACTGGAGCTGATATGTCATATTCACACTTGTTCCTGGATTCTCTAAGAGAGATGAAGAGAGGCCATTACTCTGGGAAGACACTGCTGGCCCCTGCAGGAAGGGCCAGGTATCCTGATCTCCATTTTGCAGATGGGGAAACTCAGGCCCCAGTGAGGTGAATTACTTGTCTACAGTTATATGTATAGTAAGTGGTGGGCTTAGATATAAAGTTGTATGCTCTGTAATTCTATTGGATTTAATCCTTGCATTATTTTCTGGTCCTGACCCAGGAATGACTTTTCAGCTGTAGTCTTCTATGTTACAAACAACTTTTGGCTTGGTATAGGAGACACTGAGATGGACAGATTGGCCACAGATGAATAAGAGTCAGAGCTGAGTGAGGAACTGGGCAGTGATGGATTCTCAGGAAGATTAAGATTCAAACCATATGGGGCATCTCCATTGTTCCTAAGTACACTGGGCTGCAGGAACAGCTCCATGCATGGAGTCAGAAACAGAAGCCAGCCAGATTCCTGATCAGCAGCCACAGACCCCGCCAGGAACTAGAAGCTGATCTCGACACTGGAAACCCAGGTTTTCTGTCAGAAGAGCAAGCTCCTCCCCTGGCTTCCCTTCCCATTAGCTAATGGCCCACACAACTCACCCATATAGCATAAGCAGTGCAACAAGGGCTGGAAGGTTGTCTGAAGAAGTGTAGGCTTTCTTCTGAAACCCGATGAAGATGCCCACCACCAGCGCAGCACTTACAGTGTAATTCATCTTGAAGAGAGAAGAGAGGAGCAAGGTCCTTAATCTCTGCACCTCTGTTTCTCATTCAGTAAGACACGGGCTGGGCCAGGCTCCTCCAGTACTTACAGTTTGGGATTCTGATTCCATTTGTATAAACAGTTCTTGGCTAGCAAATGTATGTAAAGGTGTCCTTCGTCCTCCTACCCTGCTTCACCCCCACTTCCCTACAAAGGGAACCTTCAGTTGTATCTTTTGGAACAATGAATTATAAAATTCCACTTGATTTCTCCTCTTTCTAATCAGTCTCAAAGTCCTGTTGATTCTACTTTCTAAGCATGTCTCCAGAATTCAGAAAAATTTATAGTATAATTCTTGGTCTTACATCACTCCCTCCCCTCTCTTCTTAACAGAATTTAGTCCATCAGGCTGGACAGGGAAAGGCGGGCAGCCATGGTGAGGACAGGGGAGGAGTCAGAATGGTCCCAAGCAGAATGAGAACCTAAGAAGGATATCCATGGAGGTGACTTGGTACGGGGTGCTGGAGCCCCAGGCGGGGTCAGGATGGTGTCCTTACGGGGCTGATCTGGTGTGCGATATCAGAGCCAGAGCAGAATGGAGAGGGCCTGCACAAGAAGGTGGGTGGCTGGAGGAGGGAGAGGAGGGTGTCCACACAGTGGGGAGGACGAAGGCAGAGATGGGGAACTTACTACATACAGGTGTGTTGCTCAGGCAGGTAAATGAGTCAGGGGCAATAGCAACCAGTTTTTCATGTTTGGAGAAGGGAGCTACAAATACGGAAAGACAGAAACCAGAGTGAACCTGTAGTGCTGGATTGGAACTAGTGGTGTTTTTTAGTGAATGTTTTGTTCAGTTTTGTTGGATTCCCAGGTCCCTCAGTGGTAAAGAATCCTCCTGCCAATGGTGGAGGCAGGTTCAATCACTGGGTTGGGAAGATCCACTGGAGAAGGAAATGGCACCCTACTCCAGTATTCTTTCCAGGGAAATCCCATGAACAGAGGACTCTGGCAGGCTACGGTCCATAGGGTTGCAAAAGAGTTGGACCCAACTTAGTGACTGAATAGCAATAACAACAACAATTGTTCAGTTTAGTTCAGCATATAGATGAAGTCTAGGTGTACTTGTGCGCATGTCTATGTATATACACGCGCATCTCACCTAGTTGTCTCCACTGTGAAGGCCTGGGACCATTGATACCCCAGGGGCAAGGAATACATTCACCACCAAGATCTCAGTTTTGAAGGACATTTTCCACTGGAAGGAACCAGAACTCCTTGGGGAGATGACTGACTCCAGGGTAGGACTGGGCAGAGAACTTGGATGAATTCAAGGAACATGTGGACACAAGTCAAAAGGGCATGGGAGCTGGCTTGGAGGACGTCCCACTGGCCAAACTGGGGATAATCTGAGCACCAAAATCAGTAAGAATGGTATCAGACTGTAATCTGGATTAACACAGGAACCATGACTCCATAAAAGCATAAATAAACATATGAATAAATGGAAAGTTTGATTTAAAAAAACCAGGATATTTACACAACTTCAAAGTTGTTGTTAAGTCACTGAGTCATGTCCTGGGGAAGGAGGTATCTGTGTATGGTTGATGTCCACGTTCCAGAAACAGACTTGAAGAAAGTGACCTCTCAGCTGCCTTGCAGATCTTTTTTTCTTTGAAGTAAAGCAATCTCTTGAGTATTATTACAGTTTTACTTTTGTGTTGGATGAAATTGAAAAGATTACTTTGTTGTTGGGGAACTTACTCTGTTTCAGTAGGACTCCATGAGGCTAGAAAACTTTAAAAATTGTGTTTTCTTTAGTGGAAGTTTTAAATTTCTAAATAACTCCTCTCATCTTCTTGTGGAGGCCATCTAAAAATATCATTGATATCCCAATATTTTTCATTGAAAAATATTTAGTAACCTGGAAAATCGATATCAAATTAGAACTTACTTAATTCTTTCATTTAATGGTAACTTAGGTTTCAAACTCTGGAAAGACAAGGGAGATGTGGAAATAATTTTTAAATGCCTGTTGTTGTTGTTTAGTCACTCAGTCATGTCCCACTCTTTTGTGACCCCACAGACTTCAGCCCATCAGACTCTTCTGTGTGTGTGTGTGTGTGTGTGTGTGTGTGTGTGTGCGCGCACATGAGCGCTCAGTGGTGTCCAACTCTTTGTGAGACCATGGACGGTAGCCCGCTAGGCTTCTCTGTCCATAGGATTTCCTAGGCAAGAATACTGGAGTGGGTTGCCATTTCCTTTTCTAAGGAATCTTCCTGACCCAGAGATAGAACCCATATCTCCTGCATTGGCAGATGGATTCTTTACCACTGAGCCACCAGGGAAGCCCTAGCTTCAAAGCACCTCTCTCCAAATCCTGATTAATTATAAGGGAAAAAGAGTAACTTTACAGTGAACAAGCTCAGCAGACACCATCTTAATCAAGTAACAAAAGTGATCATCAGTAATAGGACAAATTGAAGTTAGAAGCTACCTGATAGGATGTAGTGAGCAGGATAGAGGAAAACTGCTGCTATGACCTGAATCCAATCATGAGGCAACATTAGGCAAACTCCAACTGATGGACATTGTGCAAAATAACTGGTCTACGATCTTCAAAAGTGTCAAGTCGCGAGTGTCAAAAAAAGAGGGAGGATCCATCCCAGGCTGACAGAGACTGAAGGGACAGGGCAACAAAATGCAGTGTGTGTGTGTGTGTGTGTGTGTGTGTGTGTGTGTGTGCGTGTGTGTGTCTTATGAGGAAGTTACTCTCAAATGGCTCAGAAAAAAGTTTCAAGCTGTATTTTCACTGTTTTTATAACTTTGTGGTTATTTCAAAATTTAAAAGAAAATAAAAACAGATGATATATTAAAAATAAGAACTTGTAGCATCACATACGTGCTGAGTGAATGATATAAACAACGTGTTTGTTCATTTATTCAACAATGACCTCTAGGCCAGTGTTATCTTTTTACCATTGGCCAACGAGGGTGCTTAGTTCCAACAATATAGCTCCTTGAATTGATTCCAGGCCATTCTTAAAATTCTAGAGCATCAGGAAGCCTGCTGGCATCATAGTCACCATTTCCAAGCTCTTCATTAGACTGCCAAGTGTCTACTTTGCTAGAATCATCTCCCACTCAGACACTCGCTTTGTCTTTCTGTCCACAAATTTCTCCTTAGGCTCAGAGATCTCTGTCTATAGCCAGGCACATGTGTGGGTCAGCCTCAGTTGCAAATTCTATTCCTTGTCTTTTTTTAAAAAAATAGGATGCAAAACCAGAACTTTAATAGCTTTTCAGTGCAGGAGAGCCTAGCTTCTCTCATGTTTAAAGCACAGGCCAATATGAGTGACTACAAGTGATGTTCTTGTTCAAAGGGAGGCTTATTGTCTCTGACCTCCTCCCCATGTGTTCATAAGTGTTTCCTCACGTAGACAGAAGCTAGAGAAAAGATTAGTTGCTACCGGTGATTTCTGGTTTTATACCGTTAAATGATGGCTGCTTAGTAAGTTGAGTAAGAGAGAAGAGATCATGTCTTCATAAACCCTAAATCTGTCATCATTATTAAAAATCATAGTGTAAAAGGTTGTGTTGGTCTCCATCATGATATATTCTATCTTCACATGAAGTGGAAGACTAACATCTTCATGTTAGTCTTAGAATGTTGAGATAAAACAAAGTATCTTGGTCCCAAGATGCCTGGAATAGACAGGAATTGGTGTCAAACAACTCCCATATTATAACCAGACCTTTGCTGTCAAGTCATTTGGACCCTGTAACCTGTAGTAAAGTAGCCCATCCTGACCCCTTTCTTCCCCCATCAATTCTGATTCTGAGGTAGTAGTCTGCTTCTGATTTGATATATAGCTTTTTTTCATGTTCTCTGAAGTGGTAGCTCATCTAATATAATGAAGATCTGGTTGGGAAATCAAAATAAGGCCCCTGGATAGGGTTTCCAGATTTAGCAACTAAAAATGTTGAACATGCAATTAAACTTGAATTTCAGGTCAAAAACTGATAAATGTTTTTGGGTAAGAATGCAGTATTTGAGGGGGACTTAGGACAAACTCCTACAAATAGCTGTGAAAAGAAGAGAAGCGAAAAGCAAAGGAGAAAAGGAAAGATATAAGCATCTGAATGCAGAGTGCCAACGAATAGCAAGGAGAGATAAAAGAGCCTTCCTCAGTGATCAGTGCAAGGAAAGAGAGGAAAACAACAGAATGGGAAAGACTAGAGATCTCTTCAAGAAAATTAGAGATACCAAGGGAACATTTCATGCAAAGATGGGCTTGATAAAGGACAGAAATGGTATGGACCTAACAGGAGCAGAAGATATTAAGAAAAGTGGCAAGAATACACAAAAGAACTATACAAAAAAGATCTTCATGACCCAGATAATCACAATGGTGTGATCACTCACCTAGAGCCAGACATCTTGGAATGTAAAGTCAAGTGGGCCTTAGGAAGCATCACTACGAACAAAGCTAGTGGAGGGGATGGAATTCTAGCTGAGCTGTTTCCAATCCTAAAAGATGATGCTGTGAAAGTGCTGCACTCAATATGCCAGCAAATTTGGAAAACTCAGCAGTGGCCACAGGACTGGAAAAGGTCTGTTTCCATTCCAATCCCTAAGAAAGGCAATGCCAAAGAATGTTCAAACTACCACACAATTGCACTCATCTCACATGCTAGCAAAGTAATGTTCAAAATTCTCCAAGCCAGGCTTCAGCAATACATGAACCGTGAACTTCTGGATGTTCAAGCTGGTTTTAGAAAAGGCAGAGGAACCAGAGATCAAATTGCCAACATCCGTTCGATGGTCGAACAAGCAAGAGTTCCAGAATAACATCTATTTCTGCTTTATTGACTATGCCAAAGCCTTTGACTGTGTGGATCACAATAAACTATGGAAAATTCTGAAAGAGATGGGAATACCAGACCACCTGACCTGCCTCTTGAGAAACCTGTATGCAGGTCAGGAAGCAACAGTTAGAATTGGACATGGAACAACAGACTGGTTCCAAATAGGAAAAGGAATCCGTCAAGGCTGTATATTGTCACCCTGCTTATTTAACTTCTATGCAGAGTACATCATGAGAAACGCTGGGCTGGAAGAAGCACAAGCTGGAATTAAGATTGCCAGGAGAAATATCAATAACCTCAGATATGCAGATGACACCACCCTTATGGCAGAGAGTGAAGAGGAACAAAAAAGCCTCTTGATGAAAGTGAAAGAGGAGAGTGAAAAGGTTGGCTTAAAGCTCAACATTCAGAAAACTAAGATCATGGCATCTGGTCCCATCACTTCATGGGAAATAGATGGGGAAACAGTGGAAACAGTGTCAGACTTTATTTTGGGGCCTCCAAAATCACTGCAGACAGTGACTGCAGCCGTGAAATTAAAAAATGCTTACTCCTTGGAAGAAAAGTTATGACAAACCTAGATAGTATATTGAAAAGCAGAGACATTACTTTGCCAACAAAGGTCCGTCTAGTCAAGGCTATGGTGTTTCCAGTAGTCAAGTATGGATGTGAGAGTTGGACTATAAAGAAAGCTGAGCGCTGAAGAATTGCTGCTTTTGAACTGTGGTGTTGGAGAAGACTCTTGAGAGTCCCTTGGACTGCAAGTAGATCCAACCAGTCCATCCTAAAGGTGATCAGTCCTGGGTGTTCATTGAAAGGACTGATGCTGAAGCTGAAACTCCAATACTTTGTGAAGAGTTGACTCACTGGAAAAGACCCAAAGCTGGGAGGGATTGGGGGCAGGAGGAGAAGGGGACGACAGAGGATGAGATGGCTGGATGGCATCACCGACTCGATGGACGTGAGTTTGAGTGAACTCGGGAGTTGGTGATGGACAGGGAGGCCTGGCGTGCTATAATGCATGGGGTCACCAAGAGTCGGACACGGCTGAGCGACTGAACTTAACTGAACTAGGATAAACTATACCTACAATTATTCATTGTTTTATCTGAAATTTAAATTTAACTGGATATCCTATGTTTATGGTGACTCAACCACAGGGCAGGTTCCATTTTACCCACTTTGAGGGTGGGGTGAGATTTAAGAAGAGCATGTAGGGTGAAGGACCTCTTTAGATTACCTCTTCAGCTCCAGATGATTCCCAGGAAGGCCAGCCTCAGGCCTGCCAAGCAGTGATGTTTCTGGTGGGTCAGAAGGCCCCTTGTGCAGAACATGTAGAGCACTCCCCACCGCAGTTGCTGAGCTGCGCCCTGCGTCCTTCCCCAGCTTGGGCCCTGGGCGTGGCACCTTCTGTCAGCCCTGGTCATATGAGAGCCCCACCCTGCTGTACTCCTTCAGTCAGAACAGACACAAACGCCTTGGGCCCAGGGTGGCAAGAGCGGGTCCATGACCTGATACTTACGATGTCCCAGAGGAAGTTGGTCAGCCAGTAGGTGGTGGGGCTCACTCCACTGACAAACTGGAGGTGCTTGGCCTTGTTCACCCTCTCCTGGATCAAATAAAGGACAAAGCTGGCAGGGACGAAGGACATGGCAAAAATCACGCAGATGGCCACTACAGCGTCCACCGAAGTGGTCAGTCTGCAGAAGGACGAGAGACACAGGGAGAGAGAGGCAGGTGAAGGAGGAGGAGCAGAAGCAGAAGGACAAGATCAGGCTCTGGAAAGTCCTTGCCCCACCCCAGGGAACAGCCTCCAGAATCCCCTTGCTTAACCTGAAGCTTGTCATCCCACTCGACTGTCCAAATCAAACTGGGTCAAGGTGAAGGTGGAGATTTGTGTGTTTCCTCTTCTAGGCTGATGTTGAATGTTAAGGTTATGTAGTATATAACCAATGTATGTAATATCATATACTGTTCCCTGTTAATATGAAAGTCTAGATACATTTTCTTTATATTACATTTTCTAATTATTTGTTGGTTGTGTATAGGAATGGATTTTTACCTCAAAAATATCATGCACTATAATGCTTTTATTAGTTCTAATAATTTGTCTGTAGATACTCTTGAATTTTTATGTAAATAAATACATGGTTTGTGAAAAGAAATACATTTTTAAAGGCAATGAATTATTAAATCACGCATTTAAGAAACACATCAGAACACAGAGAAATGTTACATTATAATGTAAGTTTAAGTGAGAAAGGAACAGGCTGGTTATGCAGGCGCTTGGCAATATTCACTCTTTCCTGGATCAGATAGAAAGCATCTGCCTGATGGGGCAAGTGTGTGCTGAAATCTAACCCAGCCTTCACATACGAGCCATGAACTCTGGTGTGGGCCAGCGCCCACCTGGACAAAGGAACATGTGTTCACACTATGTCGCTTCAGTCATGTCCAACCCTTTGCGACCCTGTGAACTGTAGCCCGCCAGGCTCCTCTGTTCATGAAATTCTCCAGGCAAGAATACTGGAGTAGGTGGGCACGCTCTCCTCCAGGGGATCTTCCCGACCCAGGGATTGAACCCATGTCTCTTTACATCTCCTGTATTACAGGTGGGTTCTTTACCACCAGCACCACCTGAAGCACCTTTCACTAATTCCCACGAAAGCACTATATGTGCTGGTCGACGCTCCTGTTAAAATGACAGATAGCTTGATCCACACACATAGTAAGATTAGAACAAATGATCAGAGGGAAACACCAAAAAATGCTTAGAGGAAATACCCTAAATTGTTGGGTTATAGAAGCTTAGTTCTTAAAACTCTCTTCTATAAACCTTATTTAGTGAACATATACTATTTTATATACTGTCCCTATAATCACAAGACTCCTATCTCATATTTCATATTCAAAAGGCTTGGCAGAAAGTAGAGAAACTTAGGTTAAGTGGGAATGGACACAGACTATTTTTCCTCAGTCTAGGGCCTCAGTGGGTGTCCCAGGAAAGGCCCCTAGGGCTTCAGATCCAAGTTTAGCCATCACCTTGGGCATGGTCAGTGCACTTGGAGTATACAGGGCCCCCTTACTGCCTTCCAGAAGGAGTTTGTACTAACAAAGGCATTCTCACCAAATATAGACCTTTGATAAGGAAAACATGCTACAAATTGCAAAAGTTTTTACTTCTTGAGGCTGAGCCTATGCTTTAGGAACGTAGGGATATGTCGACAGGTCCAAAGCCTGACCGTCTGGGGGAAATTACCGGAATCTAAGATAATTACTGCTGGGGCGATGAAAGATTTACTGAACTTCCCAGTTACTGGCAGTCATTTTGGATAATGGAAAGGAGACGATTTGTGTAAGTTCCAGGAGCAATATGTTACCAAAAGCAAAAAGGGAATGGAACCAGACATATGCTCACTTTCCAAATAAGTGAGGAGAAAGAATGGCCAAGCTGTTTGGCACAAGGAATCTTATGTTTCTGTGCACCTGATTAAACAAGCTGGCCGTCCAGTCTGGCAGCTCCTGCTAGTGAAAAGCCTCTTGCAGTGTTCAGAGTGGAGAAGGTGACAAGAACTCTGTGAGGCAGGGGGCACGGTGGCTTACACTGTGATCTCAGAGAGCTGCTCCTTGGTCAGGTTCAAGGGCTGGCTTATGATGGTGATGCCATACTCCTCGGGGTTCTTGTCCTTGTGCAGGCTAGCCCGTAAGATGGCGTTGTGGGCCACGTTGAGGAAGCTGACCAGAGCATGCCAACCCTTGTTGTTAAACCACACCTAGAGGACAGAAAGGCGGCTTCCTTAGGCTCTGCTCCACAGGACACTCTGCACGAACAGTAGCTGTTTAAAGAAAAAAATGAGCTGCAAGAAAACAATGGGAGCAGGAGGAAGGTTTTGGCAGCTGGGAGACATTTCATGCCAGATTCCAACAGGAGGAGGGGTGGAATTTAATTAAGCTGGGAAAATAAAAATAAAACAGCCACCAGCTCACGTGAGTTTTTAGCTCTAGGGCAGATCATGCAGGGCCAATACCTTAATGTTGTCTTCAGTTTCTAGTTGTTTAAGGAAAGCAGGCATTTCTTTAGCGGCCTCTCTGGTCATAGGGCCCTAGAAAGCCATAAAAAACAAACAAGAGGGTTTTTCCCACTCCCCCTCACCACCTCTTCTTAGCACTCACGATCATTTCTATTTCATAGGTGACCAGTTGAAAGTCCCACCAAATCTCCAGTCTGTTTACATACCCCGCTCACATTCATTAACTGGCCAAGGTCACTTAGAAATCCGACAAGTGCTTCTCCAGTGATGCGGGGAGCTGGGAGCTTTCCTCCAATAGAAATTCCTCCATACCTGAGAAGGGAACAAGAAGTCCTCAGCTCTGTGTCATGAGCCATGTGACCGTGTGTGTACCTCATGGCTATCATAGCTCTGTTTCTGTAGGAAAAGATGTATTTTTGCAGGAATTGTCTGGACTAGTGGGAAACATGGCTTCACTTTACAAACCAACTTTTCATAGCTTCTTCCTTATCTCCAGGGTGCAGTCCTGACTTCTTCTGAGCTTGGTGTCTGCCAACCTCTCCTACTTCACCCTCCTTATGCCTGACCTCCAGTGGCCTATTCCTGGCATCTAGTCATGCCACAAGCTCCGAGTGGCCTCTTTGCCTTTGGAGGGCTGCTAGTTTCTCTGGGTGCCTCTCCAACTCATCTGTCCTGTGTTATCTTCTCTTTGAGGTCTTCCCTGACTTTCCCCCACCCCTACCAGTGGTTCCTCTCCTCTGCTGCTTCCATACTCTGCAGGTACTTCTAGTGTGCAGGACTCACCATCACTGAACCTGGCCCAGTCTGCCATCCTCTCTTCGTGCCTCTCACCCATCCCTGCCTCAGGGAGTCCCTCCCCTCTCCCTGCGTTGACTCCTATCTGCTCTTCAGCTGCGATCCTAGCCTTGGGTCTCTCCCTGTCTAACACATCCTCCACACTGGTGCCCTAACACTGGCCTGGGCGTGTCGCTCTCTGGCTTAAAACTCTTCAATGGTAGCATAAAAGCCAAACTTCTCAACAAACAAAATTAACTTATTGAGTAGGGGAGGCGGAGGAGGAGAACTTTATTTCTCAGAGACTCAACTTGTCCTCCCCACCTCCCTACCTTTCTGCTTCAGTTGAGGCCTCTCACTACTTTCTAGCGAATGATTCTAAAAGCTGAATTTTACTTTCATGGCCTAGAGCCTTCCCAGGAAATCAAGTCAACATCAGCTCCACATTAATTCTAGAGGCCTTGTTCCTGAGGGAGCCTAGGGAGGCCAGCTCACTTGTAGACTGTCTCTGGAGGATTCTCAAACCTCAAGAACCACATGAACCTCCTGGATACCTCAGGAACAGGGTGAGTCTGGGGCTGGGCCAGACTCCCTGAGCCTTAAATGGAATGGGCCAAGGAATGCCAGGGTATAGGGTACTTGTGCTCTTGTTATAAACTGTTATTTGCTTGGAGGTTTTAGAACCTCCAGTGGAAGTGAGAAACAGAGTTAAGGGACTAGATCTGATAGATAGAGTGCCTGATGAACTATGGAATGAGGTTTGTGGCATTGTACAGGAGACAGAGATCAGGACCATCCCCATGGAAAAGAAATGCAAAAATGCAAAATGGCTGTCTGGGGAGGCCTTACAAATAGCTGTGAAAAGAATAGAAGCGAAAAGCAAAGGAGAAAAGGAAAGATATAAGCATCTGAATGTAGAGTTCCAAAAAATAGCAAGAAGAGATAAGAAAGCCTTCCTCAGTGATCAATGCAAAGAAATAGAGGCAAACAACAGAGTGGGAAAGACTAGAGATCTCTTTAAGAAAATTAGAGATACCAAGGGAACATTTCTTGCAAAGATAGGCTCGATAAAGGACAGAAATGGACTGGACCTAACAGAAGCAGAAGATATTAAGAAGAGATGGCAAGAATACACAGAAGAACTGCACAAAAAAGATCTTCATGACCCAGATAATCACGTGGGGCTTCCCTGGTGGCTCAGAGGTTAAAGCGTCTGCCTTCAACACGGGAGACCTGGGTTCGATCCCTGAGTCGGGAGGATCCCCTGGAGAAGGTAATGGCAACCCACTCCAGTATTCTTGCCTGGAGAATCCTATGGACAGAGGAGCCTGGTGGGCTACAGTCCACAGGTTGCAGAGTCAGACTCGACTGAGCGACTTCACTTTCACTTTTTCTTTCACTTTCAGATAATCACGATGGTGTGATCACTCACCTGGAGCCAGACATTCTGGAATGTAAAGTCAAGTGGGCCTTAGGAAGCATCACTACGAACAAAGCTAGTGGAGGTGATGGAATTCCAGTTGAGCTATTTCAAATCCTGAAAGATGATGCTGTGAAAGTGCTGCACTCAATATGCCAGCAAATTTGGAAGACTCAGCAGTGGCCACAGGATTGGAAAAGGTCAGTTTTCATTCCAACCCCAAAGAAAGGCAACGCCAAAGAATGTTCAAACTACCACACAATTGTACTCATCTCACACGCTAGTAAAGTAATGCTCAAAATTCTCCAAGCCAGGCTTCAGCAATATGTGAACCGTGAAATTCCAGATGTTCAAGCTGGCTTTAGAAAAGGCAGAGGAACCAGAGATCAAATTGCCAACATCTGCGGGATCATCGAAAAAGCAAGAAATTTCCAGAAAAACATCTATTTCTGCTTTATTGACTATGCCAAAGCCTTTGACTGTGTGGATCACAATAAACTGAAAAATTCTGAAAGAGATGGGAATACCCATCTCTTGAGAAATGACCTGCCTCTTGAGATATCTGTATGCAGGTCAGGAAGCAACACTTAGAACTGGACATGGAACAACAGACTGGTTCCAAATAGGGAAAGGAATCCGTCAAGGCTGTATATTGTCATCCTGCTTATTTAATTTATATGCAGAGTACATCATGAGAAACGCTGGGCTGGAAGAAGCACAAGCTGGAATTAAGATTGCCAGGAGAAATATCGATAACCTCAGATATGCAGATGACACCACCCTTATGGCAGAGAGTGAAGAGGAACTAAAAAGCCTCTTGATGAAAGTGAAAGAGGAGAGTGAAAAAGTTGGCTTAAAGCTCAACATTCAGAAAACTAAGATCATGGCATCTGGTCCCATCACTTCATGGGAAATAGATGGGGAAACAGTGGAAACAGTGTCAGACTTTATTTTTGGGGCTCCAAAATCACTGCAGATGGTGATTGCAGCCATGAAATTAAAAAATGCTTACTCCTTGGAAGGAAGGTTATGACCAACCTAGATAGCATATTCAAAAGCAGAGACATTACTTTGTCAACAAAGGTCCATCTAGCCTAGGCTATGGTTTTTCCTGTGGTCATGTATGGATGTGAGAGTTGGACTGTGAAGAAGGTGAGCACTGAAGAATTGATGCTTTTGAACTGTGGTATTGGAGAAGACTCTTGAGAGTCCCTTGGACTGCCAGGAGATCCAACCAGTCCATTCTAAAGGAGATCAGCCCTGGGATTTCTTTGGAAGGAATGATGCTAGAGCTGAAACTTTGGCCACCTCACGCGAAGAGTTGACTCACAGGAAAAGACTCTGATGCTGGGAGGGATTGAGGGCAGGAGAAGGGGACAACAGAGGATGAGATGGCTGGATGGCATCACTGACTCGATGGACGTGAGTCTGAGTGAACTCCGGGAGTTGGTGATGGACAGGGAGGCCTGGCGTGCTGCGATTCATGGGGTCGCAAAGAGGTGGACCTGACTGATCAACTGAACTGAACTGAACTGAACTGAACTGGAGGGAGGAAGTGAAGTGAAGTCACTCAGTCATGTCCGACTCTTTGCGACCCCATGGGGTGTAGCCTATCAGGCTCCTCCGTCCATGGGATTTTCCAGGCAAGAGTGCTGGAGTGGATTGCCATTTCCTTCTCCAGGGGACATTCCAGACCCAGGAATCGAACCCAGGTCTCCCGCATTGCGGGCAGATGCTTTACCGTCTGAGCCACCAGGGAAGTCTGAGGGAACTGGAGGGAGAGTGCTCCAGAACTCCTCTTCAGGAAGTATCTCCCGTCATTTATGTCCTCTGAGGAGATTCACTGCTGAGCATGTTCTGGGTGCAGGGTGTCTGTAGCCGAATGTCCCTTAAGACATGTCTTATGAATTCCTGGGCAAGTACGGAACAGCTCATCCAGGTGACTTTGAGGTGTGACTTTTTTAATGTGCAGTAATTTAAAATAGATCACTCTGAGATTTTAATTTTTTAAAAATAGTTTCTTACCTCTGTTCATTGACCCAGAATTTGCTCTTCAAACTGAAAGCCGAAACAAATCATACAGTGAATACAACAAATATTCAGGAGTGTTAACTTTCTTTCCCAAACGCCCACTGGGCTGTCCCAGTCTTCAGGGGCATTTTTGTATTTCCTGATAGCCCCTCACAGGCCAAGGGCTTAGCCTGAAAAAAATCTGTGGAGAAAAGACTAATGTTTCCTAACCCTTGCCTTCCCATCACATCCTGACTTCTGGGCCTTCCTGCTGGCCCTGTTGTAAGGTTATCTGTCAGATGATCTGGACCCAGGAAATAGGACAATGACCCTGGCAGCATGGAATGAAGGCTGCAGCCCTCCCCTCTTGCACCCGGAAAGAGTGAGACTCTCATAATCACCTGCACGCTTGGAGGAAGTTCTGAATCACTCCTAGTGCAGAGTTAAGGGACTGACTTCCAGCCAACAAGGGACAAAATTACAAGATTGGAAACGCACAGAACCAGCTCTAGTCCTCATAGTGCAGGCTCACAAGCTATCTTGGTCACAAAGCACAAAATCCCAAATTTCACATTGCAAATGTGCTCCTGAGAACAAAGGGTGGGATGCAGTCACTGTTTACTGCATTATTGAATAAATTCTATGCACTCTGCTGGTATTTTCGTGCTCAATGGTATTCCTCATTTGCTAACTGCTGGCTTGGCACTCCTTTCTCAGCAGCTGCTTTCACCATCTGCAGTGTGTTGTAGTTAACTGAGTCCATTAATCCTTCGCTTAGGGACTGGGAGGGGAAGCCACGGAAAACATGACTAGAGTTAGACAGTATGTTTTATTTTAAAATTCCAGAGAACATGGGGCTTAGACCAGGGTCCCCTATAACGCTCTCTCCATAGCATGCTCTTGTCTCACTGTTTGCTGTGATGGGGCTGCTGAAGTTGGTCCATCCTGGATGGAGCTCAATGAGAACAGCTGCAGAGATGAGAGGAGTGCCTGGCATTGGAAAGGGCAGTCATCCCGGGGCTAATTCACAGTTAGAGTACAACAGGTACAGTTAACCTGGACAACCTGTGGGCTCACAAGGACTCTCTCCCACTGTCTCGCTCCTATCTTGGTCTCATTGTTTCCTTTCTCCGTGTTGCTTCTTACTTTTCCTTTTTTAATTGTCTCTTTGTCTTCTCCCTGTCCCCCTTACTCTCCTTCCTCCCTCCAAACTTCACCTCTCTTTTTGAACTACTTAAAATATGAGACTGTATTTTGGAAAAATTCTATACTTTCTTATTTTACTTGTAGTAGTGCATGGGTTAAACTTTGCTTGGCCTAAACGAAACCAAAAACAAATCAAAATTAATCATAAGTTGCATTTGACTGGTATATGCCCCAATTGTCTTTTCTATCAGTTGAGACTTTCAAATTAGGAAAAAGAAAAAATTCCACTGCCCTGATTGTTGAAAAGTCATGAGGAAACTATCTTCTGATCTTAGTCAATATTTTCCCAAGGGAGCCAGGATGAAAAGTACAAAAAAGTATCTTACCTGCTTCGGATAAGAGCAGGGTATGTTTTTACCAGGAAGTCGGAGACATTCCTGTCTGTAAGGTCCTGCAGAATTTCAGTGCTGCGTTGCGTTCTCTGAAGCAAGGACATATCTGCATTAATCACTTCTGAATTTGAGGTGAAACTACTTGTTCTTTTCCAAAAATTATTTGCAGACTCAACTACTGGGAAGACAGTAAAGGATTGGTGTCTCCCTAGTTCCCCCAGCAATGATGCGAAACTTTTGAGCCCTCTTTTTCCTTTATTCCGTTGACGACCCAGGATAGTTCTCACTTCAGAATCCATCTCCAACCCGTCTGCACGTCTCCAGCCCTGCCACATCACCCTAGACCAAGTCTCCACCCAGGCATCACCTGGACGTCTACAGACACTTCCAAACTGGGCTCTGCGTCCACCCTGGCCCTCCACAATCCACTCTCCATTCAGGAGCCAGACTGAGCTCAAAAAAATAATCAATCAGAATATACCATTTGCCTTGCTTACCACACTCCAATGAGCCGCAGGATCAGATCCTAATTCGTTACCAAGGCTGAGTTCACCTGTAGGCACCCCCTTGTTTCCTGACCTCCCCACTTCTGCTTCTCAAATGCACACCTCGCATTCCCTCCCCCTCCCTGGACAACCTCTCAGGGCTAACTTGTCCTCATTCAAATCTCAGCCCAAAGTTTATTCCTCAGAGAAGTATTTTCTGTATCCAGTCACACGTGGTAGTATTGTCTTCACAACTTCATGTCTATCTGAGATTTTCTTTCCAGTCTATCTGTTTACTTGTTTTTGTCTGTAGGATAGGATACAAATTCTGTGAGAGCCAGGACTTTTTCTGACTTGTTAGCTGTTCTGTCCCCAGCACCCAGAATAGTATCTGGCATAGAGTTGACACAATAAATTGTGATGTGAATGAAAAAAATCAAACAGTGCCTTACAATTTACATCACTTTGAAAATTCATCTAGAACTTGAGGTAATCAAAAGATTTTAGAGAATTGAAAAGTGCATGAGTTTGACCACCAGGTGGCACTTTAAATATAAGAATACATAGCATTTAGTTTCTGGTCTGTCATGAACCTGGGTGTCAAGAGTGCCACCCAGAGGCAGACGTGCATGGTAAGTCGCCTCAGTCATGTCTGACTCTTTGTGATGCTATGGACAGTAATCTGCCAGGCTTCTCTGTCCATAAGGATTCTCCAGGCAGGAATACTGGAGTGGGTTGCTGTGCCCTCCTCCAGGGGATGTTTCTGACCCAGAGATTGAACTCACGTCTCTTATGTCTCCTGCATTGGCAGGCAGGTTCCTTACTAGCTGAGCCATCTGGGACCCCTAAGGAAGTGTAGTTATCTTCAATTTATAAGTGAGGAAATTATCTCCAACTTATTAGAGAGGCCAAGTAACCTGTCCATGGCTCTCTGACGCCAATGATGGTGCTCATCCCACTGCCTCTTGGGGATTTGTTCATTCATTTATTGGCAAGTCATGAGAGATGACCATATAGGACCCAGCTCTGTCCTAGTTAGCTTGGAGGCCTGTTATCAACCTTAGACAAACTAAGACTTCTCTGGCCCAGCTCACTGTCTCTGAAACCCCATGGAGAAGCTCACTGTGATACATTATGGCGTTTAGAACTCCATGAGGATGCCACTCAGAGCCAAGATTGCTGATATCCTTGAGAAACACAGATTTCTAACATAGATTGCATGTGTGTGTATGTGTATGCATGTCAATAACACAGCACATGGCAAGCTTCTTAATCAAGATTGTTAGTAAGTGTGCTCTTTAATGGACACTACAACATTGTTTATAACAGAGAAAAATTGAAAACCCACATGTTCAGCAATGAGCGAAAGTTGCTCCTTCATGTCCAACTCTTTGTCACTCCATGGACTATGCAGTCCATGGAATTCTCCAGGTCAGAATACTGGAGAGGGTAGCCTTTCCCCTCTCCAGGGGACCTTCCTGACCCAGGAACTGAACTAGGGTCTCCTGCATTGCAGGCAGATTCTTTACCAACTGAGCTATCAGGAAAGCTCCTATCAGCAGTGTGAGATGCTTGCTTGCTTGCTCAGTCACTTCAGTCATGTCCGACTCTCTGCGACCCCATGGACCACGGCCCACCAGGCGCCCCTGTCCATGGGATTTTCCAGGCAAGAGTACTGGAGTGGGTTGCCATTTCCTTCTCCAATGAGAGATGAAATAAATTAAAGTAAATCCAAACAGTAGGATAGTGTGCAGGCATGCTATGATGAGGTAGATGTATATTTACTGATGTGGACATATGTTCATGATATGTTATTGATTGCAGGTTTCAGGACAACATTTTGAATATAATCCTGTTTGAACAAATAACAACTAAATATTATTGGTGGTTATTGCCAAGTGATAGGGTGATATCTTTTTGTTCTGACTTCTCTGTATTTTCTAATTTTTCTGTAGTAAGCATGCACGATATATTTTTTTCTCAATACTCAAAGATATTTTCTTACTAGATTGAATGGGAGTGTTTAATGGAAATGAAACTTTTGGTCAGCGACTTCCTTCAGTTGGTGAGGACCCAGAGCCTCACTTAGTCCTTCACTTAGCTGTTAGTTTGAAATGGTAGTTGTCTAGAAACTCAGGAGGTGCAATGGCTGCAGTTGCAGGCAGGCTCAGGGCCCTGGTGGCCCCCGGAGGGTGGAGGTACCTGCGGGGGTGGGAGGCCCCCTGCGCCCTCAGGGCACTCAGGGAGCATGGTGAGCTTCTCTCTGGTGCTGCACCTGCAGGCAGGTGAAGGTTGGTCCGCTGTCCATCTCTGCTGTTGGAGCAAGTGGGTGACGTCCGGGGACACAGATGGAGTCTTCCAGGGGCTTGAATTTCCACAGGGGAACTCCCTCATGGAAGATAAGAGAATATTCCACAGTCAGATCCAAAGTTTATAAAAACTCCTAAAAATGAGAAATAGAACCTAGCCCTTTCCTTCTTAGCCATTTTTTCCCTTTCCTCAGACCCATGCATTTTCTTCTACTCTTAAAGGTTTCTGCTCAAGAAAAATCAAGACTAGAATTTTGTTGATTGACTAGGTGGTGTGGGTCTAGGCAAGGATTATCTAGAGTGATATAATTTTCCTTTTATCTGCTGGCAGCTCTGTTGAGGGAACAAATACAAGAATTTTAAATTAGTCTATTTTGGTCCTCACAAATAACTCTGAAAAAGACTAGATGAAAAAAGCATTTAAAATTATACTGAACGTTTTAAATTCTTGGTGTATTTCAACCACCAATGAATGAAAGCATGACTTTTCCTCTAGAACTCTCTTCTCTACACTGAAAGCAATATTGACAGTTGGCCATATGTGTAAGTAATGCCGTTCTAGGTCCAATTACTTGCACACCCCCATCTCTCTCCTTCTTCCTTCAGATTCCTTTAGAAGAAGTTGTGAGTAGCATATGTCAACTCAGTTTGGAACTTTATTGAGAATTATAGAACTAGAGACTTATCCAGTGATGCAGAGGCTTCCTGAAAGCTAGTGAACACCCCTGCACACAGATGTTGAAGGAGAGGCCCGGTGAGCGCTGCTCAGGGATACGGAAGTGTCTGAGTAATATAGATGGGGTCTCGCCAACCATGCTGTCCTAGGCCCCCACTATTGGGCTCTCCCAGGGCAGCTGTTGGTGTTACAGCAGGGGAGCATAGGGACTTACGAAAGCCACTCTTCCTTCAGGCAGCGGTTGCCAAAGCCTGGCTTATTCACAAGGACATCTGCAAGTGCTGAGAGCCATTCACTGTCCGGCTGGTCCATGCTAGACAGAGCGAGAGGGGCACAGCTGGTCCATGCTAGACAGAGCGAGTGGAGGTGTGACTGGGACGGAGGAACAAAGCCACCAACATGGAACTCAACAAATGTCTATTGAATGGGTGCTGTGTGCCAGGCATGTACACAGGGCACAGCGCGCTGCCTTGATGGGGCTCTGGGTCTTCCGAGAAGGGCGTAGGAAGGTCGCCTGAACACACTCAGTGGTCTGATGCCACATCGTGTCTGCAATTCAAAACAAGGGAACTTAAACCCACTCACCCACCATCTGCCTTCTCTTTCCTTACTCCTGGCAGTCTTGGGTGTCCATGTGGAGGTCACCTTTCCCAGGTGGCAAATTATCTTTCTTTCCGAGGGCAGTCTGAGGACCCCATCACACTGGTGACTGTCCCAGAGTGGGAAGGGCAGGGCCCTACCAAGCAGCAGGGGACCCAAGGGCCCCACAACCCAAGGAGGTGAATGATGACCTTTGGGATGAGTCTACACACCTGAAGAAGGTGTACTGCTGTCCATACATCCAGGGGTGAAGGGTCAGAGCAGGATATTCACCAAAAGGAGGGATGATGAGGGAAAGCATTAGAGCCAAAAACACAAAAGTGGCTGGGAGCACAATCTGTGGGAAAATAAACATGGTAACTTAGGCTATGGTATCACACACACACACACACACACACACACACACAAGTCTTTTAAACATTTATCTGGCAGCCTCATAACTAGCCCCTAATAGAGATTAACATGATGGGAGGATGTGCAAAGGCAAGTTGTAAAGAAGAACAGAGAACATTCCACCCTTTGAAGGGTAGTTAAAGCAGGCCAGTATTGAACCCTAAAGTAGGCCAGTGCTCAGCCAGAGGTAAACCAGAGTTTCTGCTTCTGAACAAAAAATCTAAAGAGAAAAAGCAGACAATGACGTAGGGTCTGCAAAAAATGAATAAAAACATGATTTTCCCTTCCCCTGTAAAAATAAAACCAATATTTATATATTCATTATTATGCTATTTTCTCTGCTGAGTGTACTAGAATACTTACAAAGAAGCTTCATGTTACCAAGAAGAAGCAGAGGTTGGCAAGGAGAAAACAAAGCTGACAGAAGCCAAAGATGGTACCCGTGGCCATGTCTGACCCCACATGCACAAGAAGGCCTGGGAGAGGATGGGGAGGCCAGGGAGGCCACCAGCAAACAGGCACAGCCAAAGACTGCAGTAATACCTGCGCCAGGAAGTCCTTGTGGCTGCGGATGGTGTGCTGGAACCTCTTGACCAGCAGAGCGTGCACGTGCTGGACGACAAGCCGCGCTCCTGAGTTCAGTCGGCTGTGTCCCTCCTGCTCCGGTGGAGGCTGGCCCTCCGGGTGAGCAGCTGGCTCCCCGGGGTGGCTGCTGGAGCCCTGGGGAGTCTGTCTGGCCTTCTCGCTAGGACCCAAACAGGGGTGTCGAAGGTTGATGTTTTCTCTTTTCTGCTGAGTGCCTCCTGGTTTGGAAGATGGAATGAGTAACTTAGAAAAACATTCACAAGGTCAATTTTTTTCTTACTGTGTTAGTTTTCCCTTCATCTAAGTTAGAAACAAAATATCTGTCAGAAACGTTAAGAAAAATTTTTACATTCTACTTTCTGATATAAATCATTTTAGACAGAATTGCCTGAAAATGCTTTAAAAATCTCTACATAAAGAGGACAAGACAGAGAGGTTCAAAACACATAAGCAAAAAATAAAAACAATAAAGTTGCAGAACAATATGTGTAATAAGATCATATTTATGTTAGCACATGTGTCACATGGAAAGAAACATGTTTTATGTATACACATACACTCACAGTGTGTACCCATGTGCAAAATTCTGAAAGAATACCTGTTAATTGTTAAAAGATCACTTCAGGGGCAGAGCTGGACGGGGCAGGGGATGAAATGGGAAGGGTTAGCCTTTTTTGTATTATTTGAATTTAACAGCAAAATATATTCATGTATAACCTGTGTACATGAAAAGAAAGAGTCAGCTTGGTTCTTTCTATATTTTTAGAGGTCACCGAGAAGTAGAAAGCAGAAAGACCAATAAACTAGGAGTTAGGAGACCTGGGTGTGAATCCTGACTCTACTAACTAGATGTGCAAATTTGTCTTAATGACTCAATCTGTCTGAATCTGAGTTTTCTCATCTGTAAAATGAAAAAAAGAAAGGAGCTATTATGAAGATTAAATGAGCTAACACATGTGAATGAGCTTTATAAACCATTGCAAGTCATCAGCTATTTTGAAGCTAGAGTGTATCATCGCCAATTAAAATGTTCTTGCAGAATGTGGTGTTGGACCTAGAGAGCTTAGAGGACGGCTGGCTGGCCCCCACGTCTCTCTCCTAACGTCCTCCAGGACAAGAACAACTGCAGAGGGAGCTGGGTCAGCTGAGTCATCCTTTCAGCTAATTTCCACAGGCACCTGCAGTGTGCCAGGCTCACTACTTAGAGGGTGACCATCTGCAGGCTCACTGACTACTCAGCACCAGCGCCCCAGTTCTGCCTCCCTTCTGATCTGGACTCGGCTTTGACGCCTTTGCTGTGGTTGGCCCTCCCTCTGGCAGGATTTCTGCTGCCTGTCTTCATGCCTGTCCTCTGAGCTGCACTCTCCCTGACACCCCATCCAGGCTGTAGGCCCCTGTTCAGATCAGAGTCGAGGGCTTCAGGCCTGTTTGTCCCTGGCTCTCTGCTACCCTCTAGAGGCCACTGGCAATGAGACATCCTTCAGAAATGGCCTGGAGTCTCTTGGTGCCGTGCAGCTCCATAGACAGCCACAGCTCCTTCAGACTCTGAAGACCAGACCAGAAAAACGCCGGCCTCAAAAACAGAGCCCTTTCAGACAAATGCAATTAGCAATCTGAAAAACGGGAGACAATCTGAAAAATAGGAGTGTGTAATCGAGGGCCCTAGATTTGAGAACTGAGACCAAGGAATAAGACTGAGAAGCCTATATGACTTTAAGGCAAGTCATCCAATTTATAAGAGCTGTTTAGCCAGATGTTCTCGCCTGGAAAATCCCACGGACAGAGGAATCTGGTTGGCCACAGTCCACGGAGTTGCAAAGAGATGGACACAACTGAGTGACTAACACTTTTACTTTCTTTTCCCCAGATGGGGTCAATCCCTGCCCTACCAGCCTCATAAGGTTATAGCGACAATCAAATAAAACAATGGATATTTAGTTTTTTGTAAAGTATAAGTTATGGCTGAGTTTGAGGTAAGAGATATTTGTAAGTGCTGAGATGAGGGTATTGCTGAATCATTACCAGAAATTGCACACTGTGTTAAGACTTAGCATGCTTTAACTCATTTAATTCTCTCAATAACCTAGTTATGACAAAGCTAGACAGTGTATTAAAAAGCAGAGACATCACTTTGCTGATGAAAGTCCGTCTAGTCAAAGCTATGGTTTTTCCAGTAGTCATGTATGGATGTGAGAGTTGGGCCATAAAGAAGGCTGAGTGCTGAAGAATTGATGCTTTTGAACTGTAGTGTTGGAGAAGACTCTTGAGAGTTCCCTTGGACTGCAAGGAGATCAAACCAGTCCATCCTAAAGGAAATCAGTCCTGAATATTCATTAGAAGGACTGATGCTGAAGCTGAAGCTCCAATACTTTGGCCACCTGATGTGAAGAACTGACTCATCTGAAAAGACCCCGATGCTGGGAAAGATTGAAGGCAGGAGGAGAAGGGGACGACAGAGGATGAGATGGTTGGATGGCATCACTGACTCAATGGACATGAGTTTGAGCAAGCTCCGGGAGATGGTGAAGGACAGGGAAGCCTGGTGTGCTGCAGTCCATGGGGCCACAAAGAGTTGGACATGACTGAGTGAGTGAACAACAACCTTCAAAGGTGGACACTATTATCATCCCCATTTGGCATATGAGGAAACTGAGGTACAAAGAAACTAAATATTAATAAGTCCTAGGGATATAATGTATGACATGATAAATTTAATTAACACAGCTATATGTTATCCATGGAAGTTATTAAGGGAATGAATCTTAAGAGTGTTCAGAAACAAAAAAAGAGGCTAAGTATCTACCCAAGGGGGCTTCCCAGGTGGCACTAGTGGAAAAGAACCCATCTGCCAATGTAGGAGACATAAGAGATGCAGCTTAGATCCCTACCTAGGTTGGGAAGGTCCCCTGGAGGACGGCATGTCAACCTACTCTAGTATTCTTGCCTGGAGAATCCCATGGACAGAGGACCCTGGCGGGCAAAGAGTCGGACGTGACTGAAGCAACTTAGCACACATACATCTACCCAAAGCCACTCAATCAACAAACTATAGAATTCAGGTTTGGTGTTTGGCCTGCTTCATTGTAGAGGCTACACTCAACTCCTACCCCTGACTGTCTCTTTGGAACATCCTAT
Source organism: Capra hircus (assembly GCF_001704415.2). NCBI lineage: Eukaryota > Metazoa > Chordata > Mammalia > Artiodactyla > Bovidae > Capra > Capra hircus. The sequence continues at coordinate 71,057,286 of NC_030810.1, forward strand.
TCTATTAATAGATCCAGAATGACCACTCTTCTGATGTGTAATTTATTCTTTTGCTGCTGCTGCTGCTGCGTCGCTTCAGTCGTGTCCGACTCTGTGCAACCCCATAGACAGCAGCCCACCAGGCTCCCCCGTCCCTGGGATTCTCCAGGCAAGAGCACTGGAGTGGGCTGCCATTTCCTTCTCCAGTGCATGAAAGTGGAAAGTCAAAGGGAAGTCGCTCAGTCGTGTCTGACTCTTCGTGACCCCATGGACTGCAGCCCACCAGGCTCCTCTGTCCATGGGACTTTCCAGGCAAGAGTACTGGAGTGGGGTGCCATTGCCTTCTTTGAATTTATTTATTCTTCTAAGAGGACTAATTATTAAGCAGAAGCACTCTGTGCAGATTAATGGCCCCAATTCTTGAGTTCATCATAGTTTCTAATATAAATTATCATGTTTTCATTCTGGTCTTGGTTAATGGAAGTTTTTGCCCTTGGGTGAGTTGAGGGAACTTAATTGCTGTGTCTAAAGAGCTGGAAAGAAGACCTGGGCCCTGTGGCGGGCTGCTCTCACTCCCTCCAGGGCACTGCTCTTTATACCCCACCCTGCCCGGAGGGCCACCTCTTCTGGCAACCACACAGCCTACCTGGATCATGGCACATATCTGGGCTGATATATTGGACCACTGATAGTTCTAGACAGAGCCGGGATCACTTACAAAGCAAGGTGGAAACCATGACTTAAGAGCAGGCACCAGAAACAGAGAGGAAACAGTCTTTGCACAGGAGAAGGCTGCGGTAGTCACACCGGGTAGAAAGAGGTGACCAGCGGCAGGTGCCCACATCAGCAAAGGTGAATTCCTTCAGAGCTCTTTCCATGACCAGCGAGAGGGAAATGGAACAAGAAGGGAGAAGCCAGGGAGAGGATTCTATCGGACTGGGTGGATGCCTGTTTTTCTATCAGAAGTGGCCTGTGTTGTGGCAGGTGAGTCCTCCTGCACATCCATACTCCCATTCTCCATCCTCCACAGTAAAGACCACTTAAGTCATGAGTGCTTTTTGTGGCTCTGAGATTTGGTAGAAATTGTGGAAGGGGATAACTGGTGTCCAGGCTCACACATATAGAAGAGAAGCCCCCAGAACCCACAACCTTTATGGTCCCCACAGTTTCAAAATTCCTTAGGGCAGTAAATGAGGGCTCAGAACCATTTTATCTCCATCTCAAAGAGGCCAGGGGGTCATAGCTGGCATCTGGATTGTATTATCTCTAAGAACTCTGTGAGCTGTCACTCATGCCGGCAGGAGTGGATCAGAGGCCTGGTAGAGAGAAGAGGAGAAGATGAGGGTGGTGATGTGGAAGGAACAGGAGACCAGGAAGTGGGGTGAGGAGCTTGAGGGTGGCAGATCTCCCAGCCTGACCTTCTTAAGACTCCCGATTCATCTAGCATCTTCCCACCCGGACCCAATTCCACTTGCCTTTCCTGTGGCATACAACCAAGAACTCAAAAGGCCTGTTATTTGGGAGTCAGATAAATAGGATGCAGGAGTGTTTGTCCACTTTGTTGTTTCATGAGTTTTTCCTTAGGTTTTCGAGATAGAGCATGAGGGTTTAGTGAGGGGACAAACTGCACACTTGGGGGGGCACCATACCAGCAAACAGATGTCCTGAATCCAAATCCTCTGTGACCTTCAGGAAAATCTGTCCAGAAGGAAAAAGAGAATTTGGTTTAGGCATTCCCAGTCTCCAAAATATCTAACCCAAGCTCAGTTCTGTTGGGTATTGCTTCATAATGGGAAGGGAATACATTATGACTCTTTATCTAAGAACATATTCTTCTGTAAATACAGAAGTGTGTGCACATGGTGACCACAGCTATGTGAAATATGTGTGAGTACGGATGAAGGCAGGAGGAAGCAAGCCAAAGTGAAGACAGCTGCTATGCCTGGGCAAGGAATTATGGCTTTTTGCTTTCACGAAATTTCCCTTCTAGGCTTTTGTGTTAGACTTTGGCAAGGAACTTCCTCTCTGGTGCCTGACAGAAACCAGCAGGAGTCTCTGCCTCACCTCTTCCAGGGGAGTGTCAGAAATTCCAAAACTGCTGAGTCCCAGGTCAGCCAGCGTCTCCTCCAGCTCTCTGAAAAGGCTAGCATATGCTCTCTGCTTGAAATTCTTATTTGGAAGAAGGAAGATGAGTTCTTGACCGATGCATTCTACCAGCTTCGCCTCTGGAACGTGGTGGCGAACCATATCCATCAGTTCATTCACATCCCCTAAGACAAGAAAAAGGCTGACATCAACTGTTTTCCAGAAGCTGGAAGACAGGGAGCTTACCCAGGTCCTCTACTTTCTTCTGTTTTGTGTTTGAGGAAGGCCCATCTCCTTTATCAGTAGTGACTCTTGTGGAGGAATATTGCTCCATCATGTCTGTTTTTAACTTAGTTGACCCTGTGACAGGCACTGAAAGGGAGATGGAGATGGAAGCCAACTCTCCCCAAATTATCTGTGTAACACTGGGGCGCTCACGTAACATTTCCTGTGCCAGGTTTCTCCTTTGTTTGATTAAATGTTCTGTTCTTTACTAGCTATGGAACATCAGGCAGGTGAAACCATAGTTTCTTCATCTGTATAAGAGAAAAATAGTGGTACCCATATTATTTTTATGTGTGAGGCTTGGATGAGTTAATCTGCAGAAACCACTGAGAATGTTCTGTCTGGCCCATAGATGACTGATAGCTGCTCTTCTTATCATGAACATCATCTCAAGTAAGAAAGCTCTTGTCATCAATGTTGCTCAACCTTAAACACCACAAACCTGAATCAAAATTGCTTGCATTTTTCTGGTCTGGCGTGTGTGTGTGTGTGTGTGTGTGTGTGTGTGTGTGTGTGTGTGTGTGTGCGAAGTTGCTTCAGTCGTGTCCAACTCTTTGAGACCCTATGGACTGTAGCCCGCCAGGCTCCTCTGTCCATGGGATTCTCTAGGCAAGCATACAAGAGTGGGTTGCCATGCCCTCTTCCAGGGGATCCTCCCGCTTCAGGGATTGAACTCATTTCTTTTATGTCTCCCGTGTTGGCAGGCAGATTCTTTACCACTAATGCCACCTGGGAAGCCCCAAGGTATATGGGACTTGACCAAGAAGTAGACCTGGGCCTGGTGACCAAGCCAGATGAGAACCCCACTTCCTACATCACACCCCCAGGCCTGGCCCAACGTTTTGGAGGACTGTGCCACTTCCCTCAGAGTTGCATCTGCCTCCTCAAATAAACAAAAAGTCCCAGCTCACGGGAAATGCAGAAGGAAATTGAGACACTGTGAAGAAGGACCAGGGGATGGAGTGCAGAAAGCACAGCATGGGGTAAAGGGAAGCATCCAGTATCAGGTATTTACCTGATATACTCATGCAATCAGAATTGAATTTTATGCATGAGCATATGTTGCTTTAAAATTAAAAATCTAGAGATTTCCCCAGCAGTCCAGTAGTTAAGACTCTGCCTTCTAACACAGGGGGCACAGGTCTGAATCCTGGTCAAGGAGTAATATCACACATGCTGCAGGGGATGGCCCCAAATTAAACAAATAAAAAAACTTGTTAAAAATCTAATTAGCATGCATTTAAACAGATAGTTCCCTAGAATACTGTTCTGAGAAGCAGGTCAAAGGGGAAGGGATTCTGGGTGTTTTGTGAGTAACACTCTCAGAGTGAGGATCACCCAGTGAGTTCTCTTTTTTCTTTGTTTCAGAAATGACTCATGCGGAGGGATTTCGTGGCTTTCAACCCAAATCCTTCTGCCTAGCCAGACTAGAAGGCTTGTTTTATGTCAAACATGCAAATGAGACTCAATTGTCTACAGTTCCAGATGACTTCATGCAGGGGCTAGAGGGCTCCTCGTGGGAGGAAGCAGCTCTGCCCTAACCGCTCTCCGGGGTCATGTTCATTGTTCTCTGAGGAAGGAAATCGAACCTGAAGCTGCTGGATTCCCAGGAATTGTGTCTTGGATGTGTGTGTCAGCCTTTCCAGAAGTGGTCCTTCAGGGCGGCAGGGCTTTCAGCATCTGGCAAGGGGGTCTGCCAGTGTGTGTGGTTTGCGAGTCTGTATGAGTGGAAAGCCTCTCAAGGAGCTAATGGGAACTGAAATTATCTTCCTTCTCTTATTTGGGGCACAACAACTTACTGTGCTTCCCACTATTCACATCATCCCTCTTCTATTCAAAGAAAATAAACCTTTATTTAGAAATAAAGTAATAGTTAAAAAATTTACCCCACCCAGCAGGCTCTGTTTGCATATTGACTTTGGTGTGTGTGTGTGTGTTTCACTTCAGTTGTGTTTGACTCTTTGCAACCCCATGGACTGTAGCCTGCCAGGCTCCTCTGTCCATGAGATTCTCCAGGCAAGAATAGTTGAGTGGGTTGCCATGCCCTCCTCCAGGGGATCTTCCCAATCGAGGGATCCAACCCATGCCTCTTATGTTTCCTGCATTGGCAGGCAGATTCTTTACCACTAGTGCCACCTGGGAAGCCCCAGTAATTAAACATATTCATCTCAAAAAAATTATCTGGAAAGCAGGGAGGGGCCTACAGCAAGGCAGACTAGGAAAAAGACACAGAAATGTTCTAAGAAGATATGTTTGTGTTCATCACAGGTTCTGTCAGTGCCAGAGAGGGTGAGAGAGTAAATATGATGCAACCCTGGGCATTTCCCCTCAGCTTTTAAGCATAGTGCATAAATACTGCCTTGTTTTCTTGTTTCAGATTTTAGTTAGAAAAACATTTGTGCTTAGGAAACTTTGTCTTTTCTTTAATAAGCAAATACTTTCCCCTTCATTAACCTGGATCAGCACATAGTTTTAGTTTTGTTCCTACTTAGGAATATGGGAAATATGGTATTCCAATTGTGAGGACAATCCCTCCCCCTCCCTTCTCTCCCGCCCAGGCCCCTCCCCACCACCCCCAAACAGGAAAGGATGAGAGGCAGGCATTAGCAGAGAATAGAAAGAGCTTGGAGAATAGAAAGAGCTGTTGACAAGCACTCTGGGGCCAGGAAGTCAGGTCCTGTATCAGAAATGCTTCCACAGTTAGAGTCTCTGTTTTGCATCTTTCTGGAGGTGGCTGCTGCTGCTGCTGCTGCTAAGTTGCTTTGGAGGTGCCCCTTACAAGGTTTAACACACTGTATCTAATCCAAGGGAGAATCACTCAAAATTAGGAAACTGGGAGAAAATCTGGGAGTGTAACAGGGCTATACATTAACCCACAGATTTGGCATCTACACCATGCAACCTGACTCTCTGGAGAAGTTCACTGTGAGGGCTGTGCATTGCCGAGGCTCATAGGGCTCCAGCTGGCACCTTTGGAAGACCTCCTCTCCTGATACTGGGGAAAGTGGCTTGGATCCAGGCAGGGGGACCCCAGAAATGCAGGCTTAGTATGGGCAAGGGCTAGGAGTAAACAAAGACTGGGTTCCTCATTAAAGGGAGAGGGCCTGTAAGCCCAAGACTTCAACTTTCTTTGGGAATGGAGGAGGAGACAAAAACTCAAAAGAAGAAGACGAGCAACTGCATGACCATGAGCTTGAGAAGCACACAGAGAGTTCTCTTTGCTCCCATTGAAATGCTTGACAGCTGGACACACCAGCAAGACCCAGAGATGATTGCCAGACCAGGACCAAGGTACAGCCTGCTTGAGTCCTTACCGTCCAAGACTTGTTCTGGAGTCATCGGCTCAGCACAGGCTGGACACCTGACAGAGAAGCCCTTAGACGCACAGCTGCAGGTCCCCTACAACAGATGGACGGCAGTCATTCCTACAGCGCCCCCTGACATCCCTGATGCCCACTGCAGTCACCGCCATGCTTTGTGTCTCGCACCAAGTGTGGTCAACACATTTTTCTTCACTGTTTTAATCTATTACTTCATCTGAACATTTCAGGGTGTGGCTGTCTGATTTCGTTCTGAGAGTGTGTGAATCAGGCACCGAGAGAACATTGAAGGATTCCTTTGGCTTGTCATCACTTATGTGACAGCTGTAGGTCAGCCCATGCGAGACTTTCTGCTTCTCCCTCTCCGGGGATGCACAGTGGGCTGTGGAAATCTACCCAGGACTGGAAAACACAGAAGCAGCCAGACACCTAAACTACAGGGCTGAAGGCATAAATAATACTATAATACAATAAAAACAAGCATGACAGGACAACTGGAAGGTGAGCAGTGCCTTTTTAGGAGCCCAAAGCACATTTATCATACTTTATCTCATTTATCTTCACCACATCCCCGGGAAGCAGAGTGGCAGTTATCAGCTGCACTTTCTATGTGGAAAAAACCCAACAACAATGAGGAATTAAGGAATTTGCTTAAGGCGACAGTCTGTTCACCTTGAAGCCCACACTTGGACCTGGGATTCTTGACACGCTGAGGTGGTCTCTGCTAGTTGGCATTTTATTCATATCAACATTTCTAGGTTATAGTTACTAGGGAAGCTTTTTCTTAGCTTTCATTTGCCAATGAAATATGGGGTTAATTAGCTAACATAAATGTTTGAATGAAAAAAGGAAGCTTGAATAACTACTGTCCTTTAAACAGTGTAACCTTGCAGAATAAATCATTCCTTCCCTCTATGTTGCATGAAACCACATGTGTAGTTTAGGATTCTGGCCTGTAATAATTTCAGGTCTTTTAAGCTAGTTGGTTGAAGCATTTCTGTAGGAGAGTTCAGAATGTTCTATTATCAAAATCTACAAATGGTTCCAGAAACAAAGAGGTCAGTTCTGCTGGCTGGAGTCTGATTTGGGTAGAAGTGTCTGGAATGACGTTCCTTCTCACCCAGGACAGGCTTTTCCCCTGGACAGACACAAACCTCGCAGCCTCTTCCTTGGCTCTGAATAGTCTTCATCTTGCGCACCAAGGTTAAGTAGAAGCCTGTGCCAAAGCAGTTCTTCAGGAACAGTGGGGTTCCAGAGCAGTAGAGCCGTCCCTGGGATATGATGGCGATGCGGTCCCCGAGGATGTCGGCCTCGTCCATGTGGTGAGTGGACATGATGATGGTTCTGCCTGCAGAGGCAGGGGTCAGGGGAATTACCAGGCAGGCCTGGGTATGGATGGGAGAAGGTGTATAGCAAACTCCATATTCCATGGGTTGCAAAACTGGGAGTTAATAAATAAAAACAAGTATTCTGCAATACAGTCTAGAATATTAGAATAAAAAATACCAATAGGTACCATTTTATAGCATCCTGCATATTGTAAAGCACTATTTTATAGAGTATTTCTTCCTTAGCAGAGGGCCTGATGCAAATAAACCACCACGTATGGGACGTATTTATTACTGTCAGTCAGTATCTATTGAGTTCTGTAGTATATTCTCTGGGTCATTAAGTGCTACATTTATCATCTCTGCAAAGAACACACACACACACACACACACACACACACACACTCTCACACTTACATTCTTTCATACTAGATAGAGATGTCCTTAAAATAAAATGGTAATGAGGATTCCAGGAAGGCAAATACACCACAGGATTAGATCACGCTGTCACTTTTATGATGGCTCTGCTTGCTGTCTTGTCTGGGTCTGTGCATCTGGTTTCAGGTGCCATGACAGAGGAGGGACCGTCCCATTGAGATACTTCCATCCACAACACTGAATATAGGCTCGTCACCCTCACACCTGGTTTTCATAGATAATTCGGGTCCCTTTGTCAAGGGGGATTTTACTTACAGCTGCTCCCATTGTTCCAGGCAGAAGGGTTTTGGGTTGAGAGAACTTTCTAGAGCATTTTGGGAAATAGGCTGCTTCATCAGTAATTCTCTGCTTATATTTGGGTAAAAAAACCTCAGGAGGCTTCACTTGGAACTCAGACTCCCCAAGCCAGTGATAGTGCCACATCTGAGGGTAGTCGTGGCTGTTACTACAGTGAGCTGCAAGATGCCAGGTGTGAGAGAGTGGATTGCACACATTTAGCCTCAGCAAGAGCACAGGTGATGTGCAGTGGCCATTACCTGAGCGATACTTCAGGAGCAGGTCCCAGATTGAGCGACGTGAGTAGGGGTCCACCCCAGAGGTGGGCTCATCCAGAACCACCACCTTGGCATCTCCCACGAAGGCAATGGCCACGGACAGCTTCCTCTGCACGCCACCTAGAGAGACAAGGTGGTGGGGTCACGGGAGCTGTGGACGACGTGAAGGAATGGCCCAGGGCTGGCCACATAAGGAAGGTACCTTAGATCTAGCAGCAGCTTCAAGCTGCCTCCTTAGATGTCCACAGTGTTTGGAACCCTAAGTGGTTCAGGCCTTATAATGCACAACAGAAAATCCCTGCCTCCCAGGATCAGACCATGTGAAGACTGTTCTCACATTTTTAGTTCAAACACATAAACCTCAGAGCACATAGAGCCCAGGCTGCTGCAGGATAGTGTTCTATGTAGAAAATAATCCAGAGGTGGGTTTCTCTTAGATGCTCAGAATAACTTTATAGATTATTCCAACCCTTAGGAGCTCTCCTGTTACAAGTCTAAGAATACACACACACACACACATACATATATACAAGGCTCTGTGCACTGGGAACCCATGGATCGACCATCTGAAGCCCTTTTTCCAATACCAAGCACCTGATAGATCCTGAGCCTCTTCGTTCCTCTTGTGGTGGAGGCCTGTGTCCTCCAGCATGGCTTCCATCTCCAGCTGGGCCTCGTCCCAGGACCTCCCTTTCAGCTGCGCGTAGAACAGGATGTGTTCAGCCACGGTGAGGCTATGGGGATGGGGCAGTGAGAAACACAATGCGCTCAGCGTTTCCACTTGTAACAATTTACCTTATAGAGATAATTAAAGATGAGCACAGAGATTTAGCAATCATGAGGCTCATCATGTTGTTGTTCATAACAGAGAAATGAGACAAAATATTGATCCTACCAAAATATCTGACAGCTTAAATAGCACATTATACAATGGAATAGTATGTATACATTAAAAATTATTTTATAGAAGAATACATAACAGCATGAAAAAATTTTCATGATATCTTAGGTTTAAAAAAGCATTAAAATATCAGGTTACTAAATGGTAAGCAGAGTTTTATTCTCTTTTATAATTCCAAATATATGTATAGCTATACATGCATGAGAGAAAGCTTTGAAAAATTAAATATCAAAGTGTTAACAGTGGTTTCCTATGGATGGTGAAGTTACAGGTGATTTTTAGTTTCAATCTATATTGCCTTCCTTCCTGTGATCCCTCCTTCCTTTATTCAGTGACTGTATATAATTTCTTATATAAGAAAAGTTTGGGAAAAAAGCAACTGAAAAACTTCCTCAAAAGTGTTTTTAATGCCTGGCTGAAGAGGAAAACAGGAGCCATGGTCCCCTCTGTGCGTCCCCTTGTGGTCCCTGAGAGCAACTTCTGGGCAAGTTCTGAGCAAGGGGCCCCAGGACCAGCCACCCTGGCAGAGAGAAGGCAGTGCCAGTCTCCTGAGCAGGAAGACCTCAGCATTGAGCATGAGAGAAACAGTCTCATGTTCTGAGGGACCTTCTCAGTGCCAACAGGACAAAGGACCCCAAATGTGGGTGAAGCCGCTGAAGAGTATGGCCTCTGGCCCCAGAGCCAGCACCCCTCAGCTGTGCTCTAGAGAACATGTTAGGGGAGGGCAAGGTGAGGTTAGGGCACCGGGAGGGTCCCAGTTCCTGTTCTGCTTACTGGTGGAACAGGATGTTGTGCTGTGGACACATGCCAAGGCTCTGCCGGATAGCATCCAGGTTGGTTTCAATGTCCTTTCCCCCAACAAGCACAGTCCCGGATGTCGGTGGCAGCAGACCAGTCATGATGGACCTGCCAAAAGCAGAAATCAGTGGCAGAGAGCCTGGCCTTTAGGAACACCTTAGGACAGCAGCCTCCACCCCAGGGTCAATGAGGACTCTCAGTAATTCTACCCATGCCTCTCAGTTTAACCCAAACCATCACTAGTGGCAGGAACCAACAGTTTCCCAGACAGGGCTTAGCACTAGTGTGTACTCAAGACCCCCAGGAGGGTGAGTACATCTGCCTTCCTTCTGTGCTTCTCTTATGCCCTAGTGCTCACAGGCAGGTGCCGATGGGCCTCTGGGATTTCCAGCTGCAGAATGCTTGCTTATAGCCAGGGGTCTCTCCCCGACTCAGCCATCACAGCTCCTGGTGCTGTGGGGGCTCAGTTAATGGTATTTAGCACATGGGTCTATGTTTTGCCTGATGTCACCACCACAAAGTGCTAGGTCTTGGTGAGAAGCCCAAGCATTCAACATGTATTTGTTAATTAGTTGATTGAACCCAGGCCTGGGAATTCTCAGAACAATTTTGGATCCAAAGTAAGAAAAAGCCCAACAGCACTGTTAACTTATTTTTGTGAAATGGGAAATGATGACTCTCACTTCATGGGGTATTTTGTGAGGATTAAATACAATTATTACCTCTAAAGCACTTAGAACAGTGCTTTATAAAGGAAGTGCTTTCATTAAGGAAGAGTCAAAAATGTTATACTACTTTTATTAAGCGTTGTGTTCCAGCCCCAGGCAATGCTGCGTTTCTCATGCATGAAGTAATATACTTGGGTTTGGGGTCCTCTGACCACATTAGTTAACAAGGAGAGAAATGAGATGCGTCAGCGCTGCTCCTCCCAGCTTTGTCCCTGAGTCGGATACAATCTCAGACTCTCTGAACTTGTCTGTTGATCAACCACTAGAGGGAAACAGAACCAAGTGGAATGGCACCAGCCCCACATTCCATTGGTACTGAACCCGCCCTCAGAGAACATTCCAACGCAGGGTGTACACGGCTGTTCCTTCCTGGGGCTCCGCAAAAAGCCACAGGACTTGATGAGTGCATTCACATGGCTTCCCTGCCCCTTGAAGGGCTGCCCCTGCTGTTCCTTGGGGAACCTTAGATGGCCGTGTTCTCTTTATGCAGATGGCGCCTGGATCCCGTAGAAAAGCCAGGGGAGTGTCCTGAGCTGAGGACTCCATGAAGAGCCTTCATCTTCCCTGAACTTGGTTTTCAGTTGCTCAGCTTTTTATTATTTTGGATCCGAAATTGTTGTGGTGATAATTCCCAGACCTGGGTTCAATCAGTTAATTAACAAACACATGTTAATGCTTGGGCTTCTCACCAAGACCTTGCCCTTTGTGATGGTGACATCAGACACAACTTGGACCCATGTGCTGAATACCTTTAACTGAGCCCCTAGAGTGATGGGCTTTCTGGTGGCTCAGACAGTAAAGAATCTTCCTGTCATGTGGGAGACCAGGATTCGATCCCCTTGGTCAAGAAGATCCCCTGGAGACTGGAATGACTGCTCCAGTATTCTTACCTGGAGAATCCCATGGGCAGATGGGCCTGGTGGGCTATAGTCTATGGGGTTGCAAAGAGTCGGACACGACCAAGCAATAACACTTTCACTGCAGCACCAGGAGCTGTGATGGCTGAGTTGCAGAGGGATCTCTGGCTGGAAGTGAGCATTCTTTATGTCTCTTTTTCTCCAGAGCTACCACCAACCCTCATAGGCAGGAAAAGGAATGCTCTTTGAAAGTAAGTAGTGCTCTACAGGCTTCTCAGGTAATGCTAGTGGTTAAGAACCCACCTGCCAATGCAGGAGACTTAACAGATGTGGGTTTGATTCCTGGGTTGGAAGATCCCCTGGAGAAGAGCATGGCAACCCATTCCAGTAGTCTTGCCTGGAGAATCCCATGGGCAAAGAGCCTAGGAGGCTACATTCCATAGGGTCACACAGACTTGGACACGACTGAAATGACTAAGGCATTCAGAGGGTAGCCATCTATCAGAAGAGCATGGAAACCAGATGTAAGGAATCCCCTCCATCATTGCCTTGGTTTGCATGTGGATGGGCACAGTATCCCTGTGTGGAGAAACTGATGCTTTAACTTAGCCTCTAATGGGACTGGGAAATATTTTTCTCAGAAGAGTCACTGAGGACCCATGAGGGATATTTCTTAATGAGTGATAGAGAAAAATCTGGTGGCATAAGATGGCAGAGCAGAAGGACGTGCGCTCATCTTCTCCTGTGAGAACTCCAAAACTACAACTCGCTGCTGAACAACCGTTGACTGGAGAATGTTGGATCCCACCCAAAAAAGATACCCCACATCCAAGGGCAAAGGAGTAGCACCAGTAAGATAGTAGGAGGGGCGAAATCACGTTTAGAATCAAACTCCTTACTAGCAGAGATTCTCAGAGGGCTCAAAAAAACCTTGTGTGCACTAGGTCCCAGAGACCCCACAGAGACTGAGCCAGAACTGTGTTTGAGTGTCTCCTGCAAAGGTACAGGTGAGCAGTGGCCTGCTGCAGGGGGAAGGGGCTCTGGGTGCAGCAGACCTGGGTATGGCATAAACCCTCTTGGAGGAGGTCGCCATTAACCCCACCATAGAGCCACCAGAACTTACACAGGACTGGGGAAACAGACTCTTGGAGGGCACAAACAGAACCTTGTGTGCACCAGGACCCAGGAGAAAGGAGCAGTGACCCTACAAGAGACTGACCCAGACTTGCCCATGAGTGTCCGGGAGTTTCCAGCAGAGGCATGGGTCAACGGTGGCCTGTTGCAGGGTCGGGGGCACTGAGTGTGGCAGTGCTTGCATGGGACCTTTTGAAGAAGGTTGCCACTATCTTCATTACCTCCCCCATAGTTTGGCCTCAGGTGAAACAACAGGGAGGGAACATAGTCCTCAACAGACAATTGGATTAAAGATTTGCTGAGCATGGCCTTGCCCATCAAACAAGACCCAGTTTCCCCCTCAGTCTGTCTCTCCCATCAGGAAACTTCCATAAATCTCTTATCCTTCTCCATCAGAGGGCAGACAGACTGAAAACCACAATCACAGAAAACTAACTGATCACATGGACCACAGCCTTGTCTAACTCAATGAAACTATGAGCCATGCCATGTAGGGCCACCCGAGATGGACAGGTCGTGGTGGAGAATTCTGACAAAACACAGTCCACTGGAGAAGAAAATGGCAAACCAATTCAGTATTCTGGCCTTGAGAACCCCACGAACAGCATGAAGAGGCAAAAAGAGAGGACACTGAAAGGTGAACTCACCAGGTCAGTATGTGCCCAATATGCTATGGGAGATCAGTGGAGAAATAACTCCAGAAAGAATGAAGAGATAGAGCCTAAACAAAAACAACACCCTGTTGTGGCTGTGACTGGTGATGGAAGTAAAGTCCAATGCTGTAAGGAGCAATATTGCATAGAAACCTGGAATGTTAGGTCCATGAATCAAGGCACATTGCAAGTGGTCAAACAGGAGATGGCAAGAGTGAAGACTGACATTTTAGGAATCAGTGAACTAAAATGGACTGGAAAGGGTGAATTTAACTCCTGACCATTATATCTACTGTGGGCAAGAATCCCTTAGAAGAAATTGAGTAGCCATCATAGTCAACAAAAGAGTCCTAAATGTAGTACTTGGATGCAATCTCAAAAACAACAGAATAATCTCTGTTCATTTCAAAGGCAAACCATTCAATATCAGAGTAATCCAAGTGTGTGCCCCAACCAGCAATGCTGAAGTTGAACAGTTCTATTAAGACCTACAAGATCTTCTAAAACTAACACCCAAAAAGATGTCCTTTTTTATTATAGGGGACTGGAATGCAAAAGTAGGAAGTCAAGAGATACTTGGAGTAACAGACAAATTTGGCCTTGGAGTACAAAATGAAGCAGGTCAAAGGCTAATAGAGTTTTGCCAAGAGAACACACTGGTCGTAGCAAACACACTCTTCCAACAACACAAGAGGAGGCTCTATACATGGACATCACCAGATGGTCAATACTGAAATCAGATTGATTATATTCTTTGCAGCCAAAGATGGAGAAGCTCTATACAGTCAGCAAAAACAAGACCAGGAGCTGACTGTGGCTCAGATCATGAACTTCTTATTGCCAAATTCAGACTTAAATTGAAGAAAGTAGGGAAAAGCACTAGACCATTCATGTATTACCTAAATCAAATCCCTTATTATTATACAGTGGAAGTGACAAATCAATTCAAGGGATTAAATCTGATAGACAGTGTCTGAACAACTATGGATACAGGTTTGCGCCACTGTACAGGAGGCAGTGATCAAGACCATCCCCAAGAAAAAGAAATGCAAAAGGCAAAATGGTTGTGTGAGGAGGCCTAACAGATAGCTGAGAAGACAGCAGTAGCTAAAGGCAAAGGAGAAAAGGGAAGACATACCCATTTGAATGCAGATTTCCAAAGAATAGCAAGCAGAGATAAGAAAGCCTTGCTCAGTGATCAATGCAAAGAAATAGAGGGAAAGACAGAATGTGGTCCACTGGAGAAGGGAATGGCAAGCCACTTCAGTATTCTTGCCTTGAGAACCCCATGAACAGTATGAAAAGGCAAAATGATAGGATACTGAAAGAGGAACTCCCCAGGTCATTAGGTGCCCAATATGCTACTGGAGATCAGTGGAGAAATAACTCCAGAAAGAATGTAGGGATGGAGCCAAAGCAAAAACAATACCCAGCTGTGGATGTGACTGGTGATAGAAGCAAGATCCGATGCTGTAAAGAGCAATATTGCATAGGAAACTGGAATGTCAGGTCCATGAATCAAGGCAAATTGGAAGTGGTCAAACAAGAGATGGCAAGGGTGAATGTTGACATTTTAGGAATCAGCGAACTAAAATGGACTGGAATGGGTGAATTTAACTCAGATGACCATTACATCTACTACTGTGGGCAGGAATCCCTCAGAAGAAATGGAGTAGCCATCATGGTCAACAAAAGAGTTCAAAATGCAGTACTTGGATGCAATCTCAAAAATAACAGAATGATCTCTGTTCGACTCCGAGGCAAACCATTCAATATCACAGTTATCTAAGTCTATGCCCCAACCAGTAACGCTGAAGAAACTGAAGTTGAACGGTTTTATGAAGACCTACAAGATCTTTTAGAACTAACACCCAAAAAAGATGTCCTTTTCATTATAGGGGACTGGAATGCAAAAGTAGGAAGTCAAGAAACACCTGGAGTAACAGGCAAATTTGGCCTTGGTGTGCAGAATGAAGCAGGGCAAAGACTAATAGAGTTTTGCCAAGAAAATGCACTGGTCATAGCAAACACCCTCTTCCAACAACACAAGAGAAGACTCTACACGTGGACATCACCAGATGGTCAATACCGAAATCAGGTTGATTATATTCTTTGCAGCCAAAGATGGAGAAGCTCTATACAGTCAACAAAAACAAGACCGGGAGCTGACTGTGGCTCAGATCATGAACTCCTTATTGCCAAATTCAGATTTAAATTGAAGAAAGTAGGGAAAACCACTAGACCATTCAGGTATGACCTAAATCAAATCCCTTATGATGATACAGAAGAAGTGAGAAATAGATTGAAGGGTCTAAATCTGATAGATAGAGTGCCTGATGAACTATGGAATGAGGTTCGTGACATGGTACAGGAGACAGGGATCAAGACCATCCCCATGGAAAAGAAATGCACAAAAGCAAAATGGCTGTCTGGGGAGGCCTTACAAATAGCTGTGAAAAGAAGAGAGGCGAAAAGCAAAGGAGAAAAGCAAAGATATAAGCATCTGAATGCAGAGTTCCAAAGAATAGCAAGGAGAGATAAAAAAAGCTTTCCTCAGCGATCAATGCAAAGAAATAGAGGAAAACAACAGAATGGGAAAAACTAGAGATCTCTTCAAGAAAATTAGAGATACCAAGGGCACATTTCATGCAAAGATGGGCTCGATAAAGGACAGAAATGGTATGGACCTAACAGGAGCAGAAGATATTAAGAAGAGGTGGCAAGAATACATGGAAGAACTGTACAAAAAAGATCTTCACGACCCAGATAATCATGATGATGTGATCACTAATCTAGAGCCAGACATCTTGGAATGTGAAGTCAAGTGGGCCATAGAAAGCATCACTATGAACAAAGCTAGTGGAGGTGATGGAATTCTGGTTGAGCTGTTTCAAATCCTGAAAGATGATGCTGTGAAAGTGCTGCACTCAGTATGCCAGCAAGTTTGGAAAACTCAGCAGTGGCCACAGGACTGGAAAAGGTCAGTTTTCATTCCAATCCCAAAGAAAGGCAATGCCAAAGAATGCTCAAACTACCGCACAATTGCACTCATCTCACATGCTGGTAAAGTAATGTTCAAAATTCTCCAAGCCAGACTTCAGCAATATATGAACCGTGAACTCCCTGACGTTCAAGCTGGTTTTAGAAAAGGCAGAGGAACCAGAGATCAAATTGCCAACATTCGCTGGATCATGGAAAAAGCAAGAGAGTTCCAGAAAAACATCTATTTCTGTTTTATTGACTATGCCAAAGCCTTTGACTGTGTGGATCACAATAAACTGTGGAAAATTCTGAAAGAGATGGGAATACCAGACCACCTAACCTGCCTCTTGAGAAGTCTGTATGCAGGTCAGGAAGCTACAGTTAGAATTGGACATGGAACAACAGACTGGTTCCAAATAGGAAAAGGAGTCCATCAAGGCTGTATATTGTCACCCTGCTTATTTAACTTCTATGCAGAGTACATCATGAGAAACGCTGGGCTGGAAGAAACACAAGCTGGAATCAACATTGCTGGGAGAAACATCAATAACCTCAGATATGCAGATGACACCACCCTTATGGCAGAAAGTGAAAAGGAGCTAAAAAGCCTCTTGATGAAAGTGAAAGAGGAGAGTGAAAAAGTAGGCTTAAAGCTCAACATTCAGAAAACGAAGATCATGGCATCTGGTCCCACCACTTCATGGGAAATAGATGGGGAAACAGTAGGAACAGTGTCAGACTTTATTTTTTTGGGCTCTAAAATCACTGCAGATGGTGACTGCAGCCATGAAATTAAAAGACGCTTACTGCTTGGAAGAAAAGTTATGACCAACCTAGATAGTATATTCAAAAGCAGACACATTAACTTTGCCGACTAAGGTCCGTCTAGTCTAGGCTATGGTTTTTCCTGTGGTCATGTATGGATGTGAGAGTTGGACTGTGAAGAAGGCTGAGTGCCGAAGAATTGATGCGTTTGAACTGTGGTGTTGGAGAAGACTCTTGAGAGTCCCTTGGATTGCAAGGAGATCCAACCAGTCCATTCTGAAGGAGATCAACCCTGGGATTTCTTTGGAAGGAATGATGCTAAAGCTGAAGCTCCAGTACTTTGGCTACCTCATGCTAAGAGTTGACTCATTGGAAAAGACTCTGATGCGGGGAAGGATTGGGGGCAGAAGGAGAAGGGGACAACAAAGGATGAGATGGCTGGATGGCATCACGGACTCAATGGACGTGAGTCTGAGTGAACTCCAGGAGTTGGTGATGGACAGGGAGGCCTGGCGTGCTGCGATTCATCGGGTCGCAAAGAGTTGGACATGATTGAGCGGCTGAACTGAACTGAAGGAAAATTTCATGCAAAGATGGGCACAATAAAGGACAGAAATGGTATGGACCTAAGAGAAGCAGAAGATATTAAGAAGAGGTGGCAAGAATACACAGAAGAACTATACAAAAAAGATCTTCATGACCCAGATAACCACAGTGGCATGATCACTGGAATGCAAAGTCAAATGAGCGTTAGGAAGCATTACTACAACAAAGCTAGTTGAGGTGATGGAATTCCAGTTGAGCTATTTCATATCCTAAAAAGATGATGCTGTGAAATTGCTGCACTCATTGTGCTAGCAAATATGGAAAACTCAGCAGTGGCCATAGGACTGAAAAGGTCAGTTTTCAATTCCAGTCCCAAAGAAAGGCAATGCCAAAGAATGTTCAAACTACTGCACAATTGCACTCATCTCACACGCTAGTAAAGTAATGCTCAAAATTCTCCAAGCCAGGCTTCAACAGTACATGAACTGTGAACATCCAGATGTTCAAGCTGGATTTAGAAAAGGCAGAGGAACCAGAGATCAAGTTGCCAACATTCTCTGGATCATTGAAGAAGCAAGAGAGTTCCAGAAAAACATCTATTTCTGCTTTATTGACTATGCCAAAGCCTTTGACTGTGTGGATTACAACAAACTGTGGAAAATTCTGAAAGAGCTGGGAATACCAGACCACCTGACCTGCCTCCCGAGAAATCTGTATGCAGGTCAAGAAGTAACAGAACTGGACATGGAACAACAGACTGGTACCAAATCGGGAAAGGAGTATGTCAAGGCTGTATATTGTCACCCTGCTTATTTAACTTATATGCAGAGTACATCATGAGAAATGCTGGGCTGGATGAAGCACAAGCTGGAATCAAGATTCCTGGGAGAAATGTCAATAACCTCAGATATGCAAACGACACCACCCATATGGCAGAAAGCGAAGAAGAACTAAAGAGCCTCTTGATGAAAGTGAAGAGGAGAGTGAAAAAGTTGGCCTAAAACTCATTATTCAGAAAACTAAGATCATGGCATCTGGTCCCATTACTTCATGGCAAATAGATGGGGAAACAATGGAAACAGTGAGAGGCTTTATTTTGGGGGGCTCCAAAATCACTCAGATAGTGACTGCTGCCATGAAATTAAAAGACTCTTGCTCCTTGGAAGAAAAGCTATGATCAACCTAGACAGTATATTAAAAAGCAGAGACATTACTCTGCCAACAAAGGTCTGTCTTGTCAAAGCTATGGTTTTTCCAGTAGTCATGTATGGATGAGAAAGTTGGACTATAAAGAAAGCTGAGTGCTGAAGAATTGATGGTTTTGAACTGTGGTGTTGGAGAAGACTCTTGAGAGTCCCTTGGACTGCAAGGAGATCAAACCAGCCCATCCAAACGAAATCAGTCCTGAATATTCATTGGAAGAACTGATGCTGAAGATGAAACTCCAATACTTTGGCCACCTGTTGTGAAGAACTGACTCATTGGAAAAGACCCTGATGCTGGGAAAGATTGAAGGCAGGAGGAGAAGGGGACAACAGAATATGAGATGGTTGGATGACAACCAACTCTATGAACGTGAGTTTGAGCAAGCTCCAGGGGTTGGTGATGAACAGGGAAGCCTGGTGTGCTGCAGTCCATGGGGTTGCAAAGAGTCAGACATGACTGAGTGACTGAACTGAACCGAAATGACTTAGCATGCAAGCACACAATGCTCTACAGATGAAGGGCATGTGATGGTAGTGGTCATGACTTTATCACCACCATCATGATAGAAACGCTGGGGATGTTGGGGATAGGGGGACCAGCTCACAACATCAAACACAAGGACGATCCGGTTCTTGCGCCCATGGAACCACCACAACTTGGCTTCCTTGGAAAGTCACTTCAGCTCTCTGGATGTCCCCATCCCTGGCACCAAGGGGGCAATGAACTTACTACTCCACCTCTCTCTCCAACTTCGTGATCTGATAAAATGATTAATGTGAGCAAGCTTCGAAAACTGAAGTACACTTTACACCTTCCTGGGACAAACATATAGAACACATTTTTCTCACTAAACTTCTGTGGGGAAGAAAGTGAAGTTGCTCAATTGTGTCCGACTCTTTGCGACCCATTGGACTGTAGCCTGCCTGGCTCCTCTGTCCATGGGATTCTGCAGGCAGGAATATTGGAGTGGGCTGCCATTTTCTTCTTCAGGAGATCTTCCTGACCCAGGGATTGAAACCGGGTCTCCCACACTGCAGGCAGCCTCTTTACCTGAGCCACCAGGGAAGCCCTGGAGTGAGAAAGAATAGACTGAAGCTAATAGAGGATGAGAGCCAGAAAATGATCAAAGACTCACAAGGTGGTGGTTTTCCCTGCTCCATTGTGACCGAGGAATGCGGTAATCTGACTTTCATAGAAGGTAATGTTAAGACGGTCCACGGCTGGCCTGCCATAGGGCTCAAATATCTTTACCAGATTCTTCACACATACTCCGGGAACCAGGCCTGGAAGCTCACGTTCAAAGAAGCAGCCTTGTTGGAAAAAATGAACATGACATAACAATACCTTCATGTACACACTACCCAAGGTTCCTTGTTGAGACCACTGTCTTTTGTACCTACGGCTTCAACTATAACTTTATAACGGTGACTACACAATAATAATGGTAATAATAGTGTCTAACATTTGTGGAGCTGTTACTCTGTCCCAAGCACTGTTTGAAGTGCTTTATATAGATTTCCTCATTTTACCCTTAAAACAGTCTTAGGGGAACAGAGATTACCGTGCCATTTCTACAGATGAAGAAACCTAAAGAGATATCAAGAGTCCAGTCAAGGTCGCATGGTTTATGAGTGGCAGAGTTGGGATTTGAATGCAGATGCGCTCATTGTCTGTATGGAGTTAGCCCTAAGCTCAGCCTTCAGTCCCAGGCCCTCATTTCTGACAGTCTACAGGGGATTTCCTCAGGAATTTCTTGGGACAGCTCAGGCTCCTCATTCTCTTTTCCAAACAGTGTTTTCCTTCAGACTATCTTATGTCCATTCTCCTAGTCACCTTGGCTCACATCTTTGAGTCAACTCTACTAAAGCTGACTACTTGCTTTTTAGCGCTCCAGTTTCTCCAGTTAGGGTAGGACAGTCCACTTGTTCTCACCACTGTCCCTCCAACTCTGTCCCCCCACTTTTAAACTCCATACTCCCCTCCAGTATGAGGTCCACTTGGTGTCCATGTCTCCCTGGCTTCGAGTCTCTCCCTGCTTTAGTTCACACAATACAGTGATGGGGCTTCCCTGGTGGCTCAGATGGTAAAGAATCTGCCTGCAGTGCAGGAGACCTGGGTTGCATCCCTGGGTTGGGAACATCCCCTGGAGAAGGGAATGGCTACCCACTCCAATGTTCTTGCCTGGAAAATTCCATGGGCAGAGGAGCCTGATGGGCTATAGTCCATGGGGTCACAAAGAGCCAGACATGACTGAGTGGCTAACACTTTTCATTTATATGTGTTACTTAATTTGTCACCATAATATTGTAATTCTGAGCACTTACTCCCCTGCCAAAGAAAGCGGGGAGGGGGAAATCCTAATGCTTCTTCTCTCTTTGCCTCCGCTGGCCTTGTTGACAGTTGAGGTGGGACTGGACCCCCACCCCCTGACTTTGGTCTTGGAATTCTGCTCTGGGAGGAGGGTCTTCCCAAAGGTTCTGCTGACTGGAAACTGCAGGAATCACAGGTCTCCAACCTCAGCTTTGTGAAATGGCACCTGGGGTGCATCAGACACACAGAGGCTGGACCTTCTGCAACATCAAGTGAAGTCCAGAGGCCATGCTGCCTCTCTGCACCCGGGGTGACGATAGCGGAGCATTTCCGAATCCACAGAGAAATTCTAGAGAAATCCATATGCTTGAGGAATGAAGAACATGGTGGGGGTGGGGGAACCAGGACAGAACTGGTTCAAGAGGGAAGGCAAGGGAGGTAAAGGCCAAGAGAACACTTGCAAACTTGGTCTATGAGCTGAGGAATTATTAAGTAACTTCCATGGTCAGGAAAGGCTTTTGATGGCTTGAATGAATGGACCTCTAGATTTGTAAATCACAAATGAAGTGTAGTCAGCTCCTCTAGATTCTTTCCCCCTGTGCACAGGAGCATTTATTTTTGTCTTTCCTTATAGCTCATATCCGCTTGAAGTCCCAGTGACCCAAGTTATTGTTCTTGCTAAATCCTCGGAAGTCAGCACATTTGTGCAATTCACTGGGGGTTTGCCTAAACAAGGGCACAAAAACACCATATACTTGGGATTTGCTTTCTCCAGGAAATATGTGTTAATGTCTGGCTGGACCATTCATTCCACACATGGACAGCTGGACCCTAGAGAAGGTATCAGGTTTGACCCCTGTCAAGAGAGTCAGCTTCCTGGGTTCCATTCCACCCCACACATGAGGTGTTCTGCTCTTGCCCTTTGCAGTATTCTGAACCTTCTCTTGCCTCTGTTCTGCATTCTTTATTGAGGTTTTTTTGTTTTTTTTACCATTTATTCCTTCTGGGTGTTCTGGGTCCTCCATTTCCTCTGTTATGGGTTCTGTCTTTTCCCAGGCTCTTTCTTCTCTGGTTGAACACCCTACACAAACCAGAAGCTACTGTTACTCTCCTGGTGAAGGCTGAGAATCAGGAAAGACAGGAAACGAGAAGAAGAGGGGAGCAGAGTTTCCTACCATAGCTGGAAAGCACAGTTCCCTCAGAAGGCCAGGTCGACATTGCCAGGACCAGCCCCGGGGAGGGCTCTGCCAACCTCTGACCTGTGGGGCTGTGAAGTTCCCACGGGGTCTGGGGAGAGGGGTTGCCTCCCAGAGGTCTGATTTGGCAACCATCAGTGAGCACAGAGGGAGTTTTGTACCAGGAGTTTCACTTATCCTCAGGTGGAGCGCACAATGTCAGAAATTGTGATTAAAAAAAAAAATTAAAACTAGGATTGACTTTTAAATGGATTTTTTTTTTTTTCAGCTCACTAATGGTACTTTTTACTCCAATCCAAAACATGCCAAAGTCACGGTGAATCTTCAGTAAAAATCCATTCAAGCTGATATGATGGGCAGGCAGACTGAGACACTGGTTTCCTGAGAAATCTATCAATACTTTTATGGGCATTGAAGTATTAGGGGTTTAACACCAGAGCTGAGCCTGGCTATTGGATAGGCTTGCACAAATTGTGGTGTAAACACTCTTGTACATATTTTCACATTCACACATACTCTGACACACACAACACCCAACCCCCTAGCCCTCACAGAGGCACTTTTTGTAAACTTTACATTTGGTTTCAAAGGACAAAATAGATAACTAATGAGAACACATTACACAGCACAGGGAACTCTACTCAGTGCTCTGTGGTGATCTAAATGGGAAGGAGATCCAAGGAAGAGGGGATATATATGCACATGTGGCTGATTTGCTCTGCTGTACTTAGAAACTAACACAGCACTGTGGAGCAACTATTCTCCAACACAAAAAATAAATTCATTAACTGGAAAAAAAGGACATCACAACATCCTGAAAGGGGGAGAGAAGCAGAAGCACAAGCCAGCTAGCGAAGAAAGCAGAGGCGGGAGGAAACCATCGTCGCCAAGCATCTAAAGGCTCTGGCTACAGGTGCACGTCCACGAGCAGGGTGATGTTCCAACGCTGCAGCCAGCCAAGGCCTCTTCCGTCCACACTGCTGTCTGTGGACTGCAGGCTGTGTGGTGGACTGGCATGTACCGGGCCCTGGTCAGGGACCGGCCCTCGCTGGTACTTCTGTTTCCTGAAGGACTTTTGAATCTATTGCCCACAATCCCTTTGATCACTTTACTAGCCATTATACAGCATTAAATGTATAATAATAAAAGAGCAGGAGGAAAATTTCTCCTAGTCACTGGAGTGAGTTCCTTGCCAGGAAATGCATGTCCCAATTCCAGATTTTGTCCAAAATGGCCAACAGGAACTGGGTTAGACATTAGATGTCTCTTGGGCTCCATGTCTTCATCTGTGAAAGGAGTGGATTAGGTGGAAAAACTCAGCTGTTTTCTAATTTTAGAAAAATTTAGGAATCTATTTCAGTCTAGCTTGTGAGACAGGTGAAAAATATTTAGCTTCTGTTGGCAAAAATACATGTGACTCATTTTTGAAGGAGTACATTTGTCTTAAGATTTTTCTTTTTAGAGGCAGCATATCTGTTGAGATTATAGAAGGAAAAACATGCCCACAAAGTCCTGATACTCGCTGAAATTAGAAACATTTCAGGAACAGACTCTTGCGTTGAAAATTCCCATTTATGATAGGCTATAACTTTATTATACTAGAAATTTAAAAGTTTACTAGATAGACAAGAAAGACAGACAAGGCAACATAATGGGGGGAAAAGAAAACAAAAAACACTGAGCTGTTGAAATGTGGTTTGTTTGAATCATTAAAAAAAAAGGCACCCCCCACTGCAAACCTTTTAAAGGTCCTAGACTAATCCCCTAGAGAAAACAAACATCTATCTTAGTGCTTAAAGGCTAAATCCTGGCCCAGGCCCAATAATACAAAGTAAAGAGCAAGTAGGTAAGGAACAAACAGATTGGAAAGCATCTCCTTTGCTTCCAGAGACTTCCTAGCTCCAGGGGCGCCCCAGCTCTCAGCTCTGGAATCTCTCTATCTCCTCATCCCTCCAGGAGTCCACAGTCCGCAGCCCCCCCTCTACCCCCCACTTCCCAGCTCTCAGCTCTGGAATCTCTCTATCTCCTCATCCCTCCAGGAGTCCACAGTCCGCAGCTCCCCTCTCTACCCCCCACTTCTAGAACTCTGTCCTGTTCAGGAAGAAAGGTAAATTTTATCTATGATGCACTCTGGGCAAATGTCCTTTTAACCCTCTTTCCCAGTTACAAGAAAGACCAACACTAAGGGAATCTGGGAGTCTGCCCCAGCCTCAGGAAAATAAACTTATTGCTTTGGGAAAATAAATTTATTTATATTTGAAAAAGTGGAGAGGACTAAAAAACCACACAAGGGGACACAGCAGAAGATGGATTCCTCTGTGATTCTCTAGATCTGTCTGCTTTATTGTCTTCTTAATTATTTATTTTAATTGGAGGCTAATTACTTTACAATATTGCGGCAGTTTTTGCCATACATTGATCTGAATCAGCCTTGGGTGTACATGTGTCCCCTGGTCCTGAACCCCCCTCCTACCTCCTTCCCCATCCCACCCCTCTGGGTTGTCCTAGCGTACCAGCTTTGAGTGCCCTGTTTCATGCATTGAACTTGAACTGGTCATCTATTTGACATATGGTAATATACATGTTTCAAAGCTATTCTCTCAAATAATTCCACCCTCGCCTTCTCCCACAGAGTCCAAAAGTCTGTTCTTTATATATGTGTCTCTTTTGCTGTCTTGTACACAAGGTCGTCATTATCGTCTTTCTAAATTCCATATATATGTGTTAATACACTGTATTGGTGTTTTCCTTTCTGACTTACTTCACTCTGTATAATAGGCTCCTGTTTCATCCACCTCATTGGAACAGACTCAAATGTGTTCTTTTTAATAGCTGAGTAATATTTCACTGTGTATATATACCACAACTTCTTCTCCAGATTCTATAGATCTGTTTGCTTTAAATTGAGAAGTTGCAAACCTCGTTTGCACCCTCAAGTGGTCTGGCTTTCTTTGAAGCGTGCACTTTAATCCACTGGGCACAACCAGGATGCAAGGGCTTATCAATGTTCAGCCATCACCCTGGTCCTGCTGCTGCTGCTGCTAAGTCACTTCAGTTGTGTCCGACTCTGCGCTACCCCATAGATGGCAGCCCACCAAGCTCCCCCGTCCCTGGGATTCTCCAGGCAAGAACACTGGAGTGGGTTGCCATTTCCTTCTCCAATGCATGAAAGTGAAAAGTGAAAGTGAAGTCACTCAGTCATGTCTGACTCTTAGCGACCCCATGGACTACAGCCCACCAGGCTCCTCTGTCCATGGGATTTTCCAGGCAAGAGTACTGGAGTGGGGTGCCATTGCCTTCTCCACACCCTGGTCCAGTCACTCACAAAATAGGGGCTTCCAGAGGCCGTGATTATGCACTAAGGAACAGAGCCCCCAGCAGACAGCTAACTAATCAGGAATCTCACACTTCATGTAAGAACCACCTCTACAATGCACACATATCCATAGAGAGCCAAAGGAGTTAATTTCAAACATTTGTTTTTCTTTCTTAGTTAAAAAAAAATTTTAAACAACTCACCTTCACCACCTAGCCAGTAAGACTCTTGTAGAAGGAAGTACCAAGGAAGTGGGGTTCCATAGTCCCCTAAAGATAGACAGGCAAATAAAGAGAAAAAGCCTAAGTAGTTCAATCTTACCATAGTTCTATAAGATCTAGAATTTATCTACCTGAACCTAGGTTGTACTATATATATTTATAGTTCATAAGCATTACATGGCTATCCACATGCTTCCTCTAAGACTACTTCTTCTAATATGCTTCAATTCAAAAGGTCCTGTTTCGGGGGTGAAATCAGCAACACTAAGACTGATGATCTTAGCTAACATTAGTTTTCCAAGAAACCATTTAATTAAAGAATTTAAGCATGCTTTTTTCAACAGTTCCAGATAATAATAGTGATGATAATTACTAACATTTGTTGAATGTTCTTTCTGTGTCAAACATAACTGTGAGCCCCTTCAATGTGCTAAATAATTTAATCCCCAAAACAACACAAAGGGATAGGTAGTATTACTATTCTTGCAGATAAGGAAATTAAGGCACACTGAATTTGAGGCTTCTGCCCAATGTCACAGCTAATTTAATAGAGGTGTAAGAATTCCAACATTGGTAGTCTGGTTCTAATACCACTGATCCTTTTTTAAAAAAATTAACGAATTATTCTTGGCTGTGCTGGCTCTTTGCTGCTGCATGGGCTTTCTCTAGCTGCAGTGAGTGGGGGCCACTCTCTATTGTGGTGCATGGGCTTCTCATTGTGGTGGCTTCTCTTGTTGCAAAACACAGGCTCCAGAGCACACAGCCTTCAGTAGTTGCAGTGTGTGGGCTCAGTAATTTCAGTTCCCAGGCTCTAGAGCAAAGGCTCAATAGTTTTGGCACATGGATTTAGTTGCTGTATGGTATGTGGGATCTTCCTGGACCAGGGATCAAACCTGCATCTCCTACATTGGCAGGTAGTCTTCATCATTGAGCCACCAGGGAAGCCCAACACCACTAATGTTAACCATATCATCCTACTTGATCCACTTGAGTTTCAAAGAATAAACTACGAAGTTTCTAGTCCAGTTCCCTTAGCTTGCTGCCTATAAATGTTGACTTTGTGAGAATATTATCTTTGCTTATTTAATAGTTACCCTGTGCCTTATGGCCAATACTAGACTGTAATCCCTCAAGGACAGGCTTGGGTCAGTTTTTTCCACTCCTTCTTTTCTGAGTACCTGTGCTACTGAGCCTAATACATCGGTGCTGCTTAGTACATAGTGGCTGAACATATTAAAGCTTTAGCTTGGCTAAATGAAAGCTCTTGAAATATACACAAATTTTATTTTCAATCTAATTAATTTTCACTTATTATTCCTCTCTCATGGCCCAGTGAGATGGAAAAAATGGAGGCTGAGAAAGTCAAGGATATTTCTTTGAATCCACTGTTATAAGGTTAAATTATGTCCCTTGACTCTCTCTTCCCCCAAAAGAGATATATTGAGGTGTGTGTAGAATACAAAATAATACTTGATCTTTGTCCACAGTTCCTGGTACAGAGCTCTTAAAACCTTTGGAGTTTCCTGAATGATAGAAGTGCCCTTGTTATTCATCAGTTCAGTTCAGCTGCTCAGTCATGTCCAACTCTTTGTAACCCCATGGACTGCAGCACACCAGGCTTCTCTGTCCATCACCAACTCCCGGAGCTTGCTCAAACTCATGTCCATTGAGTCAGTGATACCATACAACCATCTCATCCTCTGTTGTTCCCTTCTCCTCCTGCTCCCAATCCCTCCCAGCATCAGGGTCTTTTCCAGTGAACCAGTTCTTCACATCAGGTGGCCAAAGTATTGGAGCTTCAGCTTAAGCATCAGCCCTTCTAATGAATATTTAGGACTGATTTCCTTTAGGATGGACTGGTTTGATCTCCTTGCAGTATAAGACTCATGAGAGTCTTCTCCAACACCACAGTTCAGAAGCATCAATTCTTTGGTGCTCAGAGATTTTTGTGTATGGAATTTGTATCCTACAATTTTACTGAATTTTTAAATTAGTTCTAACAGTTTTTTTTTTTTTTGATGGGGTCTTTAGAGTTTTCTATACATAAAATAATGTCATCTACAAATGTTACTATGTATAAATGTACCTCTTTTCTGATTTGGATATTTTTCTTTTTCTTGTCTTATTGCTGTGGCTAGGACTTCCAATATTATGATGAATACAAGTAGCAAATGGTTGTTGGGTTCTGAGATCCCTCCTGGTTGTGGATCACTGTGCCAAGGGTGGGGGTTATGGTGCAGCTGTGTCTTAGACTCCCCTACCTGCTTTGCCTGATGTGTAGTTATCACTCAGCCAGACTTTAGGTTTTTTTAAAAGAGGAAATGGTTCCATATGAAGCTGAAGACTCAGTTCTCTATGAGGGAAGGTGAGTTCAGCATCTTCTTACACTGACATCTTCCGAAGAATTTGAACAGAGGATTGACACCACCTGACCTAGATTCTGAAAGGATCTCTCTGAACACAGTGTGGAGGAGAGACTTGTAAGAGATGATGATGGAAGAAGGAGGCTTGGATTGAGAACGTTGTGTAGAGGTGGTGACAAGGGATCATATTCGGAATCTGTTTCTAAAGGTGAGTCAAGCACTCACTGATGGATTTTTGGTTCCTGGATTTAAGATTTAAATATGGGTTCTGAGAGTTCAAGCTGAAAGACTTCAGAAAGAATCAGATTTTGAAAAAATTGAAGTATACTTGATATAAAGTATTGTGTTAGTTTTGGTAGAATCACTCTGCTGTACACCATACCTATATTTATATTCTTTTTTTAGATCCTTTCCCATTATAGGTTGTTATAAGATATTGAATACAGTTCCCTGTGCTGTACAACAGGTCTCTGTTGTTTATCTACATTATATATAGTATTGTGTATATGTTAATCACAAACTCCTAATGTATACCCCCCACCCTGCTATCACCTTTAGTAACCATAAGTTCATTTTCTTTTTTCTTCTTTTTAAAAATATTTATTTATTTTTGTTTATTAATTTTGCTGCTCTAGGTCTTAGTTGTGGCATGCAGGATCTTCAGCCTTCATTGTAACATGTGGGATGCAGGATCTGTTTTTTTAGTTGTGGCGTGTGGGATCTGGTTCCTAGACCAGGGATTGAACCCAGGCCCCCTGCATTGGGAGTGCAAATTCTTAGTTCTCGACCATCAGGAAAGTCCCTATAAGTTTCTTTTCTATGTCTGTGAGTCTATTTCTCTTTTGTAAATAACAAAACATTTGCACCATGTTTTTACATTCCACATATAAGTGATATGCGATATTTGTCTTTCTGTATCTGACTTCACTCAGTTTGACAATATCTAGGTCCACCCACATCACTGCAAATGGCATTATTTCATTCTTTTTATGGCTCAGTAGTATTCCATTGTATATATATTCTTTATCCATTCCTCTGTCAATGGACATATAGTTTGCTTCTATTCCTTGGCTATTATATATAGTGCTGCTTTGAATATTCAGGTGCATGTATCTTTTCAAATTACAGTTTTCTCTGGCTATATGCCCAGGAATGAGATTGATGAATTATATGGCAGCTCTATTTTTAGTTTTTTAAGGAACCTCCAGACTACCTTCCATAGTGGCTGTATCAATTTACATTCCCACCCATAGTATAGGAGGGTTCTCTTTTCTCCACACCCTCTCTAGCATTTGTTATTTGTAGATTATTAATGATGGCCATTCTGACTCAGTTCAGTTCAGTCGCTCAGTCATGTCCGACTCTTTGTGACCCCATGAATTGCAGCACGCCAGGCCTCCCTGTCCATCACCAACTCCCGGAGTTCACCCAAACTCATGTCCATCAAGTCGGTAATGCCATCCAGCCATCTCATCCTCTGTCATCCCCTTCTCCTCCTGCCCCCAATCCTTCCCAACATTAGAGTCTTTTCCAGTGAGTCAACTCTTTGCATGAGGTAGCCAAAGTATTGGAGTTTCAGCTTTAGCATCAGTCCTTCTAAAGAACAGCCAGGACTGATCTCCTTTAGAATGGACTGGTTGGATCTCCTTGCAGTCCAAGGGACTCTCAAGAGTCTTCTCCAACATTACAGTTCAAAAGCATCAATTCTTCCACATTCAGCTTTCTTCACAGTCCAACTCTCACATCCATACATGACTACTGGAAAAACCATAGCCTTGACTAGACGGACTTTGTTGGCAAAGTAATGTCTCTGCTTTTGAATTCTGACTAGTACCTCACTATATTTTTGATTTGCATTTCTTTAATAATTAACAGTGTTGAACATCTTTTCATGAGCTCATTGATCATCTGTATGTCTTCTTTGAATAAACATCTATTCTTCTTTGAATAAATATCTTCTGCCCATTTTTCGATTTTTTTTTTTTTTTGGCTGTTGAGTTGTGTAAGCTGTCCGTATGTTTTGGAAATTAATCCCTTGCCTAATGCGTTGTTTGCAATCATTTTCTTCCAGTCCACAGACTGTCTTTTTGCTTTATGCCTTTTTTGCTGTGCAAAATCTAAGAAGTTTGATTACGTTCCATTTGTTTATCTTTGCTTTTATTTCTTTTGCCTTGGGAGACTGACCTGGGAAAACATTCCTATAATTTATGTTCAAGAGTGTTTTGCCTATATCCCTTTCTAGGAGTTTTATGGTATCACATCTTATATTTTAAGTCTTTAAACCACTTTGAGTTTATTTTTATGTACAGTGTGAGGGTGTGTTCTAATTTCATTGATTTACATGTAGCTGTCCAGCTTTCCCAATACCACTTGCTAAAGAGACTGTATTTTCTCTATTGTATATCCTTACCTCCTTTATCAAAGATTAATTGGGTGTAGGTGTGTGGACTTACTTATGGGTTCTCTATTTTGTTTCATTGATCCATTTGTCTGTTTTTGCTCCAATACCATGCTGTTTTGATTCCTATAGTTTTGTAATATTGTCTGAAGTCTGGGAGGTTATGCTTCCAGCTTTGTTCTTTTTCCTCAGGATTACTTTGGTAATATCGAGTCTTTCATGGTTCCATATAAATTTTAGGGTTATTTGTTCTAGTTCTGTGAAAAATATCTTGAGTAATTTGATAGTGAGTGAGTGAGTAAGTGAAAGTCATCCAGTCATGTCTGACTATTTGCGACCCCATGGGACTATACAGTCCATGGAATTCTCCAGGCCAGAATACTGGAGTAATTCAATAGGGATCACATTAAACCTGTAGATTGCTTTGGGAAGTATGGCCATTTGAACAATATTAGTTTTTCCAATCCAAAAGCATGGGCTATTTGATTAAGATTTAAACTAGAGTGAAAAGGCAGAGTAACTAAAGAACATAGTTACCTTTACCCTATGGAGGAGGACCCTTACCTGGAAACACCTGGTCAAGATACCAGGCAAGCAAGCCATACAGAGCAGCATCAAGGAGCATCATCTTCATGGACATCAGAAAACTGAATTCATCCCCTTCCATGGGACTATTCCCAATATTGCTCCACTGCAGCCCCACACCTTGCTCTTCAAAACGAGCCAGGTACTCAGTGCCAAACCCAAATGCCACAGGAGACAGCAGGCTCTGCAGTGGGGCAAAGAAGGCATGAAAGATGAGCAGAGGATCTTTAACCCAACCCAACAGAACCCACAAGGTAGGGAGGAAGGCCAATGGAGGGTCTATAATGTATTCTGGTCTAAGACCACTCCAGGGAGGGGTTAAGGCAGTCTTCCCACAGGAAGAGAATTCTGGGAATACTTCTCAGGCCTCAGGGACCCCTGCCCAATACCTACTTGGCCACTTTTCACCTGTCCAATGGATCACAGTAGTGCACTAGGGAAGACAACACAACAAAGGACCAAAGGTCCTCAAGCTTATCTTCCTACCTTTCCCTGCCTCTACCTACCTCTTCCATAAAATCTCACAGTTTTTGGCACAATAAAGAAGCTAACTTGAGCTGCTTTGTGAGAATCCCAATAAAAGTGTCCATAAAGTCATCAGTGTTTTAGAGCAGACTAGAAGGCTAGACAGGATATTGTCTCATGACCTCCTGAGCAATGTTAGGCCCCAAATCCTCAGCTTATAATGACTATCACCTTTTCTCATTTCCAGACTAGGGAAAATCTTTTTCTTAGAATCTCCTTGAAGAGCACAAGTAACTGAATAGGTGGTATGCAGAAAGTCGAAAGAGGAAGTCCCCCAGCCACATCCCCACAGTTGCTCCCTGGCATGGCAGAAAACATATACACACATACAGAGGGATGAGCTATTCCCACTTGCTCTGCTAGGAGGCCAACCTCTAGTTTGCAGGACACAGGTGGGGTTCAGAGTGTCTCTCTGCAGAAGGAAGGGATTCCCTAGCTATATCTTCACAAAAACCATTAAAAAAATCTCAGCCCAGCCCTGGTCCACAGAGCAGCCAGAACTATAGCTTCCTGGTAGACCCACACATGCAAGGAACTAGTTGTGGCTTCTAAGTACCAACTGTCTACACAGTATACCAAGATAGCCCAGCTCTGCCGACAGGCAGAGTCATAAGAATTTCTTGCCCATTGTGATCACGTAAGAAAATTAGGTGCCATTAACGACAGTAATTAATTCTTATTTAACATGAGAAATAAAAGGCAGATGCCCTGGCAGTACTTGAGCCAAATAAGCTTGAGTCATGAGAACAAGTTTAACTTAAATTTTCCCCAGTGAGATGCAGGTGACAGTCCTTTCTCAACTGCATTGTACAAAGAACCATGGATAGGGAGATTTTGGAGGACAAAGAAATTTGCATCCTACAGGGCTTAGAAGCTATTTAGTCTGGTTAATGAGAGAGTAGACATAGATCATTTGAAAACAATTAGAGAAAAAAAAAACATGTTGTTTGGGCATTGTGAAGAGGTCTCTCAGGCAATCCAGAGTCAATTTCTAGAGACCTCTCCTGGGAAGAGCGCCCAACTGGCTCATTTGTGCACCCTTCTCTGAGTGCCTTGGTAGAACATGACAAAGACACATTAGAGCTATTCTGATTCAAGTTCTTTTACAGAGAAACAAAAACTTTTAATTTATGGGAACATCTTTCTGGGCAGAATAGTACGGGAGAACCTCCCTCCCTTATGAATCTTCCCAATTCCAAGGGAAAAAAAAGAACTGAGTGAAATGGGCCCCATTGTTCTCCTCTTATGGACACACAAAGGGACCCATGAGCTGAACTGATTTTCAGTTACTTCCCAGGGCAGACTTATCAAGCAGATTTGGTGAAGAGGAACTGTTAGGTTGCTCAAGATGAAGACTACTCCCACTTTTGTACCTGTGCCTTTAAACCTTAACGTCCGTTTCTGCCAAAGGCAAAGTGGACCCCCTAAAGGGCGAGCCAGTCCTCTCAGACTGCTACAGACCCTGCAAATGGAATGCATCATGTTCTGGGTGTAAGCCCAGGGTCCCTTACCACAGCCATCTTCATGTCGGCTGTAATTCGGTCCTGCCAAGCGAAGCAGAGAATGTGTGGCAGGTAGAGGGTGAAGTAGATGACACCACTACAGGCTGCTGCCAGACTGGCCCTGGAGAAGAAGGTGCTGAGCAGGAAGCACTGCATGATCGTAGCAATGGAGAAAGCCAACAGGAACAGGAAGAGGACGAACGGATTGCTGTAATGCAGGATCCTTCCATGCTGAAACCAAAGTGGCCACGAGTCAGTAATTTCCGCCCACATCCAGGAGCCCCACCCCTTTAGGAAGTGATCTCCATGTGTTCAGAAGCCCTCTGCCCCAAAGGGATCTTTCCCATGAGCCCAGTGTGTGTTAGTCGCTCAGTCGTATCTGACTCTTTGTGATACCATGGACTGTAGCCCACCACACCCCTCTGTCCGTGGAATTCTCCAGACAAGAATAATGGAGTGGGTAGCCATTCCCTTCTCCAGGAGATCTTCCTGATCCAGGGATCGAACCTCAGTTTTCTGAATCTCAGTCAGATTCTTTACCATCTGAGCCACCAGGGAAGCCCTGTTACTGTCTAATTTTCCACACTTAATACTCAATATATTGAGGTCCTTTAATTCTAATTACTTCATTTTCTCCTAGGAGGGTAACATATTAAGCTACCTATCAGTACTGAGTAATTGTTCTGGTTCAGTAATGAAATCCTTGGGAAGAGGAAAGAGTGGAGGAAGAAGCCTCGAGCAGGGAGGAAGATCTGGAAAGGGGGTCTTGGAGCATCAATAGTTCCTGTGATATACTGAATTGATGAGGAACAAAAAAGGGAGGTGGGAGACCACCCAACAAGCTTTAACATTTTGCTTTGGTCCTGGGAAATGGCAACCCACTCCAGTATCCTTTCCTGGAAAATCCCATGGACAGAGGAACCTGGCAGGCTATAGTCCATGGGGTCGTAAGAATTGGACATGACTTAGAGACTAAATCACCACCACCTCGTCTGCTGACTTAATCATTTATACTTATATTCTGAGATTTGCCTCTCACATTGGTGAAAATGTCTGTAGTTAATCCACATCACTTGAGAGTGGATTAATCCTTGCAGCACATGATATTATAGAAATACATTTCATAGAACCTGTGGACTATACTCAGCACCTTTCATGTTAACTAATGGGTCAGTCACTGGCTATGTAGAAAATAGAACCAAACTAGCTATTTTTAATAAGTAAGCTGCTATCTAATTACATCAGCAGATGAATTGATCAAACTGATCAAGCCTACTTGTTTCTCTTTTGCTATAGGCCTCCTATGAGGATTTTTACCCTTTGCACATAACTCCAAACATGTATAGATTGTCCCGTTCTTTTCTTGGGAAAATAAAGGTACATTGCTTTACCTCTTGAATTGGTTCTGATTATTTGGTAGTGGTACCCTAGAGCACTGGGTTTCTCTAAGTAGAGAAGAGAAACCAAGTAGCAATATCTCTGTGTGTGTGTGTGTGTGTGTGTGTGTGTGCGTGTGTGTGTGTGAGTGTGTATGTGTGTACTGACAAAATGTGGTCCACTGGAGAAGGGAATGGCAAACCACTTCAGCATTCTTCCCTTGAGAACCTCATGAACAGTATGAAAAAGATAGGACACTGAAAGATGAACTCCCCAGGTCAGTAGGTGCCCAGTATGCTACTGGAGATCAGTGGGGAAATAACTCCAGAAAGAATGAAGGGATGGAGCCAAAGCAAAAACAACACCCAGTTGTGGATGTGACTGGTGATAGAAGTAAAGTCTGATGCTGTAAAGAGCAATATTGCATAGGAACCTGGAATGCTAGGTTCATGAGTCAAGGCAAATTGGAAGTGGTCAAACAGGAGATGGCAAGAGTGAACGTCGATATTCTAGGAATCAGCAAACTAAAATGGACTGGAATGGGTGGATTTAACTCATATGACCATTATATCTTCTACTGTGGGCAGGAATCTCTTAGAAGAAATGGAGTAGCCATCAGAGTCAACAAAAGAGTTCAAAATGCAGTACTTGCATGCAGTCTCAAAAAAACAGAATTATCTCTGTTCATTTCCAAAGCAAACCATTCAATATCACAGTAATCCAAGCCTATGCCCCAACCAATAATGCTAAAGAAGCTGAAGTTGAACAGTTCTATGAACATCTGTAAGACCTTTTAGAACTAACACCCAAAAAAGATGTCCTTTTCATTTTAGGGGACTGGAATGCAAAAGTAGAAAGTCAAGAAATACCTGGAGTAACAGGCAAATTTGTCCTTGGAGTACAGAATGAAGCAGGGCAAAGGCTAATAGTGTTTTGCCAAGAGAATGCACTGGTCATAGCAAACACCCTCTTCCAACAACACAAGAGAAGACTCTACACATGGACATCTCCAGACGGTCAACATCAAAATCAGATTGATTATATTCTTTGCAGCCAAAGATGGAGAAGCTCTATACAGTCAGCAAAAACAAGACCAGGAGCTGACTGTGGCTCAGATCATGAACTCCTTATTGTCAAATTCAGACTTAAATTGAAGTAGTGGGGAAAACCACTAGACCATTCAGATATGGCCTAAATCAAATCCCTTATGATTATACAGTGGAATTGAGAAATAGATTTAAGGGACTAGATCTGATAGACAGAGTGCCTGATGAACTATGGACGGAGGTTTGTGACATTGTACGGGAGACAGAGATCAAGATTATCCTATGGAAAAGAAATGCAAAAAGCAAAATGGCTGTCTGAGGAGGCCTTATAAATAGCTATGACAAGAAGAGAAGTGAAAAGCAAAGGAGAAAAGGAAAGATAAAAGCATCTGAATGCAGAGTTACAAAGAATAGCAAGGAGAGACTAGAAAGCCTTCCTCAGTGATCAATGCAAAGAAATAGAGGAAAACAATAGAATGGGAAAGACTAGAGACCTCCTCAAGAAAAACACAAATACCAAGGGAACATTTCATGCAAAGATGGGCTCAATAAAGGACAGAAATGATATGGACCTAACAGGAGCAGAAGATATTAAGAAGTTCTGGCAAGAATACACGGAACTATACAAAATAGATTTTCATGACCCAGATAATCACAATGGTGTGATTACTGACCTAGAGCCAGACATTCTGGAATGTGAAGTCAAGTGGGCCTTAGGAAGCATCACTACAAACAAAGCTAGTGGAGGTGATGGAATTCCAGTTGAGCTATTTCAAATCCTGAAAGATGATGCTGTGAAAGTGCTGCACTCAAAATGCCAGCACATTTGGAAGACTCAGCAGTGGCCACAGGACTGGAAAAGGTCAGTTTTCATTCCAATCCCTAAGAAAGGCAATGCCAAAGAATGCTCAAACTACCGCACAATTGCACTCATCTCACATGCTAGTAAAGTAATTCTCAAAATTCTCCAAGCCAGGCTTTAGCAATATGTGAACCATGAACTTCCAGATGTTCAAGCTGGTTTTAGAAAAGCCAGAGGAACCAGAGATCAAATTGCCAACATCTGCTGGATCATCAAAAAAGCAAGAGAGTTCCAGAAAAACATCTACTTCTGCTTTATTGATTATGCCAAAGCCTTTGACTGTGTGGATCACAATAAACTGTGGAAAATTCTGAAAGAGATGGGAATACCAGACCACCTGACCTGCCTCTTGAGAAACCTGTATGCAGGTCAGGAAGCAATAGTTAGAACTGGACACGGAACAACAGACTGGTTCCAAATAGGAAAAGGAGTACGTCAAGGCTGTATATTGTCACCCTGCTTATTTAACTTCTATGTAGAGTACATCATGAGAAACACTGGGTTGGAAGAAGCACAAGTTGGAATCAAGATTGCCAGGAGAAATATCAATAACCTCAGATATACAGATGACACCACCCTTATGGCAGAAAGTGAAAAGGAACTAAAAAGCCTCTTGATGAAAATGAAAGGAGAGTGGAAAAGTTGGCTTAAAGCTCAACAATTCAGAAAACTAAGATCATAGCATCCGGTCCCATCACTTCATGGCAAATAGATGGGGAATCAGTGGAAACAGTGGCTGACCTTATTTTGGGGGACTCCAAAATCACTGCAGATGGTGATTGAAGGCATGAAATTAAAAGATGCTTACTCCTTGGAAGGAAAGTTATGACCAAACTAGAGAGCATATTAAAAAGCAGAGACATTACTTTGCCAACAAAGGTCCATCTAGTCAAGGCTATGGTTTTTTCAGGAGTCATGTTTAGATGTGAGAGTTGGACTGTAAAGAAAGCTAAGTGCAGAAGAATTGATGCTTTTGAAGTGTGGTGTTGGAGAAGACTCTTGAGAGTCCCTTGGACTGCAAGGAGATCTAACCAGTCCATCCTAAATGAGATCAGTCCTAGCTGTTCATTGGAAGGTTGATGTTGAAGCTGAAAGTCCAATATTTTGGCCACCTGATGCGAAGTGTTGACTCATTTGAAAAGATCCTGACGTTGGGAAAGATTGAAGGCAGGAGGAGAAGGCGACAACAGAGGATGAGATGGTTGGATGGCATCACCGACTCAATGGACATGAGTTTGGGTGAACTCCGGGAGTTGGTGATGGACAGGGAGGCCTGGCATGCTGCAATTCACGGGGTCGCAAACAGTTGGACACGACAGAGCGATTGAACTGAAACTGATGTGTATACTCAGTCATGTCCAACTCTTTGTGACCCCATGCTCCACCAGGCTCCTCTGTCCATGGAATTTTCAAGGCAAGAATAACAGAGTGGGTTGCCATTTTCTCCTCTAGAGCAATATCTGTAATGGGCATGTAAGATCTGAATACAAAAAAAAATGTGCCACTTACCTCCTATTGCTACCATTTCTTCTTCCTTCATGCTGTCGTGCCTGCTGGGCACTGACAGAACAGATTGAAAAATGGAATAAAACAAATGGCAGAGGAGGTGGAAAAGAGCCATGCTTTTAACTAAAAGCAAACTTTGAAGAAATCTAAATAAAATCATGATTAAGACTCAGAGGCCTGATTTTGTATGAAAGCACTCTCCATATTACCCTGGAAATCGCACTCCTTATCCTTAATGCCATGCCACTCAATAAAAGCAAGTCCCTGACTGAACATGTGGCTTTTGGCTGGAAGACCTTTAAGATGGTTGTTAATCTCAAAAGAATGAAATCAATTTCTTATCTCAGATCAAAGTAAGGTCCTTCAAACTTCTAGGCTATATAATTTCTCATTGACTTAAGACAGAGATGAAAGTGGTTGGCCTTGGCTTTTTCTTATGACCACTTTTCTTTTTTGTTTTAATAGCTTGAATAACAATGGAACCCTTCCATTGTCCCAGCTTCCAGCTTCTTTCCTGCATAGTTGAGGTGGGAAGTAAGGACAGGGGAAAGATGAGAACGTCATTCAAAGGAAAATCCTATTTTGTTGTGGAAAGCTCTGTTTCCGCCATCACTGGAACAATGTCCTGGTTCCCACAAGGAGAAACCCCTTTGTACAAGAAAGTCTTCATAAACATTCTTTACCTCACGTCCTAAAAGCTTTGAAGTCCTAATGCCCATTCTTAGGGAGGCAAATTTCAATGCCACTTACCAGCAACAAGTCTCAGGGCCCCTACAAGGTGTCGTGCATGCTTACACATTTTGCACGAGTCAGATGCTCATGTATTTTGATTCCTTTGATTCTGAGGACACTAAATGTCTTAGTAGTGAGGAAAAGAGTAGACTGAAGGGTGGGAAGGAACAAAGATCCCTAGAGGAAGACAAGTTACTCAGCTTCTCCCCTCCTCTCCGTGGAACTCCAGGACCCTTTGGGTACTTAATGCTACATCTGGGTCTGGTCAGACTGAGCAGGCTGACTTCAAAATCAGCATTGGTTTTGACAGGGCTCTAGCCCAGGGTTTGGCTAAAGCCACTGTTCAATGAATCTCAATGCAACACTTACACCAAAACCATTCAGACTTAGTACATTTTACTGCAAAGAGAAGGGACAGGATTTGGTTTAACTGGATATGTGTTGGTTGGCCAAGATATGTGATGGAACATTCTTGGATCAAGTAGCCACCAGGTATGGTCCAGCAAAACAAGGGACATGCTTAGCCAGAGCCTATGCATCAGCACACATATTGCTTAGTGCAAGGAGCTCTTAATAGCATGATGGCAAAGAGGCACAACAAGTTATCAGGAGCTTGCAAAGCCTGAAGTCTAAGCCTTATACTAAATCCAAACAAATAAATGTAAAAAACTACCTAAATTTAATGTCCCATCACTTAACAAGTACAAAAGGTCATCTACTGTGGAGGAGTTAAACATGAGGCACAAAAGGGTATTATGAAATAAAGTTTTATAGATAAGTTTAGCTTGCATGGGAGCTGTAAATTTGTGGACAACGACCTATGCATGCTGTCTGCACTGATAAAATATCTGTCACTGAGAAAGGATGGACTCCAAATTCTATCCAAGATTTTGTAGGCATCAGAATGTCCTTTGGTCAAGCAATGAATGGAGTGACCACAATGGTTATTAATAAACAGTCCAGATCTTCTCTCCTAATATACTGAAAAGGCTCTCCACATCCCCACTCCAGCTAGCGGTTGGTACAGTAATCCCAAGAAAACACTCCTTAGATTCATTTCTTCTGTATTTGACAAGAAAGAACCCTTTGCACATACAACCACCCAGTTAGCAGCGTCTGGGATCTGCTAACAGCAGCTTTTCCAGATAGTTCATGTAATGGGGTGGGATAATCTATCTATTAATAGCTTGTGGCTCCCCAGGCAGGAAGTGGGGGCAGGGAAGATGCTCGGATACATTGGCTTCTTGGGGAAGAATTTGTCTCTCTGTCTTCCACCTTGGCCTAAATGGAAAGACAGCTACATGTCATGCTATCATTGTTGGTGAGATGACTAATCTAGGTACAAGTTCATTAACAGGAAGGAAAGTAAGAGGAACAAAACTATTCAAGGTTTTCTGGACCTTCTCCATCTGGCTTACCATGATGAATATCGTCAGCAGGCAGATGCTCATCGACATGATAGAGAAGCTGTCCAGGAACCAGGTACACCAAATCACCCTGTTGGAGACACCCTGATTTTTCAAGGTTTCCTTCAGTCTCAACTCCTTCTCCAAGACAATGCTCTTTACAGTCATGGAGACAGAGTAGATCCAGGCCAGCACCATGAAGATAGGGAAACAGCGGTTCAGGATGATCATAAAACTAAAGCAAGAGGAGAGAAGCAGAATAGTAGATTGTCCTGAACCTGGTGGAGTAAATGTTTGAGTAATGAAGTAATATATTGAGAATGAAGCCCAGGTGGAGGGAAAAGGTAGAAAATTCTCCACTGGGCATTCAATGGACTTGAATCTTTTAATATATTGCCCTCTGTCCCTTTCCAAATTATGTTAGTTGTTCAGTTGTGTCTGATTCTTTGCAACCCCATGGACTGTAGCCCACCAGGGTCCTCTGTCCACGGGATTTTCCAGGCAAGAATATTAGAGTGGGTTGCCATTTCCTCCTCCAGGGGATCTTCCCGACCCAGGGATTGAATGTGGGTCTCCTGCATTGGCAGGTGGATTCTTTACCGTCTGAGTCACTAGGGTAGCCCCAAAGGATTACTTTTTTCCTTAGAGCAAGTTGGTAGCCTTTTGGTTAGCCCTGATGAAAACTCTGTGAGTAAAATGTGTAAATAAAATTGTACTATGTATATTACACAGTATATGTATATTACACAGCATTCTTTATAAGATCTCAGTTAGCTTTTTGGTTAGTACAGATGAGTTCTCTCTATACATAAAACATGTAAATTAAATCATACTATATATGTTATATAGCTTCTTATAAGATCTCCCAGGAAAGGACTGATAATACAGGATGTGACTGGAAGAGATTCGTGCTAACTGATGTTGAAGTCCAAGAAGGTGGACCAAGGGAACTGGTTGTGGTGAGATCATTAATTGAATTCACAAGGGTTAGGCCAGTGAAGCACTGCCTACCCTGGAGGATCAAACCTCAGTCATACAGGAAGAGGCACAAGATAACTAATCACTGTGGCACTTTTAGAAGGCAACTGCCCCACTGACAAATCAATCAGGGATTCAATGGTCACCGATTCCAGCAGCCTATACTCATGGAGGACATTCATGGATATTCATTCCGGCAAACAGGGCAAATTTAGTATTCTGGAATTACTCTAGTGTGAACTTTACATATGTTTTCCATACACTTGACCTTGCTAGTAAAGCCCTTGAGGTTATTATCTATTGAAAACTGTTGGGTAACACAGTAAGGGCCCAGTTCCCGGGTGGGAGAGTTTCACTGAGATGGCCCTAGGAAGTGAATCATGCATTCACAAAGTCTGCCCTTCTGGGACCTGCCACCAGAGGGCTCTCCCACATTGAATGGCCAGAATTCCTGCCTCCTCACTGTCTACCTCAGTTCCCTGCCACTCACTCCTATTTAAAGCGAAACTGGGCTTTTGCTCCTGGTTCCATTTCCCATTTCTGCCTATTGTCCAACCCTAAACTGACTGTGAAACAGCCCCTGTTATCTCTTTCAGTCTTTTACAGAGCTGAGCAAGAAGAACTGATTGGACTAAGGTGTTACACCCATACCGGGTTTTATTTTCACAATCCTGGCCAGCTGGCAATTTGACTCTTCTTTCCTTTAGGCTGTGCACATTCTTCTCTTCCCTGAACCCGCAGACCCACATACACACTATGGTGAACTTGCCATGTTTTTCCCTAGGAGTTGAATCCCTAAGCCAATTGCAGATCTCTGCTCCCGTCCTGGGACATTTCTGCCCCACCCACCACAGTAAATGAGCCCTCCCAGCCCCTTCTCCCTCTTTGTCCCTCCCTCCACCTCGCCACCTCCAAATGCATGTTCAGAAAACAGTAGGATACTTGCATGTCTTGCTAATGGCCAGCAAAAGTACAGGCTTGGGGGTGGGGGTAGACAGGAAAGGGGGTCCAAGCTCATCCAACACCCCCTTCCCTTCTCATGAAGCACACATCATGGGAATGTTAATTAGGGAAGGAGCTGCATTATTCCAAGGCTCCTAGGAACCGGACCTACTTGTGATGCAGAATCCTAATTTGCTGTTTTGGCAATCACTGGCCAAACACTCTGACCTGAACTCTTTCACATACCAAACATATTACATAGTGGAAATTTTAAAAGCCTGTGTTCCCTCCCCCAACCTCACTTTCTCTGCTTTAATTTTCACCTTCCCTTTCCTACCCATAACACCAACTCCTTTCTCCCACTTTACTTACCCATCTGGCCCTGCCTGCAGCTGAGGGGGCAGGGCATTCTCCCTGAGATGGCCCCAGGAGCCAAAGAGATTTTTCTCCAAAGAGATTGAAGCCTGGGGAGCACCTCCCCTTCATCCCACCCCAGAAACCTGATTAGTTTGTCCTGGAGGGGGCCTGGGACCTCCGACTCACGAGTCATCCACGAAGCAGGGGTAAGGCATCTGCTGGAGATAGATTCCAACTGGAACCTCCTCCCGGGCCTGACTCCTTGTGATCCCCTGTTCAACCATGTCCTGCAGATAGGCAAACCCTCCCCAGATGTATCGGAAGTCTTCCACAGGATCAGCTCTGGGGCCGGAATCCCAGTACCTGAGAAGAAACCAGAGAGAGGGACAAGGGATGTGGATGCGGACGGACAGGACAACTCACTTGTTATCAGCACGAGGGGACTTGGCATTCACTCTCCTGAAACTCTCTCCGGAACTTTTCCACATTCTCTGATTCTGTTTTCTAGGTCAAAGTTTAAATCTCAGTGATGAATTTTAGCCTCAGCATGATTTGTAATGGCTTTCATTCAAGGACTCTATTTTGAGCTTTACAAATTATCTTTCTTCCTCTGATTTAACTTAATTTTTACTGATGTATAGGCTGAGCCCAGTTTCAATCCCTTACTCTGTAACAAATGTAATTTCCCAGTGACTCTGGTGAAACCTCATTTGCAGGATCTCTGTGAAGATAACCCAATACCTAGAGATTTTCATCTCCAAATTGATCGAAGGCCAGCCAAGGACAAGTGCTGAGGTGAGGAAGTAAACACATGCAGCTGAATTTGCCTGGTCCCACCAACTAGCAGGGTCAACTGTCTCGCTTAGTTCTCTGATATCAAATGCTTTTCTGCGCCTTTCCAAGTGACCCTTCTGTCTCAGGAGGAGATGAGTGGCCTGAGCCCACAGGAGCCACCTTTCCTTGCCTCATACATCACTGGGGATTGCCAGGGCCTTCTGAGATCTCCTGAAGCATCACCTGTCTTTGATCTTATTGGTTTTCTCCACCACATCTATGTCCATTCGGATCTTGTACTTCACATGGGGCGGTAAGGAACTGGTCCAGGGGTGCATGTCCGGAAACACCACTCCAGCCCAGAACCTGTTTTCCTCCAGCAGGGACAGGGCTCGCTGAGTGAGTTGAAATTCATCATCATAGCTTTCAAACTTATCCAGGATCAAGCACTGTGGATAATCACAAAGGTTGAGAGTCTGAGGAACAACCAACCACAAAGACTCAACGGCAAAACAGGGCAGAGGATCAGGGCTGCTGCCCCAGTGGATGGGTCAAAAGCAAGAAGACTTATAAACTTGCTGTTTGCTTAACTCTGGGCTCTGGTGTCAAGTTTTCAATGTGTATAGATTTAGAGGTGAAAGGGAGCTTAGAAACACTGACTTGCTCTCATCCCTGCAGATTTAGTAAGGACTGCACAATTGGGCTGTCCAAGGCTGTCCAAACATGCAAGTCATCAAAATGACAAAAATACTCCCAGCTCTCACTCCCCAGTACATGGAGTCTAGGGAGTGGGGTCACATCAGATACAAGCTGCTTTGAAGATCAGAAAGCCTGCCGATAAAAGAGTTTTAAAGGGAGACAGAAACAGTCCCAGCGGTGAACCTTCCTGCCTCTCTGCAAACACACAAGGATGGCCAGCTGAGGGAAGAATGAGGAGGAAGAGAGAAAATAACAGAAAACCAAAGGGATTTAATCAGAGAAATCATTTCCAGTTATAATTTTATGACAGGTAATGAGGATACAGAAGATCTCCTAACCTGTCTTTTTCTTTTCTCCCCCGGAAGAGAAAAAAAATCATTATCTAGAAAAGAGCAGAACTAAGAATTTCTTTTAATTTGAATATTGGGTGTTGTCCACTTTTATAGATTTGTTAAAGTGTTGCACTGTACTTGGGTGTGTTTTTTCCTTAATCTCCTGTTTCTATAATACACTGGGGTTATTGTGCGATGTTTCTTTCTTAGTATGTAACTCACAAGAGGTCAGCTGGCCTTGCTTTGATTAATCTGTTCACGGAATACTTACTGAGAGCCTGCAAAGTGCCAGAGCCTGTTTGGCTCCAGGGATACAAGGAAGAAAGATAAAATCTCTTCCTGAAAGAAACTCCAGACCTAATGAGGGAGAGAGTTGGTGTAAGCCGACAGTCAGAATGCAGGTTCTGGTGAAAGCAAGCCTGGGGTAGTCAAGCAGCCCAGTGGTGGAATGAGGCTATCTACCTGGAGGGGGTCCTGGAGGGCTGCCTGGAGGAAGAG
Source organism: Capra hircus (assembly GCF_001704415.2). Taxonomy (NCBI): domain Eukaryota; kingdom Metazoa; phylum Chordata; class Mammalia; order Artiodactyla; family Bovidae; genus Capra; species Capra hircus. The sequence goes on from NC_030810.1 coordinate 71,101,770, forward strand.
ACTCTTGAGTAGGACGAGAATAAGCAGGAATTAGCCAAGGGAAGAAAGCAAGGGAAAGGTCAGCTCAGGCATGGAGAATCGCTCACAGGATTTCTGCAGACCTGTGAGAACAGAATAGAGATCCCTTTCTCTGGTGCTTTCAAACCTCTATGGAGATTTTAAAAGACAACTATACTCAAGTTCCACTCCAAACAATGAAGTCAGATTCTCAAGAGGCAGGACCAAAGCATCAGTATTTTGTCAAACGCCCACACCCAGGTTGTCCTAGGTTATAGAGAAGAATGTAGGTGAGCAGAGGTGAATGGTGAGAGGTGTGTACTAAAAAGGCAGGTGGCAACCAGGTCAGTTGCTCTGCTGGGTTTGCAGGGTGATTGACCAACTGAGAGGTTTCATGGGATGCAGGGCTTTCCATGCTAAAGTCAGGAGTTTTCCTGGCAAAACTCTAAAAAGCCACAAGAAAGCACTGTGGGGCTCTAAGCAGAGGTCTGACATATGAGATTAGATCATGTTTCTCAAAGTACACTGGTGGTGGGAAGGGGAAGCTGGAAGCCTGGTTAGAAGGCTGTTGATGTAACACAGGCTTAAAGGAACACATTAACTCTCCCACAGAGCCTCGTGAGTGACCTGGAACCTTAGTTTTATTGAGGAGGAGACCTGATAGAGGTCACATAGCTAGATGGTGGCAGAGTCTGGATTCTCTCCCCATTTTTCAACTCTAGGTCCAGACTTCTTCCCACACCAGGAGCCACTGGTACAGCCCAATCTATGGGCTTCCATGTGCTACGATTGTCTCATAAAGTAAGAGAGCATGCTTGGATGGGGGAGGGTTAGGAGGAGAATGGATACACATATATGTATGGCTGAGTCCCCTTGCTGTTCACCTGAAACTATCACAACATTGTTAATTACCTATGTGTGTGTTAGTCGCTCAGTCATGTCTGACTCTTTGTGAATCTATGGACTGTAATCCACCAGATTCTTCTGTCCATGGGATTCTCCAGGCAAGAATAGTGGAGTGGGTTGCCATGCCCTTCTCCAGAGGATCTTCCTGACCCAGGGATTGAACCCAGGTCTCCTGCATTGCAGGCAGATTCCTTACCATCTGAGCTACAGGGATAACCCAATACAAAATAAAAAGATAAAAAGAAAATAGAGCATAGCTATTACTTATCTATTTTAAAATAATAATATATCCCTTTAAAAAAAAATCAGTTTGTCAAGTTTAGGACTGCACATATAGAGTTTTAGTATTGACAAATAGATTGAACTTGAAATTAAACTTCCAAAATAAAAAAGAATATTATTGGGGAGATGGGAATTCTTTGCAGTGTCTTGTAGCTGTGACACACACACAGAGAATAGTCTATCAATTCCCTCATAGCATCACAAGGCACTTGGACAGAGGAGTCATAGAGGTCTTATGGTCTGATGTCTTTGCTTTACTGATGAGGCAACTGGTATCCGATGGGCAAAGGTCCTTGTCTAAGGTCAATATGGGTCAGAAGCAGAATATGGATCCATGTCTTCAACTGTTAAGCCTGAAGGGTGGTGCTGGTCCTTCGCATTCCTCTAAGAGCAGCCGCAAAGTGGGAGAACAGAATTCCTGAACAAGATCTTTTGCTTCTGGTCAATAGACCAGCACTGTCCAGCAGAACTTTCTGCAACAATGGAAATGTTCTACTTCTGCCCTGTCCAACATGGTAGCCAGGAAGCACACATTGCTATTTTGCACTTGAAATGAAGCTAATGCATCTGAGGCACTGGCCTTTTCACTTTATTTAAATTTAAATAGTCACATGTGACTGCTGGTTACTGTATTGTTAGCACAGCTCTAAAGATAGTAAATTTCCGGAGGTCAGGGGCCATGTCTTGTTTACTAAGTCTCTGTAACAGTATTTCCTCATGAAAGGGGCTTAATAAGTGTATACTGAATTGAGTTAAATTTAGAAGTCCCAAATGCTGCAAGAAATATAACCTTACTACTGTGAGTTTTGAACATAATCCTATGCACCTGAAATCAGATGATAAACTGGGAGAAATTAGTGAATTTTTGGTATAATGTTAACAAGAGTATAACTCTCATTAAAGCAAAAAAAACCAATAAAAACAAATACATTTTAATAACATGACTTTCTGAGCAATCTAACCCATGCTCTTTGAATTCTCCTTTCATGTCTTAAAGGGAAATCTATAGTAGAGTAGAGTAGAGTAGTGCTGGTTTTCCAGTGATATTGTTCAGTTCTGCCATGACCTGGGCTCCATCCTGGCTGTTTTATCAGGCAGATGATTCACAGTCATGTTTCCTGCTGTGTCTCTCTAGATTGGTACTCTGATACTCTCTGGAAAAACAAAACCTAAATGGTTCTCACTCATTTTCACTCTGAAACATTTGACCCATTTTCAAACTTAAATTATCATCTCTAGAAAGATGGTACAGGGTAGTGTTTGAATGCCATCCCTACTTTGCTGTTTGCTAACCATGTGGCCTCTCTTTCTCTATTTGCAAAATGGAAATGTGCCTACCTTATAGGTATGTTCTAAGGATCACATGAGTGTAAGTGGGACCAACCACTGCCTTCTGGTAAGAATAACAGTTGATGCTTAATGAAGGCTTACTATGTACCCAAAACTGGTCCAAGGGCTTTGCTTGTATTAACCCCTCGAATCCTCCCAACCACTTAATGATGATCACTCCAAGCTCTCTTATGAGGCAAACAAGTAAACTTCCTCTGGAAAGAACCTGTGTTTTAACTATGTAGGATCCTAAGAGTGAGTGTTAGTTGTTCAATCGTGCCTGACTCTGTGTGACCCCATGGCTGTAGCCCACCAGGCTACTCTGTCCATGGGATTCTCCAGGCAAGAATACTGGAGTTGGTTGCCATTCCATTCTCCAGTGGACCTTTCTGACCCAGAAATCGAACCCAGGTCTCCTGCATTATAGGCAGATTCTTTAATGTCTGAGCCACCAGGGAAGTCTGTAAGATACTAAACTATTTCACAAATAATGAGGACTTGATCAATACCATTTTAATCACTGTTTTGGCAAAATATCTTCAAAGTTAAAACAGTCTAGTGGCATTTAAGCCCAGCCATTTATAATAGCTGTTTGTCTAGGAAAGAAGACAGTTATTTTAAAAAAAACAATATGGCTGGGAACACAATCCATCCCAAACTTATCTGCAGCACCCCATCTGGTTAGAAGTATGCTATGAACAGAAGCCAAAGCTTCCACCTGGTGGCGGTAGGATGGATCCTAAACCACTGGTGTTCACTAGCTTGCTCATTGGCCATTAGTTGAAAGTCAGACAACTCTATCCAGAGGAAGGTCTTATGAAACTAATCCAGAGGTCAAGGCAGAGCAGCTGTGGAAGCTGGTTTGGACATGAGTCAGAGGTCCCTAGGTCATACCCCGAGGTATGATTCATAATGTATCCTTGCATTCTCATGGGGAGGCCACCTGCCTCATAGCAAGTGACCTCATTCCCTACTGGTACTTACTCTGGGTCCCTGAAGTTAAGATCTTGACTAATGAACATGTATACTCATGTGAGTAGTTGCATGAGTGTGTTTGGGAAGCAATGGTGAATGACTACACTCTTAACCAAGGTCATAAATTTTGATACATCTGGTCTGGTCTGGTTGGCTTGTAAGTTAAAACATAGTAGATTCCAATGAGACTGAAGCCACAGAGTCTGTTTATAAAAGCTCTTTGGTTCTAAACAGAGAGAAACAGTGTGATCATGGATGTTGGGAAGAATATTGTAGGTAGATAAGAACTGGCTAGTGAGAGAGGCTCAGCAGAAAGATAGCATCATGACTAGGAAAAAATTCAAAGGGCATCTTCACTAATTAAAAAGACAGTGTCTCCAGGGTCTCATGGTTATAGTCTAGACAAATTTTGCAACCAGAGTTGAGAGTCTCAAAGAGAATTTTTAGAATGCCCTGTGATGGCCAAGGGCAGTAAAGCAAGAGAAGAGGTTTCCTTGTCTCATTCAGTTTCCAACTGCTGTGGCCAAAATCTGGGTGGCAGGGTCATTGCCATTTGAAGTCTACACAATCCCTACCATTCCTTGTTGGTTGTTTTGCTGATTCTCAGCAGGAAGCAGAGTTCACCCTGCCGGAAGAGGTGTGGCCCTCTCCAGGGCAGACAGCTGTGTTCAGAACCTCTGGAGAATGCAGTCATTTGTTTATACAGCTAAGTCAAACACCACCTTGGGAGAAGAAGCTGCAGTAGCAGCCGGCTTCCTTCTTCTACTGTGACCCCTCCAATGCTAATTCAAACACATTAAGTAATAAATAAATTAAATTATCTCTTAAGTGGAAAACTATATCCAGTAGAGGCAAAGAAAGAAAGAATCATTCTCTTGGCTTGAACTTGATAATCAAAGGGGTCTGGTACTCTGTGCTGACCTTTTTTGACTAACACGTTCAGGATGTGTGAGGGATAAATCTTCAGGGACAAGAAAAGCACTGCACCCTTAGAGACGCTGGCTCTACAACCTTGTCTCTTACATCTTTAACTTCCACACTCAGGCCAAGAACAAAGTGGCTAATGAATGCCTCAAGTGGTCCTGCTGGTGTTAATGTAGATACCTGGGGTTCCTTTTGAAAAATGCCAGTGGATGTGGGCAAACATCCCAGAATGAATTTCCTGGCAGATCTAAACCTTAACACTTAAGATTTGTTTCTCCCCACATGGAAAAAGCCACTGGATAAAATAGCTTTGGGCTGTTTGTGTTGGTTGGGATGGTGAAGTACAGGCCAAAGGCGCTGCAATAAATTTTATCTAACACACTGGGCACCATGAACAGACCTCTGAAATGTTCAACTGTAAGAAGTGCGGAAATGCACCATGACTGGAAAACAAAGGAAGAGGAAATGCACAGCTGTTTAAAAATGTCTGTTTCTAAAATAAACACAATAATGAAACAAATAAAAAGGTCACGTTGGAGCATGAAGACTCACACTCCAGCAAAGCCCCCAGGTGATGCTTCCTGTGTGGTTGGGTTCAAGGAAAGAGAAAAGTCTGGCTGACTGCAGGGCACTTTAGCTCTCAAAGCTTTCTTGTTTAATCATCCCAACAACTTTGGGAGGTGAGTGTTATCATACTTAAAATATTTAATAAGCAACAGAGCCGGGCACTGACTGTTGAAAGCATATTCCAACCACAAACACCCAGTCCAGCCACATTGGTAAATGCTGCCCTAGCTGTAACTTCACTTACCATCCTTATTTTCAGCAGGCAGGGGAACAATATTGCCTGAAATCACAGAACCAGTAAGTGAGGGCAAGATGAGTTTCAGAAAAATCTCACTGGGCAGTGTGGGAGCTGAACAGAAGCAGCAAGAGACCAGAGGCCCAGAAACCAGCTAGGAGAGTTGTTGGTAGTGGTCCCTGAAAACAGAGGCCGTACATGCAGAGAGTGAGGAAGGGGGATTTCAGAGACAATTGGAGGATAACTGACAGTGCTTGGAGGATTTGTGACATTTTGGATTTGCGCAACTTGTTTCTTCTCTGTTAGATTGAACTGTAGCAGCTCTCTGAGATACTACCACTAAGAAGGCCTTGGTAGCTCGGTCGGTAAAGAGGTTCGACCCAGGTTCGACCCCTGGCAGGTGAGTTCTTTAACCACTGGTGCCACCTGGGAAGCCTCTAAACCTAGCTATTTCCAAGCAGAAAAGACTGAAAAAGAATAGTGTTTGCTATCCTGAACTTTACAAAATAATTACTGTCCTTATCCTATTTATTAAATGGGCTTCCCAGGTGGTGCCAGAGGTAAAGAACTAGAGTTCGATCCCTGGGTCACAAAGATCCCCTGGAGGGGGAAATGGCAACCCATTACAGTATTCTTGCCTGGAGAATCCCACAGACAGAGGAGCCTGGCAGGCTATGGTCCATAGTGTTGCAGAGTTGGACACAACTGAAGCATGCATCCAACTCATTATATAATTTATCCAAACTTACTGAGCTCCCTACTAATGTGGCCCATATGGTAGAAGAAAAAATTTCCTTTTCACAGCCAGACAGTTCTGTGTTAGAATTCTGAAGCCATCTCTTATCTGCTGTGATGTATTAGGCAACTAGGTCTTTAATTCTATAAAATGGTAAGAATTATGCCCACTGGGCAGGCAGGAATGTTGCACGAGATGACGTGTAGGGCTGTCCAGCACAGTGGCTGGTCACAGCAGACTCAAACGCACCTTCCTTCCTTCCACCTATGACTCAAGCCGCCCCTATCCCCGACCTGTGTTCTCCTTCCTTGACCCAGTTCTATGTTTCTGAAAGACTGATGAGACATAAAATAAGATCATTGTCCATAAGCTGTTTGTGATTCAGTTCATGGCTCTTGAAATAATATGCTTTCATGCTGTAGACTTTTGTACCCTTCTGGAATAATCTGGCAGTCCTGATTCTAAACCAGTTCACAAGGTTAATATGAAGAGTGGCTTCACATCCCTGGTTAATGCTTACATGAAATGAGAAAAAGGGACATTCCTCACGTGGCCTGTGGTTCAAGGGTAGACATCCTTGTGGTTCACAGCAAGAGCTGCTGTGCATCAAATGGATAGGTGCCCAACTGCCTCCAGTCTCATCCTCACAGCCACTTGGAAAGGAGGGCACTGCCAGCCCCACCTAAGATGTGAGGAATCAAGGGCAGAGAATTTACACACAGGCTTAACTAATCGATGGCAATGAGTGAGTGCCATCATTCTAAGTGCCTTGCACGCTTCACTCACTTCATCCTCAACAGCGATTCTGAGATCTGTTGTGTTATTACCTATATTTTACAAATGACAAAATTGAACCTTGGCAGGTAAAGTAGGTTTCCCAGAGGGATACAGCTTATAAGCAAGATCCAAGGTGTTTATCCTCACTGGTGGGTGAGAAGCTTCCCCAAGCAGTGAGCATTTCCCTTCTCCAGGTGATCTTCCCAACTCAGGGATCAAACCCAGATCTCCCGCATTGCAGGCAGATTCTTTACCAGCTGAGCCACCAGGGAAGCTGACCTGGATCAACATAATTAATGTTTTACAGTATTTTTTGCTGAATTTTCCTGAAATGATTTTTCTTTTCTTTTTTGGAATAAGCAGGGAAGTAGGCTTTGAGTCTGGCCCAGAAGTTCTCAAAGCTCCCTAATGAAAGTCATATTACTGAAGAGAGGAGAGACTCAGTCAAGCCTTAAACAGCCTGTGTAGGAACACGCTTGCTGCCCTGTCCTGGAGAAGTCCTGCAGCCATTGTGAAGGGGTTTTCATGCCCTGTCTGCTTCTGAGGATAAGAACTGGGGAGTTTCCAAGGCTCTGCCAGACTTCCCAATTCCAAGGCTCTTCCTGACTTCCCAAAACACAAGGACAAAAACAGAACATCCCAGGACCAGTTGCAAGGATCAGATTCTTCTTCACTACTCTTCACCCTCCTCTTCTCTTTTCAGGTCACTGGTCCTCACTTTTCCTCCCCCCACCACCCGAGGGCAGGAAGATCAGAAACCTCAGCACAATTACCTGCTGGGTTTCTGCCACCATCAAAACCCCTGTTAGGAACCCCTGGGGCAGGCCACTAACTGGTGACTATCCTAGTCTTTGCTTAGGAGCACTTGGCTGGGCTAATGGAATTGCAAGTCCTGGGGACATGCTGGTGGCTGTGTTAGATGAGATTACAGTTTTGTAATCCCTGGAGAAGCAGCAGGAGGGGCTCAGTGGCTGGGCCTAATTTCACTAATTCCACTCGCCTCCTCCCAAGCAGTAGTTTCTGCTTGTTTGTTTGTTTGTATTTTACTAAAAAGTTAATATTAAGTGCTTACTAATTGCCAGGCACTGTCTTAAGTGTTTTGCAAGAATTAACCCAGTTAATTCTCACAACAAGCCTATTAGATAAGTATCAATATATCCATTTTACAGATACAGAAATTGAGGCACAATTAGCAGGGATTTGAACCCAGGTGGTCTGGTTCTAGAAACTAAATTCTTAACCATCTAATATATATTAAGTATCTATTTGGTACTATATTAAGCACAAGATACGTGGAAAAACTGATCTTTCAAGAAAACAAGCCCTTTACATCACTATGCAAATATCAAGTTAAACAAAAGATAAGAGGTATTCTGATAGGACCTTACAAAAAACACTGTGAGACCCAATGAACTCCATTCAGCAAGAATAAATGAATAGAGTGCCTCTGTCCATAACCCATCCAAAAATCCTGCCTATATTATAACTACAGTGGCAGATGGGGGTGGGCATGGCCAGGAATGGGGGCTTAGCTGGCAGAGGCATTGCAAGAAGAAAATAGCAACTTAGTAATTGTATGAGGGGACCCCGAGGCCCCACCAATCTAATAGGTCTGTGAAAATACAGATTACTAGGCCTCTTCCCTCGTAATTCTGAGCCAATCGATCTGGGTTTGTGTCCAGAAATCTGTTTCGTAGAAAGCATCCATGGACACTGTTGCCTTCAGACAAGTAGGAATCACTTTGAATGACCTGAACTTTGGTTGTGTTGCTGCCGTGCCTGGCCCCTTCTGAAAGGCCACCTAGGAAGCCTGTGCTGACATGTCTACGGTTCTGGAGAGGAAGTGGCGCACACACTGGGAGAATTCTGGTGGCTCCAAGAGCAGCAGGGAGTCTTTAAGAACACTGTGGTGACAGATGAAGGTGGGCTTTTTTTCTCACTAGTCAGTTATCCTTAGGACCACGGAGTATGGGGGAGACGGGCTTGCTCTTGGGGGCCACTGGCTTAATTTCCTCTCCTATTTCCTTGAGCATCTTCTCTGTGTCAATGTGCTGTATGAAGTGAGGCCCATTGGTAGGTGCAATAAGCTCCCAGACAGAGATGTTCCCTGGGAGTCTGAGGTTGAGAATTTAAACCTAACTAGGATCTGTTCCCTGACTCTGATAACTCCAGTCTGCTGATCAGCCGGAGATGGACATGTTAATAGCTGTCACGAATCGGACTGGAACAAGATCTAAGAGAGATGCGAAGAGAGGGCCAGGGATGCACAGAGGAGTGAATGACTAACCCTGCGTTGAAGCAGAAGTGACATTTGAGAGCTAAGTCTCAAAAAATGAATGGATAGTCACTCAATTGATGGGGAAGGGAAAGCCTTTTGGACTTCTCTGCCTTGTGTTTCTTCTTTTGGGGAAAGACCTTCCCCCACTTTACAGTAACCCTGCTCAGTCCATGAGACTCAGATGAAGCTAATGCTGCCTTCCTTACCCCGGGGTGGTACACAGTCCCCTAAGGGGCTGGTGCTAGGTAGAGTGGCCAGGCCAATACTGTCCAGGAGGACTGTGTATGCTGTGGGAAAGCCACTCCCTCTTTCTGCAGAGATTTTGGTATAAGGATGACCACTGAGGGCTGCGAGCAGCTGACTCACTACCCAGTGGAGAGGATCTGGCTGAGATCAGAGTTGGGCCAAGGCAAACAGTAAGGTAAGAGGGAAGGACACAGTGTCCTAGGTCCCCTGAACTTCCAGGTTATGTCAACCAATAAATTTTCTTTATTTAGGCAAAGAGCCTCCAATAAATTGTCAGAGAAACAGACATTTGCAAAGAATGACACCATGAGAAGCCAGGGTGTGCTTTAGGGTGGTGGCAGGGCCAGTGGGGCAGAACTGAAGATGTGTGAACGAGCAGAGGCTGGGAAGGTGGGCTGGGGCAGGTTTGGAAGGGACTTGTCTTCCTGGAGAGTGGGTCATTAAGACTGTAAGTGTGAGAGTGATATTAGCAGATGTGAGTTTGGAATGTAACTCTGGTGTCATCATGGAGAAGAAGCTGAACCAACAAAGAATGGACCCTGGAGTCCAGGGAGGGAGAATTTAGGAATGACTGGTAGAAAGATGAGAAGGCCTCTGGGGTTCAGAGAGCCTAGAAGGTAAGAGGAGGAGCTGAGGAATACTAAGAGATGAGAAGACAAAGCTCAGTGACTGGGCATGACAGACGCAGGGCAGGAGTCTGGGCAGCAGAATCCCTTCCTGTCTGCTCCACCTAATAGCTAATGGGGATCATACCTAAACTCTTTAAGCCTCAGCTTTTACATCTGTAAAGTGGGAATGATGACAACCAACACATGATGGAGCTGTCAGAGGATTGAAGGGACTAAGGTACGTAAAAACACTTAGCACAGAGTTTGGCACAAAGTTACACAATTAATGAGAAGTGTTGTATGGAGGGTGATTTAAGGGTGATCGTAAAACCTCTAATTTAAGAATCTGCAAAAACGCAGAGGACTTGATCAGGGTAGGAAATGCTGAAGGAGGATGCATTTTACAGGGAGGGTGAACGCAGATTTATTTTGGGACATGCTGAGTCTGATGTGCCTGTAGAACCTGGGGGTGGGAATATCTAACAAGCAGGGGGACCTCATAACTGGAGGTTTGGTGACACTAGCAGTGGACAGCCACCGAGGCAATGCAGACAAGAGGTGGCTAAGGACAGACATGACACCATATGGGCTTCAAGGGGACAGCCAAGGAGGAGCGAGGGAGCTGTTAGGAGGCAGATGTGAAGAGGGAACTGTTTTAATTGTGGATAAGCTGACAGAGAACAAGGTCCATCTCCGTTTGGGGACTGTGGGAATCTTTCAGTGAAGAAAATGAGATTTGAAACCCGAGACCACTTGACTTGCTAAGGAATCTCTGGCTCCATGTACAGGGCTGTTCTGAAGGGGTCCTGGGTGGCCCTAGGTGACTTGCTACCCTTACCTCCAGATATTGATTAGCCAGGCGTAGGGCACGATCGGTGATGTTAAATATATCCCTCCAGTTGAAGTTGCCCACATCGTCAGCCTGGCCCTCTCGAGGCCCCTTATAGAGGAAGCTCAGGATGGCTTCAGCAATGATGCCTTCCTCACCAAGCTGCCTATTCCAAAAAGCTTTTACTGTTGGGTTCTCCAGAGTGTCCTTGGGAAGAAGCAACACAATTACAGCATTTAGAATTCCACAGGATCTCTGGTCTTGTTTTTAGGCCATTGCCAATTTTTAACAAATAGGATAGACTCTAAGGTTCCCTAAAAATCTAGTGGGTTTTCTTCTATCATAAAGCATATCTAGCTATATCCCATTTTTCTCCTAAACATAGGTCTCTATAATAAAGGAGGGATGTGGGAATGGGGGAGAGGGGCAGGGACATGGTATATTGGAAGCTTTCTTTTTCTTAAGGATTTTCTTTGGCTTCCTTTAAATTATCTCTGCTATGCAGGACTCTTATCTCCTGGTTTTGCAAAATGGAAAATGGGACCAGAGAGACACATCTGACTATCTTTGCAGTTACAGAACTGGCCCCTTGAGGAGATGCCCCTTTGAATTGGAGGCCCTCATGTGATGGTTCTTGTATTTCCCCAGTTTCAGAAACCAGTGCTGTACTTAGTCGCTCAGTTGTTTCCAACTCTTGGTGACCCCATGGACTGTAGCCCGCCAGGCTCCTCTGTCCATGGGATTCTCCAAGCAAGAATACTGGAGTAGGTTGCTATGCCTTCCTCCAGGGGATCATCCCAACCTAGGGACAGAACCCAAATCTCCCTCATTGCAGGCAGATTCTTTATCGTCTGAGCCACCAGCAAAGCCCTAGGTCCCATGCAAAGTCAGTGATTCCAGTTAAGGACAGCTTCAAAAACTGGTGCCTGTTATATTTTGATCTAATTCCAGGGAAAGTTATGGGAAGAGGAAACAAATGGAACTTTCCTGGCCTTTCTCTTCCCCTCTCCCTCCCAACCTCTAATGCCATTCGTACTCTGATCATGGTCATCTGTGTGCTCTTGTCAAAGAAGTACCAGATCTGGGGCCCTACTTCTTCCCAGACTTTGACCAACTTCCTGACACGCTCCAGCTCTTCAAACGTCGAATTAGCCTAAAATCAGACAGAGACAGCAAGAGAATGGAGAGAGAAAAAGTAAGAGAGAATCTGTGGTTGTACTTTTCCTGTCACTAACCTGCACTGTTTAGGAAAGGGTTTTCAAGGAATTGTCTTTATTTTCTCAGTCAACTGATATTTCCCAGAACAATCGGCTATTTCCCAGCCTCCAGGACTGACAGAATTTCATTTCTCAGTGGTATTCCTAATATTGATGATGTTATTGTCTCAGAATCTCATTAAAGCTAGATTTGGACTCCCTGTGAGCAAATGCTCTCCCTCCCTTCCTCCCTATCTTTGTCTATTCCCGGAAGCCAGGCTTCAGAGAACTGTGAACCCCTCTCTAAGGGATAGAATTTAGGCAATGAGGAAGAAAATATCATTGCAGGCTCCATAGAGAAGGGAGGGTCCAGGCAGGGGCACCGGTGCAAAGCCTTCCCATGGGAGGAACCAAGTGTCCACTGAGCAAAAAACAAACAGAAGGCTCACCACCAGGAGGGCACAGTAAAACACACACACACACACACTCACACATACACACACATGCATGCACATACACTCCCATTCTACTGGACAGCCAGAGGCAGAAGGCAGAAGGGACAAGACCAGCTGGGACCTTACATTCTTCAGGATCCTGCGTGTTGCAGGGGAATCTGGAGTAAAGAGGATTTTTCCCATCAGCAAAGGCTTTGCTGCCCTCCAGGCTATTTTGGTTAGAGGGTTTGACTCCAGGCTCTGGATCAATGCATTACAAAAGGTCGCTGTCAGGAGAGAAGGGACGGATTTTATAGAAACTCCCAGCTAAACACAGTCATTAGTGTGTTCAAATCACGTGTTTCATTCAACTATATGCTGGAGGATTTGACAAATAACCTGAATTAATAGGCTGCACTCCACCAATAACAAGCTCATCATTAGTAAGTAACAAAATGCCACAGTGCATCTCAATAAAGGCCTCATCAGAGAAACAAAGGATGGGGCTTGCCCTCGGTTTCCTTTTTTTTTTTTCCTTTGCTTTAGAAGAAGGTTGAGAAGCCTGCTTGCGATTATTAAAAGGAACAGAGGACATTCTCAGATGAAAGGGACCGAGAGGCCAAACGAGGCCTTCACTTGAAATCTCTGCTTTAGTTTCAATAATTTCCCTTCAATTAGCCGCTTAACTTCTTTGTTGTGTGTGGCTATCTTGGGGCCCAACTGCTTTGGGTGCGTGCCTCACTGCCTCTTTAATTTTTAACTAGTGGGTTAGGTTGCATTTCATCCATACCCCACCCTCCTTTACCCCACAGGAGCCAAAAAAAATAAGGAAAAGTGGGAAAGATAACTTGCAGGCAACTTGCCTTTGGGAACACAATTCAATAGTACTCATACAGATTTTCACTGCATTGTGTTTGTGAAAACATCCCACAGCCATGTTTATTTGCCAGAGCCTTTCTGACCCCAGCTCTGCTTGCAACTCTGGGCTGCCTCCTCATTTATCTTTCTCTTCCTCTAGAACTTAACCCTAGTTCAATCGGATCAGTAGGAAATGTCCCCTCTGTTCCCTTTCCAAGCGGGTCTCTGTTCTTTCCTTGACTCACTTCCAGATTTCTTTCTGAGCACTGCCCCTCTTCCTACTTGGGGAAATGGACTCTGTACAAGGAGAAGCCTCTTTGCCCAAAGCTGATCAACAAGACCCAGGGTGAGTCAACCCCGGGATTAATTTCACCTGCAAGTGTGACCCTATCAGCTTAACCCAACATTAGAAGCCAATTTATATGCAGGACTTAGAAAACTTACTTGTTCTTTCGTCATAAGAATAGATAGGATCTTTCCTTGTGGAGTCGATCCCTAGAAAGGCCTTATAGTTATTGTCTTCGTACCAGTTGAAGGAGAACACCCGAGATCCTCCTCCCTCTGGGTAGCCACACAGGAGGTCAGAGAGGGTGCCCATCAGTTGCGTGAAGGTCTCCGGGCCTCCAGTCTGCACGAGTGGTCTGGTCACCCATAGCAAGTCTTGAACACTTGGCCGGTGGATGAACTATGGCAAGGCAAAGGCTTCAGGTCATTCTAAGGCAGTCAGAGTCACAACCCACCATGAAGCCAAAGCTCCAAAGTTTGGGGAGATCTCAGCATATGCCTTTGATTTCCACATTTAAAAGAAACCATAAATATTCTTGGCGATCTTTAATCCAGGTATGAAATAAAAGCTACTGCCATCCACTCAGGCCCTAGGAGGAAACTAGGATGAGCCTTAAAGAAAATAAAAGAGGTAACTTCCAAAAGCATTTTAATATTACTTCTCTTTTCCAGTCTGTTTAGTGTGAATTCCCTGGGAATGTATCCTTAGCAAAATGTAGAGAATATTTCTTTGTAAATCACTTCTTTGGTTCTGTTATTCCCATCAAGATGGAGCTACTGGAAAAAATTGGGAAATGAAATGGAGGAGTAGCTCTGTCTTAGAAAGGCAAAGTCAGGGCAAATTTGGTCTTTGGCCAAATAGTTTAGAAATTAGTTTCTTATATTTGGAAAATTATCTTCTTATTAGCTTAGCTTTACTGAATGTGGACTGTTCCATTTCCCTGAAATGTGTGGTTTGTGGTTTCTTTCAGTCTGTGTGTGTGTATATATATTTTAAGATCGAAGCAAATATAGAACAAATGAACTCTCCATTCCTGGAAAACCTCTTCAAATTCAGCACCAAACTAAGAAGAGGCTGGTGGTCCTCTCCCCATACGGGTACTGGTGGCACTCACTGGCCTTATCTTTTGAAGGTGAATCTATAATGCTGAGAACTAAGTTAAGGGCTGCCAGAGTTGCCAAGATATCAGTTTCCATACTACCATTTGACTTTAAAGGAAAACACAAAATAAAAACCATGCTGCTTTTATTCCCCAAACACACTTGGTTACCTGTGTTCAAAGGCATATGGAGATCTTAAAAAACCATTCAATCAGGTGAGACTGAAAACAGTTCTCCTACTGCAATAAGTGACATTTACCTGTCATCTCCTCTCTGTCCACATGCCAACACTTGCCCTCTGAAACTGTTGAGTGCCGTGGAGAATCCACATAGTGAGTCATGCCTATAATCACAGTCTAGGCTTCAATAATAAAGATGGAATCTCAAATTGCTTTAATAGCAGTAAGCCTTATGACAGTCTTGTAAGAGGTTATTACCATTATTATGTTGCTCATTTAATCAAAGCGCTCAGAGATGAAGAGGCTGTTCCAGGGTCAAATGGTTTAGTATCAGTTAATATAAACAGGGCCATCTGCTTCAGTGCAGTTCACGAATGCTAGACTTGTTATCTAGTCAGGCAAGAAACTTTCTGGAACTCCCACATGGAATTAAGAGTGCTGATTTGCTTTGGAGATTAAAAAAAAATTCTCTATCAACTTCAACCCTATTATACTGATACACATTTTTTAAATGCTTATGAAGAGAAGAATGTTAAACAGAGACTCCTACTACAGCAGGTGGCCATCAGTACAATGGGCCCTTTTCTAACTTGCCCTGCACAGCACTCTGCCCAGGCTGAGCTTAGTTTCATGAGGACAGATTCTAACCATGCAGTTTTCAAGGTTGGCAAAGCCCAAATCAGCTGAGAATACTGGAGGGAAAAAAAGTTTTGGGAAAATTATGTTTCCCCTTTGCCTCTCTTTCATAAGATTCACTACACTTGAAGCTAATTGTTTATTTCACAGCTCTCCTCCCTGTTGGACTTTACATTTCACAAGGCAGTGACCATATATCTATCTCTTCATCATCGTGACCCCAGCACCTCTCATCTGTTGACTGGAGAATCGTTTATATATGGGCAATTGGCTTGTCTATTTGATTAAAATGTGCACATCTTTTATAAAACAACACCAAAAAGTCACTCTCTTTGTGATGAAATGAGTAAAGTATGTAAGACACTTAGAGTCTGTAATTATATGCTATTACTATTAATGGTATAGATTTATGCGGATTTTAAGGGCATAAGAGAATATTGTATCATGTCAGAAAGAGTGAAAAGACTTGAATTCAGTTGTCAGTCCCCTGATAATCCACTATACCAGACAAAGTGTTGTTTCTTTCTAGGTGTGAAATTAGACAATTGGTTCCTTTTTGTCTGCCTCCAACTCAGGAGCATGGATAATTAACGATATATGAGCAGGTGTTTTGAAATTGCTAGATGGAAAAATTGAATGTATTTCTCCTAGAATGGGTCTGAGGTACAATTAAATTATTTGACATATTAAGTGTGATTAAACAGTGGAAAGATATAATGGAATTATATTACTATCATCAAGCCACTTACTTCTTGAATTCTTGGTGACATATCAGATAATATTCTTCCCCAGGATCTCAGATTCATACCTTGAGAACTGCTGTCTAGGAGTCTGGGAAACTGTAATTGATAGGAAAAAAAATATTTTAAAAACATATATGTGTGTGTGTGTGCAGTTCTACATATGCACGTTGGTGCTATCTGATCTCTGGTATGCTGGAAAAACATTTCCTACCTTCTTTCTGATCATAGGACCTCTTCTGCAAGATTGCTTTCAAAAACAAGTTTTTGTCTAACTGAGAAAATCAAAGGTTCTTATTCTCAACCCTGCTGAACTAGTCAATCACAAATAGCTTTATGGTGACATTAAATACACCAAAGTGATTCTGAATGCTGGTTTAGTAACACCAAACAAGACTCCTGGAGGAAAGAAAACAGAGCAACTGCTGGTGCGTAAAGGAAGGCTGCATGCGGACGGCGCCCATCTGTTCACCCGGGCTTCGCGGACGCTCGCAGGCTTCCTGGTCGTTGTCGTCCCTTTATGTCCTTTCCAGACAGGTTGTGTTTCTTACTCTGTTCAGCACCAATCTCTTATGGGTGAGTTGGCCAACTCCAGCACCTTTCTTTTCAAAGCTGCTGCTGGCAGCCTTGAATAGAGAGAGCAGTTCCCTCTCAGAGTCTCTGTCTCATGCTGGTGTTCTAGTGATCCCAGGCCTGTGCAGCAACACAGCGCTGTTGGCGTGTTTTCCACCGCTGTGGGGAAGGTGGGAGTTCATGAGTTTTCTGGCTCTGAGGCCCGGAGCCTGATGTGAACACCTTGTTTGCCAGAAATCAAGTTCAAGTCCTGAATGAATGACTTCATTCTTCATAGTTTCAAAATGATTGACATCACCAGTTCTCTGTTTTTTTTTAGGATTGAATTCTAACTTTTGAGATGGTGATTCAGACTCAAGCATGCCCCTTGAGTAGGCCAGAGGGGATCTGCATTTTAACAAGCTCAACATATAATTATCATTCATATATTTGTGAACCACAAGCCATAAGCCTTGCCTTCTCATTTGCCAGTACCGCTCTCCTAAATGCTGGGGGTACTGATCCAGCTGCACCAAAGCAGAGAAGCAGGTGGAGTTAGGCTTTGAGCACCCTGGCCTATTTCTAGCTGTGGTCCTGCTCCCCTCTCTCCTGGCTGTAGGTGCAGGAGCCCTCATATTTCTCTCTGACTCTGAACTGAAGAATAAGTGTATATACACTTATGGAGCATTAGCATTTCAGGCTTACTTTATAACTGCAGTATGAAAGACCTCCTTATGCATGAGAGCTACAAAGCAGCAGGAGAATTTTCTAGACTAAGGAGCAGGAAAGCCACCATTGAAACTATAACCTTGAGAAAAGTCTTTTCTCCTTAACCTTAACACTGGTCCCAGACTTTGGTCTTGCCATGACTACTTTGCAAACTCCTTGAAAATAGCTTCAGTGTTGGGCAAAGTACTTTAATTCCTGTTTTCCCATAAGAGGGTGGGGCTGAGAAGAGTAGGTAGGAAGGGAGGAAGCCAGCAGGTAAAAATGTATCCCAATGGTAAGATATCACTCAGTCCTGCTGACTCGCCTTCCAAACTACCTCCAATAAGAACTATAACAGATGAAAGGGGATATACTGCTGCTGCTGCTAAGTCGCTTCAGTCGTGTCCGACTCTGTGCGGCCCCATAGACGGCAGCCCACCAGGCTCCCCCGTCCCTGGGATTCTCCAGGCAAGAACACTGGAGTGGGTTGCCATTTCCTTCTCCAATGCATGAAAGTGAAAAGTGAAAGTGAAGTCGCTCAGTCGTGTCCAACTCTTAGCGACCCCATGGACTGCAGCCTTCCAGGCTCCTCCGTCCAAGACATAACCAATTACAATGCTATTGTGAACCTTATTTTGACTTTGATCTGAACAAACCACCTGTAACAAGCAAAGGGAAAGTTAACATAACAGAGTATTAGGTATTATTGAGGAATTAATTTTGTTGGGAGTGATCATAGAACTGTGGTTTTGTTAAAACAAGTAAGTTTTTATGTTAGAGATACATAGGGAAATATGTGAGGGTGAAATGTTATGTGTGATTTGCTTTAAAAGACTTCAGGGAAAAATGGAACAGATAAAACAAGAACAGCCAAATGTTGATAATAGTTGAAGCTGGGTGATGGGTACATGGGCATTTATGATGTTATTTTCTCTTTTATAGTTATTTCTAGAATAAAATTCTAAAAATAAAAAGGTTTTTGCATGCATAAATAAATGAATATTGCATCAATACTCTCTCCTCTCTTTGTTCTTTGCTCACTAAACTGTTTTGCTTAAGTTCTCCTTGCTTCTTTCTCAGAACATCTTATCAGAACAGTCTTCTTGCTGGCCTCTTGACCCTAATCTCCTTCCTTCAAATGCACCCTCCACACTATAGCCTGAGTTACCTAACATGACAATACAATCATGTTACTTCTCCCACACAAAGATCCTCCGTGGCTCCCTACTGTCTCCAGGAGAGAAGGTCAGTACCCATGCTGGACACACATGACTTCTCATGAGCTGGTGCGTGGCTCCCTCTCAAGCCTTCTCTCTTACTTTTCCTTCAGAGTCTAGACTTCATTCTACACTCCCTAATGTGCTGGTCCCTTTCTCATGCTTCCTGGCTTATGCACATTGTCTGCCTCCCTCCTCCACTTGGTAAAGTTTTCCTCATTCTTCAAGGCTGATTCCTAAGACCACTATCTATATGAAAGACAGTGTTCTTATGGCAGATTTAGATGATGCTCCTTTTTATATGCTTCTTCACTCGCCCTTGCTCTGTTGAGTTCTTTTAAGGTGCCCTGTTTATTTCCTTCCTTGCACTCTTCACCATAGGTAATTATTCTACTGTTCACATGCTATCTGTCTCTCTTATTATACTCTAAGCTCCATGTAGACAGGAACTATGTCTGTGTGTTGGGCACACAGTAGACATTCAGGCACATATCAAATATGATGAATGAATGCTCATAGCAACAAGCAGGTGACTGTTTCTACACCTGCTACTTCATGAAATGGTATGCTTAAGGGCAGTACATAGGTAGATAGAAAGATAGATAGACAGATAGATAGGAAGAGATTTATTCTAAGGAATTGGCTCATGAAATTATGGAGGCTGGCCAATCCCGAGATCTTCAGGGTGAGTTGGTAGGCTAAGTGCATATTAGTCGTTCAGTCATGTCCAACTCTTTGCCACCCCATGGACTGTAGCTCGTCAGACTCCTCTGTCCATGGAATTCTCTAGGCAAGACTACTGGAGTGGTTAGCCATTCCCTTCTCCAGGGGATCTTCCCAACACAGGGATTGAACCTGGGTCTTCTCCACTGCAGGTAGATTCTTTACGATCTGAGCCACCAGGGAAGCCCAAGCAGGCTGGAGACCCACAAAGAGTTGGTGTTTCAGTTTGAGTTCAAAAGCAGAAAAAGCATCAATGTCCCATTTCAAAGCCAGTAAGGCAGGAAGAATTCTCTCTTACTTGGGAGAAGGTCTTCCCTGCTCCACCCTTTATTCCCACACTTCTTAGAAGAACAATTCACATTCAGTGATTCATTTCCTCACCAGCACTTCCCAGTCTCCTGCCTTCGTCATCCTAGCAAGATGGTTTCACTAGAATCCCCAGTTTTAGAGTCTGAGGAATGCTTTCTGTTCTGGTCTTTTCAGACCTCTCTGCTCTTGACAATTGGTCATGTTCTTTTCCTCCATGACACTCATCTTGCCTGGTTTCCTCTGTTCTCTCTCTGCCTGTCCCATAAGCTCTTCTGCTTCCACCTTCCGCATATGTGCTGAGGTTCCTGAGGACCTCCATACCCTCACTCTTCTCACTCCGCACACTCTCTCTGGGTTTTTTCATTCCCTTTATCATTTAATCCACTACATTTTTGTTGATGACTTCTAAATCTGCATCTGCAACTTTCAATTGTTTGTTGGATAATTTGCTCAAATCCAATTTGTCCTAAACTGATCTCATTATCTTCTCCCAAACCAGCTTCTGTTCTGGGATGCCCTTCCTCAGTTGGTGGCACTGCCTCCTGCCCGTCACCAGAGCTGGAAGCCTGGGAGTCATGGGTGATTCTTCCCCATCCCACTGTCAAAATCCCAGCCTGAAGATCTAGAAGCTGGTGCTGGGTCTGAGTGTGGGCCAGGATGAGCCATCAAAATGCAGAGAGGGGAGAAGAGAAATAGGAAAGACAGCCTTAGAAAGAAGCTGGAATCAAGGGATGGAGACGAAAGAAGCTGTGCAGAGAAAAACAAGCAGGGTCCTAGATGATCGGAGGCAATTAAGAGAGACCTAAGAAGCCCAGAGGCACAGAAGATAAGCAACTATCACATTCATGCACCCAGAGTCTAGACAGGAATCAGTCAGTCACAGCTTCTATCACTTGTAAGTACTTTCTCTTCTTTGTGAGTTTGCTGTTGTTTTCCTCACTTAACTATGGACTAGATACTATCTATGCCTGTGCTTTGCCTCAGTGGACAGCTTCTTTCCATCCTCTCTCCTTCATCTCCATAGGCTCTAGGCACACTCTGATCTTAAAACTTGATCCTGCCTCAAATTCACATATTTAAAGCATCTGTGTCTCTGTCTATAGCTATATTGATACAGATAGATAGATACACATTTTTAAGGCTCTTAATTTTACTTTTGAAATTTGCCTTTGACTAACTACATGGACATCACCAGATGATCAACACCGAAATCAGATTGATTATATTCTTTGCAGCCAAAGATGGAGAAGCTCTATACAGTCAACAAAAACAAGACCAGGAGCTGACTGTGACTCAGATCATGAACTCCTTATACCAAATTCAGACTCAAATTGAAGAAAGTAGGGAAAACCGCTAGACCATTCAGGTACGACCTAAATCAAATCCCTTATGATTATACAGTGGAAGTGAGAAATAGATTTAAGGGCCTAGATCTGATAGATAGAGTGCTCGATGAACTATGGACTGAGGTTTGTGACATTGTACAGGAGACAGGGATCAAGACCATCCCCATGGAAAAGAAATGCACAAAAGCAAAATGGCTGTCTGGGGAGGCCTTACAAATAGCTGTGAAAAGAAGAGAAGCAAAAAGCAAGGAGAAAAGGAAATATATAAGCATCTGAATGCAGAGTTCCAAAGAATAGCAAGGAGAGATAAGAAAGCCTTCTTCAGTGATCAATGCAAAGAAATAGAGGAAAACAATAGAATGGGAAAGACTAGAGATCGCTTCAAGAAAATTAGAGATACCAAGGGAACATTTCATGCAAAGATGGGCTCAATAAAGGACAGAAATGGTATGGACTTAAGAGAAGCAGAAGATATTAAGAAGAGGTGGCAAGAATACACAGGACTGTATAAAAAAGATCTTCATGACCCACATAATGACAATGGTGTGATCACTCATCTAGAGCCAGACATCCTGGAATGTGAAGTCAAGTAGGCCTTAGAAAGCATCACTACAAACAAAGCTAGTGGAGGTGATGGAATTCCAGTTGAGCTATTTCAAATCCTGAAAGATGATGCTGTGAAAGTGCTGCACTCAATATGCCAGCACATTTGGAAAACTCAGCAGTGGCCACAGGACTGGAAAAGGTCAGTTTTCATTCCAATCCCTAAGAAAGGCAATGCCAAAGAATGCTGAAACTACCACACAACTGCACTCATCTCACATGTTAGTAAAGTAACGCTCAAAATTCTCCAAGCCAGGCTTCAGCAATATGTCAACAGAGAATATCCTGATGTTCAAGCTGGATTTAGAAAAGGCAGAGGAACCAGAGATCAAATTGCCAACATCTACTGGATCATGGAAAAAGGAAGAGAGTTTCAGAAAAAGATCTATTTCTGCTTTATTGACTATGCCAAAGCCTTTGACTGTGTGGATCACAATAAACTCTGGAAAATTCTTCAAGAGATGGGAATACCAGACCACCTGACCTGCCTCTTGAGAAACCTGTATGCAGGTCAGAAAGCAACAGTTAGAACTGGACATGGAACAACAGACTGGTTCCAAATAGGAAAAGGAGTCCATCAAGGCTGTATATTGTCACCCTGCTTATTTAACTTCTATGCAGAGTACATCATGAGAAACGCTGGGCTGGAAGAAGCACAAGCTGGAATCAAGATTGCCGGGAGAAATATCAATAACCTCAGATATGCAGATGACACCATTCTTATGGCAGAAAGTGAAGAGGAACTCAAAAGCCTCTTGATGAAAGTGAAAGAGGAGAGTGAAAAAGTTGGTTTAAAGCTCAACATTCAGAAAACTAAAATCATGGCATCCGGTCCCATCACTTCATGGGAAATATGGGGAAACAGTGGAAACAGTGTCAGACTTTATTTTGGGGGCTCCAAAATCACTGCAGATGGTGAACGCAGCCATGAAATTAAAAGACGCTTACTCCTTGGAAGAAAAGTTATGACCAACCTAGACAGTATTCAAAAGCAAAGACATTACTTTGCCGACTAAGGTTCGTCTAGTCAAGGATATGGTTTTTCCAGTAGTCATGTATGGATGTGACAGTTGGACTGTGAAGAAAGCTGAGCGCTGAAGAATTGCTGCTTTTGAAGTGTGGTGTTGGAGAAGACTCTTGAGAGTCCCTTGGACTGCAAGGAGATCCAACCAGTCCATTCGAAAGGAGATCAGCCCTGGGATTTCTTTGGAAGGAATGATACTGAAGCTGAAACTCCAGTACTTTGGCCACCTCATGAGATGAGTTGACTCATTGGAAAAGACTCTGATGCTGGGAGGGATTGGAGGCAGGAGGAGAAGGGGACGACAGAGGATGAGATGGCTGGATGGCATCACTGACTCGATGGACGTGAGTCTGAGTGAACGCCGGGAGTTGGTGATGGACAGCAAGGCCTGGCGTGCTGCAATTCATGGGGTCACAAAGAGTCAGACACAACTGAGCGACTGAACTGAACTGCTCTATACAGTCAGCAAAAACAAGACCGGGAGCTGACTGTGGCTCAGATCATGAACTCCTTATTGCCAAATTCAGACTTAAATTGAAGAAAGTGGGGAAAACCACTAGACCATTCAGGTATGACCTAAATCAAATCCCTTATGATTATACAGTGGAAGTGAGAAATAGATTTAAGGGACTAGATCTGATAGACAGAGTGCCTGATGAACTATGGACGGAGGTTCGTGACATTGTACAGGAGACAGGGATCAAGACCATCCCCATGGAAAAGAAATGCAAAAAAGCAAAATGGCTGTCTGGGGGGGCCTTACAAATAGATGTGAAAAGAAGAGAAGTGAAAGGTAAAGGAGAAAAGGAAAGATATAAGCATCTGAATTCTGTGTTCCAAAGAATAGCAAGGAGAGATAAGAAAGCCTTCCTCAGCGATCAATGCAAAGAAATAAAGGAAAACAACAAATTTTGAAAGACTAGAGATTTCTTCAAGAAAATTAGAGATACCAAGGGAACATTTCATGCAAAGATGGGCTCGATAAAGGACAGAAATGGTATGGACCTAACAGGAGCAGATGATATTAAGAAGAGGTGGCAAGAATACACGGATGAACTGTACAAAAAAGATCTTCATGACCCAGATAATCACGATGGTGTGACCACTCACCTAGAGTCAGACATCCAGGAATGTGAAGTCAAGTGGGCTTTAGGAAGCCTCACTATGAACAAAGCTAGTGGAGGTGATGGAATTCCAGTTGAGCTATTTCAAATCCTGAAAGATGATACTTTGAAAGTGCTGCACTCAATATGCCAGCCAATTTGGAAAACTCAGCAGTGGCCACAGGATTGGAAAAGGTCAGTTTTCATTCCAATCTCAAAGAAAGGCAATGCCAAAGAATGTTCAAACTACAACACAATTGTACTCATCTCACACGCTAGTAAAGTAATGCTCAAAATTCTCCAAGCCAGACTTTAGCAATACGTGAACCATGAACTTCCAGATGTTCAAGCTGGATTTAGAAAAGGCAGAGGAACCAGAGATCAATTGCCAACATCCACTGGATCATGGAAAAAGGAAGAGAGTTCCAGAAAAACATCTGCTTTATTGACTATGCCAAAGCCTTTGACTGTGTGGATCACAATAAACTCTGGAAAATTCTGAGAGAGATGGGAATATCAGACCACCTGACCTGCCTCTTGAGAAACCTGTATGCAGGTCAGAAAGCAACAGTTAGAACCGGACATGGAACAACAGACTGGTTCCAAATAGGAAAAGGAGTCCGTCAAGGCTGTATATTGTCACCCTGCTTCTTTAACTTAATGCAAAGTACATCGTGATAAACGCTGGGCTGGAAGAAGCACAAGCTGGAATCAAGATTGCCAGGAGAAATATCAATCACCTCAGATATGCAGATGACACCACCCTTATGGCAGAAAGTGAAGAGGAGCTAAAAAGCCTCTTGATGAAAGTGAAAAAGGAGAGTGAAAAAGTTGGTTTAAAGCTCAACATTCAGAAAACGAAGATCATGGCATCTGGTCCCATCACTTCATGGGAAATAGATGGGGAAACAGTGGAAACAGTGTCACTTTATTTTTTGGGGCTCCAAAATCACTGCAGATGGTGACTGCAGCCATGAAATTAAAAGACACTTACTCCTTGGAAGGAAGGTTATGACCAACCTAGATAGCATATTCAAAAGCAGAGACATTACTTTGCCAACAAAGGTCCGTCTAGTCAAGGCTATGGTTTTTCAAGTGGTTACGTATGGTTGTGAGAGTTGGACTGTGAAGAAAGCTGAGCACCAAAGAATTGATGCTTTTGAACTGTAGTGTTGGAGAAGACTCTTGAGAGTCCCTTGGACTGCAAGGAGATCCAACCAGTCCATTCTAAACGAGATCAGTCCTGGGTGTTCATTGGAAGGACTGATGTTGAAGCTGAAACTCCAATACTTTGGCCACCTGATGCGAAGAGCTGACTCATTTGAAAAGACCCTGACGCTGGGAAAGATTGAGGGCAGGAGGAGAAGGGGACAACAGAGGATGAGATGGCTGGATGGCATCACCAACTCAATGAATATGAGTTTTGGTGGACTCTGGGAGTTGGTGATGGACAGGGAGGCCTGGCCTGCTGCAATTCATGGGGTTGCAAAGAGTCGGACACGACTGAGCGACTGAACTGAACCGAGCTCATTTAATGAATGATCTGGTACAGTGTCTAAGCAATCACTGCAAATACTTACTATTGTTTGTAAAGGGGAAGACTCTGAACTATAAACCCATTTTTTAAATTTAGAATTTCATGAATATTAAACTTAACTATAAAGTTGAAAAATATTACCTTTCTTAATGTTTATTAATGTTATTAATTAATGTTATTAATTATAATGTAAATGTTATTACCAATTTAATGTTTATTAACTTTCATTTTAAAGCTTTTTCTTTGTATTTTGAAGCCATAATTTTTATTTTTAGTAAATGGTGAAAGATTTATGCGATCTGAAGAGAAACCAGAGTATGATTCATTTTTTATTTTTAGATCTCAAGCATTTTTGTAGGCCTCTGCAAACCCTGTTGCCCTTAGTTGCTAGGTTATCATTTTAGGGCCTAATAAAACAGCCTACCCACTCCATCTCATCCCATCCTCACCTTACTGGCCAGAGTCAGCTCATGTAAAACCACCTCATATTCTCCAGAAACCTTTCTTCCCCTCCACCATCATGCTCTTCTTGCCCTCTTTCCCCTGGGTTAATGTACCCCATCTAGTTGCTCCTAAATCCTCTGTCCATTTCTCACTTTTACATTGGTTTGCTATTTTTTAAAAGTCATCTCTGTTTCTGTTGTTGTTTTAGTTGCTAAGTCATGTCTGACTCTTTTGTGACCCTGTGGACTGTAGCCCATCAGGCTCCTCTGTCCATGGGAATTCTCAGGCAAGAATACTGGAGAGGGTTGGAGATCCAGGGGATCTTCCTGACCCAGAGGTTGAACCTGTGTCTCCAGCACTGGCAGGTGGATTCTTCATCGCTGAGCCACCTGGGAAGCCCCTCTGTCTTTCTACTATACTGTAAATTCATTAAGCATAGGAATACACTTTTTAAAATATGTATCTTCAGAGTATGGTACATAGTAAATGTGCAATAAATGTGTAGTGTATTACTTAATGAGAAAATAAACACAATCTAGTGGATAAGAGACTGAGTCTATTGTGATTTTGCGTTCCATAAGAGATGTTTTCACAGGATACAACGGTGACTTACAGAAAGGGTGTGGTCGGCTCTCCCTAGGGATGGGGGAAGCTAACAGTTGGTTACGCTTGGAAAGAAGACAAGGTGATGATCATGAGACTGAAGGCAGTGTTTATGGACAGAACAGGAGGGCCAGGAATTCCAGGTGGAGGAGGAATGTAAGGAGAGATGGCAAGAGAAACTAGAGGGCCCGCCAGTAAGAATGAGACCAGAAATTTGGGGAAGGGGGACAGGAGGAAGCACTGCTGGAGGTACGTTTTTGTGTTTGGTTAACATTTTCCTTTTCAGTCTTGTCTGTTTTATAGAGTGAAGTAAATCAGAAAGAGAAAAACAAATATTTTATATTAGCACATATATATGAGGAATCTAAGAAAATGGTACACTATTTTCTGGGCTGGAATAGAGACACAAATGTAGAGACCAGATGTGTGGACATGGAGGGGGTGGTGTGGTGTGGACGGACTGAGCGATTGGGACTGACATATATACACTGCCATGTGTGAAACAGCTAGTGGGACCCTGCCATACAGCAGAGGGAACTCAGCTCGCTGCTGCATGAAGACCTACACGGGTATAGGGTGGGAGGGAGGCTCAAGAGAGAGGGAATATCTGTGTGAATACAGCTGATTCATGTTGCTGCACAGCAGAAACTGACAATATTATAAAGCAACTATATCCCATTAAAAACAATTTAATAATATTCATTATGTTAATATAAAAATTTACTGAGTTCCAGTTGTGTCCCTGGTACCACAGCTGCAATGCCTTTCCTAGCTCTTTCCAGTGGAGATGGTAAATAATGAGGATCTAGTACTCGAACCTTTGTTTTAGATACCACCTACATCTCAGAATAGTGCTCCCCCATCCCGCCTCCCCAGGGAACACTTCATACGTGTCTGGTCACCAATTGTCTGATTGATGTTGCCATAAATTATAAAATAACTTTCCCAGGCTCCCTCCCCCAGTATCTATTCTAATTTGCATGGATTGTTCCTGCCAAAAGAACCGGAAGGGACTGTAAATTTATTTGAATGGAAATGTGAAAACATTTCTGGAAAAAAAGGTCACAGACATAAATGGCAAGTATCACCATCTCTCTCTCTCTCTCTCACACACACACACACGCACACCACTGATTCCTATGCCAAATAAGTTTTCTCAATTTCCCAAACAACAAGTAACCCTTCTATGTCATGCACAGAACTCAGCACTCAAGTTGAACTCAACCCAGGTTCAAGACCTGATTAGATCTCATAAGGAAGATTGGATATACAAATAGGGCTATAGAAAAGTAGGTCTCTATCATCTTCCATCAGCTATGGGAGGTCTGAGGGGTTCCTGGGCCTTGGTCCAGAACTTGAAAAATGGATACAAGGTCCTACACAGTAGCCAAGAAAATTCTGGTTACATGAGGTCTCTGGGTTCTCAAGGGACGAGGTACATGCCTGTCTTTTGGGACTATGTAATATTTTTTCTTGAGGCAGAATAAAGCATATTCCCTACTAACAGAGAAGGCAATGGCAACCCACTCCAGTACTCTTGCCTGGAAAATCCCATGGACGGAGGAGCCTGGTAGGCTGCAGTCCATGGGGTCTTGAAGAGTTGGACAAGACTGAGTGACTTCACTTTCACTTTCATGTACTGGAGAAGGAAATGGCAACCCACTCCAGTGTTCGTGCCTGGAGAATCCCAGGGACGGGGGAGCCTGGTGGACTGCCGTCTATGGGGTCGCACAGAGTCAGACACAACTGAAGCGACTTAGCAGCAGCAGCAGCTACTAAAAAAGTCTAATTTGAGCAGTTCTTGCTGACACTTTGGATCCAACAGGTTAATCAAACAGATGCCACGCTGTCACAACAAAAAAGTCATGTTTTATGAGTTGAAATTTTTGTTTTACTTTCTCTGATTCAAAGAAGTCCATCTGGAAAACAGTATTGATTTCTAAGTTGAGGATCTAACACAAGGGTGAATAGGTAGCCTTGGGTTAAAAGTGTCTTTATAAGGATAACATGGTCTCTGGGAACTGGTGGAGGGCTCTGGAGTAAGGGATGAACTGCTGTCTTTAAAGCACCCAGACAGAGGTGAAAAGCAGAAGAAGCGGTAGACAGACAGTGAGGGGCCCACTGTGTTTAATTGTGGGCCGCTACAGGAAATCCAGATTTATCCGGGAGGGAAGTTGTTGCTAGGCAACTGGAGGAATGTAGATTTGAAGCATGTTTGTTGCAACCTGACAGTTGTGAAGCATCAGATGAAAAGAGAGGAAACAAGCTTCAGTGGTGAGGGGGCAACCAGGAGGGGACACCCTGAGTACCAGGAAATGCGTCATGAGTAGAGAATTCAGACTAAATCACTCAGAGCAGTGGGGAAATGCCAAACTGCCTCTACTGGGAGAGGTCACAGAGACAAGCTGTCTCCCAGAACTGGGGAGGAGGGGCAGAGTCTGAATGAGAGGGTGGGCTCTTGAACAGACAAGTAATGGGACTCTCTCTGGCTCAACAGAAACTGGGCCTTTTTCTTCCCGCGGTGACTTCAGTTTTGTTTTCAGTATTTGTGGCTGATGAATGCAAAACTGAGTTTGGAATCTAGGGGCAGCCAAGAGACTACCCCTTGAAATAGTCCTCTTCCTAGTCTGAGGGTCTGGGAGGAAGAATGTCCCACCTAAGTGTTTGAGGAGGTCACTTCTGGGAGTGGAGCGATGAGAGAGGCCCCCACAGAGCAGCTACATTCTTATTTTTGTAAGAGCAAAAATGCTTTTTGTTTCAAAGTGCTTTTCTACCTCTAATGTAAACTTCACCACTGAATCCTATGAGATCCAGGGAATAGGTTTTGCTGTCTCAATTTTACACATGGGGAGGCTGAGTTCTTTGCAAATGACAGCAAGGAAGGGGCCAGTACAGAGCTGGGACCAGGCCCCTGACCACCGGGAGATCTTATGTGCCCCAGCAGGCTGTCGGCCTTCTGGTCCTTTCTCTCTCTCTGGGGTCCTGTACTCAGGGGAGAAGCTGATTACTTCATAAGGAGAATTAAGGAAGAATCTGTGGCTGTATTTCAAATCTTTTGGACAGAATATACATGAATGGCAAGTGGGAAAGAAATTTTAATGCAAAAGCTCTTAACTTCGGGGCTGACTTCAGAGGCTTCAAGCGCCCCCACCTGCTGTGTGTCTGTGTGAACTCACATTTCTGTAGGGAAAAGGCTTACTTAGAGCTGTTGTCACGTTCTCAAAGGCAGTCCTAATCTATAAAAAGATTAAGAACTACTGTTCTGGAGAGATAAGAAAACTCAGAGGCAGAAATCCTTCTTTAAACCAGTTTACCTTGGAGAAAACCGGATGCCTAACATGTTGCTGCTCTATCTACAGCTACTGAATAAAGGCCAGAACCCCAGGACACTTTATCCTAAGAGCAGTCTTTGCAGGGGACTGTTTGTGTCCTAAGTGACTTTAGTTTTGACCTCTCAGTCTTTTTTTCCTTTTTAAATTCATAAAACTACAACTCATCTGGTAAGAAAATAAGCCCTGGCCTACTAGTGCCTTGCAGGCCAAGGCCAATCGAGCCCATAATCCTAATATACATTTAACATACAGTAATGTCCCTCTCTCTTCCATTTCATTTCTTTTTTTATCAAAATCAGCTTGCCAAAATTTTGAATTATAATAGACACATAATTTTGTAGCTATAGAAAGAACAAACACTAATGCTGTAAATCAGCTGTATTTACTTGCTGTGGCTAAATAATTTTCAAAAAACTAAAAAAATCTATTCCTAACTTGATTTTCTTTTCGCTCAGCCTGCTGTACTTCCCTCCACATTGCTGACACTGAGCACCACCCCTTTCTCTTCCTTCTCCCTAGACACCCTGCAAAAAAGGGAGAATGTTGACAGCCCAAAGATTCAAAGATGGGAGGAGAGAGATCATGAAGTGAAGTCACTAATGGGAGAAACCATCGCAAAATCCTGGAGACATGGGGCTTTTCTAGAGAATTTTGAGGAGGCAACGTCACCCGAAAACTGAAATGCATAGTTGAAATTTAACAAACTGCAACGAATGATCCAAGAGAGCAGAAACCATGGCCAGCTCACACTGAGCAGGGGCAGTCCACCCACACTTATTCCCAGTGATTCAGGAATTTAGGGCGCAGAGCCAAGAACAAAGCAGGACATTGAAAAGAGCATGTAGCAAGCACCCCCAAGATTGGCCTTTCTCCTGTGGAACTCACTCAATGTTCAGCCACCCCATAGTCACAAAGACACAGGGAAAATGAAGTCAGAAAACTAAAAACGTGACAGAGTAGTAGCTGAGGGAAAGGAAAGAAAGCTGAATCATGTCACACTGGAAGCGACTGCAAAGGGGAAAACCACGGGCCAAAATGCCGGAGAGGCCAATTTCCTCTATCAGTGTCCACTGAGAAGGGGGAAGGGAGGGAAACGCAGATTTCCCAGCAGCGTGGCAGGTCTTGGCACCCGCCTCGGTTCCCCTGCCGAACTTCCACAAATAAACATGCGGAGCCGAAGGGACAGATTTGCTTCTCAGCAAGATTTCAAAGCTGTGCACCAGGAGTCAGGGAGAAAACAGGAAGGATCGAAGAGGGAGGCGGAGAAGGGGGAGGGAGACACACGCCTTGGGCCAGATCAGATGGGAAACAGCCCAACCCCTCACCCGAAACTGACACACCGACTTTTATGAGGTGCAAGACGTTTCAGGTAGCGGCGGCAGTCTCAGTACCTTGGCCCAGGTCTGAGCTGCTGGTTTCAAGCTGGGGGCGTTAGGTCTGAAAAGGCCACAGGTGAAGGCAAGCTCTTTCAAACCATCTCAACCCAGGTGAAAGCAAGAGGGGCTAATTCTTCTTGGAGTAAATCCAGTCAGCTGGCTGCTGTTTTTTTTCCCAGTTTGCCTAGGGTACTGGGCACCAGAGAGAGAGAGAGAGAGAGAGAGAGAGGGAGTGTGTGTGTACGCGAGCGTACATCTGGGGATGGGTGGGGTGGAGGAAGGCGTGGGTACTTCACTTGGATTATTTGAAGATGACAGCACTCACTTCTGATCTCCAAGGGGCTGAGGAAAAACACAGCTGGCCCCAGTTGGTGCTGAGTCCCCAGCCCCCCTCTGCTAGTTCTCTTGGCTCTAAGGCCAGTTTGGAGGTTAAACTTCCACCCACACACCCAGGTCCTGACACAACAGGGGTAGGTGTCATGCAGTGGCTTAGTGAGTTGGTCCCTCTCTCTTTGTTAGTGAGCACCAATTTGGCACTTACTGAAAGCTTATTTATACACTGATATACATGTGCCTGAAAAACAGCCCAGGAGAACGGAAGACACAGCATTCCCCACACAGGACCTAAGCTTGGCTGCTAGCCAACCAGCTGCAACAACAGCCTTGTCCCAGGGAGGCCTCTGCCCCTGCCTCAGAGCAGCCGTGCCTGGCCTGTGCCCCTCTGAGAGGGTTGGAGGGTCTGCCCTGAGCTTTTCTGTGCCTGTTTCATCACTGGTTTTCTAAAAACG
Organism: Capra hircus; assembly: GCF_001704415.2. Lineage (NCBI taxonomy): Eukaryota > Metazoa > Chordata > Mammalia > Artiodactyla > Bovidae > Capra > Capra hircus. Next base: position 71,133,553 of record NC_030810.1, read on the forward strand.
TTGATAGGGTGGGTATAGGAGCAAAAGCCCCATCTTACTGCAAATAATTCCTTATAGGTTTCCTTCTTCATGTTCATGTTAATCACTCAGTCATATCTAACTCTGCAACCCTATGGACTGTAGCCTGTCAGGCTCCTCTGTCCATGGGATTCTCCAGGTAAGCATACTGGAGTGGGTTGCCATTCCTTTCTCTAGGAGATCTTCCTGACCCAGGGATCGAAGCTGTGTCTGCCTGTAATACAGATTCTTTACCGTCTGAGCCATGTAGGTTTCCTTCTTTGTAGTTTTGAAAAGATGTTTAGTTACTTAGTCCATTTGTCAGCTGGAAAAGCACATTTCAAGGTCACCACCTAGGGTGTTTGTCCTCTTTGCTTGGGCCCATGTGTCCTGTCTTGGTCAGGTCTTCCCCCACAGACACAAGCAGGAGCAAGAGGATGGAAGGTAGGGCAACCCTATCTGCAGGGTTAGCCCATCTGTCAGGGCTTTCTCCTCTTGGCAGTCTCTGGGTCAACAGCAGGGAAGATGCTTCTGCACAGCACCCTGGTCTTAGGGGTGAAAAGTGAAAGTGCTCTGAGGCCTTCGGGGCATTTGGGTACTGTTATTATTATGCTTGGGCTTCCCTCATAGCTTGGTTGGTAAAGAATCTGCCTGCAATTCAGGAGACCCCGGTTCTATCCCTGGGTTGGAAAGATCCCCTGGAGAAGGAAATGGCTACCCACTCCAGTATGCTTGCCTGGAAGATCCCATGAACAGAGTAGCCCGGTGGGCTACAGTCCATGGGTTGCAGAATCAGACACGACTGAGCGACTAGCACTCATTTACATGCTTGGTCTACAGAAATTAAGTCTGTAAATCAAACTCCTATGTTGTAGGTCCACAACTCTCAACCCTGGCTGGAATGAGAATGTCTGGGAAGCTTTTAAAAATGCTAAAAGAGAGCTTCCCTAGGGGCTCAGTGGTAAAGAATCTGTTGGCCAAATGCAGAAGACACAGGTTCAATCCCTGATCCAGAAAGATCCCACATGCTTCAGAACAGCTAAACCTGTGTGCACATCTACTGAGCCTGTGCTCTAGAGCCTGGGCGCCTCTACTACTGCACCCACTGAAGCCTGGGCTCCCTAGAGCCTGTGCTCCGAAACAAAAGAAGCCATCACAATAAGCCTCTGTACTGCGACTAAAGTAGTCCCGCTCTCCACGACCAGAGAAAGCCCACACAGCAACGGAGACCCAGCACACCAAAAATAAAACAAGAAAATTATTTTTTAAAAATGGTAAAAGCAGTTGAATCAAAATCAATCAGATGTGGGGAGAGGTGGTATTCGTAACTTTTAAAAGCTCCGCAGGTAACTCAGTATGCAACCAAGCTGGAAACGTCTCAGTGCTGTGACATGGCCTGTTTGTCTGTCTCAGGATAGCTGGGAATTCAGTAATGGTGAGAAGACCATGGCTGGGCCCTCGGCCTCAGTGCCTGGTCCAATTCAGGTTTGAGTGCATGGAAACGTGTACCTGGGTGGCGGGTAAGCACCCAGGGTCCATCTCAGGGAGGTGAGAGTGACTGACCAAAATTCTCTGGTTTCTGAACGCTGACACTTGCCAGAGCTGCATATAAGGACAGAAGAAAAAGCATGCTGGTCTTTCTTATATGATAAATAAACATCTGAAGTCCAAGTTATGGGTCCAGACCCTAATGAAGCATTGTGCCCAGGTCACCCTTTGTCCTACTATATCCAGGCTGTCTGTCCTCATGTCCCAAAGATACATTTGCTATAAAGGTGCTTCAAAAAGAGACACACGCCCCTACCCCTTTCCTAGTGCCCAGAGGATTGCATATCCCAGGCACTCAGGGAACCTCCCACAGCTCTTCAAATACAAACCTACAAATGCAGGCGCTGGTCTCCCATGGTGCTGGGGTTCAGCTGTCCAGAATAAGGACCTTCATCACCTACTCACTCTCCTATCTGAGTCTGAAAACAAACTGAGAACTGTCTAAAATTGGGTTCCTCGAGGCACTTTGGAAAGAGAAGTTAGAAATGCATGACTTTATTCTCCTGGCAGAGACCTTCTCTGGGGCCCTTGACTCTCAGTATTGGTGGCATCCATAGATATGACCCCTTTACCCACTCTGGATCCCCAATGAACTGGGAAAATTATGGAATGACATGTCAAGGAAAAGTCACACTGAAAGGGATGAAGTGTGAACCTTGCCATCAACTGTGGGGTCTTATTTTACTTTGTTTTTAAAGGCCTTCACCTTGCTTTCAAAGACAAGCCTAGGGCAAATTTTCTCCTTGAGAGAGCAAATTAAAAAAAAACAAAAGGCAAAGCAAAAATCCACAGTGCTTCGCTTGTGGTCCAGTGGTTAAGAATCCGCCTGCCAATGCAGGGGACACAGGTTTGATCCCTGGTCTGGGAAGATCCCACGTGCCATGGGACGACTAAGTCTGTATGCCACAGCTACTGAAGCCCACGTGCCCCAGAGCCTGTGTTCTGAAACAAGAGAAGCTACTGCAATGAGAAGCCACAGACCACAACTAGAGAGTAGGCCCCGCTCGCCGCAACTAGAGAAAGTTCACAAGTAGCAACAAAGACCCAGTGCAACCAAAATAAATAAATAAACAACTCTTTAAAGGTATACTAAGAAGCAGAATTTTTTTTTTTAAGACAAAACACAAATTCCTCTGCCAAGTTCTCAGTTGACTGGCACTCCCTGAAATATAGTTCCAGATATTAAAATGTAGGCAAAAGAGAAAACACAATTCAATGCTAGAAAATTCTAATTCTGAGTGTTTCTTGAAGCATGACCTACAAAGACCTCTATCAGAATCACCTATGTTAACAGCAGATTCTGGCCTGGCCCAGGTTTCCTGAATCAACCTCTGGGGGTAGGAATTTAGAGCTTGCATCTTTTACCAGCTTCCCTGATGATTTTAGAACAAATGCTTGAAGCCTCCTATCCCTCTCATCGTGTGTGTGTGTGTGTGTGTGTGTGTGTGTGTGTGTGTGTATGTGTGTGTATGTGTGTTAGTCACTCAGTCATGTCTGACTCTTTGAGACCCCATGGACTGTAGTGCACCAGGCTCCTCTGTCCTTGGAATTCTCTATGCAAGAATATTGGAATGAGTTGCCATTTCCTTCTCCAGGGGATCTTCCTGACCCAGGTATTGAACCTGGGTCTCCTGCATTGCAGGCAGATTCTTTACCATCTGACAGCCACCAGGGAAGCCCCTTCAAGCAAAAGAAGAGATACAATCGAATCCCAAGACTATGTACGATGTCGTTCTGAGCATAGTGTTGTGCTAGATCAGGCATGCCAAATTTTTGCAAATTTTCTATGACATTTTCTCTGTTTTCTACCCATAAACAGTAAGCTCTGGGGTCAAAAGCAGACCCAGAGAAGGGAGTGTAAAGCTCTCATTCACTGACATTTATTAAATGTTTTGCACATATTTTTAATGTATCTTTTCTACTATTCTTCAAAGTATTATATTTGTCTTACAGATGAGCGATAGGGCCAAGAAAGGTTAACCATCATGTCCATGATGACCTAGCCAGGAAGCCAATTGAGGGGTCCCCCCAGGCCTCCTCCCTTCCATACTGCCGGTGGTGGCAAAGAGGGCTGGTCCCACATTTGGGGTAGACCTAGATCTGCCACGACACAGATCTAATGGTGAACCTAGCGGTGACTGCTGGATGTCTGGGCCATGTTCTGGAAATACTGTCAGCTGGTTTGGGGGCCTTTGGAGCCTGTCTTGTCTTGAACACCAAGTTTATGCCTTCCCTGACTGTTCATTCATGAGTCCCCAGTGGCCTGTTACCAGGCCATACTGCCTCCAGAAATTACCTCCCCGGGGGCGAGCAGCTGAACACCTCCCTTACCACGTGGAAGAGCTTGAAGAAGTCCACGTTGGCATACAGGGTGTCTTCCATCCACTGCAGGGTGCCCTGAGAGAGGGGGCACAAGCTGCCGCGCACTGTCTGGGCTGCACGGCGCTGGGGAAAGATCAGGAAACGCTCCAGGAGGGCCTCGCTGCAGGCGATGTCCTTCAGCATCAGGTCTGGGACTCCACGGGCAAACTGCAGAAAGGAAAAGCAACACCAGAAACCTCCCTGTGTAGAAGAATACTGGCCTCCCAGTGATGTCCATGTCCTAACCCACAGACCCTGTGAATATGTTATGTGGCACGGTGAGGGGTATTAAAGATTGCAGATGAAATTAAGGTTGCTATTCATCTGACTTTAAATTAAGGAGATGATTTTGGATTATCTGGGTGAGCCCAATGTAATCACAAGTGTACTTTAAATGTGCAAGAGAATAGCAGAATAATCAATGTCAGGATAATTTGATGTGGGGAAGACTGGACAGGCCACTACTAGCCATGAAGATGAAGGGAGGCCACCAGCTGAGGAACGTAGACAGTCTCTAGAAGCTAGAAAAGGCAAGAAAATGAACTTTCCTCTAGACCGCCCAGTAAGGAGCACAGCCCTGCTGGCACCTTGATTTTCAGAATGTGATCTCTGGAACCATAAAATAATAAATATGTGTTGTTTTAAGCCACTAAGTTTGTGGTAATTTGTTACAGCAGCCACAGAAAATGAAAACACTCCCAAGCCTCATTTTAACAGAGAGACTTCACAACATGAGCCATTCCTTCTTAGCAATGATGCTAAGGTACCATCAGGACCTACGGCGTGCAGCTGAGGTGAGTGAGTAGCTAGAATGCATTTGGAGTGATGGTGAATGACCACCTCTCCCCCTTTCTGTCTCACCAGATTTACATATAAAAATACTGGATGCCCAGTTAAATTTGAACTTCAGATAAACAATGAACAATTTTTGGTACAAGTATGTCCCAAATGGAGTCCAAATAGAACATCCTTATGATGAAAAAATTATTTATTGTTTATTTAAAATTCAAATTTAACTAGGCACCCTGTATTTTATCCAATGATGTTAACGCCTGGAGCACCCACATCAGAAACCTCCCGTGGGCAGTGACTCTCAAAGCACAAGCTCCCTGATAGCCTCCAGAGGCAAAGGAGGCCTCAGCCCTGGCCAGGGACCCTTATCCACCCAGCACAGTTACTGGCCTCCTGGAGTCCTGGACTCCCAGTGGACAAAAGCATTAAATACCATGAACAGATCAGGCTCATGGACTTCCTTGGCCTCCACAGTCCCATGGGTTCTACACAGGGGAGGGAATTAATTAACTCATTTTGTCCAAACCTCTAGTATCTCAGAGGAGACAAGTGAGGCTGAAGGGGTCAGGTGACTTAATAGGGTTATACAACAGGCTGGAGGAAAGCTGGGACACCATATGAGTGTCACTCATTCATTCAATGCTCATTCACTGTGTTCCCATTCTGTTACCAGGGATGCGGAGAGAATGAGATAAATTTTCTGCCCTCCAAAAAGCTCATGGGCTGGCTGGAAATGCAGGCATTTAAACAGCAGTAAGTGCTAGACTTAATGTAGTGAAAGCAGAGCACAGAAGAGGCAGCATTAAGAATCGCTAGTAAAAGTAGCTGGTATTTATTAAGTGTTTACTATGTGCCAGGCATTAAGTGCTTTATAGATATTAAGTCTTTTAACCTCCCACAACCTCTGTATATGGTAGGAAATTTTATTGTCTCCATTCTACACATGAGGAAATAGAGAGATTAATTAACTTGCAGTTAACTGTGTGACCTTGCTGAGATTTGAACCCAGAGCTTTTGCTTAGCCATTTTGAACAACTTTTGCTCTTAATTCTCTTGTCAAGTAGGGCAGGGGGAGGGGCGGGACAAAGAAGGGAGGGTTTATGAACCATTTGATTGAGGAAGTAACATTTGAGCTGGGCCTTGAAGAAAGTTCAGGAGTCTCCTGGGCTGTGGGTAAGGGGTGTGGTGAGGGATAAGCCAGAGAACTGTGCTACTTCAGTCATCTAATAATTCTCTAGATGGGGCGAGGAGGGTGATGCTATTCCCTTTGGAGCTATGCTCAGATACTAGGCAGAGGGATAGCCAGTCTTGACAGTCAAGAACAAAATCCCATGTATAATGATGATCAATTAGAGAGCGGCACACCCTATGTGATCAGTTAAGGTAATTAAAATTAAATGGCATTTAAAATTCACTTCCTCACTTGTACTAGACTCATCTCACATGCCCACCAGCCAAACATGGCTATGGTTACTCTATAGATGGCACAGAGAGAACTTTGCCAGCATGGAGGAAAGTTCCAGGGGGCAGTTCTGTCCAGGAGTTACAGAGCTGGTTGGAGATGGAGAAAGAGGTCAGGAGGAAGGCTCACAGGTCACTGGGGCTGAGAAGCAGGGTGGGTAGGAGGCATGGAGGGAGCTGGGTCCACATGACTGGCCTCTGGAGTGTAGGAGCTGAGCTCCTTCCTAAGCTCAGGGAAGCCTCAGCTAATCAGAGCCTGCAACACAGGCACACCCCAACGGCCCTGTCTCCTCCCTACATGAAAGGCTGTTGCCCTGATGCTAGCGACACAGCAGCTAAAGACCTAAATGTCACAGAGGTGAGGAACTGGAAAGAAATTTCCCCTAAATTCCTGCCCTTATCTCCATCTCCCTTGTTTTACCAACTGGAAGTCATCACAGGCATTTCCAGGACTTGAGTTTTACGAGCTGAAGAGAAAGCAAAGGGGAAAGTGAGCAATCCATGCTGCCTGACATTGGGTTGGAGCGGGAGGGGGAGCCAAGCAGGGCTGGGCAGCCAGCCAGGCCTGACCCCCGGGGCCTACCCAGGCGTGCACTGGGGTTGCGCCTGGGCATTGCCCTCGCTCCAAGTGCCCCGATGTGCTGTGTCAGGGCTGAACCTTATTTCCCCTTGTCTAGTTTCCATGAAAACCTCAGAGACCGAGAAGCCAGTAAGGCAGGTGTGGATTTCTCCACTGTTGTACTGGGAACCAGCTTGAAAAGCCCATCCAACAGAACCAACCTCAACCAGGCAGGTGGTGAGTCCCCTCCTCTCTCTGGGCTCAGACGGCACCCTGTGCAGACTTTTGCCTCAGGACTGACACAGGCCCTGAAATTTCTCTGTTTACATCTCCGTCTTCCCTGGAGTCCCTAGTGGCTCAGAGGAGAAGAATCCGCCTGCCAATGCAGGAGATGCAGGTTTGATCCCTGGAGAAGGAAAAGGCAACCCACTCTTCTTAACTGGGAAATCCCTTGGACAGAGGAGGCTGGTGGGCTACAGTCATGGGGTCAGGATGAGTCACACACGACATAGTGACTAACCAACAATTCCTCCGGAGTCTAGAGGAGGTGCCGTCCTGGCCAGGAGAGGCAGGCAGGATGTCTGTGCTAAGGCTCCTGCTTATCATGCATTCTCACTGTGTTTATCACACTAGGAACCCACACACCCAGGATGCTGGGCCAGGAGCCCATGAAGGCCTAAATTAGAGCCATGCTTCTCACCCCTGAACTGTTACAACCACCCAGAGGGTTTGTTAAAGTGGAGAGTGCTGGTAAGTCTGGGGTAAGGCCTGTGAATTTACTCCCAGTCCTTTCTGATGCTCCTGGTCTGGGGACCTTGAGAACCAATGAAAGGGCCCAGGACTAGGAATGAGAAGACCCCGATTCCACTCCAGCTCCAGCAATTCCAGCTCTATAGTTGGGCACCAGTCTCTCGGCCACCAGGCATGTCAAGTTTCTCATCTGTTTGACCCATCTTGGGATTAGTGTGAGGAGTTCAGGTGCTCAGAGAGGTGGAAGTCTTACTTTAGTGGTAAAAATGCTCTGAACAAATACAGGAGATTATGAAAACAGATGACACACGTTTAGCGGAGCTACAAGCAGTTTGCCTGGCACTGAGGAGGCACGGCCCAGGAAAGCAGAGGTCTGCTCTCTGTGCAGCTGTTGTCAGGCTCCATGACCCTGAAGGTCACCTCAGCACACTTGATCCTGGCTTTGCCTGTTTCTCAGCTGGCACTCTCCTCTCACAGGCATTTGCACCGGGTCTACTGTTCAGTAAGATCTGCTTAGATAGCATCTCCTCAGGAAGGCCTTCTCTGATGATTACATTGAAAACTGCCCCCCCACTCCCGTCCCTTCCTAACTCAGACCCTGCTGGACCTTCCTCACGACCTGGGAACGCACGTAGGTGCCCTCGGCTTACGTGGTCATCGCCTGTCGTCCCCACTGGAATGTGAGCTCCCGGAGTCAGGGGTTTCCTCGCATTGTTCCCGCTGCATTCTGGTACCTAAAACGTCTCTATGTATTTGACGACTACATGAATAAACCTCAGTTTCCTCAACAATAAAAGGGAGTTGGAGCCACATGATCTCTCAGGTTCCTTCCAGTCTTAAAGCCCTGAGGTGTTTCAAGTGCTGCCAGTTTCTACGCCACGTCAGAATCCCATCATGGGGACTGTATCATCTCATTGAACCCGAGCCATTCTCCTGAGCATGTGGCACGAATCTGAATGCTTCTGAATGTGAAAGCAAGCAAGAAAAAAGAAGCTCAAGGTCTCCCTTGCCTTTCTCAGGCTCAGTGCCTGCCCCTCCCCTCCAGGGACCACGGGGCCAAAGACATCCACCTACCTGCTCGGGACGGACTTGGGAGTTGACCAGAAGGTAGACGACTGAGTCAGACAGACCGATGTTCTTCACGAGAAACAGTGTCAGTGTTTCCTCATCCTTTAGGACATCCCGAACTCGTATTCCTCTTCCTGCAATCGAAAGAGAAAAAGAACAGGGTGTTGAAGGAAAACTGGGTCAAATAAGGAAAAATATCTAGAAGTGATTTCTAACTTGACTCTCAGAGGAAGGCTCTGTTTGGGGGCTCCATGGGAGCACCTAAAGGTCAGGCCTGTCACCAACAGAGTCACAGCATTTACTGCTGGAGCAGATAGGCAAAATTTGTGAGAAGGCACACAAGCTGGAAAAACCTAGGTTGGGGTGGAGGTGGTGGTGGTCATCAGATCCTTTTCAGAGATGGTGTTGGGCAGTGGGGTGGGGAGAGGAGTAGTTTTGTCCTCCTGGGAATATATCGCAATGTCTGGAGACATTTTTAGTTGTTACAACTTGGAAAACACTGATGGGTAAGTACTAGTGGATGCCACTAAACATCCCACAATGCACAGAAGAACCCTGCTTCCCTGACCAAATAAAGAACTATCCAGTTCAAACAGTCAATAGTGCTAAGGCTGAGAAACCCCTCAGTTCAGTTCAGTCGCTCAGTCGTGTCCAACTCTTTGCGACCCCACGAATCGCAGCACGCCAGGCCTCCCTGTCCATCACCAACTCCCGGAATTCACTCAAACTCATGCCCATTGAGTCGGTGATGCCATCCAACCATCCCATCCTCTGTCATCTCCTTCTCCTTCCACCTTCAATCTTTCCCAGCATCAGGGTCTTTTCAAATGAGTCAGCTCTTCGCATCAGGTGGCCAAAGTACTGGACCTTCAGCTTCAGCATCAGTCCTTCCAATGAATAGTCAGGACTGATTTCAAATCCTAGATACGTGGAAATGGAGGAGACACGTGCTCTGTCCACAGTGCCACTGTCAAGGGGTAGACGACCCTTCCTGGTGTTTCTCTCACATCAACTATGGCTCTAAGCTCAGGGTATGGACTTGGACTAAGAGTGATGGGGCTGTCTAGGGCAGGAAAATCTTCAAGTGGGGAAAGGGGAGGGTCTATTGCCTGGGCTTGCAGTTTCATGCCCTGATCAGCCCAGTCACATTCTTTCCACTCCACTCAAACCCACTAGATGCAGAAATTTCTTTATAAGGAGGCATAAAGGATTCCTAACCATTACAGTGACCTTGGGGCAAGTGATTGACCCTTTCTGGGTCTGCATTTTCCACATATGCCTCTTAGGATTGTTGTGGGGGTGACTTGGAGTAAAGAATGTAAAGTACTTAGCTCCCAACTAAAAAAAAAATGCTTGTCCTGATTGCATTAATATTATTCTTACCCTTTCTAGGGAATTCCCACTCACCTTCTCTGCCTGCTTCCAGGGCCAACCTTCAGTCTCAAGCTGGCCACTGCTCCAGTTCTGGAGGCACCAGCCAGAGAAGATGGCAGAGAGTCCAGATATTTATGAAATCATTTCAACATGCAGTTCATTTCAGTTCCAGTTGCTCAGTTGTGTCAGACTCAAGTATTTGGGTTGCATGAAAATGCTTATCTCTACATCCTATCTTTGCCAGAAGCCTGGTTGACTGCCTATCTCTTAGTTCTTCTTTAACTTTAATCATCAAATGTCCCTGCACGTTCCAGGTTCTCATACTACAGTGCCCCATCTGCTGTCTCCCCACATCCTGCCTTCCCCAGGCAGCCAAGAGGTCTTGTTCCCTGAGTGCTTGACAGCCACCCTTCATATTCAGGTTGTGACTTTCTATGTACATGCTGCCTCTACATTGATGTTCTGCTAATTTCCTCTTGAAAGGGGATGGGCCAGCCACAGGCCTGCCCATGCAGCTGGGGCCAGCTTCGCGGAACCAACCCCGAAGTTCTATCACACAGACACCTCCCTCACCACCATGGAGCGCCCTGACAGTTGTACCACCAGGGGATCCAGTGTCACCCAAAGCCTTAAGGAGGACCCGACTACAATAGTCCCTTTATCTTCAGTGGATACATTCCAAGACCTCCCCCCACCCAGTGGATGCAGATAGTACCAAACCCTATATATATACTGTGTTTTTTTCCCTATACATACATACCTATGATGAGGTTTAATTTATAAACTAGGCAGAGTAAGAGAATATCCAAATTGCCAGCATCATTGGTCTTGCACTTTGGGGCCATTATTAAATCAGATAAGGCTTACTTGCACATAAACACTGTGATACTCTGATAGTCAATCTGAAAAGCCAGGGAGTGACTAATGGGCAGGATACCTGGATAAAGGGATGGTTTCTATCCCAGGCAGGTAAGTGCAAGAGTTCATCATGCTACTCAGAAAGGCGCACAGTTTAAAACTTATGAGTTATTTACTTCTGGAATTTTCCACTTATGTTTTCAGACTGGATAACCACAGGTAGCTGAAACCGTGGACTGGGGGCACTACCCCAGGAAGGAGGAGTGGTTCTGAGAGGGGCTGCTCTATTTTCTTCTTGCTTTCTTTCCTTTTCAGTAACTTATCTTCCAAACCCAGCTTCCTTTTTTTTCTTCCCCTAGGGCTCCAGTTTGGTTGCTCATCTCCAAATCATTTCTTTGTACACAGCATCATACTATATCCTCTGACCTTCAGCAACACAACTCCCAGTACACACACACAGAGACTCTTGAGAGTAGAGAGCTACAGATACTGCTTTTATCACACTCTCCATCATACCTAGCTGGGCACAGAGATGTAAGCCCTCCAAATCATCTCTACGTGACACCCAGCACTACGGCCTGACATAGAATCAGGGCTTTGGTGAATGTCTGTGGAGTAATAGGAGACACCCAGTAATTAACTGTTGTCTCGACCTGAGAGTCAGGACCCTATCTGACTATTGAACTCTTCGTTATTCTTTAACTCCCTCGCTGGACCTTACATACAAACATCTACAGACATCTCGCTTGGGAAAAGGGACAAAACAAGGGGATCTGGGAGCAACTTTGCCCTGGCCCAGATTCCCACCCAGATGCCTGGGCTGCCGTGGCCCCAGGGACAAGGCGCATGAAGGAGCATGCTGGTTCAGCACACCTGAGGAAGTGGAGGGGGCATCCTGGAGGGAGACGTGGGGCCAGAATGTAAGCAGACAGCAGGATTCCCGAGGGAGAAATGTGAACTGGGGGGCCCTGAGGAAAAGAAAATAAATGTAGTGTAAAATGTTGTTCTTCTTGTTCTCTTCCCTGGGAAGATTAGAGGCTGGGGGAAGGGGCTGCTGAGGCCCACGGAGCTCGGGAGGCTGGGATGGGGGTGGGGAGACCAGGGAAATGCGTGCGTGAGGCTCGGAGGAGGGCAATGTTTAAAGATGACTGAGAGACTGCAGAGCTTGCTCGGGGGTGAGAGGGGAGGGGGCTTCACGGCTAGTTTTTTTTTTTTTTTTACCATTAATCCTCCTCTGTGGAGAATGCAGTACTACAGGTTTGCTAGGAAAGGAAAATGCCCTAGGTCACTGTTGGCATACTTTCCCAGGTGACTGGGGAACTGACAGGCAAAAGCACACACCAGTGACAGGCCCATCTCGCTTTCAGAGGCTTAACCCTCCACTGCAGCCTGGGGCTGAGGATTCAGTGCTCACAGCCAGCAAGGTCCTGGGAGCCCAGGGACAGACTGAAACTATCTTCACTACTGACTGTGGCCTTGAGTGCTCGGCCAGAAATTCCTTCAGACACCCTGTCCTTTTCGTTGGGGATGGTCTGCTTTCCCCTCTCATGGCCCCCAAGGACAGGGGTTCTGCAGAGTCTGTGTTCTCAGCCCTCAAATTCCTTCGGACAGTCTCAGCTGGCTTCCTCTAACGCTGTTTTCCCAGACCCCCTGAAGCCGGTCTCATGAAGGGAATGTTCCCCCACAGCCCGGAGGCTGACACAAGAAGCACCTGTATGCCAATTCAAAACTAGCATTGTGTTGGCTTGTAAGCAGTGATTTTGGTCCTCATATACAGGCTTGAAAGGCCACAGAGACACTGCGGTTTGAAACAACTTCCTTTTTGCTTCCTTCCAGCCAGACCATCTGACAATGAGAAAACAGTGAAACGTGCACTGGGTGAACAGGGTAGACAGCCACTCCAGGCGTTGGGCAAGCCTGTGTTCTCATCTGCTGTTTACCCTTGGGAAAAACTGCTGCCTTGTTGGCACTTCTCCCCCTTATTTCCCTCATATTAAAATGCCAACTGTGCCCAGATCCTGCAAGGCCCTGCGGTTCTTTCAACCCTTACTGTTAGTAAACTCCTAGGCAGCAAAGAAGGCTGTGTTTGTAATCTAGTTTTACGATATAATGTGTATGCATTACTGATTTTGGAAGCAGTAGAATGTAATGAAGGAAACTTAACCGTCCTCTGATCAGACTCCTGTGCTTTATTGCTCCAATCGGGAGAGAAGGGAGAAGGTGGCCCAGTGGGAGGAGGACTGGGTTCTCTTTGGACCGACTCACCTATGCTCTTTGGCCCCTTGCGTCCCTCCAGCAGCCCCACAGGGTGTGGTCACGGGCCTTCCACTTCTGCCCAGGGATCCCTTGGGGGAGGGCACTGGTCTAATGACTCTCTGTCACCAGGGACCAGCACACTGCCTGGCTTGCATGAGTGAGGAGCCCTGGGCGACTGTTTCGTACCATGCTCCCTAGGCAGAAGCTATCCTATCCAGCCCCTCCTGTCTTCTTGGGCATCACCTTCCTCACCCTTGTCATTCTGCAAGGTCATCCTCATAGTCAGTTCATCTCCATTCAAAGAGCTGACATTTCCCAGCAGCCACAAACCACTTCCTTTACAGCCTCTGAGCCCATCGCTGAACGAACTCCCCCACGCTGGCAGCCTTTTCTCCACCCCCACAACCGCACTGACCCCTGGGGTCCTGGCCAGCCTGCTGCCTTCCAGCTGTTCATTTACCCCTGAAAAGGGGGTGGGGTCCACCTGGTGCCCAGGCTGTTTCCATAGCCAGTAACTCCAACCACCTACAGAGGAGCCTATGGCGGACGCGAAAACCGCACGGCATCCACTTGTGCTCTGAAAAGAGATGTCAGAGGGTTTCTGGGTTTGGCTTTTGCTTGTTTCTAGTTCTTCCCCTGGAGAGGGGGACATGGGAGAGGGAGCTCCTTCCCCCTCCGTCCTCAAGCTTCTGGATTCCAGGGGGCTCTCCCACCCCCGCAACCTCTGTGTCCACCCAGCCTGCTTTCCTTTGCCTTCCCGTCACCTAACCTTTGCCTCTGCTCCCTTCAACCTCCACTGGCGCACCTGGGGGCTTGCTCTCATCTGTCCTGCATGCCTTTGAAATCCTGAATCCACATATTTCACATTCTGACCACAGCTGTCACTCTTTCTATCCTGCTGCTTCCTCAGTCTGTGACCAGCGTCACGGAACACTCTGAGGCCTCCATTCTTTTGCCTCTCCATTTCCCTCGGGCATTTCCAGTCCTGGCTTCTCTTTCATCCATATGCAGCCTAGACCCTATCTGTGTAGTCCAATCACTGCCCTCAACCCCCTGGCCTCCTGGACCTTCCCTGGCACCTCCCTACCAGCCCTACCAGCCCCCAATCCTGCTTTCCCCAACTTTGCACCTGCTCTGCCTCAGGGCCTAGGACGCTGAATATTACCAGAATAAAGGGAAGGACTATACATATTTGTGTCATGATAAACACATGCTCTGGGCTTCCGGTGGCTCTGTGTAAAGAATCCACCTGCTAATGCAGGAAATGTGGGTTTGATCCCTGGGTAGGGAATATCCCCTGGAGAAGGAAATGGCAACCTACTCCAGTGTTCTTGCCTAGGAAATCCCATGGACAGAGGAGCCTGGTGGGCTACAGTCTATGGGGTCACAAAGAGTCAGACATGACTTAGCGACTGAACAACAGAAAAAACAACATCAAACCTGTGCACCGATCTTCCTGGCTCTTTACTGCTACTTGGCATTGCTTCCACACAGTCCTGGGTAGCTCACACTCTAGGACTCTGTGAATGTGGTCCACATCTTTTTCAGGCTCCATGAACTCTTTCCCCTTCACCTGGCCTCAGACTTTCCAGAGCACATCTCTTTCCACATTCTCCTATCTTACAACTTACCTGGGATGAGAACTTTCTTGCCCTCCTTCCTAACTTCCCACCTTCAGGCCTGGTAGAAAGAGGAGTTCTCACCAAGGTAAGCCTCCTCCTGTCTCTAGATCCCTTCCTACACCCTCTGGTATCTTTTCCAACCAAATCTTCTAACTCCTCTCTGTATCTTCAGTTTGTCTGGTGGAGGAGACAAATGAGAAGCAAGTGATACTTAAGAACACTGAAGCCCACCTCACCTGCAATCCTCTCGGGGTGCATTCGGAGGGTGTTCATGAGCTGGGACAAGGTGCAGAGTTCTTTCCAAACCTGACCAAGGTGCTGGCTCTCTGGTGCATCCATGAGGAGTTCTTGAAAATCTCTATACACCCTTGCCAAGCTGTAAGAATGAGCCTCATCATTAAAGACATGGCTGTCATTTTCATCATCATTATAACACGTTGCGTAATTTTTTAAGATACCACCTGCTTGACCCCGCTTGCATATACCTACATTATATATCCTCTCAATATTGCCAAGACAAAAGGAGATTTTTTACTTCCTTATACATATAAGATAACAGGGGCTCTGAGCAATTTGTTGTCAACAGTCTTCCAACTTGGGCAGGGCTGGGTCACTTCTTAACTCTTTTCACTATGTGTTTCCTCCTCCAAGAAGTCTTAAATAGGATGATAATAGGAGATATTAGTAGGGGCTCTTTTCAGCCAGTACCCACTTCTCTGAGACCTGCCCTTCCAGCCATTCATATGCTCAGGTTCTAACAGCCATACTTAATCTACAAAGCCCTCCTTGCATGCATGAACACACACACCTCTGCCAAGGCTGATTGGACAAGGAAAATAAAGCTGGGGAAACAGATATGCTCCCAGGAATTTGAATGGCACTCAGAGATGCTCTTCTGATTGCCCAAGCTCAGGTGTTGTGAACTGGGCAACTAGTACCAGCTGAGGCATTGAGAAGCAGGGCAGAGTGGTCAGTGGAGAGAGGCAGATGGAGTAGAACCCCAGACGGTGGTGGAGAGGCTGGACCTTGTAGGTCCAGACAGGAGGGAGCAGCTCCTGGTGGTTCTTCTGTTCTTGTCCCCCTCCCAGAGAACTGCTTGCTGCTCTTGGCTTTGTAAGAAGGTCTAGTGTCCAAATGGTAAAGCGTCTGCCTACAAAGCGGGAGACCTGGGTTCGATCCCTGGGTTGGGAAGATCTCCTGGAGAAGGAAATGGCAACCCACTCCAGTATTTTTGCCTGGAAAATCCCATGGACAGAGGAACCTGGTAGGCTATAGTCCATGGGGTTGCAGAGTTGGACACGACTGAGCAACATTTACTACTATTTACTACTACTAGTGTCCAAATCATATCTTTCCCTCTGAGGTTTAAACTTGTTTAAATGTGTTTCTGTGCCTTGCAAGCAAATGAATTTTGAGTAAGCCAACATTTCATGCATACTATGTGCATGAAACATGAAACTCAGATTTCCTGGCCCAGATGCTGAACACAGCTAGAGTCCAAAGCCGCTTCCCCTCCCCAGTTCCACCTCTCAATCTGTGGACCCTCGGTGCCAGTCCCACCAAAGCTCCACGGAGCTGCCACTGAAGCACCTCCAAAGCGCCCCTGATCCCACCACGTGACCCATGGGGTCTCTCTGGATAGGCAAGTGTTTCTTCTTAGGCACCTCCAGGAGGCTCAAGCTGAAAGTTCAGATTGTAAATTAAAGCTTCCAGGTGGTGTTTGCAGCCAGGGGAGCCCAGCTAAAATGCTGTCTTCCAGGAAGATGGGTGTTCTGTATTCCCTCTTCTATCTTCCAATAAACCAGGGCTTAGCAAACATGTTATAGGCTTGTGGACCAGGCAGTCTCTGTCACAACTACTCTTGCCTTTGTACGGCAAAAGCAGTCACAGTTTGTTCCCAGAGGGAAGGTTACCTCTGAGTATTAAGTGGAATTACCAAATGTTCTTTTTCTTTTTGTCAAAATGCAGTTTTGCCCTGGCGGAATTATATCCAAATCTCCTCTAAGGAAAGAACTGGAGCAACACAATATCTCAGTTTCCATTTGACTTGATGTTTATACAAGTAGGTGAAGCCTGCACTCCAACAAACCCTTGTTGACCTTTGGGGGTAAGCGTCACAAACTGCAGCTGGAGGTCAGCCCAGTGGCTGAAGGACAACGGTGTCCTCATTCCTGAGCCTCTGTCTGTAGAACATGCTACATCAAGTCCCCCTATCTACTTCAAGGAAATTCCAAATATAGACTCTCTTATGGAATTTGACTTGAAATTCAATCCCAGACCAGAGGTTATTAACCTGGAGTGCACAAATGCCCTGAAATCATATGCACAGTGTAATGTTCTGAGGGTGTGTGCGTCTTCATTTTCCTCGGGAAGGGGACCACCAGTTTTCATCACCTTCTGGGAATGGTCTTCACCCCTACAAGTTAAGAACTACTGCTCTCAAGCAACATCCTAAGATCTGGCCAACCAAGAGAACTAATGGCATTTATGACAGACGATTTGGAAATTGTCTCTTTTTCTTCCAAGAAGCAAATTTCACCTTGTAAACTTGGTTTCATTTACCCTCAAAAGGTCCCCTGACAATTTTCTTAGCTTTTAGATGTCCAAGAAGACTTTTAAAAGAACAGAGATCATTCAGAGTTGATCCAGGGTGGAGAGTGACATAAGGAATCAGAAGGGGAATGGGATGTTTCTCATCCAGTGACTCTGCTTGAGCAGATGGATGAGCTGGAGGCAGCAGACACATTTTAGCAGGGTGCTGACATCAGACTCCTAGTCATGTCTTTGGGATATAAGGACCAAGAAATTCTGTCATCTGGCCTAAGTTTGTAGCCTTTTCCTCAAGTGCCCTGACAGCTGATACAGAATGTTCCAGAGTGGAAACATGCTCTGCTCCTTAGAGTTTAAGGTTTCCGCAAGCCACCAGACCACTTACTCAGCAGCACATGCTCTGTGTGCACGTACACGAACTCCGAGGCAAGAGGAGAATAAAGGGTGTATGGTGGGAATCCCAGCACTTACATGGAGTTGTTATAGTTTGACACAATTCCAGGAGATTCTCCTGCAGTAGGACTTTGAAAACAAGGATTGTTCACATTGCAGAAAATTCCCTGGAGCCATGGCAACATTCCTGCTGAGGGCATCGCCTTGTTGGGAAAATGGCCTTTAAGACAGGAAATGAAGGCAAGGGGTTAGACATTGACACTAAGAAGGATGCAGGTCCTAGGAGCTAGAGCCTCTGTAGGATGGACCCTGGTCCTTCTGGTGCTTTCCTTCATTTACCAACACTTAAGAAGCAGAAGCATCTAATGTATGCCTGGCCCCGTGCTGGGTGCTGGAGACAGGGTCTCTTCTCTCAAGCTTCCAGTGTAGTGGTGAGATGGAAACATATCCTAACAGAGGCATGGATGGAAGTGTGAAGGGGGAACAGAGGAGGAGCACACTGTACTGTAGGGAGATGGAAGGGGTGGAGCGATGTTAGAGCGAGAAGCCTCCATGCGTTGCTGATGTTTAAGGAGAAGAGGTTTGTCTATTCCTTCCACAACTGTGTATTGAGCATCTACCCCCAAGCATTAAAGAGGGAGCGCAGGTTATAGGCTCCTTGAGGGGTGAGGTACACAAGCAAGGGTCTGATGGACAGAAGGCTGATTCAGAATATGGGGCCTGGAACTCACTAATAAAAGGATGGGAAACCAGAACAGGGGACTGAGCAGCTGGTATGACTCCTGAGGATCCCACACCAGCTGCCAAGAGCCAGAAGAAGTCATCCTAGCCAGAAACCAGGAGAAAGCTTTCTCTGAGGGGCATAGTATAAGAGAGGCATACATAGGCTCATCCTCGGTCCCAGGACACCTCTGGGGTCCAAGAAATACTACATTATTAATACACTATTTTCTGTCCCTTCTTTCTTATTTATTTATTTTAATTGGAGACTAATTACTTTACAATATTGTAGTGGTTTTGCCATTCATTGACATGGATCAGCCATGGGTGTACATGTGTTCCCCATCCTGAAACCCCCACCCACCTCCCTCCCCATCCCATCCCTCTGGGTCATCCCAGTGCACCAGCCCTGAGCACCTCTCTCATGCATCAAACCTGGACTGGTGATGTCCCTTCTTATTTTTTCTTTAGCACCATGCCTAACATATTCCTAAACTATCTTCAAAATTTAGGGCTGGCCAAAAAATTTGTTTGGGTTTATCTACATCTTAACTGAACAAACTTTTTGGCCAACCCAATATTTCAAATAACTTACCTATAATCTGCTCCCTTTAAAAGTACAAAGTGTTTAGGTGTAGAAAAAACCAACCAAACAAAAAATCATTACACATTTCTTTAGTAACCACATGTAAGTATTTGCATAGAATGTGCAGGATTTAAAAGTTAGTTTGCATAACATCTGTTTTCTGCATTCTAGGCATGAAATGATGATAAGCAGATCAGATCCTGGCACCCCCCAGTGCCCAAACCCTTTCTAAACAAAGTGATAGGGACCTTCAGGCACGCCAAGGCTCCCCCTACCCCACCTCTGTTATGCTTACATTCATGTTTGCTGTAGAGGGGGTTGACATTCCTTAACCAGATCAAGACCAGAAATAAAGATAAAGGCCACACGAGTTCCACCACAAAGCGAATCTGGAAAAACAAAACACAAAGTGAGAAAGACCAGTGATACTAAGTGATTACAGGAAACATACCCCGAGCAGACCCACTTCATTTCCATGTCTGTCTCTGCAACAGGACTCTGGTTGTGGTATATTTAAAGGACTTCCTTAATTAAACCTTACCTTCCATACTGACTCTACTCTGATATATTGGACTCCCAAGACTTGGTGTCCATCTGGGTTCCAGTCTGCCTCTATTTTATTGGGTTGGCTAAAAAGTTCATTCGGGTTTTCCCATAAGATAATATGGACAAATCCAATTGATTATTTTGGCCAACCCAACTGAAAACTTCGTTAGCACAGTACGTTTATCAGAAATCATCAGGATAAGTGCTTCAGTGCTTTTTGGATGTTGCTGTGCACGTGAATGTAAATTCTGATTCTGTAGGGCCCTGTCAGATCTCACATGTCTAACAAGCTCCCAGATAATGCTGATGCTGCAGGTAAAGGTCTCCTGATAACTTTTCCTTCTGCAGATGAGGAAACAGGGGCCCAGGAAGGGCAGGTGACTGGTGCAGTATCTCATGGGCAGTGACAGCACTGGAGCCAAAATCCCGCCTCCTGTCTCCAGGCCCAGAACTCTGCCCTTCCTCACTGCCCTGTTTGCTTATAGCGCCACTGGGCTTTGCATGCCTGGTCATTGAATGAATGAATGAAGATGCAAAGCCTCCCATGAAATACTGTGATTCGCAGTAAAGTCAAACCCAGAAATCTAAATTTACCAACATTTTTTATCAACAATTTCTTGTTGCTTAAATAAACAAAGAAGGGCACACTGCCATGAGATTTTACAATACTGGAAGAAATTACCAATGTCAACATATGACTGAATGTCGGTATTTAAATTTAGGTTCAATTTAGAGTTTAAGGACTCTTGACTCCAAAGAAGAACCAGTTGGTTGCTGCAGCCCACACTCCAAGGCATAGCATGTCAGGGTGTGGTTGGAGGTGTGGGATTATTGGTAGTGAGAGATATGTATTGGGGAAGGTAATAGTTCTTCCACCCAACCCCCGTTCAGAAACGCATTAAACTTAAAGCAGAATTTAAGTAGATGGCTGAAAACAGAAATGTAAGCCTATATAGATCAGCTAGGGGCTATTCATGTGGCTTTAAATTTAACCCTTTATTGTTCCTTCCAAAGAAATGTTCTTAAATTCTCAGCAGATTGGTGGACACCATAGCAGGTGCTCAATAAACCTTTGCTCCTTTTCTATTGGTTAGGACTAATGTACTTAAATTTTCAGGAGAATGGTAGACAACACCAGTTCAGTTCAGTTCAGTCGCTCAGTTGTGTCCGACTCTTTGCGACCCCATGAATCGCAGCACGCCAGGCCTCCCTATCCATCACCAACTCCTGGAGTTCACTCAAACTCATGGCCATTGAGTCAGTGATGCCATCCAGCCATCTCATCCTCTGTTGTCCCCTTCTCCTCCTGCCCCCAATCCCTCCCAGCATCAGAGTCTTTTCCAATGAGTCAACTCTACGCATGAGGTGACCAAAGTATTGGAGTTTCAGCTTTAGCATCATCCCTTCCAAAGAACACCCAGGACTGATTGCCTTTAGAATGGACTGGTTGGATCTCCTTGCAGTCCAAGGGACTTTCAAGAGTCTTCTCCAACACCACACTTCAAAAGCATCAATTCTTCAGTGCTCAGCTTTCTTCACAGTCCAACTCTCACATCCATACATGACTACTGGAAAAACCATAACCTTGACTAGATGGACCTTTGTTGGCAAAGTAATGTCTCTGCTTTTGAATATGCTATCTAGGTTGGTCATAACTTTCCTTCCAAGGAGTAAGCATCTTTTAATTTCATGGCTGCAGTCACCATCTGCTGTAGACAACATATTTACTCAATAAAGCTTTGTTCCTTCTCTGTTGGTTAGGTCTACTGGCAAGCAGATTATTACAAATCATAACATAAGTCAGTGAGAGAAAAAAGACAATACATTGAAGAAAAGGAAAAAAATGTTCAGGATAGGTGGTGATTACGCTGTTGTAACATTTACAAAACCTTTTATCCAAAATATGTCTAGGCATGATGTATTAGAAGACAAACTCACACAAACATTATGGGAAGAAGAAAGAATAGTAGATTTTTCCTTAAACCACTCGTCTTCAAGACTTCATTCTTCCCACAAACGGCAAAACACCAATATCAGACAAGTCCCATCCAGTATTAAAAGGACTGACTCCGAGCACACTTGATAGCCATAAAAATGTTGGCAGTTCCCCCAGGCCATGCAAATCAAGGGTGGAGGGGTGAAAACTGTCCACAGTGAGCCTGTTTCACTGTTAAGGATGCACGCATTCCTGCTGGTCACCAGAGCTCTTCCCATGGCACTCATCATCATTACTCCTTCATGAAGGTGGACCTCTCCCTGGCTGTAAGCTTCCTGAGGGCAGGGACCATGTCTGTCCTTGTCACTACACCCAATACAGGGCCAAGTTTATAAAAAGTGTCCAGTAAATATCAGTGGAACGAGAGAATCTTTGTCAAGACTGGTCTAGGAGGCTTCTCTGGAAAGTTGGAGGTGACTCAGTGGCTCAGGTAAACAACAGTTTGCAAATTGAACAAACTGCTTCCCTCATGGACAGTACACTGGCTTCACACCTTCTATCCAAAATTTCCCCATCCCACCCACTCTCCAACCCGTCCCTGTCAGTTGGTAAGGTTGGAGAGCAAGTTCTGCAAGATAGTAATGTGAGTGATAGGTGCCAGCTATGAAACCAAAACTTATTCCTGGTGTCCTCACCAAGGAAATGAGACAACCAGTCCAAATTCTACATCTTTGATTCTTCCTTAAGACAACTGCTTGCAGCACTGGCTGTCTATCATCTAGTAAGTCAGCCACCTTCCATGTAGCAATGCCTACCTGGGAATAGGCTGGTATATGAAACATTGCTGCTGATTTGGGAATGGGGAGACCTAGGTTAGGAATCACTTTGGGGCTTGTTTTATCTCCAGGTTTCAGTTTTCTCATCTGTGAAATGGGCCTATTCTATCCTATAGCTTATACTGAGGGTTAAAAGTGTGTCAATACCAGGGGTTCTTAGCTGACTTTGCTGTCTACTAGCTGTATAACCTCGGGTAACCCATTCGACCTCTCCATGCCTTGGGGTCTCATCTGTAAAACGGGAGTGCTATCAGGACCTACCTCTCAGAGCAGTTGTGAGAATGAAATGAGTTCACTTTGTAAAACACCTGAAGCAGAGTCTGGCACATAGAAACATTCCATGGACATGAGACGTTTATTACTGACCCTCACTTCCCTCAAGGGTCACAAGGACATTATAAGTGACAGCACATTGTAAAGTCTGAAGAGCAGGGAGTTATAATTTAAATTATCTGCAAGGTCCTAGGTCTGGCCTCCACTCACATTCACGTTTCCTCCTTTTTCTCCCTTTCTGGAGTCAAAACTGCTCAGTTTTCAATTTGGAAGCATGGGGCTTTCTGAGAAAACTAACCACACACTGTCCCCTACTCCATGGAGGATCTTGGACCAGGGGAGGGTCAGCCAGCCTGGCCTACCTGTCCCGTGGATAAAATTCCCAAACCCAGGCTAGTGCATCTCATCCCTCTTTGACATGTAAGTCACACATTCTCTTACCCACTTACTCACACTTGTAGTTTTGAAATATCTGGTCTTTGCAAGTCCACCTATCGGGGGAGGTCAGTTCAGAACTTTACTTTCCTCCTTCACCCTTTGCTGAGGGCAAGGACTAGTACAGCTCTGCAGGTTTTCCTCTTTACCACACCTCTGAGTTAGGGCCTCTATTTTCCACCTAAAGTCCCTGCCTCTCAAATGAGCACCTTCATCAACCTAGGTCTGCGGTTCTCACATGGCTGAATGCAGGAATCTGTAGGGAGCTCGGGCCATGCCCCACATCCATTACACCAGGGTGTCTGGCCATGGGACATCAGTTTGGTTTTGTTTGTTTTTTAACACTTCTCAGGCAGTTCCAGCATGTGGCTGGGACTGAGAACCGCTGGCCCGGGTAGTAGTTGGTCATCTTTGAAAAGCAGTTTTGGAGAAGTCAGTGTTGCTGTTCCAGCTCTGCGAGCATTTGTTTCGGCAGGGCTGCATTTCACACTTCACTTCCTGCACAAAGACCACCGGCAATTCTTTTCTAGCCTTTCTAGCCTGACAAGTCCCCACGACAACCTCGTCCCCTCCCCCAGAACTGTATGCGCAGCCCCCATCCCAGAGCGGCATCTTTGTCCTTGATGCTCAACTGTGCACAGGCATACCCTAGGGAGAAATTCCACAGTGTAATTAAACACATGTTTTCAGAGTAGCTCTCGCTCCCCACACCCCTCCTCTTTAAACATGTCTGTAACTAATTAAGCCCAACCGAAGCTCAGAAGGGGCTGGTGGAAAATTTTTTTCTCAAACTGGTATTTCCTTGTTCTCTATCTTTTTTTTTTTCCCCCTCCTCCCCCTTTACCACTCAATCTACTTAGGGGAGGAGGGGGTCACAGGGAAGGGCAGAGTCATGCTTGTTGTTTGAAACCTTGGTCAGCTAGGTTTTCTTCCCTCCTACTCTGTTTTCAATTTGAAAGCGGGTGGCCAGGGATCCAAACAGCTGCATGATTTCCCCTTCTGCGCTGAGAGCCCAGACAGGATTCTCATCCTGAATGAATATGCCCCAGGACCTGAGGAGGTTTGCAACTAGCTGCCCAGCCTTCCCTCACCTGCCAGGTTCTCCTCACCTAATTCTGGACCCTAGGTCAAAGGTCATGGATATACCAGATGCCCAGGTCTGGGGCCCTGGAAATGATAGCCCCCTACTCTCACGAATCCTTGTGTGCCTGCTCAGTCGCTAAGTCATGTCTGACTCTCTGTGACCCCATGGACTGCAGCCCATCAGGCTCCTCTGTCCATGGAATTTCCCAGGAAAGAATGCTGGAGTGGGATGCCATTTTCTTCCTCAGGGGATCTTACACACCTGGGGATCAAACCTGTGTTTCCTGCATTGGCAAGTGAGTTCTTTACCACCAAGCCACCTGGGAAGCTCCATGAATCCTCAAGGTTCCCCAAATATCCTGCCCTGATATGGAAGCTGGGACCAGAGAGATGACACCAAGGGGCCCTAGACTGTGGGCTCTAAGGGGCAAGAGACACACCTAATATGTCTTTATAAACTCACTCAACACAGTGCCTGCCCCATTGAAAATATGAGCAAGAGTGTATTTGCTAGGGAACAGTGGGAGAGCTCTTATCACTAGAAATGCATCCTCTGGGGAATGAACTCCCTGGGGAGTCTGTTCTTATCCCTGCCAACCCCCTTCTCTCTTCTGAGCTCCCAGAGCGCAGCTTCATCTCCTGCCCCTTCCTCTCCACTAGCGCACACGGTCTGCTGCTCAGCCATTGTGCGCAGACTCCCGCTTCCACCCCGGCTCTGAGTTCCAGAAGGTCAGGGGCTATCTAATACGTGGATAAACAGGCCACAGAAAGTGGAAGTGTTAGTCACTCAGTCACGTCCAGCTCTTTGCAACTCCATGGACTGTAGCTGCCAGGCTCCTCTGTCCATGGGATTCTCCAGGCAAGAATACTGGAGTGGATTGCCATTCCCTTTTCCAGGTGACCTTCCCAATCCAAGGATTGATCTTAGATCTCCTGCATTGCAAGCAGATTCTTTACCATCTCAGCCACCAGGGAAGCCCCTAGGTCACAGATAGCGACCATAAAACCCACTTTCCCAGGTCTGTTATCACTTTACACGTATTGTTCTGATATATTCATAATTAGTGAAATCCCATAGACAGAGGGGCCTGGTAGGCTACCATCTATGGGGTCGCAACAAGTCGGACATGACTGAGTGACTTAACTTACTTACTTACTTACTTCACTTTTAAAGCTGCCCTAGATTGGATGATAAACTAGATGGTCACCCTATCTTTGTTGTCTTCCTGACCAGCTTACTACACAGGGCGTGCTACCTGGGGGCAGTGTGGGGTCACTGGCATGCCTGCCTGTCCTGGAGCCCTAGGTCCAGGCCCACCAGTCACCAAAGACTCAATGATGCCCATGGTGGATAATAGTGGTGGCTCTCTCACAGAATTGAGATAAGGGTTAAATGAAGTGATACTTAGTGCAATGCCAGACATTCAGTAATACTTGATAAATGTCAACAGAGAAAGGAAAAACAAAGGGATAGGGGCGGGGGAAGCAAAGATCTGAAGACTTTCCTTTTATGACCTTAAGGGATAAAGAGAAGAGGCAGAGGGAAATCTCGTATCTGGTTTTGCTCTTGCTCTGCCCACAACAGTAAACATCCAAAACCATGCAAGTCTGAGGAATTAAAACCTAGGAGCTGGGTTATGGGCTGGGTGAGTCTTTTCTTTTTCTTTTCTTTCTTATAGTCATCATTTTGTGAAGGCAGAAGCTTCCGAAAAGTTTACAGAAGGGGCCACAGATCCCTATCAGAGCTATTGGGGGCTGTGGGGATATCTCCATCATACTCAGACATCCTGGAAATTCCTGGAATGTAGCAGTGGAGAAGCTAGCTGGAGGCACACCAGACAAAGACTTCAATCTCCGCCATCCCAATGGCACCAAATGATTGTCAGGCCTGACTACGTGCATCCTGGGAGATGCCCCCAGCCAAGGTCCTCAGCCTGAAAGGCCCTGTCTCATCACAGAGGGGCTGGCAATGCTACCTCCAGGAAGCACACTGGGGAGAAGACAGAATCTCTGAACAGAGACCACCCACCAGCACCAGGGAAAGCAAGCAGAGACCGTGAGGGCCTCTGGGCCAATAGGGTTTGGAAGATAGGGTTTTTGAAAATAGGGTTATTCTCTGTAACAGCAACACACTTGCCACAGGAATGGAATCATTGCAGGCCAGCAGCTATTGTCCCTGGGTGCATTTTTTGAGGACCATGAAGAGCACATTGAGAGTAAAATTGAGTGAAAATCTAGACTAAACATCATGTAGGCAGAGACCGTGATTGTCTTGTTACTGTGTACCCAGCACCTGGCCAAGTGCCTGGCTATTACTGTTGTTTAGTCACTAAGTCATGTCTGACTCTTTGCAAACCTGTGGACTGCAGCATGCCAGACTTCCCAGTCCTTCACTATCTCCCTGAATTTGCTCAAATTCAGGTCCACTGAATCGGTGATGCCATCCAGCCATCTCATCCTCTGTTGGCCCCTTCTCCGCCTGCCCTCTATCTTTCCCAGCATCAGGGTCTTTTCCAATGAGTCAATTATTAAGTATTTGTTAACTGAAGGAGCAAATGAATAAATGAATGAATTTAATAAGGAGTCTGCTTCAGTTCTGCCTATTTGCATTCTACAAAGGAAGCTCCTGGAAATAGAGATTAAGTCTCTGATTACTTTTAGCATAGGGTTCTTGGGGTAACATATAACTTCAGTGCTAGTTTGAAAATCACACCAGCTTTGACAAAGGAAAGCAGCCTGAGGACAGTGGTGTCTCCCAGTAGGAAGGGGTCCTAACTTGGCTTCCCCTGCAGTCTCCCTAAATCCTGTCCAAGACACACAAATGGGAAGAATCATCTGTGCACTGGTTGACTGTGGCCCTTGCTGCTCCCTTTTGTGCCAGTTATTAAGCTATTGTCTCTCAGCTCCAAACCCTCTTGCCAGCCAGGGCTTCCTCCTCTTCGGTCTGAGCCTGAGACTGGGCTCAGAGACCTCAGCAGTGGCCTTGTTGTGTCCCTTCCTCACAGGTCTGCATTTCGGCTCTGCTGACATCACCTCTGTGTTTCTGAGACTTAGCAATCCCACTTTCTCCCTGGTTCTCTCAGCTGTAGGGCTGGTAACTGTATCCTGCAGCTGCTACCTCCATGTCACCTGGAGCTCTTTCACATCCTCAGGTACCAGCTTGGTTGCCAGCTAACACCTCCTTCCATTAGAGTCCCTCTGACTGGACTGTGACTGAGATACTCATCAGGGGTCCTCAGATGTTCCACCTGTTGGCCCCCTTCCTTCTCCAACCTCCTTTCCAGTACCCATGAAAACCCTGTCCTGCCACAAAACCCCACTCTGAATCGAGGCTTGGAACAGATCCGTTATCTTCCTCCCCACAGCCCATCTTCTCCCTGTCTCCTCCTACCTCGCCTGGCTCTATCTCAGTCCTATCCACTCAATCCTCCCCCACTGCTTCTCTTGGCTCCTTCAGTCATCCAGCATTTCCATACCGCAGCAATGCTGAGGCCGCAGCGATGTGCATTATCGATAGTTACACATTCGCTCTGTATCCTTTCCCAGAAAAAATTTACAGAGGCCAGTTGGATTTACATGTACACCCTTGGGGTCCTCTGATTTCTTGTGGCTGTTGGCTGTTCTTCTCAGGGGATATTTGGCCTGTGTCCCTTTTTCTTGCTCTTGGTCTCAAAACATACTTCAGTTTCTCTCAGCCAGACTAGAAATGAGTCCAGGGTAGGATCTGTGCTTTTTAAGTCCCTGGTCCAGCCCAATCCCTTGTGTGCTCACTGGAAGGCTCAGTAAACATCTGTGGTGCTAAGATATTATATCTCATCGAATCTAAGACACTATCAATGGTAAGATGCGTTGTTACTTTTTTTGATGGGTTGTTATTTTTGCACACTAAGAAAAGAACGTATCACTTGATTGTGAGCTGTAGTTCAATTTCAGAAATGTGAAAAAACAGTGTGCCATTTAGAACCAATGAAATATAGTATCATTGGTTTGGAAAGCTCTTGGAAACCATAGTTTTCCTTTGAGCCTGATTTTCAGGACTTTGGACTCTTTCTGCCACACAGTATGAATGCACAAGGGAATGCAGACAGAGAGCAGGCTTAAAAACCAGGGGCAGGGGAGGGATGGGCAGGCAATGGATTCATGTGCAGGGCAGGCAAAAGCAGACTTCATAGTACGGCCATGCTGGGCTGTGGATGGAAGGCGGCTACCTCAGGACAGAGAAGCACATCTTCCTGGGAAGGACACTCATCAGAGAGGCACACTGAGGAGCCAGATATTACTTGCTGCTTCAGTGACAAATAGCAACCAACACACTGGCTTCTCACCCTCCCTGCTCCCACCCCACCCATTCTCTCCATTGTCTATTTGCTCCACACCTCCTCAGTCCAAGACCACAGAGTCTCCTCTCTTACCTTTTGCCTTTTCCGCAGGGTCCAGTTCTTCCAGAGCAGAAGCTTGATCTGTCTGGCAAAGCCCATGCTGGTGGTCACGGAAGATCGGAGATCACTCCCAGCCCTGCGTCTGTGACAGGGGCTCACAAGCAGCAATGGACATAAATGGTGCCCAGAGCACCTCCAGCTTAGGCTGCTGTGTCCTTCACGGGGTGATTAAAGGCTACTTTCTTCAAAGCATAATCCCTTTTAATTACACACATAAGCCCTTCGCAGAGGAAAGCAGGCTGACACTCTGTTGGCTTCTTTTTGGGAAGACATGAGTGAGTGAGCACTAAGTGAATCGAGGTGGGGGCATTTCATGGGAAACCAAGACCCTCAGGCTCCCTGTCCATCAAAGGGGTTCCTAGAGTTCCTGAAGGGGACATGCCTTTGGGAATCTCTGACCTTCCAGTTTGGGACAGACTCTCTCCCCATAAATATAGGGTGGGCTGTGTCCTCTGAAATAGCTTGCCCTGAGGCAGTACCCAAGGAATGACTACTTTAAAGCCCAGGCAGATCACTTGCCAGATCTAAAGTCATCTCTCCCTTTTAAAAACCTTTACCTTGCTCTGTAGTGACTTTAGGTCAGCTATTTGTAGACATCTCTGAGTTTAGTGGATGGTAAAGAGTTTTTTCTCCTGTGCTGAAATTGATCAACTAGTCGTGGCTACCTGGAGCTGTGGTGGAAAAGTTGCTGGAAACCTCCATGCTCAGCAGAACAGACTGTGATTGGCCAGTCATGTCTGACACAGTCTAGGCTTGAGAAGAATAGTGGGTGGATAAGCTACTATCATTCCAGCTCACAGTGGATGGACTCGTCATTTGCAGGTGGATCCATGATCCCAAACATCTCAAACAGAAGACTTTCTGCTACTTCACCACTGGGAACTTTCATTTCCACCATTTCAAATCTTAGAAGTTACTTTTTTAAAAAGACTTTAGACCCCTGAGACCTTGACAGGGTGGAGGGAGAGTCATAGAGTAGGAATGGCTGCTGACTTCATGGAATTAATGATCTGGTTGTAGACATGAGACATGAACTTGGATAAGTTAAAGAGTGCGATGGAATCCATGAGCACAAACGGGCTGTGTATGGTGGGGTTTCCAGAGGAAGAGAATGGTTTCTGGTTTGTTGTTCAGTCGCTAAGTCCTGTCTGACTGTTTGTAACCCCATGGACTGCAGCACTCCAGACTTCACCGTCCTTCACTGTCCCCCAGAGCTTGCTCAGACTGATGTCCATTGAGCTGATGATGTCATCCAACTGTCATCCTGTTATCCCCTTCTCCTTCTGCCCTCAATCTTTCCTAGCACTGGGGTCTTTTCCAATGAGTCAGCTTTTTGCATCAGGTGGTCAAAGTATTGGAGCTTCAGTTTCAGCATCAGTCCTTCCAATGAATATTCAGGGTTGATTTCCTTTTAGGATTGACTGGTTTGATCTCCTTGCTGTCCAAGGGACTCTCAAGAGTCTTCCCCTGCACCACAATACAAAAGCATCAATTCTTTGGTTTCTGCTTAGGATATGAAATAAGTTTCTTGGAAGCGGTGATATTAAAGTTAGGCTTTGATGAATTACAAAATAACAGTTTATTTTTATGGTTTACAGACCACTTTTGCATATGTCATTTCCTTATATCCTCACTATAATTTTGTATGGTAGGTGTTTATGAGGCAAGGAACAAGAAGTCTAGTAAGATTAAATACTGTGCTTAGGGTCACACGTGACGATGCTGGATTCCTGAACATCTCATTTAAACCCCATGCAAAAACAGAGAGGCACGAACAGCTTAATCCTGCCCAGGAAAACCAGAAGTACAACAGGCTGAAGTAGAGGATATGGATAGAGAAATGCTGAAAGAAGCAACTAGAAAGGGAACTAGACCGACAAATTGATGATTACCTTTGACTCGACTGAGATTTCCTGGGCCCCCATGAAGTGATCCCTCCATGGTCCACAGGTGCAAGGCACACCCAAACAGAAGCAGGCGCTGTGCAGAATCATTAAGATATTGCTGCATGCCATAGAGTACGGGTTTAACCACGCAGGAAGCTATCGCAGATTTTAATCCAGTGGCTGCCAAAGGGGGTAAATTCACTCTGGCAGTAGGGAGGGAGTGGTGGGGGAAACAGAAGGCCTGAGCAAAGGCAGCAGGTGATAGTAGAGGGGCTGGAGTGACCAAAGGAAGGCGGCACAGACGGCTGGGTGGCTGATTGGGAGCGGGTGAGGAAGAGGAGGGAGACGTCCGTCAGAGTAACTAAAGTTGAGGGCTTGGCTGGCTGAGTAGTGAAGTTGGTGTTGCCTGTAACTGGGAGGAGAATGCCAGAGGACGGCCTAGGGAAGTAGGAGGAAGTGGGAGAGAAGATGGGCTGGGATTTGACATATTTACTTTGAGGTCCCTGTGACCTCCCTATCTGACTGGAGGTATTCAGCAGGCTGTTCTGAGATGGAGACATAGATTTGGGACTCATCAGCATATAAACAGAAGATTAAGCCCTGGGAGTGATTAAGTAGATTCTCCAGGGAGGATAAACTTGGAGAGCGTGTGGAATTGCTGTGGGGAGCTACAGCTGGTGAAGAAATATGCCTCCTTTCAAATTCCCAAAGGGAAGAAGTTGTAGTCATCAGATACCTGCTATCTAAATTGTGTCTTGTCACAGTATACAAATATTCTGTTTTTCATTGAGTTACAATAGAAAATATTAAACTTTGAGCACTTTGTTAAACTCAACTGATGATACTGCAGTGGCATTATTTCCATGTAACTGATGTTCTTGTCTACACAAATATTTGTTGATGTTGACACTATTTTTATTGTGGCAAAATATATGTAACATAAAATTTATCATTTTAACCATTTTTAAGTGTATAGGTCAGTAGTGCCAGGTACATTTATATTGTTGTCCAACCATTACCACTATACACTTACAGAAGGTTTTCATCTTACCAAACTGAAATTCTATCCTCATTAAACAGTAACACTTTTCCCTCCTCCCCTGCCAAGCACCATTCTATTTTCCGTGTTTATGAATTTCACTGCTATAGGTACCCATATAAGTAAAAAATAGTGTTTGTCCTTTGTCTCTGGCTTATTTTACTTAACGTAATCTTTAAGGTTCATCCGTGTTGTAGCATTATGTTAGAATTTCTTCTCAAGGCAAAATAATATTTCATTGCTCTTTGATCCACAGTAATTTGTGCTGTTTCCACATTTTGGCTATTGTGAATAATGTTGCAATGAACATAGGTGCACAAAAATCTGTTCAAGTCTCTGCCTTCAGTTTTTTTGGATAAGTACGCAGGAGTGGAATAGATCAAATGGTAAATCTACATTTAATTTTCTTAAAAATGACTATTTTCCATAAGAGCTGCATCATTTTACATTCCATCTGTAGTGCACAAGAGTTTCAATTTTTCCATATTCTCACCAACACTTACTACTTTCCGTTTTGTTTTATAATAGCTATTCTGTGCCTGTGTGCTAAGTCGCCTCAGTTGTGTCTGATTCTGTGCAGCCCTATGGACTGTAGCCCAGTAGGCTCCTCTGTCCATGGGATTCTCCAGGCAAATATACTGGAGTGAGTTGACATGCCCTCCTCCAGGGGATCTTCCCGACTCAGGGATTGAACACAAGTCTCTTACCTCTGCATTGGCAGACAGGTTCTTTAACAATAGCACCACGTGAGAAGCCCAATAGCCATCCTAGCAGGTATGAAATGGTATCCTGTGATTTGATTTGTATTTCCCTAACGACTGGTGACGTTGAGGACACTTACTCTTTAAATTTTATAGCTATTTTTAAGTGTAATTCCCCCACCTTACTCCTTGCAGGTAACTATAGTTGTTTAAAAATTATGTCAAAATAAATCCTATGTTCTCAGTTTTCTCAAATGCTTCTGAGAATATGCTTAGTTAATCAAGAATGGTGCTAATAACTTCACATTTTATTCTTATAGTTATCACCAATAACACTAATTGATTGGGGGTAAATCTAGAATTGATGTAAACGTAGGGAATGCAATGGTTTCATGCTAGGACCCTACATGAGGATTGGGAATTGTGTGTGGTTTGGGCATTGTGAAGTTAAGTGATAGACTATATCAACCTATATTTATCTTCAGAAGCACAGAAGACAAACGATGAAGCTTAAAGACCTCATTTCTGAGGGCTGAGATGCAGTGTCATCAAGAAAGAAACCTTCTATCACTTTTACCAGTTATCCTGCAAAAACTCTATAGCAGAGAAAAGTAATTTATAATTTTAAGAAGTTTCTTGTTGGAGAAAGTACTCAGGAAAATATGTAAGCTAAATGAATTAGAAACTCTGTAGTGTTAGAGTGGAGATAAATTTGATAATGAACTAATGTCAATAGATAACAATAGTTCATTTGAAACAAGCTGAAGAAAATAGAATGTTCCCTAATCCATCACTGGACACATATTTCTTTGAAAACAGCGATTACAGGTGGGGTGGGAAGCAGTATGAATCTATCTCATAAGCATAAAGACAGTTTTGAGACATCACAGTGTAAGACAAAGGGAAAATATTTTGCTTTCTAACATTGAGTTTATCCCTACCAGATTTAAAACTAAATAACTGGCAGTTAAATTCTCCAACTCCTTCAGTCGTAATGAATAACATCTCCTCAACTTATTCAATAATATTTGATAAGGTAATAGTGTAGTGTGCGGTGCTGTGCTCAGTCAACTCAGTCCAGCCTGACTCTGCAGACTGCAGGCCGCCAGACTCCTGTGTCCATGGGATTCTCCAGGCAAGAATGCTGGAGTGGGTTGCCATGCCCTTCTCCAGGGGCTCTTCCTGACCCAGGGATTGAACCCGTGTTCGCTTAACTCTCCTGCACTGGCAGGTGGGTTCTTTACTGCTAGCGCCGCCTGTGAAGCCCCAATAGTGCAATAAATGAATACAATTCAGTTTATGTAATTTTCTCCAAAAAAAATTATCCAAACCTGGGTAGGAGCTGCCAACAGATTGGCTGCCTGACTCACAGACTTGTTCTTTTCCGGGGGTGACCCCAATGTCAAGGAAAGGGTCTACAGTAGACTAGGAAATGCTGTGGGTCCGTGGTCAGAGCTGATTGGTCACATGTGGTTTTCTGACCTTAGTTGGGTCAATCAGAGCCTAGTCACAGAATGTTTTATTGTGGACCTGAGAGAAGCGTGAGTTTATCATTACGGAAGTACAGAAGTTGGTAGAGAAATCAGAGGCCATGCTAGGTCATTAGGTCCAGCTTGTACTGTGTGCAGGTAAAGAGTGGAGTGAGTGAAATCTCACTTCCTTTTACTGACCAAACCATGGGCCCTGGTATAGGGTTGTATTCAAGTAAAACGTGTGCATTTTTCAATTCATGAAGATACCTCTTCTCACCAAACTATGCAACTGTGGAGCTGTCTCTGCCTTCTAATTTGTTCAAAAGTGCTATAGGGCGTGGGTTCAATCCCTGGCTTGGGGAGATCCCGTGGAGAAGATAATGGCAACCCACTCCAGTATTCTTGCTTGGAGATCCAATGGACAGAGCAGCCTGGCAGGCTATACAGTCCATGGGGTCGCAGAGTCTGACACAACTGAGAGGCTCTGTGGGCACGCGCATGCACACACACATGCCAGGGACTGGCAGTGGCCTCAAGGCTGTGTTCCCCACTACGGAGAGAAATCTATCTTCAGGGAGAGGGAATGACGGCAATGCACAGGAGAGACTGAGGCCGAGAGCAGCAGTCTCAGCTGCAGCTGTGGCCCTGCTTCCAGCTGTCCCCGGGACACAGCTGCTCTCCTGTTTTTCTTCCAGGCAATTTAGCTGTAAGACACCCCAGTCCTTCCAATTAAATCCACTTTGCCTAACTTAGCTCAAGTTTGGTGTCTATCACTTGCAACCAAAAAACTCCCGACTAATGTGAGTTATCATAATCAAGGAGAGGCTATCACCTGGACAACTGACATAGGGCAAAAATTTGATTTGCAGCCTGTGAGATGTATCTGAATAAAGTACCTAGGTAGATACATAATTACAATATTAATATAGCAGAAAACTCCACAGAATTGCAGCAAAGTTTAAAGAAGAACTACTGTCGGAGCTCCAAAGAATAGCAAGGAGAGATAAGAAAGCACGGGGATGAACCAGAGGGATGGTACGGGGAGGGAGGTGGGAGGGGGGGATCAGGATGGGGGACACGTGTACACTCATGGCGGCTTCATGTTGATGTATGGCAAAACCAACACAATATTGTAAAGTAATTAGCTTCCAATTAAAATAAAGAAATCTAAATTATATATGCTGCTACTGCTGCTAAGTCGCTTCAGTTGTGTCCGACTCTGTGCGACCCCATAGACGGCAGCCCACCAGGCTCCTCCATCCATGGGACCTTCCTGGCAAGAGTACTGGAGTGGGTTGCCATTGCCTTCTCTGCTAAATTATATATATATATACACACACACACACATATCTATGTGTGTATATATATATATATATATATATATATATGAAAGAAAGCCTTCATCAGCGGTCAATGCAAAGAAATAGAGGAAAACAATAGAATGGGAAAGACTAGAGATCTCTTCAAGAAAATTAGAGATACCAAGGGAACATTTCATGCAAAGATGGGCTCAATGAAGGACAGAAATGGTAGGGACCTAACAGAAGCAGAAGATATTAAGAAAAGGTGGCAAGAATACACAAAAGAACTGTACAAAAGAGAGCTTCATGACCCAGATAATCACAATGGTGTGATCACTCATCTAGAGCCAGACATCCTGGAATGTGAAGTCAAGTAGGCCTTAGGAAGCATCACTACGAACAAAGCTAGTGGAGGGGATGAAATACCAGTTGAGCTATTTCAAATCCTGAAAGATGATGCTGTGAAAGTGCTGCACTCATTATGCCAGCAAATTTGGAAAACTCAGCAGTGGCCACAGGATTGGAAAAGGTCAGTTTTCATTCCAATCCCAAAGAAAGGCAATGCCAAAGAATGCTCAAACTACCACACAATTGCACTCATCTCACATGCTAGTAAAGTATTGCTCAAAATTCTCCAAGCCAGGCTTCAGCAATATGTGAATGTGAACTTCTAGATGTTCAAGCTGGTTTTAGAAAAGGCAGAGGAACCAGAGATCAAATTGCCAACATCCGCTGGATCATGGAAAAAGCAAGAGAGTTCCAGAAAAACATCTATTTCTGCTTTATTGACTATGCCAAAGCCTCTGACGGTGTGGATCACAATAATCTGTGGAAAATTCTAAAAGAGATGGGAATACCAGACCACCTGACCTGCCTCTTGAGAAACCTATATGCAGGTCAGGAAGCAACAGTTAGAACTGGACATGGAACAACAGACTGGTTCCAAATAGGAAAAGGAGTCCGTCAGGGTTGTATATTGTCACCCCGCTTATTTAACTTCTATGCAGAGTACATCATGAAAAATGCTGGGCTGGAAGAAGCACAAGCTGGAATCAATATTGCCGGGAGAAATATCAATAACCTCAGATATGCAGATGACACCAGCCTTATGGCAGAAAGTGAAGAAGAACTAAAGAGCCTCTTGATGAACGTGAAAGAGGAGAGTGAAAAAGTTGGTTTAAAGCTCAACATTCAGAAAACTAAGATCATGGCATCTGGTCCCATCACTTCATGGCAAATAGATGGGGAAACCATGGCTGACTTTATTTTTCTGGGCTCCAAAAGCACTGCAGATGGTGACTGCAGCCATGAAATTAAAAGACGCTTACTCCTGGAAGGAAAGTTATGACCAATCTAGACAGCATACTGAAAAGCAGAGACATTACTTTGGCGACAAAGGTCCGTCTAGTCAAGGCTATGGTTTTTCCAGTGGTCATGTATGGATGTGAGAGTTGGACTGTGAAGAAAGCTGAGTGCTGAAGAATTGATGCTTTTGAAGTGTGGTGTTGGAGAAGACTCTTGAGAGTCCCTTGGACTGCAAGGAGATCCAACCAGTCCATCCTAAAGAAGGTCAGTCCTGGGTGTTCATTGGAAGGACTGATGTTGAAGCTGAAACTCCAATACTTTGGTCACCTGATGCGAAGAGCTGACTCATTTGAAAAGACCCTGATGCTGGGAAAGATTAAGGGCAGGAGGAGAAGGGGACAACAGAGGATGAAGTGGTTGGATGGCATCACCGACTCGATGGACATGAGTTTGGGTGAACTCTGGGAGTTGGTGATGGACAGGGAGGCCTGGAGTGCTGTGCTTCATGGCATCGCAAGGAGTCAGACACGACTGAATGACTGAACTGAACTGAACTGAACTGAACTGACACTGTCATCAGGATCTTTTAGGAAAGCAAAGGAATTCCAAAATATTGAACACTGTCAGTTTGTCTTCTATTAGGAAAAGGTTGACAATTTTTAAAAACATGCTAAGCAGTGTGCAGGCATAAGAAGTGGGAAGATGTGAGGCAGGTTCATAGCACATCAGCCATTGTGAATTCTTAGCTGGGACTGTACTTTCATAGATGATCTAAACTGAAAATTATGTCAACTGATTCTTTACATATTATACTTTGGTGGCCAATGAATCAAGTGTGATATTTATATTTGTTTTAATTTTGAGCCAGCTTTTTGTTTAACATTTATTTACTGTTCACTAAGTGTCACAAGAATTCTTTCTAAAGGGCCTCAAAGGGAAACTGTAAACACATTTTTTTTCTTTGTTTTTAAAAGTAGAAGCAATACCACATAGTTTATCATCAGAGGGAAACGATGACTATTTCCAAACCATTTGGCACAGAGTAGAAGAATTTCTTCAGAAAATAATCTCTACATGTCTTATATTTGGAGGATAAAAATACTAAATCATGAAATTTTGGGTAGCGAGAAAAATCATGAGTTTTTTTTCTACCTCCTGGCACCCCACTCCAGTACTCTTGCCTGGAAAATCCCATGGTGGAGGAGCCTGGTGGGCTGCAGTCCATGGGGTCACCAAGAGTCGGACACGACTGAGCAACTTCACTTTCACTTTTCACTTTCATGCATTGGAAAAGGCAATGGCAACCCACTCCAGTGTTCTTGCCTGGAGAATCCCAGGGACGGGGAAGCCTGATGGGCTGCCATCTATGGGGTCTCACAGAGTCGGACACGACTGAAGTGACTTAGCAGCAGCAGCAGCAGGATAGTATAAAATTAAAATCTTTTCTATGGATTGCTAATTATACTACTAGATTTGAACTGACTTTTTTTTTGAGAATGGTTATACCAAAATAAAAATAATCTCTGAACCATCAAGTAAAGCAGTAGCAAAATTCATTAAAAATTCCTTTATAGACTTGTTGCAAGTATAATCCCAGAAC